>NC_083716.1:12062500-12755000 GCF_028564815.1 Eubalaena glacialis
CCTCAGCAGCTGTCATGCAGATGGGACATGTCCCAGAGCCACCCCCATCTGAGCTGTCAACCCACGATCCACTCCCAGCTCCTCAGTCAATTCCAGACTTCTCACGAGGCAGGAGGGTGTTTGACCTCTAGGGTGCAGAAATAAATACCCAGAGTTATGAACAGGGTTTGCTGCTCCGTGGGGAGGTGGGGGGGGGGGTGTCTCCCTGATGACAGGCGTCCATTTAAAAACAAGGGGAAAGAAAGAGCTGGAGCACAGAATGTTCCATCACTAGGCTTCCCTCAGGCAGGGCTGTGCAGGAGTGGGGTTTACAGCGGGGGGTAAAAGGACAGGCCTACCTAGCAGAGCACCGTGGGCATTTTTTCAGAACAAAGTCTGCACCTCTGCCTGTATGTTTCTACCTCAACACGAGGCCAGAGGAAAAGGCTCCCAGCCTCAGGCTGACTGCCTGAGGAACCTTCCCAGGAGGGCCAAACCCCACTGGGGGTTGCTAGCTGGGTTCCCGGTTTGAGAATCACAGCTAAGGAGCGGCTTATAGGCGAGTAACCCAGATAATTACAGGGTTGGGAAGAGGGTGAGTTCAAGGAGGCCACATGCCTCAGCCGGCCGTCCAAGGGTGACTTCCAGGGAATGCGAGTTATTTCCCAGAGGAGCAAAGGAGAGAGTGAGTGTCCATTTCTACAGAACACAAGAAGATGTGGGAAGGAACTTCTGTTGCAGCACAGAGGATTGATGTGAAACTGGAGGGGAAAGTTCCAGAACACGTTACACTAACTGGGAGGCAGAGGCTCAGTGCAGTGCTGTGGGGTCTGGGGTGTGGGGATCCAGGGCAGAGCTCTCGGGGGACCCCCGGCCCACCTCTGCCGACCTGTGTGACCTCGCAGGCCGCCTCCCCTCCCTGACTCTGGGCTTCCTTCCCCATCAGGCGGGAGGAACGGTCCCCAACCCGCATACCTCGCGGGGCTGCCATGACCGTCAAATGTGTGTGGGAGATAGTGGAAGACCGTGCGAAGGAGCCGACTACAAGTGCCTGCAACCACGTGGCTGAACCTTGAACGTGGTGGTGAGTCAAAGAGGCCAGACGCAAAGAAGCAGGTAGCATGTGATTCCGCGCATCCAGAGTTCGAAGGTGGGCAAAACCAACCCCTGGTGTTAGCACCACCTTGGGGCAGGTGGACACTGGAGGGGGGTCCCAGAGGGCTTCTGGGGCATTGGCTCTGCAATGTGTGCACTTTGCAAAATCCCATCCAGCACGTCGTTGATTGTTTCTGCTTTTTCTACATGAACAGTACACCTCAATAAAAAGCTTACCCGCCCCCGCCAAAAATGTCTGGAAGTCTTTTGTAAACTTCTAGGTCACAGTATCAATATAAGGGGGCGTGCTCTAGAACACACATGCTATCTATCCCCTAGAAATGAAAGGCAGTTGAGACAATTTCCCAACGTCTCGGTTCACCCTGTGACTGGGGGGAAACTGAGGGAACCTTGTCCTCTTTCCAGGCCAATGAGCTTCTAAATTGGGCCACTATATAGGTGACAGTGGGGACAACTCCTGCCCTTGGCCAGCGGCACACTGGCATCTTTCTCCAGACGGGATGGCCCCCACCCCTCCCTCTTCCCATCCCCGCAGTATACAGAACCCTGTGGCTCATCCTTTGGAAGCTAACACACTACTCTTCGAATAAACCAAACGTCAATTTTGCACCCTACAAAAGGGAATATTTATAGGCTCCTTCCTTGCAGGCTCCCTTCCTGTGCACCTCTCAATTTTAAAACACAGTTGCCAACTCCTAGAAACTTGTGGTGCAGTGGCACCCAGGCTCAGCGGGTATGCATATTTTTCCACTCTTCAGCAGCATTTTTCTTTAGGGAGAACACCTGATGCTTAAAGAAAAATCTTAGCAACTGAGCTTCTGCAAAGCTCAGTACCAATGGACCTCACGTTGCATCATGAGGATAAAGGGCTGCTCCCCCTTAGAACGTCTGCTTGAACGGGGGACTCGGCGGCACACCGGAAAGGGCTCTGTCACTAGCCACCATGAAGCTGGAAGCACCTTCAACCCACCCCTTCTCTTCTCCAATCCTCACTGATACCTGAGAGCTTGGCTAGACCAGTGACTTTCAAACTGTTTCACTAGGACCCTGCAGGGTGCCCTGGGGACCTCCTCAGGAACCATTAGAGAGTGGAGCAATTTCATCTGAACAGGTTTCTAAGACATCTAAACAAGTTTGGAAACTACAGAATTAGATGAGCTTAAGGCTTCTTAAAGGAGAACAGGATTCTGTCTATCATGGTATGAAGGATACTCCCAAGATGGACATCTCTGTCAGAGATCTAATATTCATCTACTTAGCACATTGGTCAATAAACACCTACCATTCTGGGCACTGAAGATGAAAAAGGAGATGTGGCCTGCTCCCTGCACCCCAGGAGGCCCCAGGGTGGTAGGAGGTGGACAGGCCAGCCTTTAGAAGGTCAGACTGGAGCCGTGGAATGTCCTAACCGCAGGAGGCATGGGGACAGGCACACGTGAGTCTGCCAGGAGAATCAGGGAAGGCTCCACAAAGGGCGTGTTTGAGCAAAGACTGGACTTTGCCAGGAGCGGGGAGTGTGCCTGAGGGTAAACGGTGTTCCTGGCAGCAGGAACAGCATGTGCAAAGGCACAGTAACAGGAAAGCAAGGCTGAACAGGTCAAAGCTGGAAACAGTGTGGGGCTGAACCACGGCAGGGGCAGTGGGTATGGGGTCCTGGAAGCACAACACAGAAGCTGATCTGACTGTTCTTGGTAACAGGATCTGGGGACTTAGAGAGGGGAGTCTGGACAGGCTCCCATTTGTTGAGGTAAGAGAAGCATGTTAGGAGAGACCAAAAACCACAAGGCCCATTGGAAATGTGAAGTTTGCAGTACCTGGGACATCCAGACAGAGACAATGGTGTCAGAGAGAGATCTGGGCTGGAGGTGGAGAGTGATGTGGTCAGGGTGGGGGACAAGGAACAGGGCGTTCAGAAGCACAGGCCTGGAGGTGGCTCCTCTGCTCCCCAGGGCTGTGAGCTGCGTAAGAAACCCCAGCTCTCTGCTGCTTTCTGCTACACCCGATGCCTCTCACTAGGGTGTAAGCTCCCGGAAGCAGGACTTTGTCTGCCTTGTTTGGCACCTGGAATCGCACCTGGTACACAGGAGGAGCTCAATCATCTTGATGAATGAGTAAGGGAACAAACGAGCAAACAGTACTGACCTCAGAGACCTGCGCTGAGGACCGAACACGACCTCACAGGTACAGTGCTAAGTGGAGCACATGCGTGCAGTAAGTGCTCAATAAATGCTAGCTGGGATGCGAACTTGGGTCTGTGCAATGTTCTCCCACCACCATACAGGCATCTCTCCCAGAGCCAGGTGCCCTTTTCTCCCCGCGGGAAGGGTCAGGAGTAAGTACAAACGCATCTTCTCAAACCATGAAGCCCGAGTCCCCGTCCCCTCCCCACCCCGATTCTGCTGCTTCCCCGCCCTACAGAGTGAAGCGGAGGGTGAAGATACAGCTGCTTCCAGACCCCAGGGGATTAGCAGGTGATTGTCAAGCATCTGAAAAGACAGAGTGCTCTTGTCATCACTAAACCATAATAGACGCATCTCACCCCCTCCAACCAAAGGTGTCTATTTCAGGTTTAACATAACAATAGAGTATTGTTCCCACTCCCTGACTTGGGTACCACCCTGCAGAGACGGTTAAGTGAGTGAGGGATCGGGCAGCACCTGCACCACCCCCTCCTGGCACTGACTGCTGCCAGAGCTTCTAGGCACCACCCACTCCTCCCATCTACTGTATCACCAGGGGCAGGGAGGAGCCGGCAGGGCAGAAGGAAGCCTGCCTTGTGCCTGGCACCCGGAAGGTCGACATAAACGGATCTGCTGTCACCCATCGTCCAGAGCCACTGGAGTGACAGCCCCGTGGGCGGTGCTCTGGGACGGTGAGGGGTGGACAGGAACAAAGCCACTTACCACACGGAGCATTTTCTGGGTACCCTCCTGCTGCTCCCCTGAGGGCAACCCCGCACTGGAGCTTTACAACCACCCCATGGGAGAGCAGCATCTGTCAGCTAAATAAAGAATACAGCAGCATGGCCAGAAGCAAGCGCACTGGATCACAAGTCAGGAGCCTGGGTGCAGGCTGGATGTGCCTCTGTATGTCTCTCCGGGCCTCTATTTTCTCATCTGTTAAATGGGAGATAAAAATACTTCCCCCGCCTGGGTTCACAAGATGGCTGTAAGAATCAAAGGAGAGTGTAAGCAAGTCCCACACGCGGCCTCTTGACCTTAAACTATTATACAAGTGATACCTAATTTCTCTAGGCCTTCTTTATCTATAAAATGAGACAATTCTTGCCCATAGGCTGTCGGAAGGATGACATGGGCTGATGCCCCCAGGCACTTGGTTCAGGGCCTGACCCAGAGCTAGTGCTCAGTGTCACCAGGATTAAGTTATTAAAGGCACTTTGTAAAGTCAATATGATTGGAGAGCCCCACCCTGTCTCAGCTGGCAAAAGGCATCCTTAAGTTTGTGTACGACTTCAAACGTACTTATTCCCTGAGGGTAAGAACTAAGTTTGGGGCTTATTTACTTTTTTTAGAATTCTCTGGAAGACCCCCAAAATAGCCACCAGTCTACGGCAGCAACCCAGAAACAATGAGCGGATAAGCACCAGGCAAAGGCACCAGGCGACTGTGAAGGCTGACGAGGAGGCCCGAGGAGGCAGTTCCTTCCTGGCTCTGGCAGGCAGCTCTACACCCGCCAGCGCCCCCGTGCTCACGCCCGCCACAGCAGACGCTGCTGGGTCCACGCATCCATCCACAACCCCAACAAATGGCCCCAAGGGGAGCCTGGGCTCACATGCCTGCTTCTCCAAGGACACCAGGCTGAACCCGCTACCTTGGCGTGTAGCTAAAAGGGCAGCACAGATTTCACCGAGTTTCCTGCTGATTTGTGTTACTTTGGAAACCCAAGGAACCCTCCTTTGCCGCTGATGCCAGCTTCCAGAAAGTGGAAGAGATTAAGCCACAAGAAACTTGAAGGTCATAGAGGAAGACCCCCCCCGCCTCCGTAGGATCACCCCCAGCCCTCAATGCCCACCTGCCCACAGCCGGCTCCGGGGGCCTCCACCACGTTGTTTCCAATGCCTAAGACCTCCCCTCAACCTAATGTCTATCACCCCTCAAGGGCCAACTCAAGGCTCACTCCTCGGCAAAGCTTCTCCTACTACTCACCCCAGGCCCGCCTCTCCTGTCCCTCTTGCTTTCCCCTGATCCTCCCCACTCTATCCTGGGTGCATTTACTGAATAAACAGGCTCCCATCTCTGACTTGTACTGCACTGGGCTTGCCGCTGGGAATACAGGGATGACAGCCCCCTCCTTAGGGGAACCCGCAGTCCAGAAGACAAGACAGGCCAGGAAGCAGATGATTATGCCCAACACCAGGGACTACAGGACCCAAGTGAACAGAAGGCTGTAGAAGCACAGAAGGGGAAAACCAAGCCCAAGGAATCTAGAAGGTCCTCCAGAGGAGGGATGTTTCATCATGCCCTGGAAGGACAAGTAGGTGCCCTCCAAGCAGAGGCGGGTGAGAGGGCATTCCAGGCAGAGAGGCTCCAGAGGGTCAGGGGTCCCTGGCAATGGCTGGATCATGGGGCCTAGGACAGGACGGGAGTCTGGGGAGAGAAGTTAGAGCCAGTCTGTGGGAGGAAAGCCATGATCAGACTCAAGTCTGAGAGTCGTCATGATGTTGGCAAGACCAGGAGGTATTTCAGGGGCTACTGCAAAAGTCCAGGCAAGAGAAGGAATGAGTCTCTGAACCAGGATAGTAGCGGTAGAGGTGACAGCAAAGGACGGAGGTGATGAGAAGGGCCACAGGTGGAAAGAAGCGAGGGACAGAGGCATCTTCCAGAAGCCGCTCAGCACTTGGGGGTTCTTATGCTTCAACCTCCCCTGCTAAATAAGCAAGTGCTCCTTTTGAGCAGCAGCCAGCTTTTCTACTTTTCTTGAGCACAGAGCAGCCTCCCAATCGGTAAGTACTTGCTGAACTAAACGTTTTAAATTCTAGAAGGATCCCTGAAATGTAGGTATTTGACATGCCTGACCCTGATCTGAGCAGAACAAAGAGCACGGCTGTACAAACTGGAAAAAAGAGAACCATATCCCAATCAGGCCAAAGACAGTTCAGCTGGAGCTTAATGAAACTGCCTCCAGGAAGTCCATCAACAAACTGCTGCTGGGTCATGGGGAGACTCGGGCACGGGGGGCACCTGGTACAAAGACCAAGACACAGGGAAGACACTCTTTTCCAGGCCTCCACTCATCACTATCCGGGAGGCTGTGTGACCATGGCCAAGTCACCAACCCTCTCTGGGCCTCAGATCCTACATCCACCAGATGAAAATTCAGAGGCTACAAATATGCCCACAGGCTGCTGCCATCCTTGACCCCCACAGTGGGAGAAAGCCACAAGCAGAGCAGGCCCCGCCTCCCATCCTATCCCACACTCTGCCCAGAATACCAGCTCCTCAAAGCAAAGACATATTAAAGGACTTCCTGCTGTGGAGGGAGATGCTTGTTTACAGCCCTCAGTGGGTCCAGTCCTAGGTCTTCAGAAGGAGAGGAAAAGGTGCTCAGAAATCCTTGATCACAACAATGACCAAAATAGCTGCAAGCTCAGTTTTCAAAAACCTTTCCGAATCTTTGAGTAGGGGCCACATACACATGGTTCTGGGCAGAAAATAGCTCCAAGTAGCCTCCACAGCACCAAAAACAAAAAAACACCTTACTCTCCCCATTCCTCAACCCCTTTTTTTAAATTAAAAAACTCTTTTAAAATGACAGTTCTGAAAAGAAAATATGCTCCCTTACCATATTTTCTCATGCAGTTAAAAATACAAGTGTTGCAGGGGAAAACGTTTTGTTTGAGGTCAGAGGGGGAAAAAAAGGCATGTTTTTTGAAATCTTGGAAAATAAACAGACCCAGCCCTCATCTGCAGGCTCTCTGGGAATGTGACCTGAAGTGCTGCTGGGGGTCGGAGAGCTGTTTAAAGGAAAGTTCAAGGGCACGCCGGGGGCCAGGGATTAGTAGCTTGGACACTGTGTCCCCCTCTCCAGATGACCAGCCTGCTAGCCAGTCGGGATATGAGTGTCCAGGAGATGAGACGCTGTGTGAGCGGGTGAGAAGGCAGGGAAACAAGGGCGCCGCGGGAGGGTCCTCATCTGACCGGGCCAGGCTGTGGGGATGCACTGCAGGCGGGCAGGAGCAGTGACACCAGTGAGGGGTGGTAGAGCTGCTGTCTACTCAGGGGACAGGGTCATACCAGCTGCCCCCTCGGCCTGGCCCACCCACTCTCAGCAGTAGCTCAAGAACCCACAACAAAGCCAGCCCTGGGGAAGGCCAGGAAGCAGGGCTCGGAGGTGACTCTTGCTTTCGATACGTACTTATTAAGCACCTACTATGTGCTCAGACCGAGCAACAGATGCTGCAACTACCACTAGCAAGACAGCCAAGGCCCTTGTCTGCATGGAGCTTACACTCGGGTGCTCAGAGCCCCTCTACTCTCTCCTCCCCATTCCCCACCCTGGCAAGCCCACATCAACAAGGATGGAGTGAGCCACGCCCCTGCCCTCAAGGCTCACAAACTCCTGGTGGGGGGGGGGATCTGCAGGCAGTCAGGATGGGGAGAACAGACCCCGCACCCAGGGTGGCCAGCCAGAGAGATGTGCCCCCAAAGGAGCTGCACACCTCCCACGTCCCCAGCTCTGAGCTAACCCTGGGAGCAAGGGACACAGGCACAGGCTCCATTCCTACCTGTGCGGACCACCCAGCCCAGAAAGGCAGAACCGAAAGCCAAGGATTCAGATGCACCCGGGAGCAGCAGGGCTCCGAGCAGAGCTTTGGACTCAGACAAGGCTCAGTCTGGATGTAAGGCTCACCGTTCACAAGCTGTGTCTACCTGGAGAGTCCCTTTGCCTCTCTGAACCTGAGTCCTCTCTGGTGATGTGGACATGACAGTGCCAACCTCCCAGTGACCAGCGTGCCACTGGCACCTGACAAAGCAGACCCATCCTCCTATCTGGGCTTTAATGGAGGTGTGAACAGCAGTGTGGGTGACAGCAGAGGTGGCCATGGATTTTGCCAGAGAAAGTCCAAAACATTTTAAAAGATGAAATGTCATCTGAGCTAAGCCTGAGATTAGAATACAATCTCTACAAGAAGAAAAAGTAGAAAAGGCATTCGAAGCCCAGAGGAAACAGGCATTTTTTTTCCTGGGGGCCTTCTAATGACATTTCTTTGTCCTGAAATGAAAGATTTGCGATGAATTATTAATAATAGATGGATGGATGTAACTTTTCCTTCCCTCCTCCCTTCCTTCCTTCCTTCCCTCCCTCCTGATTGTCAACATAAATTTACTGAGCACGTACTATGTGCCAAATACTGTTTTAGGTACAAGGGACAGATTAGTGAGCTAGACAGACGTGACATCGGGAGCTGACATTTGACCCTCACAACCACCCAGAGGTGGTTTGGCCAAGTTAAGAAGCTTGAATTACACATAGCAGCTTTGAGCAGAAACAGATCAAAGGAAGCCCAATCAGCCTTCACCCCCGACTCCCCCCCTCCCCACCTTTCCCACCGAAACCGCCACACGGGAATGGGTGACCGTGTGCGTGGCGGGCTGAAATGAGCAGAGACAACAGACTTCCCGGCCCCCTCAAAACCCCTGTCAACCACTCCCCAGCTCCTCGTGTAAATAATCATTTAGACTCCAGAACAAGCTTTTCCCTTCAAATTATAGCAAGTTGAAAAGCAGAGTCCACAGAGGCCCGCAAACTCCTGAAAGAATTGATCTTGCCCTCGTGGCTTAAGGAAGGGTGAGGGGGCCACAGAGGCCCCAGGTGGGATTCCACACTGTCCACTGATTAGACGTTGCTGAAAAGCCAATCACTTGCTGCGGCAAGCATGTTAGGCCAAAACGCCTAATACACAAACACACTCTTTCTCCCAAGCGAGAGGGCAGATTTTACTTCAAAGGACTTAAAGCACTTCGGGAACTCGATTAATGCAAGAAATTATTCGGTGAGCTCAAAATCGCCCTGATGAAATATTAAGAATTGTTGAAGCGGGCTGAAGGGCACAGGGCCCTCAGTATGCCATCCTCTCTATGTCTGAGTACACCTGAAATTTTTCAAAATGAAGTTTTAAAAATTCAGATGGGGCTTCCCTGGTGGCGCAGTGGTTGAGAATCTGCCTGCCAATGCAGGGGACACGGGTTCGAGCCCTGGTCTGGGAAGATCCCACATGCCACGGAGCAGCTGGGCCCGTGAGCCACAATTAGTGAGCCTGCGCGTCTGGAGCCTGTGCTCCGCAACAAGAGAGGCCGCGATAGTGAGAGGCACGCGCACCGCGATGAAGAGTGGCCCCCACTTGCCACAACTAGAGAAAGCCCTCGCACAGAAACGAAGACCCAACACAGCCATAAATAAATAAATAAATAAAATTAAAAAAAAAAAAAATTCAGATGAAACAACAACACGATACCTAAAGGCTGTAAGATAAATAAAAATGAAATATCCGCAGTAGGGTTAATAAAAATAATAACCTCTGGATTCCTGCGGTGCTTGGCTTTACAAACTGCTTCTGCATGTACAGCATCTAATTTGAACTTGCAGGGAAAGTAGGGATGGTTAGACCCATTTTGCAGCCGGGGAAGCTGAGACAGCCTTGCCTGAGGGCTTTCCACCAAGAAGCTGTAGGTGAGGTGAGAACTTGTTGCCTGGACTTCATCCCCAGTTCTGGTGTAGCCCTAGCGGCTCCCGGCTCCTCCACTCCTGCCTCAGGGGATGTGGACTTATCGACCAGTTGTTGTTACTTTTTTTTTTTTATTATTCTTTTTTTTTGGCCGCACCACTTGGCATGCGGGATCTTAGTTCCCTGACCAGGGATCGAACCCGTGCCCCCTGCATTGGAAGCGCGCAGTCTTAACCACTGGACCGCCAGGGAAGTCCCATTGTTATTTTTTTAATGTTAAAATATTTTGCCTGCCATCACTCCTTTTCCCAGGCCACCTAGTCCTATTCCTGAATCACAGGGCAGGATTTTAAGAACTGTGCCATGGCCACCTTGCCTGGCGGGGAGACTGGCCCACAGAGCCCTCTCCTCGCCACCGACCCTCCTCTCGCTACACCTTAGGACCATCCAGGAAATGTTTTAAGTGACAGTCTTAACCCCTTTCATTCAAGACCCATTTGAGAAAACACTAGTGCATTACTGTCTCCCCTTCCGTTTACACACCCTTCCCCACTCCCCGGGTCTGTAATTTCTAGTCTCCCCTGATACAGGCCGCCTCCAAGCCCAAGGTGCCCTAAATGCGTCAGCCAGCGCCGACCCCATGATGTATGGGTCTGATGACTTCACTCTTGACACTGGCCTGAAGACATCCTCTATTTGTATACTCAGAACCTCTGTTATGTCTGAAACCTCGTAACCTTTCCTGAAGAACACATCGTACCTGTTCTGAGCTCCGGGAGTTTTGCAACTGCCTTTGGCCAAAAGCAACACAGCTCAGAGCCAGATCCCCACGCAGACTAGCAGGGCTTCCCCGCAGCTCAGGGCTGGAAGCGCAGGGTGTCTGCGCTCTGCACAACCCTGCCCATGCCCCGTCCCAGAACGTGGGCGAGATGCTCCATTCTCAGGGGCAGCCCCTAGTGGGATATCCCTTTTCGAGGTGACAGCTTTCACCCAGCACACACACCTGGGGAGAGACCCAGCGAGTGCTTTCCGGAACCCAAAACACATGCTCAGGCCTGCCATGCCCCCTCTATCTGTTATTCCCTTTGACCACTTCCTCATGCTTCCTCAGCTCCAAATGGCAACAAATCCCAATATTCATTCATTGATGAGCAGAGTGGTCCAGAGCAGCAATGCCCAACACAGAAACCACCGGACGCGAATAGCTACTGAGCACTCGAGATGTGGCCAATCCAAAGTGAGACGTTAAAATACACACTGGATTTTGAACACTCAGCATGAAAAAAACCTGCAAAATATCTTAGTAATAATATTTACGTAGATGACATGTTAAAATTATAATATTTTGCTTATAGTGGATTAAATAAAATATATTATAAATGTAATTTCAGGTGTTTCCCTTTTGCTTTTTTTTTTTTCTTTTACTTTTTTTAATGGGATGACTAGAAATTTTCAATTTCACAGGAGGCTCACATGAATTTCCTATTGGACAGCAATGGTCTCGACAGTGGCTCTGACCCACAACCTGAGTCCAAACCTCAGCTCCATTTACTAGTTATTTGACGTTGGGCAGGTTTCTTTTCCCATCTGCATTCCAGCTTTCCCACCTGCACACAGGGGATAAAAGTACCTACTGCCCAGAGCTGGAGGAGGATTCGATGAAATCACATAGATTTGCAGTTACCATAATTCCTGGCATTCAATAAATGTTGGCTGCTATTACTCATTCAACAAAGATTTGCTGACCTCCTGACATGCCAGGCTCCACACTAAGCCCTGGGGACAAAAAGAGGAACCTTGAAACATTCTCCTGCTGGAGGCATTCCCCCTCCCACCCCCCCAGCCCCAAGTCAGGCCTTAAAGAATCAGGTTTACCTCTCAGCTTTGCTACTAACTGTGTGACCTTGAGTTATGTATGCTGCAAGGAGGGGGACTCATGGTCCCATCTGCAGAGTGAGGGGTAGGATGGGCAGCTCAGACAGACACTTGATGACTCTGAGATCTCACGGAAACCACCAGCACAGGCGGCCACAGAGCAGGCCCGTCCCCAGAGGGCGGTCATAGAGCTCACTCCACCCAAGGAACAAGCCTCCCTGGGTAATAGCATTTGTGCCCCAGGCCCCACTGGCACTTGGCCAGGGAGCCCAGAGATGGAGCATTCCAGAAACTGGCAACTCACAGCCCCAGGAATGTGTGTGAGTTGCTCCCTCCCCCAGGCCCTAGCCCATGTCCTCATTTCCCAGCCTTGGAGAAGGACTTGCAGGGCCTGGGGGTGGGAGTGGGAAGGTGGGGAGGGGGAGTGGGGGGGGGAGTGGGAAGGGTGGGTGGGGCTTGGCCTCACTTTCATAGAAGCTTCAAGATCAAATATTTTATATCATCTTCAAATGAGACTATGCTCAGCCCCAGGGAGAGGGGACACTTCTGTTTGATCCCAGCTCCACCCCACCTGCAGCGCACTATGAATCAGTATTTCTTCTACGTCCTCTCATTACTTTGTACCTAGAGTTGCTGGCAGTTTTTGTTTTAAAAGCACCATCTTAATAAAGGTAAATCATTTTAAATACCATAATGTTTGTAACCTTTTTGTGGAATTTTAAAATTCTGGGGGACTTCCCTGGTGGCACAGTGGTTAAGAATCCGCCTGCCAATGCAGAGGACACGGGTTTGAGCCCTGGTTCAGGAAGATCCCACATGCCGCAGAGCAACTAAGCCTGTGCACCACAACTACTGAGCCTGTGCTCTAGAGCCCGCGAGCCACAACTACTGAGCCCGCAAGCCACAACTACTGAAGCCTGCGAGCCTAGAGCCTGTGCTCTGCAACGAGAGGCCACTGCAATGAGAAGCACGCGCACCGCAACGAAGAGCAGCCCCCGCTCACCGCAACTAGAGAAAGCCCGTGCGCAGCAACGAACACCCAACACAGCCAAAAATAAATAAATAAAATAAGAAATAAGAAAAAGCCAATTCTTTAAAAAAAATTTTTTTTAATGAACTCGTAGCCTCAGAACGAAACAAAAAATCAGAAGCAGGCCAAGCCTCTTGCCACCTTTGAGAGGCCCTGAAATGCACCCACCTTTGCAGAAGGACCAGTCTCCATGTGCACTTGTGACTGTCCAGGCTTACAGGAGGGATTGGACCCTGGTCAGCAGCCTGCTCATGCCCACCAGACCCTGCCAACTGGAGTAACTGCAGGCTCCCCCTGGCCCCATAGACCTGCCTTCTTAAAAGAACTTGCCTTGAAGATTAGACACTCAATCTTGTTTGCTCAGGAGATAGCAGCTCAAATGCTTCTAGAAAGCCTCCTCAAAGCCTCCAGGGCCTCCACCAATGCTGGACCCTACTGACAACTCCCGGAGCACTTGTCTCTACTCCAGTTAGTTCTGGGCCCGACCACTGGACGTGACAGCAGGAAGCTGTCCCAGACCCCAGGGCCAAACTTTCCTGCTCCTGGTGAGAAACCTGGACCCCCAGAGGGCCTCAGTCCAGCCTCCCGGGGGTCTGTCCTACCCCACGACCCACATTTCTCCAGCAGCCTCCGTGCCCAGGCCCTGGTCGAAGGAGCTGGGGACACAGTGGCATGAGACGTGGCTGAGTTGGTGAGGGGGACAGGTAAGGAGACCAGACCATGCTAAGGCTGGTGAGCACAGGTGGAGGAGGGGAGTGGGTGAGCAAACTGTGGGGACGATCGAGCTGGGGTCAGAGGAGTGTCTCCCAGGGAGCAACGTCAGGGCCGAAGCCTGAAGCACGAGTGGGACCTGCCCTGGCGAAGAGCTGGAAGAATGTTCCAGGGCCAGGGAACTGCACACGTGAGACAAGACAGTGAGAAGGAGGGCCTGTGCACACCCAGGGAACTAAAGTAGTGCGGGGGCCCGAAATCCATGCGGGGAGGGGCTGTTGGTCACTCACCAGGGTGGCGGGTGCAGCTCGATTTGAACTCTAGGAAGGCTGCGCTGCATAAACAGGCAGACCGGAGTGGGGGACAAACCGGAAGTGGGGGAACCGCGTAGGAAGCCACAGCGATCCTCTAAGCCAGAGACGTGGACAGAGTTCAGAGGGAGAATCGCCAGGGTTAATGAGAAGTAGGACGGGCTTGAGAGTCCACACCGGGTTTCTGGCTTGGGTGACAGGCCACTCAGGCTGTGTCTGTGCGACGAGACGGCCCCTAAGAAATCAGAGGCTCCACCAAATCCGCCCACCAAGTTCAGTAAGTGGCTGCTTGCTTCTCTGTCACTAACTCACAGTCGTAGTGTTCAGCCAGGCTTCCTGGCCCCCCTGGGGGATCGGATGACCTGATGGCCTGGTTCAGGGATGGCGGTGCTCGAGGGCGTGCTTCCAAATGGGCAGGGGCCCAAGAGGGAAGGCAGCCAGGCAGCGCCCCGGAAACCCGAGGCAGCCTGCCGGCATGGAAGGCTCAGCACGCTCATGCCAGGGACCAGCCAGATCCCTCCCTGTGAAGAGGATATGCCACGTGGAGGCTGGTTGCAGAGCACCAGCTCGCCCGCAGGCTGGCAGTCACAGGCCGGACATACAAGCATGGGCCGAGCCACAACGAACGGTCTGTGGTTGCCTTCGGTATGCTTGACACCTAGTGGGAGCTAAGGAGCAAGAGGAAGGGGGCAAAAGAGTAATCTCAGGGCACAGACTACCAACCCAAAATTAGTCTGTAAACTGGGATCTGGATCACCGAGTCAGACCCACAAGAACTGCCTTGGGAGCAGCAGGGAGGGGTGAATTTTTTTCCAAAGGAGGTGTTGAAGGCAGGATTTGCAGTAAATCTGAGAGGGAGGTGAAGGGGTATCCTAGGTGAAAGGAATGATCCAGCCCAGGCGTGGACACAGGACATGACGGCAAATCAGTCTGGTCAGAGCAGATCTTTGTAGTGAGGCAGAATGATCAAAGTCCTGAATGCAAGAGGCGGGCATTGGGCTTTATCCTGCAGGCAGTGGGAAATCACTGCCTCCAAAGCATTCTGCGAGGAAAGCAGTTTTAGCAGCTCCTCAAAACATTAAACACAGAATTTCGTTACCATCCAGCAATTCCACTTCTAGGTGTATACCCCAGAGAATTGAAAACAGGGACTCAGACAGATACTTGTACACCAGTGTCCACAGCAGCACTATTCACAATAGCCAAAAGGTGAAAACCACCCAAATGTCCATCGACAGATGAGTGGCTAAACAAAATATGGTATATCCATACAATGGGATATTATATGCATGCCACAATATGGATGAACCTTAAAAAGATTATGCTAAGTAAGATAAGCCAGATACAAAAGGACAAATACCATATGATTCCACTAACATGAGGCACCTAGAGTAGGCAAATCCATAGAGGGAGAAAGCAGAACAAAGGTGACCAGGAGCTGAGGGGAAGAAGGAATGGGAAGTTATTGTTTAATGGGTTTAGAGTTTCTGTTTGGGATGATGAAAGAGTTCTGGAAATGGTTCGTGGTAATGGTTGCACAACATTGTGAATGTAACTAAGACCACTCAGTTGCACACCTTTAAATGGTTAAAATGGTAAATTCTATGCTCTGTGTTTGTCCAACACCTGGAGAGACCTGGTTCACTCCCGGGCAAGCATGGCGGAGCTGAACACAACACGTTTACTCCCTCTCCTTCCTGAGACCCCTAAAATGACAAGGAATAAGACGGGTATCAACCTACAAAGGCAGAGGGAACTGGAGAGCGGATGACAGCGGACCAGAGCTGTTAGAACCACTTTTGAATGATGACAGAGGGATGGATGGGAGGGCACCGGCCTGGCAGGCCACAGAAACCTGACGTTCACATCCCTGCAGGTAGCAAAGCCAACAAGAAAAAATCCCATTTGTAAGCTGGGGGCAACGAGTGTGCTGGCCCACAGGCTTGGAGTATTGATTCTGTGTACGTCCTAGCACGAACTGTTACCAGCACTCAGACAGAGCACGCTTGGGATATTTCATTACCAAACATAACTTGTTCCC
Organism: Eubalaena glacialis; assembly: GCF_028564815.1. Lineage (NCBI taxonomy): Eukaryota > Metazoa > Chordata > Mammalia > Artiodactyla > Balaenidae > Eubalaena > Eubalaena glacialis. The sequence continues at coordinate 12,078,250 of NC_083716.1, forward strand.
GCACCAGTATTTTTAAGTCACTCTTCTTCACCTTAAGTACAGCTGCTCTGCACAGACAGGGAAAAGCCTCTAGTCAAAGGCGCTAAGGCCTCCAACTCCCTGGGCACAGCGCAGGGGCGTCCCACTGCCTACAGGTAAAGTCCCAACACTGCTCTTGCATTCAGGGCTTTTCCCATCCTGGCCCCAGTGCAACTCAGACATGGGACTTGTGGGGTCAGGACAGCAGGAATCCAAGTGAAAAGGAGGCCACAGGATCAAAACAGCCTGCGTGGCCAGGTGGTGGGATTCGTGCCCCTCCATCACCACCAGCCCAAGGAGTGTGCAAACTGACCACAGCCTCTCCAGCAGCAGAACCAGGACTTCACAGTCTCCCGAGGTTGCTCTATTTTTCACATGCTTCCCTTCCACTTCACTGCCCCCCAGAAAATGGTGTGAGTGCCCCCAGCGAGAGCACGTGCTGCACACCAAGCAGCTATGACGTGCACGAGCCTGGGCCCTGGCCCGCAGCCCGGAACACCTCGTCTCCTCCTCACCCGGCAGGGCTCGAGGCGGCCTTAGCCACAGAATGCCAGGGGGCGGCGGGCCATCGCCACTCACTCCCCAAGAGCCCTCAAGAGTCGGCTGTGCCGTGAAGGGACACGAGGCCCTTGCTGTCGCCATCGGAGTGAAGTCTGGCTTAACCACGCCCCGGCCCCTTGCCCACCCAGGAATAGCGAGCCTGCCCCCTCCCAGGCCTGCTGTCATCAGAAAATCTGCCCCTCCTGCCCTTTCTCCTGGATGTGGAGTCTAGCAGGCACAGAACTACCCTGGTTCATCTTTCTGTGATGGGCACCTAGCTCATGGCTTGGTGCCTAAGGGGGCCCGTAAATGCCGGGCGATGGGCGGAAGGGCCGGGAGGAGGCAGGCAGGAGCTCTGATTCACTGCTCAGTCATGCCAGATTCCAGGCTGTCTCTTCAGTGGGCTCATGTCAATCCAGGGGTCAGCCGACAAGTGACCCCCGAGGCATCCAAGCATTCACGAGGGGGTCACGGGAGCGTCCACCTCTTTAAGGCCTCTGGGTGGGACACTGTGGCACTGGATAAGGCGGTTCCTTGCCACGTGGCTTGTCGACCCTAGAGAAAGTCAGGGCACCTGCTGCGGCTTGCGTGGGTGGGAGGCATGTATGCACGGAAGGAGTCTGAGCTTCCCCTCTGCTCCCCAGGGGCGGCTTGCAGAGAGATGCCAAGTCTAAGCCGGCCATGAGAGAACAAGTGGAGGTGACTGGCTCACGAGGCCTGTCACTCAGGACCAACCACAGGCCATTAGGTGATCGCAGGAAGGAAAAGGCTATGGGAGGATCGTTGGGGAGGCTTATTTAAAAATATAGATTCCTAGTACGGTGGTACTAGGAACTGACAGCTTGTCAATTTCCAGAAAAGTTAAACCTGTACCCACCATATCCAGCCATGCCATGCTAGGTGTTTACTTCTTGGTGTTGACCCAAGAGAAAAGGAAAAATATATGTCCATAGAAAGACTTACACACAATGTTTCCAGCCGCTTTATTTGTAACAGCAAAAAAAACTGGAAACAATCCAAATGTCCAAACAGGTGAGTAGATAAACAAGGAAGGAACTATTGATACATACAACAGTGTGGAGGAATCTCAAAATACTTACACTGTGTGAAAGAAGCCAGACAAAAAAGAGTGCTAATTATATGTGATTCCATTTACAGAAATCTCTAAAAACTGTCAACTCATCCATAGTGACAGAAAGCAGGATGAGTGGTTGCTTGGGGTTGGGGGGAAGGCAGGGAGGGACGAGAGGGAGGGATTATAAAGGGGCATCTGGAAACAGGCAGGGGTGACAGACAGGCTCACTAACTTGTTTGTGGCAGTGGGTTCACAGGTGTGGGGATAAGCCCAAACTTTTCCAATGGCGTGCGTATTATATATACGCATAGTTTACTGCCTGTCAATTATACCTCAATGAAGTGGCTTTAAAAAGAATATAGGTTCCTAGGTGGCAGTCTGGAGAGTGAAGGCCGGCCGTGTCATGGAGGGGGTGTTACAGAGAAGAGAAAAGGGAGTATGGTTCAGGCCTTCCCTGACACCCCGGAGCAGAGCAATGAGGGCCAGCCCCAGGGACCCCAGGCTGCCATCTTCCACTTGCCACTGCTGTCCGTTTACAGGATATATACAGGGACCATGTCTCAACAGCATCAATTATCCCTCCAGGGAAAGTGTGTGGACATTATTATTTCTATTTTGACATCTAGAAATCCCTTCATGGCCCCCAGAACTAGTTTGGAGAACCATTGGGAAGCGAAAAGTGCACATAAGTCAGCCAGTTGTGTGGTCTCTACGCCCCAGCGTGGCGGTCTGTGAGTTCTCTTGTGGGTCTGGCTGAACTGATCCAGGTGTCAGTAACCCAGGCTCAGTGTCTAGCAAGAGGATTCCAAACAAGCTACCTTCTGGACTATCACCACCTAATTCTTCACTTGAGAACATTTAGGTTAAAAATTTACTCACCCAGGTGAGGCTAAAACCTGGTCATGTTATCCAGAGATTTGGCCAAGGAATCATAAATTTTCCCAAGTCACAAGGACAAGCGATGGAAATATGGCCATCAGGGGACTCCAACTCAATTTCTAATAAACTTCAAAGTCAGGCTAAATGATAAATCTGACATTATTACAATTATTTCTGCTTGTGTATTTACTTTGTGGGTCTTTCTTTTTCTTTCTCTCCTCACTCACATGCTCAGGCACAAATGAAGACAGGAAAGAATTATGCCAAAACATTAATGGTTGATGGACTTTGTTCCTTGGAGAAATTTTTCCACAGTATGATCACATCACTTTTTAAAAAAGAACACATCGTAAAATATAAACTTCATCTGCCAAAGTAAGTTGGTACAGAAGTGACAAACAGCGTCTTCACAATCGGCCACTGTACAGGACTTGTGAACTGCAACAAGCATGGGCCAACCACAGAGGAGCCCCAGATTAGAAGTTAAGACGTGGGTTCAGGTCTCAACTTGGCCCTAACTAGCTGTGTGCTGTTCGGCCTTCCACTCACCCTCTCTGGGCCTTTTCTCATAAGTAAAAGGAGCACTTCATCCTCCCCAAAGTCCCTCCTCTCTTTGAGGTCTAGGACTCCTCCCACATCCTGTTGGATCTCAAATCCTATTGGAGCCTTCTACCCTGATCTGCTAGCTGTGTTGCTAAAATGTCAAAGGCGACTTCAAGAAAACCAAAAACGCCCCCTGATTTCACTCAAAACCTCATCCGTTACAGCGGAATCTCAGCTGCACGTCTCTCCAGCAAAAGCTCAGCATATCCCACCTCTGGGGCTAAATGTGTGGAAACGTTAATCTGGCAAATAGAGGAGGAAAGACAGACTTCCTTCAAACCTCAAGCAGAGAATCCTCAAAACCCACTGCGGTGCTGGGACAGCCGTGGACAATTGCATCTCTGTCTGCATCTTTAGTATTGCCCAGCAAGACGGTCCCCAGCTCCTGCAGCCCTTCTTTTCTTGTCTGATGTTGACACTAAGTACCTAATACTCATTTTTATAATGCTCGGCCCTCTCCCTGAACAAATGTTGCCTTTTTACTCCAATGAGTAATATCTGAATGCCTTCCAAAGGCACCTATCTCATTTATTGGCATCTCGATCAGACCATCAGGCAGAAAGAGCAGCAGCCAAAAGCACAGCATGTCGTGACTATAAAACCACAGCAGCAAAAGATAATTCTGCCTTGGAGAATTCAGACTTGACCCCAGTTCCAAAGGTCATCATTTATCACAGGAAATAAAGGGTTCACCGTATGTTTTTCTTCCTCTGTATCAAGTCTCCATCACAGGAAAGTTTACATAAAACTGAAAGGACTGCCTGTCTCCAGGAAGTGGTAACACGATCCATGGTCACAGATCCAATCCTGCCCAGTGTAAAGGAAGCTCTCTCAGGTTGCCCTCATCTGTTTCTAACAAGTCAAGTGCGGGTCGCAGTCACACAACCGGTCCAGGTCACTGCTTGGAGAAAAGAAACCAAAGATGCTGATCAACCGTATGCCCTCCTCACTTCACTCTGGGTGCTTATCTGGGCTGTAACCCCAGCAGGAGTCAGGAAACTTGCTCCCCACCCTGTGTGAGGGTCACACCCGTGATGACGGTGATATGAAGTACTAGCTGCCACCTACTGAGTCTTACCAATGTACCAGTGACTATACTCCGGTGTCTATCTCATTTCATCTTCCCCAGAAGCAGCGAGATAGGGACCATCATTAGCCCATTTTACAAGTGAGGAAGCTGAGAGCCTTAGGAAGCTAGCATGTGGCCAAACCATAATTCAAATCCCAGGTTCTGAACCACTTTCCAATATTGCTCTCTGAGAAACTTTACATTAAAAGGGTCTTTGCATTTCCACAGCAACTCCCATGTAACAGTAGGAACCTGCAGCCCACAGAGGCCAGGAGATTTGCCTATGACCACCTAGTGAGGAGCTGGATCCGAGGCAGGAACCCTGGCGTGCTGATTCCCCTCTGACAGCGTTTTTGGGGCTGCAGTCCGGGCCTCAGAGCCCACCCAGAGGGCACCAGCTCTGTTAAAGGATGCGAGGGACAATCAGCCAAGGGGATAGAGAAACCTAAACTATAACTTTCCTTCAACAGGCAAAGATGCAACCCCCTGTCTCCAGATGCAGACAGTGGGCTGGAGAGGAACACACCCAGCCTTGCTTTAGGAGACACCGAAGGAAACAGAACCACCAAAAACGGCCACATAAAGAGACCTGTGCTGAGTCTCCCAGGTTTCCGACCAACCAGACACCGCTTACAACACCAGGGTGACACGCGGAGTCAATGGGCTGATCACCTTCTGAAGTCAGCGTGGTGGGTAAGTGCATGAGGAAGCCGCACAATGAATGTTACCCCTGGGATCTCTCCGAGCATCTCCTGCTCTCCTGCTTTCCCTTCCACGTCGTGTGCGGCCCCAACCAGAACTTTCACCACTCGATGCCTCATCTCTTCCAGCCTTGTCAGGGTCAGACATCTCAAAGATAAGTGTAGTGTAGTGTAGTGTTCCTGTGCCCCAGGGGAAACCCCTGGCATCCCTGGGTCAGTGTTATCATCTCGTGTCGGCCAGTCAGTCCCGCCTCTCAGCTCCTCAACGGGATGGCTGGGTTGGAACCCGTCCCCGATCACATGCCAAAGGCCAGCCAAGCTTTGCTATAAACCAGGCACCACAGGGCTCTTTCATTCATGACATAAACCCAGCTCTAACTAGCTAAAGAAAAAGAGAACACATAGGATCAAGGGAAGGCTACCCAAAAATCTCAACAAGAGATGACAGTGACACCACTGAAAAGTCCTAGGCATTAGAAGATAACATAGGAGAAAATCTAGATGACTTCAGGTTTGTCAATGACACTTTAGATACAATAGCAAAGACTTGATCCAAGAAAGAAAGAATAGATAAGCTGGACTTCATGAAAATTTAAAACTTCTGCTCTGCGAAAGACAACGTCACGAGAATGAGAAGACAAGCCATGGACTGGGAGAAAATATATGCAAAAGACACATCTGATGAAGGACTGTTATCTAAAATATACAAAGAACTCTTGGGAATTCCCTGGAGGTCCAGTGGTTAAGACTCTGCGCTTTCACTGCTGGGGGCGCGGGTTCAATACCTGGTTGGGGAACTGGGATCCCACATGTTGCGAGGCCAAAATAAAAATTAAAAATAAAATAAAGGGGCTTTCGTGGTGGCGCAGTGGTTGAGAATCTGCCTGCCAATGCAGGGGACACGGGTTCGAGCCCTGGTCTGGGAAGATCCCACATGCCGCGGAGCAACTAGGCCCATGTGCCACAACTACTGAGCCTGCGCGTCTGGAGCCTGTGCCCCACAACAAAAGAGGCCACGACAGTGAAAGGCCCGCGCACTACGATGAAGAGTGGTCCCTGCTTGCCACAACTAGAGAAAGCCTTTGCACAGAAACGAAGACCCAACACAGCCAAAAATAAATAAATAAAAAAAAATAAATTTATAAAAAAAATAAAAAATAAAAAAATAAAATAAAATAAAATAAAATTATACAAAGAACTCTTAAAACTCAACAGTAAGAAAACAAACTACCTGATTAGAAAATAGGCCAAAAACCCTAACAGTTACCTCGTCAAAGAAGGTATACAGATGGCAAATAAGCCAATGAAAATATGTTCCCGATTCTAAGCCATTAGGAAAATGCAGATTAAAACAACGAGATACCTCTACATACCTATTAGAATGGCCATAACCTGGAACACTGCCAACACCGCATGCTGATGAGGATGTGGGGCAATGGAAACTCTCATCCACTGCTGGTGGAAATGCAAAATGGTACAGCCACTTTGCAAGACAGTTTGGCAGTTTCTTATAAAACTAAACATACTCTGATAGTATCATCTAGCTAGTTGCACTCCTTGGTATTGACCCAAAGGAGGTGAAAACTTTTGTCCACACAGACACCTGCACACAGATATTTATAGCAGCTTTATTCATAATTGCCAAAACTTGGATGCAACCAAGACGTCCTTCAGAAGGTGAATGGATATAGAAACTGTGGTGTACCTTCAGACAATGGAATATTAGTGCTAAAAAGAAATGAGCTATCAAGCCATGCAAAGACTTGGAGGAAAGTTAAATGTCTATTACTAAGTGAAAAAGGCCAATCTGAGAAGGCTACATACTGTATGATTCCAACCATATGACATTCTAGAAAAAGCAAAACTACTGAGACAGTAAAAAGGTCAGTGGTTGCCAAGGGTTTGGGGTAGGGAGAGACGAACAGGCAGACCGTGGAGGATTTTTAGGGCAATGAAACTATTCTATATGATATTATCATGGTGGATACATTTGTCTAAAGCCACAGAATGCACACCACCAAAGGTGAACCCTAATGTAAACTATGGACTTTGTATAATTATGAGGTGTCACGTAGGTTCATCAGTTGTAACAAAGGTACCACTTTGGTGGGGGATGCTGATAAAGGAGGAGGCTGTGCATATTTGGGGGCAGGGGGGATATGGGAGTTCTCTGTAGTTTCCTTTTAATTTTGTTGTGAAGGTAAAACTGTTCTAAAAAAATAAAATCTTTAAAAAAGATTAAGTATATGGCTCAGCCACTTTCCCACCATCAAACAAACCCCAAAACCACAGTCAAAAAGTCGGTGGCCAATGTGAACAAAGCCTGGGGAAATAAGTCCTGCCCTGTGGGTCAGAGCAGTGGTCCACCTGCACCTGTGGTCTGAGGTACCAATGCCTAGGGCGCCCTGGACGAGCTTGAGAAAGCCTGGGCCCAGAGTGTTGAGGCTGGCACCCTGCCCCCGACATCCAGTAATGACCACCATGGATTGCTCATGGATAAATACACTGAAAATCTTTTTTTAAACGGTCACGTGGAGTCTGTACACTCTTGACGTCACCCTCTCCTGATCTTTACAACCTGCTGTACCAAGGCAGACAGCGGAATCCCACAATGGAGCTCCATCTGGAAGAGACCACATCAAAGTCCCCTTCATGCCAATGGTGTCCAGCACGGCCTCCAACACTACTGGCCTCAGAACAGGTGCCAGTGGATGCATCTCAAAATCACTTTCTTTGAGCTTGAAGTGGAGCTGCCAAGGCCCCCTTCTGGAAATCCACGGTCTACCCATGACCTGGTGTAATCTCCTCTCTGACTGGGCCTTTAAAACTGGTTAAAGGTGCCCCATTAATCCATTAGTTGCCCTCATATTCTGAGGCGGGGGAATGACACGTGCGTGGTATTGAAGCGGAGCATTATGTCTGGTTCTGTGCAAGAATCCTAGAATATCCAGGGTGGAAAGGACTTTGAAGGCTATCAAGATGGACCACCACATCCCTGTCCCTCCCAGTCACCATCCAGCTTCTGCCTGAAGCCCTCTGAGAACAGGAATCCACTCTCTCTGGGGCCGCTCAGGTCCCTCCGCAATGGTCTTGCCTCCTGTCACTCCAGTTCTATGAGCTGGGCCACAAATGACCTAGACAATCTGATGGGGTAAAGCCTTGAGAAGTTTAAAGGCTGTGATCACCTCCTCTGCTCCCCACTCCCCACCACTCCACTTTCTTCAAGATTCTCTTGTATTTCCAATGCCCTTTCTAAGGATACCGAACGCTGGCCTTTTCAGATGCAGCTCATCCGTCAGGGCAAACCCCCGACCCACCGTGTGCTGGCTCTGTGCCACCTAAGCACCTTACAGACACAGGCACAGTTCAAGCTCACGGCCACCCTGTGAAAGAGGATCTCACAGGCTCAATTTCACAGCTGAGAAATGCTCAGAGAAGATAAGCAGCACATCCAAGGTCACACGGCAGTTAAGAGCATCACAGGGGTGCAAACCCAGGGCTGTTCCCATTCAGCATCTGTGTATCCTGTACAAGGTAGAAGTTCAGAACATTCTGAACCATTTCTGATGAACAGACCATCACCATCACATCCAGGAGATCACATCAACCTACAGTGATAAACGCCTCGATTCCACTTCTAAGTGAAGTGAGTCCGCTCGAAAGCCTTTCCCAACAGGATTTCTGGGGAAAGTCCAGTAACGGGGCCCAACAGACAAATAACAAGAGCAGCTAGCATGTATTAGCCCCAGGCCCTGCACCAGATGGTTTCCAAATATTAACTCCTTTAAGCCTCCCACCAAGGTAGGTACTATTTTCACAGATGAGGAAACACACAGATCAGGTAAGCAACTTCCCCAAAGTCACACAGCTGCTGAAAGTGCTGGAGCTGGGACTCAACCCTGACTAACCTAGTTCTCAAACATAGGTTTCCTCCTGACTAGTCAGAGGCCCGATACTGCCCTCCACCACCGCAGCCAGCAACTGAACCTCCGCACACGGGCCAGCGCTGACAGTATGAGTCATTTACGAGTTCTGGACCAGCCAAGGTCTTCAGACTCAAAGAGTCAGTGACTCAGTGCAGCCACCCGGTCCAGGCCTCCAGATTTCTCTTTGTCAAGTGCAGAGATCTGTATATGCTAAATGGCTGTTTACTAGAGCAAAACAAAGAAGTCAACGCAGGCAAACAAAATCTGTAGGAAACACATGGTTTCAGCAAGTCACTGGGGCAGCAAACAATAGAAGGGAAAGGCCACAGCAGAATCTCTGCAGAGAGAAACTGCCTTGCACGTCCCAAACCTGCAGACCCCCTAACTTGTGCCAGCAGCTCGGGGTGGTGGGAGGTGGGAGCAGAAAAGCCTCTGAAGAGGCAAGGCCAGCGTCTGAGAGGCCACGGGCCTCCACGGCGTCTCTCCGAATGACCAGAGCCCCAGAGGGCGTGGAGGATGTGGCAGAACACGTGTGACCAGGGTGGAGCTTCCGGCTGAAATCGCGATCCCTCCCAGTGGTGTCAGCGGAACCACCGCCTCCCCAGAGTCCACAGTTCTGTCTGACGGTGAGCTTAGGAAAGCGCCTGTCTGCTATTATTCAGCAACTTCTAGGCGGGTCCTGTTATTATTATTAACAAAGATAAGATTACAACTAATAATAACGCATGACATTTAAATGCATTTTGTCCTATCGCTCCAGCCTTGCTCTCTGAGGCAGGGTAGAGTTCAAATTCCACATTTGTATTGCTCCAGAGGCCTTGCGTGCCAATTCGCCCAAACGCAGATGAAATTTCCAGAGCCTTCTTAAGAACTAAGTGATTTTTTTTTTCCTTTGAACGAGTGTGCCAGGTACTCTGCAGTTGGTGCTGCTGGAGAGAAAATGCCTATTGTCTTACTTACAAAAACTGGACTTAACTCTCTCCTTCACACCTCTCAGAAGAAACCTCTGAAAATCTCCTCGAGACCCCCCAGCACACACACACTAAGCCGCGCCTTCACCCAGCGTTTGAAGGTCTCTGAGAAGGTCTGGCTCATGCTGCGGACTCACTCGATTCCACTGTGGGCAGCACGAGCCAGACCTGCACCAACCAGCTCACGGTCCAGTCACGGAGGGGACAACACACAAGTAAACCAACCAATGCACAGTTACAAATTTTGGTGAGCACTGGGAAAGGAAGAAACGAACAGGGGGCGGTAGTTGAGAACAACGTGGATGGCGTGGTCCGCAAAGGAGCCCAGCTAGTCAGGACGGCCAACGAAGGCCTCCCTGAGAAGGTGAGGTTTATGCCAAACCCTGAAGGTCAGTGAAGAATCGAATGGGTGAAGGGCAGGGAGAGGAGGGAAGGGGCTCCAGGCAGCGGGACCGGCACACAGGAAGGTCCACTGAAGGAACTAACAGGAGGCCAAACGGCAGAAGTAGACCAGACAAGGAAATTGGTGCGAGGGGCCACTGGCAGGGCGGGCCGGGCAGGGCAAGCCAGGCCCCCTCTCTCCCGAAGCTCAACATCCCTGGCGTGGAGCTGGCGAGCCCCTTCCAAGATGGTTCCAGGGAAGAGGCCTGGACAGCAGCATTCGGCACCTCCATCAGTCCTCATCACCTCCTCTGGATCATGCATTCAAGTGTGTGAGGTCTCAGAACAGGGCCCGCCTACGGGCACCCTCAATAACGTCAGCCCTGACGGCTCTCATTACAGGGCCAACGTGTTAAGGGGCTACAGGATGCTCTCAGGAAATCCCTTCCTCCGGACCCCCACCTGTGCCCATTCTTTGCTTCTCACAGGAAGCAGGCCACGACTATTGTCTATTGTTCTCAAGCAAGTCACACACCAATTGTCAGTGAAGAGGCCACGCGCCACAGCAAGCAAGAAGGTGTCAGGTCTGCAAGCTTCCTGTGAAAAGTCCCTCTTTGTTTAGAAATGATGCCGGCTCATTTCTACCATTTCCATTAAAGAACACACAGAAACTTGCCCGGAAGAGTGTGGCAGGAGGTACAGTTAGGATCCGCCCGTGACCAAGGCCCCAGCTCTACCCTGAGGAGGGGCCAGAACACCCTCCCGCTCTGGAGGGGGCCTCCAGGCCCACAGGGACTCAGCTGCCAGGTGGGGACTCCCCCTCTCTCATCCACTCCCAAATCACCCAGGAGTGAGGCCAGCTGGGGCCCAGGCCTCTGGAGATGACTGACGAACCCCACCTTCAACCAGGCCTGGAGACAGGGCCAGGACAGCATTCTCTAGGGACTAAAGAGACAGTACGCCCCATCCATCCCCTACTCTACTCCACGTCCTGAGATGATGAGGATGATGACGACCAAGATGACAAGGACAACACTTAGCATTTATCATGTGCCATTTGTCAAGGACTTAAATGTCAACAACCCTATTATTATCCCTGTTTTACAGATGAAAATACAGAGGTTCAGGGAAATTAAATAAATTAGGTCACATCCTAATTGGTAGAAGAGCTAGGATTCAAGCCTAGGCCACTTGACTTATTCCAACCTCGAAATCATGCCCCCTCTATGCAACGAAAGTCACCAAGGGGGTCTAGCTCACTGATGGGGCTGCACTAATTGAGGCAGGTCCTCAGACATCAGGACCAACTGCTGACGCCCACACATGGGGGTCTGCCCAGAGACGGAAGGAAGCTACGTTGGGACTTCCTCTATAGTATTATAAAATCGCTTCTTTGCACGGAAAAACAGTACATCCAAAAATCAGAAATATGCTGCGTTGGATTTTGTTTTTAAATAATCTAACTATTTCTACTTAATTAACACAAAGGTTGTTTGAAAGCTGACTTTGCTAATTCCGTTTTCCCATCTGCTGCTTCAGAAGCAGGTAAGAGATAAATGACAAATACAAAGAATTTCTCCATCTGGGAGCACACAGGCAGGTGTGGGTGAGGCCAGTGCACAGAACAGGAGTGGGATTGGTACCAGTTGTCTCTACTTTGTCCTTTGCCACCTGGTGACACACCCTGCAGGTACCAAACCTGGTGGGCTTTAGAAAGGACACTCATGTGGGCATCAGCACAAACAAGGGCACCCCGTCCTCTTCCTCGTGTCTGCAGAAATTCCATTGGCTTTTATTCCCGTCCTCAGCGGACCCTGTTTCCTGTGAGGCAGCATCTAGGGTTTTGGACCTGGCTGGGCAGAGGACTGGGGAGGATGCATTTTCTGATGCCCGAGCAGCCCCCCAGTCCCACGTCACCATCTGTGTGGCTGAGCCGAGGCAAAGCTCCATCAAACCCATCGCTTTGAAAACACTCCCAGAAGCCTCTAACTGGACCCCTTCATTTCATGGAAGACAAAACTCAGGTTCACAGCAGGCACTGGAGCTACTTGCTGTAGAATCCAAGAGTGGTCAAGGGCTTTTTTTTCCTATACTGCCACAAGCACCTTCTAAGAGCCGCAGGATGAGTTCCAAGTGGTTCTACCAAATAGCTGAATGACCATGAGCCGCTTCTCCTGGATGGGAAGGGGGGTGCCTAAGCCATCCCGCCTTACCCTCGCCTCCACTCCTGCCCATCTTGATTTGTCAGTTACAAGTGCCAATCATGTGCCTACTTGGACAGGAATGGACGCCTGACCCAAGAGACTCCCATCCCTCGGCTGGCTGGTTCCTGTAGCCTGGAGAGGACAGATGGGCTCTCTGTCCCAGGGACCCCAAGAACTCGGGGCATTCAGCTGTGGGGACAGGAGACCAATGGGATCACACAGCCTGGGAGATGAGGCTGCCCTGTTGGGTCCGGTGCTAAGTCAGCAAGCAGCTCCTGAAATATGGAAAGAACAGCCTTCATTCCTTATTTTATGGTCCATTTCGAGTCCTCATGGGGCCTGTCTTGAGATGTCTGTTGTATCTGTACAATAAACCCCCCTTTATTGGAAATGGCTTCTCTCCCTAAGACCAAATCAGCCTAAATAGAACTCACTTATTCCACATCGGTGCATAAAAACCTATGGGTGAGTTCCACGCAGTGAGCAAAACAGAGAGGCAAGTTGAAAAGAGCACATGCAGTCCCTGTAGGTCAGAGTCACATCCCAAGTACAGCCCCTTCCGAAGTAATCACCAACAAGAGGGTCTAGAGCACTGTCACTGTACCTAGACCTGTACTGGGGGGTGGGGGGCGAAAAGTTGAGATGTGCTGAAATCAGAGCAGCATGCCACAAAAAGGAAGAAAAAGGCTGCCTCATGGTTTGCAGCGTGTGGGTCCAACCCCTTGCAGTCCCTGAAATTACCTGGGACTACCAGTCAGCTTTCTAAACCACCAGTTGCTCCTGCATCAGCTCCTTCTATGGCTCCCTAGTGCTAAAGCCCTCCCACCTCCTCACTAAGGCACCCAGGCCCTGGGCTGAGTCTTCAGCCAACTCACTTCCTTCTTTGCCACCTGGCACCACGCCCCACCTCCACCAGCAGCTGGAAGATCCCTGAACAGCCTCGCTCTTTCACACCACAGCTACAAAGAGAGGGCACAAAGGCCACCCACTGGTGACCTGGTCTAAGACTTTGCCTCTCAACTTACCACCATCCTCAATCCCTAACTCAGGACACAGTCAGCTCGGCCTCGGGCACCTGACAGCCTAGGAATCCCTTGTCTGGCCAAGATGAGAATGCTTGCAGCCCAAGGCCCAGCTTACAGGGCAACCATAACCTCCCCCCGCCCCACCCCCGCCCCAGACTGGTAAGCTGGCAGAAGAGGCCGTCCAAACCAGCACCAGATAATAAAACACAGCTCCCTTCCCTACTCCAACCCCGCCAAACTGGCCAAATCCAGGTCCCATGGGAAAGCAGCAGCACAGGCCCTCTGGTTTCTCAACCAGCTGCCCAATAGGAAAAAGCAGCTAGGCCTCTTTGGCTCCAGGTAGAATCCACTTTCCCTGTTTCCTATCCTAGCCACAAGGATTAGAGAGCACGTTCCCTTGGCTGACCCTACGGCTTTACCATTTAAACTTCCTCACCTTTAAAAACACACAAGTTATGAAAGGGAAAGAGAAGCTCATTGGATGGTGGCTGGGCACTTGGGAAGGGCTCTCCTGGGTAAAAACAACCAGCATTGTTTCTAAAAGTAGGTTAAGAATCCAGATTGCTCAGGCGCACAGCAGCCTCAAATAAACCTCCCTAAGACGGTGCGCACAGCTGTTCCACCTCAGGACATCCTCCTAGGAGAAGCCAGGGAGGCCCTCTGTCTCCAGGGGGTCCCCAGCTCAGCTAAGGACACAATTTCATCATGGGGCCCCACTCCCAGGACCTTATTTAGTTATTTGTTGTTTGTTTCTTTTTTTCAAATAACAGGATTTTTTTTGTTGTTTTATTCTTTTGGGCCCGCACAAGGCATGCGGAATCTTAGCTCCCCAACCAGGGATCGAACCCACACCCCCTGCAGTAGAAGCGCGGAGTTTTAACCACTGGACTGCCGGGGAAGTCCTTCAGGACTTCATTTAAATCTAATCCCCTCCCAAAGGCTCACCTCCTAAATATCACTGCACTGGAAGTTAGAGCTTCAACATATGAACTCTGGAGGACACAAACATTCAGTCCACAACGCCCGCTTTGGATTAAAATCCTTGCTCTTTCCCTCACCTGCCCAGGAGCCTCGGCAAAGGCCTGCTCTACCCTGAGCCTCAGTTTCCTCATCTGTAAAACAAGGCTGGTGATGCCTGGCTCATAGAGGAGTTAAGAAGATTAAGGAAACTAAGGAATAGAAAACAGAGAGGACAGAGCCCGACATATGAGCAGGGCCCCAAAAATTACGGGCAGGAGGGGAGTACTTTGAGACCAGACACATGTGCTTGATTCACAGAGGGAAGGCTTCCTGGTTCCCAGTAGAGGGGGTAACATGGGTAAAGGCTGCCGCTTGTCCCAAGTGGTTGCTGTGAGCCCCCACTAGCCCAGCACAGAGTAGCACAAAGGGATGGAAGGCATCTTGGAGTCTGCCTCCCAGCTAGACACGGAGCGCCCTAGGACAGGTCTGCACCTTCCTCTTTGGACCCTAAGATCCTATACAAATTATTGTTTGTGGTCAGTAATAGCAACAATTTTTTTTTAAATAAATTTATTTATTTATTTATTTATTTTTGGCTGCGTTGGGTCCTCATTGCTGTGCGTGGGCTTTCTTTAGTTGCAGCGAGCGGGGGCTACTCTTTGTGGTGGTGCGCGGGCTTCTCATTGCGGTGGCTTCTCTTGTTGTGGCGCACGGGCTCTAGGCACACGGGCCTCAGTAGTTGTGGCACGCGGGCTCGGTAGTTGTGGTTCACGGGCTCTAGAGCACGGGCCACAGTAGTTGTGGAGCACGGGCTTAGTTGCTCCGCGGCATGTGGGATCTTCCCACACCAGGGTTCAAACCGGTGTCCCCTGCACTGGCAGGCGGATTCTTAACCACTGCGGCACCAGGGAAGTCCCAACAATTAATATTTAAGTGCTTGGTAGGGGCTAGGCCCTGTGTGCAACACATCCCATGCATCATCTCAATGGAGCCTCAATATTCTTCCCATTTTGCAGATGAGGAAACTGAGTACATAGTGGTGAAGGGAACTACTCAAGGTCAGACAGCTCTTAAGTGGCGGGTGGAAATTCAAACCCAGGTCATTTGACTCCAAAAAGGACCCCAGCCTCCACTCTTGACCTCCACTCAACCGCTTGCCAAAGGCATATTGTTCTGCTTTCATCTCTTTTTGGTCCTGTTCTATCTTTACCCTCAACAGCCCAAGCTACGAATCTGATAACCTCTCCCAGGCTTCCAGTCTTCCTGGTAGACCTCACACCATGTTGTGGAGCTGGCTTACATGGGCACATGCCAATTACAAACATCTTTTCCCATCTCCCTGTTGAGTGATGTCAGGTTGATAGCTTGAAATCAGCTATGGAGGGAATATTCACACCATGGAAACACAAATGCTACAAATCACGACATTCTTCTTTCCAAAGAGCTGGTTGTTAAATGTTTACCAGCACACGTCTGGCCTCACAGCTACACAGGTGGTCGAGCTCTGTCTGGCCTCTTGTTCAAGAGGCCTCCATTTAAGTTGTAGCCTCAAACCTAAAATCGCTCTTTCTGTCTGATCAGGTTTTGAATTCCAAAACCCAACTGTGAAAACTGAAGATCAATGAGACACATCACACCATGACGACTCAGGGTAGCCCCGGCCACCAGGAAAAGGGAGTAGGCACTGTGAGTGGATAACTGTCGTTTCAGTCCACCCAGGGCCCCTCTCTCTGCTGAAAAATTGTCCTGCCCCCACTTACTATGCTATGCTGCCAATCAGTGCCCTGCCACCTGCATATGACTCATAGGACCCCAACCCCTGTTCACAAGTGTGGACACAAAACCCAAGCAAGGCTGATCAGAATGTTTTAATGACATCTGATATATTGGTGCTGGCACAGGAAGTCTTTCTTTAGGGGGATGGCAAATCTTAAGGCCAAAGAGCAGCTGGCCATCTTTCCCATGATGGCGAAAGAGATGAGCTGTGTCAGGAAAGAAAGAGGCCAACACACCAAGAGAAGCAGAGCCAAGAGCTTTGGAAGGCGGGGAGACAGCAAACAGAGAGGGACCATCACCAGATGACATCATTTGAGCCCCGCCCAGAATTAAACCAAACTAAACTAAGTTCCCTAGGATTGATTTGTTTGTTGTTTGTTTCACTTAAGCTAGTTGGAGTTGAGCTTCTGTCACTTGAAATGGAAAGAGACATACCTAATCACAGTCATCTTGCTGAAATTCAGAAGAACCAGGCTGCAAAATGACAAAGGAACAAGTTGAAAATGCCAATGACAGCACCCAAGGCAGCATGTGAGCAGCACATTTTGATAACAAACATAGAGCCTCTTGGGGCACGTGGCATTTGAGAAAAGCAACGCTGTGATTCTCTGATGTGTCCGGCCATCTCTCTCAGAATGTGTGTTACAGAAAAAGTCCCACAATTAGTAATCAACCAGGTTTTTAATACTTGGGGGACAGAGGGGAAGAGAAGGGGACAAGAAGTAAAGATTGTAGAGGAAAAGCTAAGAGCATAATGGAAAAGAGAATTTCCTTCTTAGCCAAGCGCTCAGACTTTTAAGCTGGAAAAGTTTAAGAATTGCCTATTCCTGTTTCCTAAACTAAGGGGTCTACAGACCAGTATCCTAGGAAATGCCAAAAAAGAAATGGCCCATTAAAAAAAAAAAAGTGGATTTCATGTCCAAATAATTTTGGAAAACCTGATTTATACAGTGAAAAAGAATATTTTATTCCTCTGCAGGACTTCTCAGAGCCTTTGATATAAGAATGTGCATTAAGAATATCCAAGGAACCCTCCTACGCTGTGGGTGGGAATGTAAATTGGTACAGCCACTATGGAAAACAGTATGGAGGCTCCTCAGGAAACTAAAAATAGAATTACCATATGACCCAGCAGTCCCACTCCTGGGCATATAGCTAGATGAAACTCTAATCCAAAAAGATACATGCACCCCTATGTTCACAGCAGCACTATTCACAATAGCCAAGACATGGAAACAACCTAAGTGTCCATCAACAGATGAATGGATAAAGAAGATGTGATACATATATACAATGGAATACTACTCAGCCATAAAAAAGAACGAAATAATGCCATTTACAGCAACATGGATGCAACTAGAGATTGTCAATATTGAGTGAAATAAGCCAGAAAGAGAAAGACAAATACCATATGATACCACTTATATGTGGAATCTAAAATATGACACAAATGAACCTATCTACAAAACAGAAACAGACTCATGGACATAGAGAACAGACTTGTGGTTGCCAAGGGGGAGGGGGTTGGGGGAGGGATGGAGTGGGAGGATGAGGTTAGCAGACGTAAGCTATAATATATATAATGGATAAACAACAAGGCCCTGCTGTATAGCACAGAGAACTATATTCATTATCCTATGATAAACCATAATGGAAAAGAATTCTTAAAAAAAGAATATCCAAGAAAAAGCTATAGTAAGCAATATTTCCCAAAATATTTGACCATAGAACCTTTTTTCTTGGATATACCTATTAACATTTCCTGTAATGGTGTTTCACGAACACTTGTCCTAATTTGGTTCTGATTTAGAAATGCACACTGAAGCTGCCATCAGGAACGCAACTTGTACTTCCAAGTTCCAAGAGACAACTTCAGCCCTACTCCCTGGTGGGTCAACCACCTGCCAAGTGTCTCCATGTGTGAGGGGGGAAATCAGTAACTCACACGCAGACATCTGACAACACAAAATAGGGGTAGTACAAAGGTCAGAGTGAGTTACAGAATTAAAGGGAACTTCTGAGGATAAAATGTAAATATATCAAAGGAGGTTCATAACAGAATCATACCCCCCAAAAAATCACTGGGTCAATTTTAACTTCATTGCCTAAAATGATGGTACTTCCCATTCTTGAAGCAGATGGGGAAAAAAAGAGTTTAAAAGATTCAGAATCAGAATCACACAGATTCTGGATCAGATATTAATTAGCTTTTTAAAAAACTGACCTCTAGAAAAGGTTATATCACATATCACATTATATGCTAGAGAAGAAGGTCAAGGCCACTTCATGGCCCATGGTCTAGAACTGTGCTGTCCAGTATACTAGCCACTATTTGAAGTTGAATATTAATTAAAATTAAGCTAAATTAAAAATTCAATTCCTCAGTGGCACCAGCCACATTTCCAGTGCTCAATAGCCCCCTGTGACTAGTGGCTACCACATTGGGTAGCACAGATACAGAACATTTCCATCATCACGGAAGGTTCTATTGGACAGCGCTTCTCCAAACTCTCTGACTCACCTCCCTGGGTCACAGCTGAGTGGCCCAGACCAGGCCACCTAACCCAAGGGCAGTCGAAGGATGGCCAGAAGGTCTATAGGATGATCTAAATTGAGGACTTGGCCCAGTAGAAAGGCAGTGACTAACTCGCCAACCAGTTTCTCTCTTTGGGGAGTCTGAACTCAACAGTCAGTGAGTTGCAGTGGGAACATAAGAAAAGACACAACAGCAGAATTACAAAGCAGAGAGGGAAGCTACCAGTGGCGAGAGCCACCAGTGGAGAGAGCCGTGCTGAGAGAGGGAGATGGGGAGCAGCTGGAAGGAAATGTTTACTATCTGAGGAGAGCACACCTTGACTGTCACAGGTTGGCCTGACTTCCAAATACCCTTCACCTGTGACTCTGTCTGCCAAAGCCAGCTGTCCCTGCACACGGGGCAGCTGCAAGTGCCACGAACAAGACCCTGGAAGCAGCCTTCAGCCCGTGACATGAGAGATGGTTTGCAGAACCCAGCTGTCTCGCCCCTCGTGTGGGAGAAACCTCAGGCGTGTGTTCTGTACTGGTTCTCAGAGTTCCTAGTGGGATAGAGCATGAGCTGCCCCAAATGGTAAACTGCTCGATGGAACATCCTTTTTTGGCTTCCTTTGTTCTCCTCTCACCTCTCCACTGCCCTGCTGGTGTTTCCTGGGACCATCCCCCAAGTAAACCCCTTATACTCGAATCACTGCCTCAGAAGCTACTTCTGGGAGAATCTGACCTAAAACAGGTAAGGTAAACAGAGTAGGTCTTTGTACCTTGCAACGAAAAAAGCCAAGCATATATTGGCTCTGATCAATTTGGAGACTAGAATGTAATAAAAGACAATGCACGTTCACACATCACTGGTGAGAATGCAAAATCCTACAGCTCTTTGGGAAACAGCTTGGAAGTTTCTTATAAAGTTAAACATACACTTACCATATGACCCAGCAATCCCACTCCTAGATATTTACCCAAGGGAAATGAAAACTTATGTTCACACAAAAAGCAGTTCATGAATGTTTATAGTGGCTTTATTCATAGTCACCAAAAATTGGAAACAACTCAAATGTCCTTCAAATGGGGAACAGATAAACAAACAATGTAATACTACTCAGAAATAAAAGGGAACTTATACACATGGCAACACGGTGAATCCAAATACATTATGCGAAGTGAAAGAAGCCAGACTCAAAAGGCTACATTCTGTGTGATTTTATGTGATATTCTTGTAACGACAAGACATAGGGACAGAAAATAAATCTGAGGTTGCCAGAAGCTGGGGCTGGGGGAGGAGATGACTATAAAGGAATCTGGGGTAAGTTCAGAGGGTGATGAAAATGTTCTTGATTGCGGTAGTACTTATATGACTATATGTATTTGTTAAAATGTACAGAACCATGCGATTTTAAAAGGTGAATTTTATATCTTAATGAAATAAATGGGGAAAATAAAAGATAATAAAGACAATAGTCTAAGCAAGGGCCCCAAACATGCTCTTGGACTAGTTGTGCCATAACCCGTCACGGCAGCTCAGGTGAGATGTAAATAAAGACTTGCAGGCCAGTCGGTCAGGCAGCCCAGCCCATCTACAGCATCCCTTCATCCATGGTCTCAGCCACTCTGCCCCAACACTCTCGAGATATGATGTACTCCCACCTGTAACAGTGCCCCCGAGGGAGTCATGTCAGATTTGGGGAGCTGGGGGAGAGGACATTCCCCTTCCCAATTCAGAATCACTGCTTTAGCTTTTCCTTAGGCCAGTACAGCCAGCCTACCAAGGGGAGAATGTTGACCAAAGTTTCCATTAGACAAATTAGAAACAACTTCCAAACACTCACCAGAGAACACAAGCAGACATTGGAGGCTGTGATTAGAGTTAAAATGAAAGGGGCATCAACAGATACGTAAACGAAATGTGATACACCCACCCAACGGAATATTACTCGGCCACCAAAAGGAATGCAGTCCTGACACCTGCTACCACATGGATGAACCTTGAAAATGTCAAACTAAGTGAAAGAAGCCCAACACAAAAGGCCACATATTGTATGATCGATTTATGTGAAATGTCCATCAAGAGAGGACACAGATTGCCAGGAGCTGCAACAGGGGCAAATGGCGAGTGACTACTCACAGGTGTAGGGCTTCTTTTTGGGATGAAACTGTTTTGGAATGTGAATACACTGAAATTCACTGAAATGTACACTTTAAATGGTGAATTTTGTGGTATGTGAATTATATCTCAATCTTTCTAAAAAAGGAAAGAAATATGCTCAAAGGCCAAACACTCATTACCAGAGACATAGCCACTAGCCCAGGGTCCAAGGAAAGTGGCTCAGAAGGCTAGGGAACGGGTCGGGGTGGGAGTGGGGAGGAGAGGGGTGTGCTGTGGCCCGGTGTCACCTCCCCAGACCCACAGGCCTCGACCCGGCCATGCCGACCTCAGGTAAGTTCCCTAAATTCTCTGATACTAAGAGCCTTTTTGCAAAGAGCAGAGAGGGCCCGGAGGATGGAGGGTGGGGTCTGGGGGGTGACGGGTGATTCCTGGAGCTGGGGCTCTGCTCCTGCTCGCATCCCACTCGTGGTGTCTTGTTCACAGCCGTTTTCCCCGTTAGACTGGGAACCCCCTGAGCACAAGGGCCAGGTCCGCCTTGCTCACCTCTATGTCCCCAGTCCCTGGAGCATGTGTGACGCTCAGAGTGACTGAACAAATGAGACCAGAGTGGAAATTAAAATCCTGTCTAAAACTTGTCACAATATATGTCTGAAGACTCAAGTAGCACAGGATAGACACAACCTTCTTCTGGGTTTCAAGAGACAGGATTCAAGCTCTAGTTGTGCAACCCTGGGTGGGTCGTAGGTCTTCCCTGGCCTTCAGTTTCCTCTTCCTTTAAAAAGAGTTATTTGGCCAAGATGACCTTTCAGCACCTCCCCCAAACGCAAGCACTGTGTGATTCTGAAAGCATTTTTCCAAGGAGCTTAGAATTAAGACAGTGCCATTGCAGAGGGACGGTCACCAGCCCAGAAGGCTCCATGTGTGCCTCATCCTTTCTGGCTGAGGTTTGGTTTAGTCTAAAGGCAAGAGTCAGAGGAGACACATCAGCTCCATTGACTAAGGCATAATATTTTCCATCAGGTGTCACAGCATTCTGTACTTTTTCCTTTTCCCCAGGGGACTCCCAAAAACTGTCCACACAAGCATCTGAAAATAATGTGTCCTGTGAAAAAGCATGCACACATGCACACACACACATCCCCCCTGGGGCAAAGAACCGCCAAGAGCCCAAACACGAAAAACCCTCCAGGCCCCCCTCCCCAGGCCAAGCTCCAGAAGCTGTATCCGGGAGATGCTGCATTTTTCTGGAATTGTGTCATTATTCATAAAGAAGTTCACTCTCAGGCCTCACATCCACCCTAAAGCTGGGTTGGGCTGCCCAGAGCCACAGTGAAGAAAGAGCTGGCCACTCACACCATTTTTATGGTGAGCTATATGACCTCCAAACAAGCTGGGTGTGTGCCAGGGACGGAGCCGGGATGCTGGTCCAGCCTTGGAGAGGCCACACATCACACATCAGGGACCAGGCTCACGCAGAGCTTGGACTCAGTCAATGGGACGCATAAAACAGAGCAGCTGCATCGAGGACTCCAAGCTTCCAGTTAAAGGGGGAACACAGAGTGCAGGCTTGTCCCGCTCCTCCACAGGCCTCCAAAGGCAGGGTCCAGGGGGCTGTGGAGACCACGACGCCGAGAGAAGCAGACATCAGCGACCTGGTGTGGCGGGTTTTCTGATGCAACCCAGAACCTGAGATAGTTCATGGTTGCCCCAACCCCCCATGCTCTTCCTTGGAATTTGGGAATTCCACCAAGGGCCAATGTAATCTACTCTACTGCTGAGCTCTACCACTGAGCGCAGAGGGGCACTAGGTGGTGTGGACACCACTGCGCCGTCCCTGGGCTGTCACCACTGAGCTGTCTCCAGGCTCAGAAGGACATGGCAGCAGTACTCCCTCACCAGCAGGTCAGGACAGCCAGGGTCTGAAACCAGCCTGGAGCAATGAGATGGTCAAGGAAAGCCAGGCCAGCATCCCCTACCGGGCATAGGACAGGGCCTTCACAGTCCACACTGACCATGACCCTTGCCCTCCAGTGTCCATCACTTTCCCCAAAAACTCCTGGCCTTTGGGACACTTGATTTACTGGCTCCAGGGGAAGAAGAAGACTTACTTGATAAATAAATCTGGACAAGTTCCAAAGTTCAAACCTGCAACCAGGGTCTCATCTCTCAATTTCTTCAGGAAAGAGAAATGCTATTTATTGGGCTCTCCTCTAAGACCCCATAAACATGAGGCAAAAACCAATGAATGAGCCCCCCCAAGCCCCTCACTGAACCCCACTAGTCAGGAACTCACAACTAAAAGCAAATTCAAGAAGGCCACAATTCCACCTGTTAACAATCCCACCTTTGCCTGTAAGTCAGGAGAAAACAGAAGTGAAGAATGTCCGACAGGAACACAGGAAGGTGGCTTTATGGGAAACATGAGGACAGAGGGAGGACTCTATTTGCCTAAGGTCACACTGCTACTCGGGGTAGAATGGAAACCAAACTCAGGCCGCGTGACTCCTGGACCAGTGCTCTTCCCCCAGCGCCCCAGTGTAGCCACTGCACCCAGGTGTCGGTGCTCTGGGGGCCGGTGGAGCCACACGTCCCAGAGAGAGGCACTCATAGAACCTCCCATCCCTCGGCCCTGGGAAAGGGCTGTGTTCCCGCTCACTGGGATCCAGCTGAGCCTCTCCCAGGAGTTTTCACCATCTCTGCCCTCAGATTCCAAAAGGGGAAACAGCAGGGCAGCTCTCTGTCTATCACAGGCCTGGGCTGCCAGGGATCAGAGCGTGGTGATCCATCAGTTGCCCCCGCCATCAGGACCAGAAGCTGGGGCTGCCAGGCTCCACCCCACACCGACCAGATGGTTTCCCTTCCACACACCTGTCTCCAAGACGGTCTTCCCACTGACACACCTGCCCATCAGCACACCTTGCAACACAAGCAGCGACAGGGACCTGCCAGGGAGAGTGAAATGCCTTATTCCAGGTTCCCGGGCCTGGGCTGAGCTTGGCACACCTGTCCAGGTGTAGCACTATCTCAAGGCGGTAAGGGTAGGATGAAGAAAAGAAAACAGGTCCCTGTGCATGGGAGAGCTGCAAGTGGGAGATGCACAGGGCAAAGGAACAGGATGCAAGTTCAAGACCACCAAGATCAAGGCCGGTGGCTCTCAACACTGGGACACCTGGCAGTGTCTGGAGTCATTTTTGGCTCTCGTAACTACAGGGGTGTTACTGGCATCTAGGGATGCTCTTAGACACCCTCCAATGCACAGGACAACCCCACAACAAAGGATTATCTGGCCCCAAATGTCAATACTGATAAGGCTGACAAACCCTGCTTTAGGCACATACCTTCCGGAAGGCTTTTTCTTTTACTTTTCCCCAGGCCCCTTTCATCATCGCTGTATAAGACAGCAAGAAAATAACACGGGAGCCTGACAATTACAACTTCAGATAAACGTTCACAGCCTGTCAGAATGGAAGTTTGGGCTTTTCAGCTATTACCATGACTATCAGTCACTGGGATGCAGGAAGGAAGGCCAGCCTTTGCGAAAATAACTCAGAGCAGAGACAGCTTTAAGAGGAAGTTCTCAGTATGTTCTTAAAAAGTTTAAGCATCACAGAAAGGCCTTGGTGATGCCATAAACATCCAACTTGTGCTACCTTTTTCATTTGATTAAATAAGCAGCCCTCTGACAGGGGCTTTCGGATATGGCCTGCTTTTTGTTTTAACGTGGTTTTAATCAGGGGATTGTGGCTCTTCATTCCTTCAGGAAATTCTGTCAAATGTTTCACATTCCTCATAGAGAACAACTGTCCGTACAGGTTAAGATCCCAAGTTTTAAATTGTGGGGCAAGTGGCGTTTTGTTGTTTCTTAATGTCAGTGTGAGAAAAAAAAAAAAAAAAGTGAAGAAGGAAAGAATGCAAATGTTCGTCAGTGAAAACACACAAAACCAGAAACATTCTTCCCCTCATGTACAAGGTCAACAATATCTGGGTAAATTTGCTTCATGTTTTGCAGACCGCTGATGGAACATGAGAAATGCTATTGCAAAGGCCCCTGACAGGAGCGCCGGGAGACGCCTAAAAATAGACATTTTACCCAAAGGGGGGTTATCTATTAGAACTGCACCATTCCCAGCATGACTGAGCTGCACAAACTGTGACACTGGGGCATGAAAAATATAGTAACATATGCTATGACAAATTCTCTTTACTTAGAACGGGAGGAGATAAACTCGGCCGTGATTAAGCCACTCCCTTTGAAGCTCACTGCCAATTTTCCACGTAGCTCGTACCCAGTTATCAAGATGCTGATTTGGGAAAGTGAGGGGAGAGGATGGAGAGTCTGACATCTCCTTATCCCTTCCTGGAAGTAAGGGAGTGGCATCAAAAGTTTTGTGGACCTTGTGCAAGTTAATTTTTCTGAGCCCCTCGGTTTTCATCTGGAAAATAGAGGTGGCTGTGAAAACTTACAATGAGAATGTACAGGCCCAGGGCTCAGCACAGAGGAGGCCCTCACTCAACAACTGTGAGTTCATGCTGATTGGAGGGGACACCTTTCCAGGCACGGTCGACCCACAGATCTGGGCACAGCACTCGGAGGGGCAATTCTGCCCCTCAAGAGTGTGTTTGGAGCCCAAAAGGACCCAACTCTTCGCAGACTCAGCTTTCTTTTATCTACTCCATGAGTCCCTATCCAGCTGGTCAGAAATGTGGGACTCCTGGGAGCAAAAATTGGTAAAGCTGTTCTAGAAAGCAATTCGGTAGCACTTACCAACATCCCTCCACCATCAAGTCCACTTCCGGTGTCTGCAATGTCCCTGCACACGTGCACAGAGTTACGAAAATGATAATAACGATGGTATAATAGTAGCCAACCTTTACGAAGCATTTAAAGAGTTCTAAATGTTTTACATGTAATTTATACACATACATTTGACGTATTATAATCTGGTATAATCTACATGTGATATTTATTTGATATAGGTAAGTAACTTCACCCTACAAAGTAGGTCTTGTTTTTTTTTTTGTTTTTTTTTTAACTATATTTGAACAAAGTAGGTTTTATTATTATCTCTATTTTACGGTATAGAAAGTGGAGACATGGAGAGCTTAGTAATTTGCCCTAGGTCAGGGGTCAACAAACGTTTTCAGTAAGAGGCCAGATGGTAAATATTTTAGGTGGACCAGATGGTTGCTGTCACAACTATTCAACTCTGCTGTTGCATCATGAAAGCAGCCCCAGACAACAGTAAACACCAGCCATGAGCATGGCTGTATTCCAACAAAACTTTATTTATGGACACTGAATTTTGAATCTCATATAATTTTCATATTTCAGGAAACATTTATCTTTTGATTTTCTTTTTCAACCATTTGAAAATAAGAAAATCATTCTTGCCTCATGGGCCATACAAAAACATGAGGAGGGTAGATTTGGCCAGAGGGCTGCAGTTTGCCAACCCCGCCCTGGGTCGTACACCCTGTCCCCCGACCCCTCCAGTGAAGTCCCATTTCAAAGCCAGGCAGTCTAGCTCCAGGAGGCAGTCGTGATGTCATGTCTTCATTACTTCATTTAACAGCAAAAGGAAGGATATATAAATAGTTCAGTAAATTACACATGCATATTATGAGATGTGTTGCAGCATTAAAAGTCATGCACACATGGACTGACCAGCAGCAGATCTGGACACGTGACGTGAAAAAAGCAAGTTGTCCGTCAATATATACATCATGACCCCATACGTGTATTAAAAATAAAAGTAATTGTGTATATTATGTACACATAAATACGCACTTATTGGTGGACATATAAACAGTGAACATAAAGAAACAGGTCTAGAAAGAACAGGAAACCTCATGGGCAGTAAGGGCGGCGGGTTGGTGGCAGTGAGGGGAGTTTTGAGCTCTCCTGTGAATATATGCTGCTCTATAATTTGAACCTATTACATCCCAAATGCATCCTTCTATTTCTTGTATAATAAAAGGAAAAAAAAAATTGAGCAGTTTCCATGCACTTGGATCTAAACAAAAGCTGGTTATAATTAATTACCGAAGGACAAAGACATTCTTTCCAGAAGGGAAAACAAACAAGCCAACAAAGGTGGCATAAACTATAGTAAGTAAACACAGCTATGTCTCTCTCTATCAATAGTGATTTTTTTAATTGCACATGTGTACAACCTAACCTTCTCTAGACACCATTAACCTTCAAACCAAGGATGTCGGTTGTAAACAAAGCCGTCAAGGTTTTCATTTGGTGTGTGACAGTCCAGGCCTAGCTTTCTTCCCTGCATAAACTTTAATTTATGAAGTTATTTTGGTTTGCTCCACTGGCATGAGCACAGCTAAAGGGGGAGTCGTCGACTGGGGAAATGAGATTTCCCCCAGTGCCAATTTTTAAATCCAGCCTCCAGGTCATCTTATTTTTTGGATGCTTCCCACAGTCACATTTTTTGTTTGTTTTACATGAAAGAGCACATTCCCTTTCCCCAAGCCAGGTTTACCATTTTCCGTTGCTCTTATTAAACGCATCTTATTCAAATGGAATGTTCTCAGAGTTTCCGCCTTTCACTGGCCTGGGTAGGAGGCGTGGAGTGGATACCCCAGGACGGTCACACGGACTCTGCACTCCAGGTTGCCTCTGCGCGCCATGCAATCACATCTGCAGAACGTAAGAAGGTCCAAGATCCCACTCTGACCCCAGGACTCCAGACTTTTCTCATCTGGAACAGACCCCCATGAGGCCCTCAGCCAGTCCCTCTGTGCCCATTAAAACAGCAGCTGCCAAAGCAGAGTCTGATGGTGCTAAAATGCAAACCTGGGAGGAGCCCAGTCCTTCGCAGGTGACATTCTCATCAGAGCTGTGAGGGCCTTCTGTTGACCAAACAATGAATGGTTTTAATCCTGAGCAACACCTGGCTTGGAGGGTCCAGGAGGGAGCTTTAAACCTCAACTAGGCATGCCATGCTAGTCTCAAATCCGTGACACAACTGTATGAATTGCTAAAACTGGCAAGACAAAGCCATCCTAGCCAGCATTTGAACCCAGCCAGCTGTCTTGCAGCCTTCAGACGTCATCTCTTCCGATGTGGCCATGACTGATTTCCTCAGCTGGTTGATCTGTGATGGATCATCACTTGCCCCTTTGAACAGGGCAATTCTAATTCCTTGCTTTTGTGATGGGATCAATTTTACGTTTTCCAAATGTTCTCCCACCACATGAGGAACAGAAAGTAAACTGTTATACAATCTACTTTAGATATATAGTATTTTTTTTATGACGTTTACCCTCTTACACTTTTTTTTTTTAAAGACACATTCACCCCAACCTTCATTGTGGCACTATTTTTTTTTTTTTAAATTTGGCTGCGCCAGGTCTTAGCTGCGGCACACAGGATCATCGTTGCCACGTGCGGGATATTTAGTTGCGGCATGTGAACTCTTAGTTGCCGCATGTGGGATCTAGTTCCCTGACCAGGGATCGAACCCGGGCCCCCTGCATTGGGAGCGCAGAGTCTTAGCCACTGGACCACTAGGGAAGTCCCTACCCTCTTACACTTTTAAGTGCACGATACAGTATGGTTAACTACAGGCACAATGTGTACAGCAGATCTCTAGAATTATTCTTCTTGCATAACTGAAACGCTATACCTATTAAACAGCAACTCCGCATTGCCCTCCTCCCTCCAGCTCCTGGTAACCATTCTACTTTCTGCTTCTATCAGTTTGACTATTTCAGCTTCCTCATATAAGTGGAATCATACAGTGTTTGTCCTTCTGTGAAGGGCTTATTTCACTTAGCATAACATTCTCAAGATTCATCCATGTTGTCTGTCGCATGTGGCAGGATTTCCTTCTTTTTTAAGGCTGAATAATATACCATTGTGTGTGTGTGTGTGTGTGTGTGTGCGCGCACGCACCACATTTTCTTAATCCACTCATCTGTCAAAGGACATTTAGGTTGTTTCCATCTCTTCGCTATCGTGAATAATGTTGCAATGAACATGGGTGTGCAAACATCTCTTTGAGATCCTGATTTCAATTCTTTTTGATAAATACCCAGAAGTGGAATTGCTATCATATGGTAGTTCTATTTTTAAGTTTTTGAGGACCCTCCATACTGTTTCCCACAGCAGCTGCACAGTTTTACATTCCCATCAACAGGGCACAGGGGTTCCAATTTCTCCACATCCTTGCCAACACTTTTTATTTTTTGTTTTTTGATAACGGCCATCCTAACGGGTGTGAAGTATTATCTCACTGTGGCTCTGATTTGCACTCCCCTGATGATTAGAGATGTTGAGTATCTTTTCATATACCTGTCAGCCATTTGTATGTCTTCTTTGGAGAAATGTCTATTCAAGTCCTTTGCCTTTTTTTAAATTGGGTTATTTGGTTTTTTGCTATTGGGTTCTAGGAGTCCCTTATTTTGGGGGGATATTAATCCCTTATCAGATATGTGGTTTGCAAACATACAGTTTACTTTAGAGCAGTGTTTTATGGCCTATTTGAATACAAGATTTTCAGACATCTATATCAGGAGTCAGCAAGATAACGCCTGTGGGCCAAATGTGGCCCACGTCCATTTGTTTAGGTATAGGCTATGGCTGCTTTCAAGCTACCATGGTCAAGTTCAGTAGTACCACAGAGGCCACCCAGGCCACAAGCCTAAAATATTTACTATCTGCCCTTTTCAGAAAAGGTTTGCTAAACCCTGGTATATAGGATCAAGTCTTAAACACAAATGTCTATTTTGGCCCCAATCATAATGTAACAGGAAGGACAATTCTGAGTCAGACTATTCTCTTTAAACACTGATTTTTGTGACTGGAAACAACTTTAAAACCCAAGCTCCTACCACCCAGGACTATAAGTTACTGAGGAGTCTCTGGCACTACCAGGAGGTGCCTATTCTTACACAGTTGGGGTGGACAGTCGTGGTTTTCACTTTGTGGCCCTCCTTCCTCCCCTTCTCCAACAGCCATGCAACCTGACCCCTTGCCATCATTCCTTCCCTCCACTCCAGGCATCAGGCAGGCAAGAGATATCGTGCTACCAAAAAGTGTATTTTCCAGGACTTTCCGGCTGGTTTTCCAAAAAGATGCTCTCTTTGCACTGGGGTTGCTAAGAGGGCTGCTATGGGACCCCCTGAGCAGCCAAGAATGAAGTGGAGGAGAGACCAGCAGAGCTGCGAGGGACAGAAAGAACCCCAGGGACATTGTTTGAATCCTGGACCCAGAAATCCAACAATACCCTAGATTCCCAGACACATGAGGCCACAAATTCTCATTTTTGTTTAAGCTAGTTAGATTTGCATTTCTGTCACTTGCTACCCAAGGATTTCTGAGTACTGGAGTTGTGATCTTTTCACGTTCTACTCCTTGCAGTTAAGAGTTCACAGATTATTTTCCATGTTTCTGCATTATCTTAATAATTTTCACCTTTAATGGGTATATAACCCATTAGATGGGACAAACCTGACCTGGCTACCCAGCCTACTGCTACAACACAGACCCCACTGGGTGCCATAACCCAGACTCGGCAAATCTTGCACACGGCACAAGACACAACCGGCAGGGTACCATGATGCCATAGGCAGCCCTTGTCATGCAGGAGACCACCTCCGATCAGCCAGGTGCCCACCTAACCAACAAGCCCAGGCATTGCCTGGGCACCAGTGCTAGCAAGACTATCTTCCTAGTGTCAATGAGTTACAGCCTGTGGGTGTTTAGCTATGAAAGCCTGACAGCAACCCTTCCCCTGCCTAGACCTCGTCCCCCCATCCAAGACTCCACGCTGTCGGATTCCCCACTAAGCAGTAAAACTTTCCCACTTAGTGCTCAATCTTTGGTCTCTTAGTCTTTATTTTTTTCTTTAACAGAGGGTTAAGTTACTTGTGTTATTTGCAAGCTTTTCCCTCAAGGAGGCAAGTTCCAGATCAAGGCAGAGACCATGTCTGCCAGGCTACCCCAGTCGCCCCAGTGCCTGGGACCAGAGCAGGGCTCAGTGCCTGTTTGTTGGGTGGGTAAATTAAATGAATGAATGAATATATCCTAAGTGCCAGTCACTACACCATTTTTCACAATCATATATATATAACACTGCCTCTGTCTACAGTTACGCCAGCTTCATTCTGGCAAAAGACGTTCCCAGAGAAGTTTGTGGTCAGCAGTGTAGGACAGAATTTGAAGAAAGACCCGTGTTAGGAAAAGCTACATTTTGGCGAAGCCTCATTGGATCTGTCAGCTGCTGACAGGGCTGGGAAGAGAGTGCACTGTAGGCCATCTGTCACGTGTCCCTGACGCGAAGTTGCTCGAGGGTTACTACTCCCTTTTGCCCACAGGAAAGAGCCCTCCTTGTGACCACAAACGGACCACAGGCCAACCCCTCACGTTGGCATGGCCCAGCCCAGCTTTGCCCTCCTCCATTTGTTCTCACAGAAGCCCTGGAAATAGGTAGTGGTACCATCCCTAGTTTATAGGTGAGGAAACCAAGAGAATGATTTGCTATAGGTCACCCCGCCTAGGAAGTGCTGCATTAATTTTTTTTTTTTTTTTTTTTGGCCACGCTGCGCGTCATGCGGGATCTTATTTCCCTGACCAGGGATCGAACCTGTGCCCCCTGCAGTCGAAGTGCAGAGTCCTAACCACTGGACCTCCAGGGAAGTCCCTTTTGTTTTTTTTGGTGTTGCATTAATTAAAGAAGGAGGTGGTTAGGCTGAGGCAGCCTACACAAGCCAAACAAAATCTAAGCCTGTAAGTGCCTCGAGGTTACGAAATTAAAAGGCTAAGGACAACCAATCACAAAGAGCCAACTGGGCTTTAAGCTTCAGTCAACTGAATAATTTCCTTTCTTTGCTTTCGCAGTTTCTCTATATAAGTCCCCCCACCCCCCAGTCAGTGGAGCACTCCTAACTGCTTCTGGTTTGGCACTGCCCAATGGGAACTGATTTTTGCTCCAATAAACCCTTAAAAAAAATTTTTTTTTAATATATTTTTTTAATATTTATTTATTTATTTATTTGGTTGCACCGGGTCTTAGTTGCGGCAGGCAGGCTCCTCAGCTGTGGCATAAGAACTCTTAGTTGCGGCATGCACGTGGGATCTAGTTCCCCGACCAGGGATTGAACCCCGGCCCCCTGCATTGGGAGCGCGGAGTCTCATCCACTGCGCCACAAGGGAAGTCCCCTTAAAATTTTTAATATCCCTCAGTTTATCTTTTAACAGAAGTGACTAGAGCCCAGATGTTTTTCAACCCCTAACCCACACTCTTGCAATCAACCATGGTCACAGATGGACCAATGGCCCCAGCAAAGGACTGAGAGCCTGGCACCAGCCTGCTCCCTCTGACCTCAGGGCCCTGTGGCCTGGGCATCTGCATCCTGGATGTTCCAGCTGGCCAGCATCAAGTCATGAACCTCTCTGCATCCTCTTTCCTTTCAAAACCCTGCTTCCGAGGGGTCTTCCCACGTGGACAGAAGGCCCTGCTTCCGGGGGGTCTGCCCACGTGGACAGAAGGCTGCTACAAGCCCCCTTTCAGCCCCCGCAGCCCCTGCATGGTTCGGGACTCTGATGAGGAAGCTCCGGGTTCGTTTACTTCATTCTCCTTGGGGTTTTTTGTTTTTTGTTTGTTTTTCTGTTTGGTTTTAGTTAATGAGCTTTCTCAATAACAAAACTTCCTTCCTCTCTTTCGAGCAAGAAGTCAGGCTCTGAAGGTTGCAGACGTCATTTAGATTACAAAAAAGAAATATATATATATATATTTTTTTTTTTTGGGGGGGGGCGGCGTTGGGTCTTCGTTGCTGCGCGCAGGCTTTCTCTAGTTGCGGCAAGCGGGGCTACTCTTCGTTGCGGTTTGCGGGCTTCTCATTGGGTGGCTTCTCTTGTTGTGGAGCACAGGCTCTAGGCACACGGGCTCAGTAGTTGTGGCTCACAGGCTCTAGAGCGCAGGCTCAGTAGTTGTGGCGCGTGGGCTGAGTTGCTCCACAGCATGTGGGATCTTCCCGGACCAGGGCTCGAACCCGTGTCCCCTGCACTGGCAGGCGGATTCTTAACCACTGCGCCACCAGGGAAGCCCTATATATATTTTTAAGTGGAAAATCATGTTTTACGAATGGCTTGGTTTCAACACTGCCTCCCCAAAGTTTTCTACTGAGTGTCTTCTGCTCTTCCACGGTAAAGCGACTATGTAACTTACTGTCCAAACAGGGACCCTTTTAAGAATGAAAGGGGACACTATGAACCCTAACACTGGCCATATGATCACCCTTCTTTGCGGGGGTCACCACTTCTCGACGGGGCCCAGGAGAACGTGGCGAAGCACTTCCAGACAGCAAACTGCATTCGGTTATTTAATGTCGGGCCCTGGAATAGTCAACAGCCACGCAGTCCACTTTTAAGCTTTTTTTTTTTTTTTAATTTATTTATTTATGGCTGTGTTGGGTCTTCGTTTCTGTGCGAGGGCTTTCTCTAGTTGCGGCAAGCGGGGGCCACTCTTCATCGCGGTGCGCGGGCCTCTCACTATCGCGGCCTCTCTTGTTGCGGAGCACAGGCTCCAGACGCGCAGGCTCAGTAACTGTGGCTCACGGGCCCAGTTGCTCCGCGGCATGCGCAGTACACTTTTAAATAAAGAAGAGGATTCTCTTCACTCTGCTCTGTGACACCGGAGCTTGAGTGTCTAACAGAAGGGAGGTGTTTCTCTGTTTGCTGCCCAAGAAGCCGAAGGATCCAGCTTTAAGGATCTTTATTTTCTAGCAGTAATTCTAATGTGCTGAGACTAAACCTTTGTAGTCCCCTAATTTTCTCAGGCGGTGAGGAGTGGGGTGTCTAGTCCCAGAACAAAGAGGGCTGGGAAGATCATTGTGTCCATCCCAGCCGCCAGGCATGGCCACACCCATCATTCCAGATGGAATCGAATCTCTGCCCTCTTTTTTAAAACTTCATAGGAAATCGTGCCACCTCCCCAGGGTGAGCTAGTCCAAAGTTTAACTGTGATCTTCAGGGCTAGGCACCCCTCCTTCCAGACCACACTCCACCCAGGAAAGCAATAACATCTGATCTTCCAGCCTGTCATCTGGGCAGCCTCCATCCACTATAAGGGGTATCCTCTCCTCTGCAGACCAGAAAGCCCTCTCTTAACCCAGAAAATAGGACATGAAAAAGAAACACACACACACACACACACACACACACACACACACACACACATATATACATACGCGCGTGCGCGCGCGCACAGATCCCCCTTCCTCCCCAGCTCAGCAGGCTCCCCTCCTGGCCTTTTAATCCCCAGATTGTAAATGGAAAGACAGGAAATGCAAGATTCAGTGCTTGAGCCATTTCCATCTTAACTCCAGCCCTCCCCCACCCCAGCCTCTCTTCCCTTGACAGACAGACAACCCATTAAGAGCTCGCCCATAACAGTCTTTCCTGTAAGAACTTGTAAACAGCATCCTTGGAGCTTCAGCTTGGGTATTTCCCAGCTCACTTGCTTCCATTTCCTTTGTCGTGGAATGTTGGCATGGGGAGTGGGGAAAGCTGATGGGAGGGTCTCTCCCCCTCCAGCTGCCTTCCCCGGCTCCCCACCTCCTTCAGTATCCCAGAAGTTTAAGGGTCTTCCCCTTGAACACTGCTGCTGTCACTTAGCTTTGTATGTTACTTTTTGTTTCCTTGAAGGAAGCCCTTCCATTCAGTATACTGGCGACTCCAGATAATGCCTGCCATGGCCTTCACTCCAACACATGCCGACTGCTAAGTATTCAGACAGGGTTCTCGCCAGTTCTCAGCATTAAATGAACAATATCTGTGCCTGCTGAAATTACGTTTTAAGTAAACCCTGTGCCTGCAAAACTGCTTTTTTCTTAAAAAGGAGAACTTGTTTTTATTTTATAACTTAAAGTTTTCAAGGCAAATATATTATGGAAAAGGACAGGGGCCCCAAACCCGGGGTTGGTCAGGTGACATAATTGAGTAGAGGGGACTTGGTATGACGCAAGAGGGAATAGTGGGGTCTGTGGTGAAATGTAGAGCCTGAAACCTTGCCCCAAAATAGACAACCAATATGCAACTGTAGACAGATGTTGCTACGTAAAAACTCTTATTTCATATTGCCAGAACTTCCAGTTGTTTTTTTTTTTTAATTTTTGAATTTTATTTTATTTTTTTATACAGCAGGTCCTTATTAGTCATCAATTTTATACACATCAGTGTATACAGGTCAATCCCAATCGCCCAATTCATCACACCACCACCACCACCCCCCCACCACTTTCCCCCCTTGGTGTCCATACGTTTGTTCTCTACATCTGTGTCTCAATTTCTGCCCTGCAAACCGGTTCATCTGTACCATTTTTCTAGGTTCCACATATATGCGCTAACATACGATATTTGTTTTTCTCTTTCTGACTTACTTCACTCTGTATGACAGTCTCTAGATGCATGCATGGCTCTACAAATGACCCAATTTCGTTCCTTTTTATAACTGAGTAATATTCCATTGTATATATGTACCACATCTTCTTTATCCATTCGTCTGTCAGTGGGCATGTAGGTTGTTTCCATGACCTGGCTATTGTAAATAGTGCTGCAATGAACATTGGGGTGCATGTGTCTTTTTGAATTATGGTTTTCTCTGGGTATATGCCTGGTATTGGGATTGCTGGATCATATGGTAATTCAACTTTTAGTTTTTGAAGGAACCTCCATACTGTTCTCCATAGTGGCTGTATCAATTTACATATTTACATTCCCACCAACAGTGCAAGAGGGTTCCCTTTTCTCCACACCCTCTCCAGCATTTGTTGTTCATAGATTTTCTGATGATGCCCATTCTAACTGGTGTGACGTGATAACTCATTGTAGTTTTGATTTGCATTTCTCTAATAATTAGTGATGTTGAGCAGCTTTTCATGTGCTTCTTGGCCATCTGTATGTTTTCTTTGCAGAAATGTCTATTTAGGTCTTCTGCCCATTTTTGGATTGGGTTGCTTGTTTTTTTAATATTGAGCTGCATGAGCTGTTTATATATTTTGGAGATTAATCCTTTGTCCGTTGATTCGTTTGCAAATATTTTCTCCCATTCTGAGGGTTGTCTTTTCGTCTTGTTTATGGTTTCCTTTGCTGTGCAAAAGCTTTTAAGTTTCATTAGGTCCCATTTGTTTATTTTTGTTTTTATTTCCATTACTCTAAGAGGTGGATCAAAAAAGATCTTGCTGTGATTTATGTCAAAGAGTGTTCTTCCTATGTTTTCCTCTAAGAGTTTTATAGTGTCTGGTCTTACATTTAGGTCTGTAATCCATTTTGAGTTTATTTTTGTGTATGGTGTTAGGGAGTGTTCTAATTTCATTCTTTTACATGTAGCTGTCCAGTTTTCCCAGCACCACTTATTGAAGAGACTGTCTTTTCTCCACTGCATATCCTTGCCTCCTTTGTCATAGATTAGTTGACCATAGGTGCGTGGGTTTATCTCTGGGCTTTCTATCTTGTTCCATTGATCTATGTTTCTGTTTTTGTGCCAGTACCATATTGTCTTGATTACTGTAGCTTTGTAGTATAGTCTGAAGTCAGGGAGTCTGATTCCTCCAGTTCCGTTTTTTTCCCTCAAGACTGCTTTGGCTATTTGGGGTCTTTTGTGTCTCCATACAAATTTTAAGATTTTTTGTTCTAGTTCCATAAAACATGCCATTGGTAATTTGATAGGGATTGCATTGAATCTGTAAATTGCTTTGGGTAGTATAGTCATTTTCACAATATTGATTCTTCCAATCCAAGAACAAGGTATATCTCTCCATATGTTGGTATCATCTTTAATTTCTTTCATCAGTGTCTTATAGTTTTCTGCATACAGGTCTTTTATCTCCCTAGGTAGGTTTATTCCTAGGTATTTTATTCTTTTTGTTGCAATGGTAAATGGGAGTGTTTCCTTAATTACTTTTTCAAATTTTTCATCATTAGTGTATAGAAATGCAAGAGATTTCTGGGCATTAATTTGGTATCCTGCAACTTTACCAAATTCATTGATTAGCTCTAGTAGTTTTCTGGTGGCATCTTTAGGATTCTCTATGTATAGTATCATGTCATCTGCAAACAGTGACAGTTTTACTTCTTCTTTTCCAATTTGGATTCCTTTTATTTCTTTTTCTTCTCTGATTGCCATGGCTAGGACTTCCAAAACTATGTTGAATAATAGTGGTGAGAGTGGACATCCTTGTCTTGTTCCTGATAGAGGAAATGCTTTCAGTTTTTCACCATTGAGAATGATGTTTGCTGTGGGTTTGTCATATATGGCCTTTATTATGTTGAGGTAGGTTCCCTCTATGCCCACTTTCTGGAGAGTTTTTATCATAAAAGGGGGTTGAATTTTGTCAAAAGCTTTTTCTGCATCTATTGAGATGATCATATGGTTGTTATTCTTCAATTTGTTAATATGGTTTATCACATTGATTGATTTACGTATATTGAAGAATCCTTGCATCCCTAGGATAAATTCCACTTGATCATGGTGTATGATCTTTTTAATGTGCTGCTGGATTCTGTGTGCTAGTATTTTGTTGAGGATTTTTGCATCTATATTCATCAGTGATATTGGTCTGTAATTTTCTTTTTTTGTAGTATCTTTGTCCGGTTTTGGTATCAGGGTGATGGTGGCCTCATAGAATGAGTTTGGGAGTGTTCCTTCCTCTGCAATTTTTTGGAAGAGTTTGAGAAGGATGGGTGTTAACTCTTCTCTAAATGTTTGATAGAATTCACCTGTGAAGCCACCTGATTCTGGACTTTGGTTTGTTGGAAGATTTTTAATCACAGTTTCAATTTTATTACTTGTGATTGGTCTGTTCATATTTTCTATTTCTTCCTGGTTCAGTCTTGGCGGTTATACCTTTCTAAGAATTTGTCCATTTCTTCCAGGTTGTCCATTTTATTGGCATAGAGTTGCTTGTAGTAGTCTCTTAGGATGCTTTGTATTTCTGCAGTTTCTGTTGTAACTTCTTTTTCATTTCTAATTTTATTGATTTGAGTCCTCTCCCTCTTTTTCTTGATGAGTCTGGCTAATGGTTTATCTATTTTGTTTATCTTCTCAAAGAACCAGCTTTTAGTTTTATTGATCCTTGTTATTGTTTTCTTTGTTTCTATTTCATTTATTTCTGCTTTGATCTTTATGATTTCTTTCCTTCTGCTAACTTTGGGTTTTGTGTGTTCTTCTTTCTCTAGTTCCTTTCAGTGTAAGGTTAGATTGTTTATTTGAGATTTTTCTTGTTTCTTGAGGTAGGCTTGTATAGCTATAAACTTCCCTCTTAGAACTGCTTTTGCTGCATCCCATAGGTTTTGGATTGCCGTGTTTTCATTGTCATTTGTCACTAGGTATTTTTTGATTTCCTCTTTGATTTCTTCAATGATCTCTTGGTTATTTAGTAACGTATTGTTTAGCCTCCATGTGTTTGTGTTTTTTACGTTTTTTTCCCTGTAATTCATTTCTAATCTCACAGCGTTGTGGTCAGAAAAGATGCTTGATATGATTTCAATTTTCTTAAATTTACTGTGGCTTGATTTGTGACCCAAGATGTGATCTATCCTGGAGAATGTCCCGTGCGCACTTGAGAAGAAAGTGTAATCTGCTGTTTCTGGATGGAATGTCCTATAAATATCAATTAAATCTATCTGGTCTATGGTGTCATTTAAAGCTTCTGTTTCCTTATTTATTTTCGTTTTGGATGATCTGTCCATGGGTGTAAGTGGTGTTAAAGTCCCCCACTATGACTGTGTTACTGTCGATTTCCTCTTTTATAGCTGTTAGCAGTTGCCTTTTGTATTGAGGTGCTCCTATGTTGGGTGCATATATATTTATAATTGTTATGTCTTCTTCTTGGATTGATCCCTTGATCATTATGTAATGTCCTTCCTTGTCTCTTGTAACATTCTTTATTTTAAAGTCTATTTTATCTGATATGAGTATTGCTACTCCAGCTTTCTTTTGATTTCCACTGGCATGGAATATCTTTATCCATTCCCTCACTTTCAGTCTGTATGTGTCCCTAGGTCTGAAGTGGGTCTCTTGTAGACAGCATATAGATGGGTCTTGTTTTTGTATCCATTCCGCAGTCCTGTGTCTTTTGGTTGGAGCATTTAATCCATTCACGTTTAAGGTAATTATCGATATGTATGTTCCTATGACCATTTTCTTAATTGTTTTGGGTTTCTTTTTGTAGGTCCTTTTCTTCTCTTGTGTTTCCCACTTAGAGAAGTTCCTTCAGCATTTGTTGTAGAGCTGTTTTGGTGGTGCTGAATTCTTTTAGCTTTTGCTTGTCTGTAAAGCTTTTGATTTCTCCATCGAATCTGAATGAGATCCTTGCCGGGTAGAGTAATCTTGGTTGTAGGTTCTTCCCTTTCATCACTTTAAGTATATCATGCCACTCCCTTCTGGCTTGTAGAGTTTCTGCTGAGAAATCAGCTGTTAACCTTATGGGAGTTCCCTTGCATGTTATTTGTCGTTTTTCCCTTGCTGCTTTCAATAATTTTTCTTTGTCTTTAATTTTTGCCAGTTTGATTACTATGTGTCTTGGCATGTTTTTCCTTGGGTTTATCCTGTACGGGACTCTCTGCGCTTCCTGGACTTGGGTGGCTATTTCCTTTCCCATGTTAGGAAAGTTTTCGACTATAATCTCTTCAAATATTTTCTCGGGTCCTTTCTCTCTCTCTTCTCCTTCTGGGACCCCTATCATGCGAATGTTGTTGCATTTAATGTTGTCCCAGAGGTCTCTTAGGCTGTCTTCATTTCTTTTCATTCTTTTTTCTTTATTCTGTTCCACAGCAGTGAATTCCACCATTCTGTCTTCCAGGTCACTTACCCGTTCTTCTGCCTCAGCTATTCTGCTATTGATTCCTTCTAGTGTAGTTTTCATTTCAGTTATTGTATTGTTCATCTCTGTTTGTTTGTTCTTTAATTCTTCTAGGTCTTTGTTAAACATTTCTTGCCTCTTCTCGATCTTTGCCTCCATTCTTTTTCCGAGGTCCTGGACCATCTTCACTATCATTATTCTGAATTCTTTTTCTGGAAGGTTGCCTATCTCCATTTCATTTAGCTGTTTTTCTGGGGTTTTATCTTGTTCCTTCATCTGGTACATAGCCCTGTGCCTTTTCATCTTGTCTATCTTTCTGTGAATGTGGTTTTTGTTCCACAGGCTGCAGGATTGCAGTTCTTCTTGCTTCTCGACACAGAACTTTTAAATTCTGCCAGTAGAAGCAGCCCTCAACAGATGTTGCTATGTAAAAACTCTTATTTCATATTGCCAGAACTTCCAGTTTTCTAAGAGAAGTCTTAAGTCAGGAATGTTATGTGAAATATTCTGATTTTTAAAATAGTGTGTGGGCTGAACAGTTTGCAACCCCTGGACTAAATGATAAATAGCCCCTGCTACAACCTGGGCCCCAGCACTACTGGGCACTGCGACCATCTGCACAAAAGAACACAACACCGGGAGCGGCACCCATGGCCTATGCAGTAGGGGAGAGCCTGGCATGGGGATGGGCATGTGGCCAAAGGCAGATCCCAAACCCCTACTCCTCAAAGCCCAGCTCCTCTGGAGGCTGTGGCCTTCTGGGACACTTTCTGGGAACGATCTTATTTTTTAGGAAGGAAACAAGGAAACAAGGAACTAGGATTCACTCTTGTGTAATTCACTTTACTCAAGTTCACTTTACAGAAATTCACTTTACAGCCAGTTTTGCTGAAACAGATCTATAAGAGATATGATGGGCGGCGGCCTTTTCTCAATAAAAATATACAAGATACACTGAGAATAAAGCCCTTAACTAGCTTGCAGGCCCCTGTGATGGAGCAGAAACCAGTAACTCAAATAAATAATCCTACAAAACAAACGCCTATACCTTCCTTCCCAAACTCAAAGCAGGGGAGTGGGCCCTAGACCCAACAGAGCAGAAAAGTGCGTGTAAGAATCATCTTCGCTTGCTTGGTTTAAACAACTGAGAAGACACAGAATGCTGGGAAGTTATTTATCCTCTTTAAGCCTCAATTTCCTCATCTGTGAAATGGAGGTAACAATAGCACAATCCTAATAGGATCCCTGGAAGGACCGAAACTGTTCATCAGCCTTTGGCCAACAGCCAGCCTCAGGAGCTTCCTGGTGCTCCTGGGTTCATATTTCATCCCAAAAGTATTTATTGAGCACCTTCTGTATACAGGTACACAACAAAGAGCAATAAATAGGCACAGGCCCTGGCCTCCCCAAATCCACTTTTATTTCTAACAGTAAATCCTAAATATAACACATTTTCAAAAAGAAAAAAAAAAGTGTCAGAAATTACTCAAGCGGATGTCCTTGCACCGTCATATTAAAATGATCCATACGTTTTGTTATTGAACCAATTCACGAGTTTGGGGGAGTTTAAGCAGCCCGAGTGTGTCTCCTAATGGGCCCTCAATTTAAAAAAAAATTGTCACATACTCCTACTCCACAGCATTTGTAACACGTCTAGCTGGCCCACAAACAGTAGTACATTGGGTTTTTTCTTCACCGAGGAACTAATTTACATAGACTTAATGGTGTGATTTTGTTTTTAAACCTTACTCTTTTGCTTTAACATTTTCCAACTAGTTACACATTAGTGAATCCCAGGATACGGTTTTCCAACAATAAGAGACAAATCAAGTCACTATTATTCTCTGTCCACGATGTTCGTTCTCCTGATTTATTTCTTTAAATAAATGAAGAACATCACAGTCGATGAAAGCCAGATTTAGGAAATAGTTATCACCCATCCTGGGCTTCCAAATTAAATTTAAGGCATACTAGCATTTCAAATCCATCTGAAAAAAGCAACCTCAAAATATATTTCTGCCTCCTACTGACTGTGGGACGTGGCTAGGGTTCCTAAATGGTCTGTGCCTCAGTTTCCTCGTTTATAAAATGGGGTTAACCAGCTGTACCTACCTCATAGATTTGTGGTAGGGACTCAAGGAAATAAGACATGCAAAGTAAGTATTAGCTACTTTTATTAATATTTTTTTCAACACCAAGGTGGGCTAGTGGAACATGGTGATTGAAAGGGAACAGACCCTGGGACCTGGGTTCAAATCCCAACTTTTCCATTAATAGCTGTGACCTTGGACAAGTTGAGAAATCTCTGTGAGCCTCACCTGTGGAACTGGGATTAAAAACAGTATCTACCTCAAAAGGCAGTTGTAAGGAGGGCCCTGGCAGGCATAAGCACTGTATTAAGTTTATAGCTATTTTAATGATGATAAAACAAAGGCTTATCGGAGATGTTACCCTCTCCAGGGAAGAGCTTGCTATATAATGAGTTTATGGACATTTCCAGGCTCCCACAAGGAAACCGATTTGGGATCAAACCAATGTCTGTGTAGACAAATCCACTTCCGGACTCACACACAGCTATTGTTCCCAACACCTTGGATTCACATTTCCATGGTGACCAGCATGTTTGTTTACTTGTTTCCTGATTTTTTTTTCTACAACTGGAGTCCCATAAGGGCAGTCAGGTGGGAGACTGTATTGTTTGTGGCAAACATCAAATGCACCTGCCCCTATGCTCAGGCAAAGCCTGGGTCAAATGTTCACCCAGCCTTCCTTGACTCAGAGGATCCTCCTGACCCATGCCCCATCCCTCTGGCCATGCCTTCTAGGGTTAGGTATCCCCTAAACACATGGCTTCTAACCCTGAGTCAGGACCCTTTGACTGTTAGTGTCAAGTCATGGGTCACCCAAACAGGAAGCCTAGGGTATACATCTGGCTCCCAGGATGGCTGGAGACCAACATCAAATAAATGTGATGAGGAATCAATCTCTCTCTCTCTCTCTCTCCCTCTCAGGTTGGCTTTATTCTCAGGCAGCCTGTGGCAACAGCCACCAGCAGCTTCAGGCTTCCCTTCCACCAGCTCCGCAACCCCAGCGACAGAAGGGTAGCCCTTTCTGGACCATGAATCACAGCCTTATCTCTGGTCCCTGAGGTAGAGAGAGAAGCAGTGCTCTGATTGGCCAGGGTTGGGTCACATGCTCACCAACAGAGCCAATGAGAAGTCACTACCACCCAACCTCATGGATTGAATATGAGGGAGGAGTGGTCCCCGAGAAAAATGGAGGCACAGTTACCAGAAGAGGGAATGGGTGCTGGGCAAGGAAAAACAACAGAGCCACCTGCTCCCATGTCTCTTCAAAGCTGCTGCTTGCCGGCACCTCACCAAACCTCACCTCTGGCCTGGAGGCTCCTACAAACTTCAAGGCTCCATCCCGGCCATTCCTCCACTCAGTGAGGCCCAAACCATACCTGCATCTTTTCCCAGAACCAGCAACATCTTCCCAGCTGCTCTGCAATGTCGCCTGGGTTCAAACTTAATAGTTTTGTCCTTCCACACACCTCCATATCCCATCAGGTGCCGAGTTCTATAGATTCAGCCTCCAAGGCCGTGCCTATCCACCCCATCCCCTCTTTTGGGGAGGACCCTGGTCAGCCCCTACATACTTCTCAGAACTACTGGGCATTTGGCCTCACAGCCTCTGCCGCCAGATCCAGGGTCTTCCAGCTCAGCCAGCATTAGCCTACTCTGTTCAAAAACTCAGTAACTCCAAATGTAACTCCAGACCTCTCAGCCTGGCATTCAGAGACCTCCTCATTCCCCATAGGACTGTCCACTCTTCCGGCCTTCCTGCCCGCTGCTACCTTGCAACTATTCCAGGCGCCAGGCAAACAACCACCTGGTGCCATTCCCCCCGGTCACCACCATTTGGCTCTGCCCTCCCCACTGCCAGGAACCTCCGTCTCCACCCTGTAACCTCATGAGGTGGAATTCTTCCCACAACACTGCTTTTAGGGTCAGATCCAAGCTACAATGCTTACCGGCTGCAAGACTCTGGACAGTAGCCTTTCTGTCAGATTTGTCATATGCAAATGACAATGACACCTAACGCACTGGATTGAAAACTACATCTCTATAAAGCCCCCTTCACAAAGCCTGGCACCCGGCAGGGGCTCTGTGAATGGTGGCTTCACACTATCAGCCACCAGCCTCCATGGTCCAGCCAAACACCAAATCTCTGTGAAGCCTTTACTGAACGCCCCCATCGAGACCGCCTTTGTACTTATAGTCTACCTTGTCATGTAGTTGGCCATGTATCTGTCCTTCCCCAACTATACTGGAACATCCTGAAGACGAAAACAGTCTCTTTCATCTCGACATTCCTAAAGCGCCTCACCTGGCCTTTCACACCTGGGAGGTGCTAGAATCACAGCAGTGAAACTGACTCCAATTGTGTGCATCCCAAAGTATTCCTGCTCATTAGCTGGTCATTGGTTCGCTAGATAGAGCTGACAGGACGCCAGAGCCCTGGGCACATCCCTGGTTACAAGATTCCAGACAGTCACAGTGTCTATTCATCAGTTCCCCAGCTTGTCACACAAGAATTCAGGTGCTCACCTCCCACCAACTGTCACATGAGGATAAAATAAGCAAATTGCCTTACTGTTGAGGCAAACACAAAGTGCCTGCACACCCAGAAGAACCCAGCCTAACAAAGCAAGTACCCTGGGGGGGATTTAGATAAACCCCAACCCTGCCCAGGGTACTGGGAAGAGTCCCGTTCTCCGCTCTTGCCTCCTACTCCTCACCTCCAAAATTGCCACCCAGAGGGGCTGCTTGCCCTAATGCACCAAACCCAACAGTAAGAATGTAAGCTTTTCCTAAAAATCAAATTCATATTTGCGAGACAAAGATGCTTCCCCACCCAAAAAAGTGTTCTAGATGCACTAAGGCATTTATTCACAGATTCAATCAAGCTAGTCAGTCAACTGATGGGTCCAAGGGGAAATTTCTAGAATCATTTGAGCAAGATGGCTGGAATAATCTTACGACTTACCATGGTGAAATGCTAAGAAGGACAACCCTTGGTGAGACCCAGAGGGCC
Source organism: Eubalaena glacialis (assembly GCF_028564815.1). NCBI lineage: Eukaryota > Metazoa > Chordata > Mammalia > Artiodactyla > Balaenidae > Eubalaena > Eubalaena glacialis. The sequence goes on from NC_083716.1 coordinate 12,122,936, forward strand.
TGGCATGTTTTGTTTTGTTTTTTATGGATTTTATTTCTTTATGTTCCCATCAAAGAACATAAATTGTGCCTTACAAGGCACAAATTGTCATCCCCCCTCTCCAAATGGAAATGTCTTTGTTTTTCTAAGTATAATGAACACTCACTGTACAAAATCCAGGTTTTCCTAACTTCCACCCACTATGTTATGACCATCTCTCCATGTCAATAAGAATTGATCTCCATAATTCTTCATGGCTACGTATGTGTCCATTTTTTGAATACGCCAAAATTCATTTTATCAAGCCTCTACTGAAGGTCACTGAAATTGTTTCCAATTCCTCTCTATTACAAACACCCTCTACTGAACAACCTCCTGCATAGCACTTGTGCACGGATTTTTCCTTTTTCCTTAAACTAAAAAAATATTTTAGAAATAGAATTTCAAGGCCAAGGGTTACACAATTTTAAGCCTTTTGAGACACACACACACACATATATATATATAGCCAAGCTGTCCTTAAGAAAGACTTATTAATTTACACTCCTATCAGCAGTGGAGGTATAATGTTTGAAAGAACTTATTTACCCACACTTCCTTAAAGAGGCATTATCAATGTTTAAAATTTTTGCCAATGTAAGATTATGCATGTATATAAGATTCTGCTTACTAGTGAGATTGAGGATATTTTCTTGTACAGCAAATCCCTACATACTGCCTGTCTGACCATGACCCTCTTTTTTATTCCCCCCTATAAATGACCTCCCCACTTACAACCCCCGTCCTCTCTGGCTGCAACCAGAGCCACCATGTTCTTACAACTTCACCCCAATGGCCTGCAACCTAAGAGTCTAAGAATTGATGCCTGCGATCTATGTTAATTGTTCCAGAGAGATCCATTGACAGAAGGCAGGCCAATGGGAGTCATTCCTTAGGATTTTTCGAATCAGAATTGGGGAGGGAAATACCAGTCTTGCTGGAATCTAACATGCCTTCCCCAATGACTAGTGAGCTAGTTACCTCAACATCGTTTCCTGAGTAAGCTGTTCTTTACCCATTGATGCGAATGCTTCCTTTACTATATACTAAATTTTTGCATATACTTGGGTCTGTATCTGAACTTTGTATTTTATTTATATCCTCTCTTTGGTCTCTGTAATCATTAGGGCATTATGTAATGATAAAGATACAGAAAGGCTAAGTTACTAGCTTTGTGACCTCAGACAAACTAACAACAAAGCAAGAACAGAACCCAAATTACCAGTCTCCACCTTGTACCAATTCCAGCTGTAGAAACCTTACACAGAAGAGGACCACCAACCCTCTCAGCATCACCCTAGTCTATGAAATCTGTGTCACCAGTCGAGATAAGGCAGACGTCTAGACCGCACGTTGCAGGGGAATGAAGAAGTGAGTCAGGATTTGCCAGGAACCCACAAGAGTGCTTGGCAGGGCCCATTCCCGTCTGAGTCTCTGACCTCTTTCCCTGCGGGTGACAACAATGTCCCCAACCACAGCCCTGGAAAGTAGGTAATGCCTATCAATCTCTGACTCCTTGCGGGATGTCACCAAGTCCACATGAAAATGTTTCCATCACTCATGTCTAGATGGAAAATTCTTACATTTTCTCAACACTATTTACTTATTGTTTTTTTTGGCCAGACAGAGCACTGTGTCTTTTTAAACTTTCCAGGAAGACTGTTTATTAAGATAATACAGTGCAGAACAATCAAACTGTTTATTTTTTACTTTTGATTTAATTTGCCTTTCTATAATCCACTAAAGAAAATACTAGAATCATGCATTTGCCTTTCTTAGATTGCAGGCTTCAGTTAAATTAGCAGTGATGGGTTTTCTGTTTTTTGTTTGTTTCTATTATACACATAACCCCTCCCAGCTCCAATTCTTTCCTTGGGGTAATTTTCATTTTAATATGTAATGCCCGCTCTTGAAATTAACATCGAATCTTATCATGAAGTACCCACAGATGAATTCCTATCAGTGAAACATACACCAGCAAATTCTCAAAATCCAAAGGGTGAGAAGAGCTCTGGAAATCACCTGGGCCGAGGTACACATTTACACAGCTGAGGAAAGTTTGGCTCAGAGAGGTCAAGCAATGTGTCTAAGCTCACGCAGCCAGGGTGTCGGCGGCACATTCTCCCTTCCCTTCAGCCTTTTCACTAGAGGCATTAATAGCGCTTTCAACAGAAACTGCACATCTTGGCTTGGTGCACTTAACAGCAAGAGAAGATACCATATTACCTTGAAAAGCAAAAAAGTGGGTGTCTCGACCCCGCCTCTAGGAATTTATTAAACAGCTTTTCCTTGAGCTGTGCCAGGTGTAAGCAACACCACAGCCCCATCTGCTAGCAGATTCTGACCCTTGGTTGAATGTGTCTGTTATTCGAACGTGGTGTACAATGAAAGCACAGGCCTGGGAATCTAGAGGCTGGGGTTCTGGCGCCAGTTCTACAGTGGGCATTACAGCTGTCTTCTAACACCAGAAGGGCCCCCTCAGCAAAGGGTGGTGCATTGATTCTGGATGCCTCTAAAGAGCAGAACCAGGACCTGGTGGGTTAGCACTGCACCAGGCACACCTGGGCTTGACTGCAGACTTGGGTTTACCATTAGCATTTGGTGAGGCCCAGGGAGATACAGGAAAGAAAACACCTAGTCCCCGCCCTCAGGGGAGTTTACTGTTTAGTGGATAAAGCAAAAAGCCTATCATTCTTATATACATGAGTTCCTCTGTGAGTTCCTCAACACTAGAAGATTTGAGCAGAGGGCAGAAACCTACTGCTAGGGAAGCTGCAGAGGGTACCGCTCGGGGAGCCAGGTTGGAGTTGAATCTCCAAGATCACCTCAGAAGAGAGTGAGAAACCTTTTAGAGCAGCGGTTCCCAAACCTGGCTGATCCTGGGGAGTTTTCAAAATACAGATGCTCAGGTGCTCCCCAGGAGCTTCTGATTTAGAATATCAGGGGCAGGGCTTTGTGTTACAGGTTGCATTGTGCCCTGCCCCACCAAAAAAAAGATGGTGAAGCCATAACCCTCAGAATGGGACCTATTTGGAAACAGGGTCTTTATAGAGGTAATTAAGTGAAAATGAGGTCACTAGGGTGGGCCTCAATCTAATATGACCGGTGTCCTTATAAAAGGGGGAAGTTTGGACCCCGAGACAGACAGATACAGAGGGAAAACCACATAAAGAGACATAATAAAGAGAAGACAACCATCTATGAGCCAAGGAACGCCTGAGGCTACCAGAAGCTAGGAGAGAGGTCTGGAAAAGATCCTTCCCTAGCACCTTCAGAGGGAGCGTGGCCTGCCCACAACTTGATTTTGGCCTCCAGAACTGTGAGACAATAAATTTTTGTGGTTCTAAGCCGCCCATTTTGTGGTACTTTGTAGCCCTAAGTGGCCTTAGGGAGCTAATGCAGCCTGGGAATCAGTATTAGAGCAGAACTGCCTCGGAGGCGGGCCGGTCCTCCTTTGGAGGCTGCTTCTGCTCCGGCCCTGCACTCCGCGCACACGTGGGCTTCCTTCGGTCCTGAGACCCCTCCTCTGGGGAAGGTAGGAGCAGGCTCTGGTTGCTGGAGCTCCTTCCTGCACTCGGAGATGACAGTGAGCCCACAGCCATGTGCAGACTCATCCAATTAAGGGGCAGCCTTTCTCCTTTCCCTGCGCTTCCAGGCACAGTGAGTCTCCACCGGGCGAGCCAAGAACCCACAAACGCTTCCAGGAAGAAAATGCCACTCTCTCCTCCAACTGTTACAAAAATATTGAAGACCCAGGACCTTGGACTATGCCCTGGAGCCAAGCTTATCTCAGAGGGATATAGAGCGGAGAGGCAGGGCCAGGGGTTTGTTTTGTTTTGTACTGTTTTTACCTGAGCGCTGGATTCTCAAGGTGGGACTCACAGAACCCTCACCCAGGTAAATCACATGTAAACCTGCAGTCAAAGCAGTTACCCATGGAAAAACCCCCAGAATTCCACAGAGGAGAAAGCTATACCAGCTAAGAGACAGGAGGCAAAGGACACTATGTGGAACCAACAGCAGCACATGTGGCACCTTTGAAAGAATTAGGAAAGGGTGCCCCTTCCCCAAGATACATTTATAACTCTACTCCCTCTGAACAATGAACTCCGAACTCCAGGTCAGATGCCTCCCTAGAGTTACACAACATACAAACAAATGTGGAAGTCCTTAGAGATGGGAAAAGATGCAGTGAGTTAGCACCAGAGGAGGAAGGGGGAGAAGTGGGTCCTTGCCGTGTGACCTTGGAAAATCACATCCCCTCTCTGAGCTTGATTTTTTTCTTTCTCAAATTGAAATAACAATAATAATACCTGCCAACTCTGGCTTGTGGTGATGATCAAAAGAGAGAAATATATGGGACTTCCCTTGCGGTCCAGTGGTTAGGGCTCCGCACTTCCACTGCAGGGGGCATGTGTGTTCGATCCCTGGTCGGGAACTAAGATCCCACAAGCCACACAGGGCAGCCAAAACAAACAAACAAACAAACAAAAGAAAACAGAGAGAGAGAGAGAAATATGGGCTGTTATCTGAGCCTGTGTTCCCTGCCGGATTCACACATGCAAAACTCAGGGGGCAATTATAAAGTCATCGCCAAGCAAAGTCTTTGACTGAACTTGATTTCCCCAATCCAAGCTTTGAATAGCACAGAAAAGATGACTGAACACTCAGAGGTGCGGGTGTTAAACCCCAAAGGTTTCAAAAATATCGCATCACATGTCCTCACGTGTATCATGCTTCTTTCTCATAAGAAAATGTACTTTGTACATCCCTAGGATCACTTAACTCCATTTCAGAAATCATCACTCTTCTTCCCAAAGTGGGGAGTGAGGGATGGTATCTATTAGGCAGATACCACCATGGGGAGTGGGGGGGACTAAGTCTTTAAATAAATGTATAAAGATGTTATAGAATGGGTAGACGATTCCCACACTGTTTACAATATACTTAAAAATTGGAAAACCTAAATGGCCCACTATAGGGGCTTGGTTAAATACATTAATAATGTAATAATGTAGCTACTCCAAAACAATCAAAGACACAGACCCGTTTGCAGCCCGATAGCCCTTCAGGGTCTGCTAGAAAACACCCAGCATTCCACTGCAACAACACTCCATTTCCAAAGTCTTTCACAATTTTTCCTAACACACCTTCGTTTCATGGGAAACTATAAACAGAGATATGGGAAGGCACTACAACTTATTGTTGACTGAAAACAGCTGCAGAAGTACGTGGATACTAGGATCCCATTTGTGTCAAATGTATCTGTATGTTCATGAGTGCATATACACAGAGATCTGGGAAAATGTGCATCTAAATGCTGACAGTAACTATCTCTGAGGGATGGAACGGTAGCAAGGGCACATGGGAGGAGGGAGATTTTGACTTTCTTCTTGATGTTGTGCGCTGTTGTCTGCATTTTCTTTAGCAAGCAAGTATGGTCTGTGCAAATGTTTGAAAACCTTCAAATTTAGATAGAATGACTCCTATTGAATTGTGAGTCACCGCGGCACACTTGATTCTTTTGCAAATGTCTCATGCACGTTAGTATTGATGTTCCCACTAGCTGGTAAGATTATTGAGGGCAGCAGCCATGATGGAGCAGAAAGAATGTCAGAGTAGAGACTGGGCTTGGCGCTGGGTCCGGGCTGTGGACCTAGCAGGATGCTCCAGGATAAGGCATTTATTGGGTTGGCCAAAAGGTTCGTTCTGGTTTTTCTGTAGGAAGTTACAGAAGAGCCCGAACGAACCTTTTGGCCAACCCAATACCTCTCGGAGCCTTCAATTCTTCACCTATAAAATGGGGAAGAATAAAACATACCTCACAGGACTGTAAAGAGCAAATGAAACCATGGGTGCCAAGGACTCTATAATTCCTAAACAATTCTGTTAAAAGGAAGAAGGGGGGAACTCCCCGGCGGTCCAGTGGTTAAGACTGAGCTTTCACTGACGAGGGCATGGGTTCAATCTCTAGTCGGCGAGCTAGTCCAACAAGCCGAGAGGCGTGGCCAAATAAACAAAATAAAAATAAAAATATCTTTATTAAAAAAAAGAAAGAAGAAGGGAAGTTCCATTGCTTCCTGTTCTCCGTTCAGAGCCTAGCATGGTGCCTAGCACATAAGAAGACCTAACTAAATACTGGATTTATGACCCTAGGGAAGATGCAGAAGCCAATCTAGGGCTATTGCCCTCGGAATTCTGCTGGCAGGGATCCCCAAAGCTCTATATTTGAGGAAGACATTTAGAATGCAGAGGCCCACCGTAGAAGAATGAAATTATAAGCAGACATAGGTCCACTTCTCTGAATAGGCCTCTCAAATCCTCGATCCCCTCAGTCACTCCTGAAATGTTGGTAAGCTGCCCAAAAAGACTAGCGAAAGCACCAGGCACCAGGACGTAAAACAATTAGCCACCCAATAGTTACCAAAACGTAAACTGAGATGTGTCCTTGAAGGGAACCTGAAGACTAACCCTCACCTTAGTCACCCATTGAACTGTTGAGGAAATCAGGTTTGTTCTTCTTTAATTTGTATTCTGCTATATGTTATAAGAGAATTAAGCTTTAATTTTCAAAAGCCCTCTAATTGGATACTATCGATGGGAAGACATCTGGGGCAAATATCTAGGCCTGGTGCATTCCACCCCAAGCGATGGTTAGTGGTTTGGGGAATGAGTGTGAGGCAGAATAACCAGTGGTTACTAATTATTATATAGCACAGGGTTTGGCATCATCCATAAAGCCCCGTCATGTCGACCCCTTCCTCTTCAGAGAGGATTACAGGATTGACTGTTTAGAAATTTTTTCTCTGGGTTAACATACGTTTTCCTTGTCTTAATTGGATCCAGCCTCTTTGCCCATGAGCAAACAGGCAATTTTTCTATAAAGATTCTATCCTTCAAATGCCAGGTCATCAGCCATTCCTGGACCTGGAAGGATCCGTGTTTGGCTTCCTATATTCTTTCCATTTGCTCAGCCTCGTTCTAGCAGTGATGTGAAAAGCATGTGAAGATTGTGTCCTAAGCTACCTTCGATTTAGCCAAAAAAGGTATGAGTGTTATCAGCATGAAACATCTCCAACCCACACAGAGCCTCAGAATTGGGGAGAACTGTTTGCCCCGAATGTTTGGACTAATGCAAATATTTATTTCTTCCAAAACAAGTAAAAACAAACCACTTCCAATTTGGGGGTCGGGGTGGGGAAGTCTGCCAGACATTTTTCACAGTTAAGACAAACATTTGGAAAACATTTTCCAATTTCCCCTATACCCTTAGTTAATCTTTCTTAACCATGTTGAATCATCTCCTAATTTACCATCTACTGCGACATCAAGGCCACTTCTTGAGGACCTTAGTTTCTTGGCTCTTCCCCCTCCTCCACAAAACTTAGATATACGTCAGTCAATCATTCCCAAATCAAGGTTTGTTGAACACCTACTACGTTCCAGGCACACACTCATCTGACTGACAGCCTCCCTAATCTGTGACTGTAGGCTTAGTGGAATCAACCCACAACAGCACTCGGCTTGAGAATAGTGGGATTTTGAGACATCTTTGCTATTCAAGCCTGCAGCCCAATTCTTTGTCCCCATCTCACCCCCTATTTTTCCTAGAGCTTGGGGTTCCTTCTCGGGGGATGTTATCTAAGCATACTAACAAGCTCTTCCTGAGCGCCCAGACACTGTTAGGACGGAGCAGAGTGCGTTCCTGCTCCTGCACCAGCCATCAGAAAGCTGTTTTTCATGGCCCATTTGTTGACCCTCCTCCAGCTTGTTTCCATTTCACAAGTGGTGCTAAGACCCGTGCCAAGATGGAATTCCATTTTCAAATGAGGTTTCATAAGACCTTTTATCAGATATGCAGACCAATTATACTGGCTGGGTTCTCTCCACCCTGTAGTGGGTCATTCTATCCTTCACCCCCCACTTCCCTTCCTAAAGCGGTTAAGTTCGGAGCTTCACCTTCTCTGCAGGAGCAGATCAAAGGCTTGACTCCCTGTCCCCTTATTCGTGCTGCCTCCTCTCCAGCAGGATGTCTCAAGTTTGACAGCAACCCCCAAGGAAGAGACTCTCAGCTCCCAAAGATCCTTGAAAAGTGAAGTTGCTAAGTTAATGCAAAATGCACCCACGCGTGCATGGTCTGGTTTCTAAATGCAAATACCTACAAGGTTACCCTTGCGACATGGAAAGGGTTAACCCTGAGAGAGCTTTTCTGGGGAAAAAAGGCTGCTTCACACATTCTCTTTGGGAGGAAGAGGGGGTGTGCCCTGCGATGTGGCCGAGAAACCACTCCAGTAGGTATCCCCCATCCCAGCCCCCTACTTTTTTATTAGTAAAGAAAGCTGCAGAGACATGAGCAGATACCTAAGGTGCATCAGGCAGAGGTGCATGGGGGCAAGGATCTCCCAAGGGGTAGCAAGCACCCAAGGAAGGGGAGCTCGGGCAGACGTGACCTGCACGTGTCAAGCCAACATCAGCAGGAACTGGCCTGCCCAGTGCCCATGTCTTGGCCCTGCCAAGGAAAGGGAGCAGCGCTGCCACCACTGACATGTCCCTACCACCGCCCATCTTGTTGGGGCAATTCTTTGGCTACTCAAGATTCTCCCCAAGCCCTGCCAGGAAGAAGAAGAATGCCAAGAGGCTGACCTTGCTCTTTGGGTGTGCTGGTATGTGTAAGGGAGGGGGGAACGCAGGTAGGAGAACACAGGTGACGGGGCTTCAGAACGGATCGCAGCCATGTGTGCACACACGCACAGGTGCAGGCACGTTTGTATATGTCTCCCCCTCGTCAATCACAGATTCATTCGAGCTGATAAACAGTTCTACTTTTAAAATGGAAACACCGACTGTGAGGACTCACCTTATGGTAGTCATTCACAGCCTAGTAGGAATTACTTTATCCAACTGCTCTAAAATTGGCATTTAGCTGAAGTCAGGGTCTGGAGGGCAATTAGATTCCCATTTTGCCCCTTTTCCCCAGGAAATCTGTCAGATACCCTCCTTCTCTTCCACAAGTGCAACCTCAGGGCATTTACATTTAGAAACCATACCACCCAGAGAAATGGGTTTGGTTTTTCGGTTTTCGGTTTTTGTGGGAGTTTGGGGCTTATGTTATTACAGGGGAGGGGAAAGATTTCTTTTGGAACGTTAAAGGATTTTGGAAGGCTTCTCCAGAAAAGTCTGCAATTCAAGTAACCTTGGACAAGTGACTCCCTTTCTTTCCTCTCGCTTTTCCTCATCTGAAAAGCAGGGGTGACCTCTATTCTGGAAAGCGGAGAACAGATCAGTAGACCCACCGAGAAGCCTTGGGGCAGCCCAGGCCCTGGCCGGACTGTGGACCTCTGCCCCTTCTCAACCTACAAATGTTCTTATCTGTTTATCTCCGTTTCTTGTACTTTCTGCCCAGGCCCCAGAAGTTGTCCTTTGAGGTTTATTTCATCATTGCCTTTTAAAAAAATACTGATACTCCACCGACCACAAATTCCTAGAGACAAAACAGGCCCTATGGAAATGAGCCTAATTTATTGCTGACTTCTGCCAGGAGGAGGTTACCAGTCGACTCCCTGGCACAACTTCAGACAGGGCTCTGTGCTTCCGACCCCAAAGAACAGCAGCGCACTGTTTCATTGTTTCAAATAATCATGTTGCTTTCTAAGTGTGTTCTAACTGGGTTGTCATTAAAAGGTTTCAAATCTCACAGGAAACAGTTTTTAAAGAGAAATCATTTTAAACTGGGTACAGGAATAGTGTGTTCTTGACATCTTTCTCCATGATCTTCTTTCAATCTGGCGTGTTCAAAAGAAAACAGAAACCCTTAAAATTGTTTTACCTATTTTCCCGCTCATTTTAGACCGCCTTTTTGAAATCCATAGAAAGAGAGTTTTTTTTTTTTCCTTCTTTCTGCGGATTTACTGTACACACAACTTTTTGTTTTTATTAATAAAATGATGGTTTTAAAATATCCTCACCTCAGGAGTTTCGAGAAGGAACATGGGGCCCTGTGCGCATCTATAACATGCACTTAATTTAAATCAGGACAGTCAGTTGGTCAATCTAGGCAAATTTCCCAACAAGATATGAAAAAAAAGGGGGGGAGGAATATGGGTGGCTTACTATCACCACCAACATCTATGATTGTCCTTGAACTGCATTTTTCTCTGAAGTGACTCAGTCCTAATCCCTGATCCCCCAGCCCCACAGCCCCTCCTGTTTCTCCCCCTCCTTCCCCTCCCTCTCTCCTTCTCCTCCTGCCTCATTTCCCTCTCCTCCCCTCCCTTACCTTCTCCCAGTTTTCATGTCAGAAGTTATGGGGTTATCACACTCATTTAATTCAAGGTGTAGAACTCCAGAGAAGCTCTGTCCAAGTGAACTTTCTGCAGTGCTGGGAATGTTCTACATCTGCACCGTCCAACAGGGTAGCCACTAGCCACATGTGACTGCTGAGCACTTGAAATGTGGTTGGCACGCTTAAGGAATGGAGTGTTTCACTTTAATTAATTTAAATGTAAATAGCCACATGCAGCTAGTAGCTACCATGTTGGACAGCACATCTTTAGAGTACTAGACAGACGCCTTTAACACTTTCAGGTCATTCCAGGCTCCACCAGAGGACATGCTCAAACCAATTCCAAGAAAAAGCCAGAAAGGAAGGCGGCCTCCAACATCTTTACTCCTGAACTGCAGCCCATCAGCCCTGCCCAGGCTGCTGCCCTAGGAAGACCACCAAGGTTCCACCTGGAAGGCACCTCTGCACACCACCTTCCTCTTGGATCTTCTCATTCCTCAACCAAAGGGTCCTCTTGCTATTGTTTTGAGTGGTTTCCATATGTAGGAACTGACCGTCATAAGAACACAGTATCTTGGAAAATTAGCAATTGTCTTCCAGATTCGGGCCTATCCCTCAAGTATGACCTCTGAATTATCCTTAAATCGTGTTTTGGTCCCTCAGGCTAGTGTCCAAGTTCTAGGCACAGCAGAGTCAACAGAGAGTTCCCAGCTAAGCGGGTCACACCACAGACAGCTTCAGCTCTTTGGGGGAAAAATCGGGTTCTACTCAGATCTGATTTATCAGTTTAAAAGCCTAAGAAGATAAAGATGATGCCCAATTCCATCTCTTCACCCACCTCCAGCTGCATCTCATCAAGGGCTGAACATCCAAAATGTCACCTCCAACAGGGTCCTTCAACAATCAAATGCTGAATGAATGAATGAATGAATGATTTTTACCCTTGTAAGAACTTCAGAAGACAATTTAAGAATGGTTAACCCAAAATGAGAAACTGGGGGAGGGGGCAAGGTCTAGTCAGGACATAACTGCTTTCTCTTTAAAAGGCAGCACAATTTATACCAAATGGGGTGCTTCCTCCAGTGTCTGAATGGTACCAGATGGAACAATATTGTCTTTACCCCCAAAAGATAAAATTTTAAGCTTTACTTATGGATTAAAATCTTTTCAATGTTTAGGATATTTTTAAATAAAAATTTTCACTGAAATGTAATAGGATGTGTTTCAAAGTAGAAATCACTCCTATTATTTAAGCCCACATAATCTATTTTAATCATTTAAAATCACATCTTAACACCCTTTATCTTCACTATTCTATTTTGAAGTGAGGTGTAGGGGCTAGGGGTTGTAAGACTGAAGAAATTCCTGATTTCCTTTTCTATGTGTCACCTGTTTTTAGTCACTTTCTATTGTTTTCTCACATTTCACCTCTGAATTGCATGATCTACTGCAGTGAAATCTTTTTGCAACCATAAGCCTTTTTTATTTCAAAAATGACTAGATACTATAATACTTTACCTTGAGCTACAAATATACTGGCAACAAATATTAACGTTAAATATTACCCGCAGTCCTGGAACCATTTCATTAGAACACTGTAAGTTCCCAGGTCTGGGTTGAATGGCCCTTGGTAAAGGTGAATTTGGTCCCATATTGAGCTCTTTCCTGAAATTCACTTGGATGTTACCGAAGTCTTCAGCCCACACCCAAAGGGTATCATTTGGCAAGCCACTACAAGAGTTATGGCTGCTGAAGACATAATTTAAACAAGGATTAGTTTGGAGACTGGAAGAATCAAGCGTTTTGGAGTGTAGAATCTGACAAGAAGCGGCTAAGCTATCGGAAGACGAGAGTCTTATGGGCATTTATCTGATGGTTTTAAAAACAGGCAGCTAGATTAAGTGAAAGCATCACTGGAAATCTTTCTGTAGGAAAGCAAGGCCTCTGAAAACAATTGCTTTTGGTTTCTCCACCTCCAAGTTGTCAGTACTGAAAAGAAACTCAGAAAAAGTAAAAGGCAATTTCATTTAATGACAGCTTTGTACTTAACAGGCCCAGCAGCTTTTACACACGCTGAGCAGCCCGCACCCAGGACGCAAAGCTGCCGCTCTTCTGTGCGGGCAGATTGAAGTGAGAAGCCACGGGGTGGATTAAGTACGGCTGCCGACAGCAGTAGGAGGGCTGCGGGCTTCAGAGACATCCCAATGTTCTAATAACGGAATACAATGATGTTTCGGTTTTGTCATCGTGAACTAGGGTGCAAGGGAAAGAGGGAAGAGAGGCAACAAGGGCTTTCAGCCCCACTGTGGAATGCTGAGTCTGTCTGGGCAGAGCCTGCCCCTCACCGGCTGCATGCGGGTCCCCTCTCCTCTCCAGCCCTCCCCAGCCTCTGCTGTCACCTTTCCCCAGGTCCCCAATCTTAATCATCAGAAAGATCCGGGCCAACAAATTTACAGAGATATCTGAGTCAAAGGCTCTGGCATATTCTGGTTTTTGACATCCTGACCAAAGGCAAAGTCATTATGTTTTTGACTTCTCAGTTCCCGTACTCAGTGCCTGCTACTATCACGCTCAGGAAAATGTGATCAATACTCCCTCTCTGTCGTCTTTATTGATCAACTATGGCTACTGCTGGCCTGTGAAGAAAGGAAAGGTGGGCCTTTACAAAATTTCTGCTCCACACCATTCACTCAGGAGTGAGGCAACAGATCTAGAATATGACAAAAACACAAAAACCCTTACTGCAACAATAAAACCAAAAGGAAACACACAAAAGGGCCTCTGCAAACACTCTTTCTCACTACTATTATTTCAGCACTAGCATGCTTGCCAATTTTCTGAGACTCTGAAATGTAAATAGATAGACAGATAAAGTTAGTCTGGGTCTCTTTTCATTAAATGCTTAATCACTTAGCTCATTTCCATAAATTGGCATGAATTCAGTCTCAACTTCTTTCTTTTTTTCCTAACCACCCACTTTTTAGGAGAATAAGCTGAAGTTCCTAAGAGTGATCAAGCTGATGTTTTCTCATGAGACCAGAACAAAATACATTTGGGCGGTTTAAAATTTTGAACCCAGATCTCTATCTTATTTCAAAACAACTGTCACAAAGGTGCAATTTGCCTTCCTATGTTTTCTAATTACTAACAATGAATCATTTTTACTCTAATTCACTTATAGATTTTCTATCTTATTGCTATATTCATTTTTTCACTTTATACATGTATTATTATGGTAAGAATCTGAACTTACAATGAATTTAGAAGACATCTGCCTTTAAGAATGCGTAACAATAACAAAGACAGGCCCCAAAATTACCCACCAACATGGACAACTACAAATTCCTTTATAGCATTTGCAAAGTATGTCTGTCTTTCTTCAAGGCCTGTTTCTCTATTGTTTGGGACAAATGTGACTTTTACTTGAAAGCCACATTTTAAATTGTTTACAATGGATTTTGTTAAGTGAACTAAATTAAATTTCGCATTTACCAACCATATTTCTCATCTAAAACTATTCACAAGAATCTTCAAGAAGTGATTTTAAACATTCTAAACAACTCAGATTTTTAAAGATACTATAAATTTTATGTTAGATCTTTCACTAAACTGACTAGAACTTTCATTTCTGAATATTTGGGTAATATGATTATTAGGAGAATTACTTAATTGAAAAGAATGACTTTGACTACATGAGAATCGAAAAGAGAAAAATAAATTGCCTTTATTTCTAAAAGCTTCTACATTAATTAGAATATACGTACTCAAATCTTTAATAAAGATCCAGCAAGAAGAAAATGGAAGCACTTAAAATCATGGATTCTCTTTAGACATATGAGAGAAAGAGGGGGAGAAACGCAAATTTCAAAATGAAGTTTCCATGTAAGCGATTAATTTTTCTCATTCACGTGTCAGTTTCTCCGTATCCTTAGAGGCAAGGCCCCCTCCGTTTCAAAGGCGTCATCAGGAGCCTATTTTCTCACCATGAGATGACTACCAAACTCTCAAAGAGAAATTGAAAAGACTTTAAAAGGAAAAGGAAGTGAAAGGCACATTCTTGGGAACTTTTAATCACTGTAATTCGGTCATTCCATATAAGCCTCCAGACTGTAGCCCTCTTTCCTAAAGCTCTGAAAAAACCGATTTGTTAACCAGACAGACAAAATTATCAAGCGGTGAATTCATTTTGGTGAGAAAAAAAAAAAAAAAACTGGGGAGACCAAACTGGGGGAGAAAATTGATAATACTTTGCCCACTCCAAGCAAAACATTTTAAAAGAAGCAACCAAATGCTGAGAGAAGAAAAAAGCAAGCTCCAGGCAAACCAATGTGTAGAGCAGCAAATCTAGGCAGCACAACTCCCCAGGCAACAGGAGAAACCAGTGAAACTTGCAAAGCCTCTAGTACCATCATATCCAGTGATTTCCCAGGAAAAAATTTCAGAATGGAGAGAGGGTGAAAACTTTCCCAGCCCCCGAGCCCTGAGATGTACAACCATATTCCACCACTAGGTGGCGGCTGCTAAGGCTGGGAGCGGGGGAGGGGGACTGTTTTGTCCGCTTTTCCCCCTCCAGGACTCACTGCCCCGTTCAGGAGAGAGCCCACCAGACCCCACCTTGATCCAATTTGCTAAAATGTCCCGTTAGGAAAACAGAAAACACTCATGCTTTAGAACCTGAAGTCACCAAGTAACAGCCTCTCTTAAAAGTCTGTTCACACCAAAGCTGAGCAATGGGAGGGACAGACCTGCACATTTTCAACTCTGCTGGAGTTTTCAAAGCAAATCTTCCAGGCTGCTGCTTTAGAGACAAGTGACGCCGAAATTACGACGTGAGTTGCTGAGCTGTGCATCACCTACTCACACATCGTGTACAGTGCCACAAGGTGATGGAACCGTCTGGATAAACATGAATCGTTTTATTGTTGGCCAGAAAGTCTTCCTTCATTCATTAAAGTGGGTGAATGAAACTATTAAGAAGTAAATAAGGCGTTTTCGTGGGCTGCTCCCCGAGTATCCTTCTGAAGTCAAGACCTTACGTAGACTGCCTACTACCTTGGGTGTCAAATAAAGCCTCCTCCCAAGAAAGGGAAAACCACTTCCCCTTTCATAAAAAGACTGCATCCAGAGCTCAAATCCTGGCAAAAGAGATGTTACATAAATTCCAGGTGTTCCTAAATATGTATGTTTACACGCACGCAATCATTTTAGGAAGCATGTAAGTTTCTGGGCCACTTTCTCTCTTTTTCTTTTCTTTCTTTCTTTTTTTTTTTTCCCAACTCAAGGAAGAGTCAGAAAGTGTGTTTATAGTCTCGACTTCGGTTCTTACCCACTCCATTTAGACGATATTTCCTGATAGCCTAACACAGAAAATCTAATGATTTGCATCCAAAACGCATCTAAACACTTGGCACACTTACCTTTCTTTCCTTAATTGAGCCCAAAACCAAAAAATTCATTTACCTCTCCTCCTCCACAAAGTGGGGGGGGTGGGGGGGTGGGGGGGGGAACCCAGGGGGGAACCCACCCCTGAAATCCTGAATTATTTTCTAGATGAGTTGTACAGCCATCCTCTCGTTACTCTATGAACAGGCTAATTCCTCAACATCTTACTTTGCCTTTAAAAGGCTTCCTTCCACATGACGGGATTTCCCTAAGAGACATTCCCAGCGGATGGTTTCCAGCAATAGCCTATATCAACTCAGCCTGCGCAAGCAAAGACTGGCTTCTAATAATTCCCCCCCTACCCCCCGCCCCCCCCCCCGAATTCACTCACAGAACCATCCCGGGCCGACTCGGGAAAGCTATTTTATTTGCATGTTTGCCCATCTCTTCCTGAATGAAAGCCTTTCCAACTGACCTTTCAACAGCTGCCGAGATGGCACTATCTGTAAGGTTAGAGCTGGAAACTAGAGGATATTTTAGCATCTTAATCCCTGCAACCTCGACGTTTCTCCTTCTCTGCCCAAGTCCAGATTCCCTGAGCACAAGGGCAGGAACCCTGAAACGTTTGCAGAGCAGCTCTCCGAGGTGTCCTGCTCCCGACCAACTCACTGCGGGCATCCTGCACACGCACAGCCCCAGCCCACACGCCGCCCGACACCGGCACCCCGGCCCGCGGCGAATGCGCCAGGCTCGCACCAGCCCTGCCTCTTACCTTCCCTGGCTTTCAGCAAGACCGTGTTGGCCACGATGTTTTCCAGCTCCATTGACAGTCGGCGGTCAGCGAGGGAGCCGGCCGGCGGGGCTGTCAGCGCCTGAGGTGCTGCCGCTGCTGCTGCCGCTGCTCGGGCTGCTGCCGCTGCTGCCGGAGCCGGGAGCGAGCAGCCCGCCTAGCCTACCGCATTATTCCTGCTCTTATCCCTCGGAGTTTCCACCTCTGCAAAGAGGAGCCGCCGCCGCCGCTTCTTCCTCCCTCTGTGTCCCCCCCTCCCCCCTCCCTCAACAGTCTCCCCCCCACCCCCCACCCTCCGTGTTTCTCTGTCACTCCATTCTCCTCCCCTCGGGCTCCCTCGGATGCTTTAATGCCTCGGATGCTTCTGCCTCCCCTCGGTCCCTCCCGGGGGTGTGGTACTAGCAGGCTCGGGCGGCCGCACTGCGCAGGCGTCAGGCCGGGCCGCGCCTCCCGCTTCGGCGCTCGCGGCGCGGGGCCTGCTGGGACTTGTAGTACGCCCAGCGCCCTGCGCTGGGGCCGGGCTGGCGCGCAGCTACCAGAGTCCCAGAGCCGCCCCAGGACGTGGCCTCGGAGTGAAGGCGGGGGTGCCCCAGGGCTGCTAGGGGTGGCGGGCGAATCAAAGGCGGCCCGGCCGAGCCGAAGCCCCCAGTCCTGGGGCCCGGACTCGCACGTCCACGCCTGGGGCTCCCGCTCGCCCGCTTCCCGCCCTGCCGAAAACCCAGAAAGCGAAGTGCACAGGCCACGGCGGCGGCGGGCAAAGCGCCGCGGCCGGGCAGGAGTCGGTGCGAGTTCTGGCCTCCCCTCGTGGCCTGCTCGGGGGTGGGAGGGAGGTCAGGCCGGCCCGACCGCACGCCGCAGCCCGCTTCCTCCGGGGCACGCCGGGCCCACGCAGGGGCTGCCGCCCAGAGGCGGCGAGGCGCGCCCGCGGGCCCCGCACGCGGCGGCCGGCCACTGTGCGCCGTAGCACACGCACACACGCTCGGTGGCTGACAAAGGTGTACTTTGTTTCCTCCGAGGGCGCGAAGGGGTCTGCAAGTCGGCGGTGACCCGGCGCTGGCGGCCGCGGCGGTGGCCGCGCAGTCCGAGCGCCCCCTGGCGGCCGCGGGGTGGAGGCGCGGCGGCTGGTCCAGGCGGACGACGGCCCCACCCCCCACCCACCCCCACACCCCCACCCCCACCCCCACCCCCACCCCCCCACCGCCTCTGCGCCCGGGACGCCCGGCTGCGACTCGGGGGATCCGGGCGTGGGAAGTGGTTGGTTCTGCACATAACCTGCCTTCCAGCACGCGGGGCCCGCAAATCAACAATCCTCATTACCACCAAACTCATTCAGATTAATAAAAATGCAGACGGAATCGCAGGAGTCAGGAACGTTAATAAGTAACAGCACCCAGTCAGTGTTGGAAATTCGTTTTCAAATTCCGGGATTATTTATCTTGGAGCTCTTAGTGCCTTTCCACTGTACCCTAAGAACATCAGACCCCAGATCTGCACTCAGCGTTGCTTCCTTGCTTCCTCTGAAGGCCCCACTCCTGGGAAATGGGCCCTGGGACACCCAGGGTCTGCGACAAGTGTCCTCCGATCTGGGGGAGGGGC
The DNA here is from genome assembly GCF_028564815.1 of Eubalaena glacialis. NCBI lineage: Eukaryota > Metazoa > Chordata > Mammalia > Artiodactyla > Balaenidae > Eubalaena > Eubalaena glacialis. Next base: position 12,141,004 of record NC_083716.1, read on the forward strand.
GGGCTGACCCCAAGGAACAATGAGGCCTTTGCCTCATGCGCATCTTGCTTGCCGGATATCCGTTCAGAAGCCGGCTCTGGGCCTTCTCTGTCCAAAAGGAGGAAACCTTACATCCCTAGGGCTGCCAGGAAGTGGCAGGGAGGTGCCGAGAGAAACGGAGAACAATTATTATGCATTGGAGAATATAAAGAAATGAATAGACTTTCCAGGCCTTGGAAACCAGGATGGTCGCCGATTCTAACAGCACAGGATTGTCGTTTTCTGATGGAGTGTATCCATCACCACCACTTCTAGTGTCTGGATTTGGATCAGTGGGTCTCCCTGTGCCTCACTTATCTTGTCTGCAAAGTGGAGAGGGACAATAACAATTTACCTGTCAGAAGGCAGAGAGCTGAGCAGATGATTTCTTAAGCATCTTCCACTCCAGGAATTACTATTCTAAGCATCCCGGGCTTCGGTTGGGCGCCCAAACTTACAATGAAAGAGTCTAGAGAGATGGAGACTCCTAGAGCTGGCAGCATCTCAGAGCTCACCAACTACGGTGGGCCCTTGGCACTTGCTGGCAGCCTAAGGCCTGATGCAGCCCAAAGTTTACTTATTTGACTGACAAAAACAAAAAAAAAACTAACTAAAATTGAACGCCTTTAAATGGCTTGTGCTCCACAACAGCCTTCTCAAGCTTTCATGTGCGCACATCACCTAAGGGATCTTGTTAAAATACAGGTGGTTTTGCTTACGCTAAGGAGGATCCTGCGAGTCAGCTATTTCTAACCAACTCCAAGTTTCTGTCAATCCTGCTGGTCCGTGGACCACAGTTTGAGTAACTAAACTCTACAATTAACCGTAATCCCCACCATTCTTTATTGTCTTATACTCAGCCCCAGTCACCACTGATTTTACCTATCTGGCCTCTACAGACTATTGAGTTTGCAATCCTGGAAAATTCCTGCCTTTCCTTCCCCCCTCCTCACTTTACAGTTGCAAAAAAGACCCTTAGAGAATAAATGGGTTCAGCATGGTCATTCAGCAAGTGAAAGTCTATCTACTTCTCTCTCTGCTACAAGGCAATATGTCCTGCCTACAAAATAAATAGCTGTACTTCAAGTACCTGTGCCTCTATGAAGAAATTAGGACATTCCAATGCAAGAATGAAACGATAATGGCTAGCTTTACTGGATACCAGCTGTGGGTCAGGTGCTGTGCTAAGTGCTTTATGATTAATTTCAGTAAACACAACATCCAGATGAGGTAGAGAACACAGCTCCATTTTATAAATAAAGTCACCAGCTTAGGAGAGGTTTTATAACTTGCCTAAGGTCACGCAACTAATAAGCAGAAGACCTAAGATTTGAACCTAGCAGTCGGACTCAGAGTCTATGCACTTAATTTCTGGCTAGCAGGCTGGCTGGCAGAGCTGGGTTGCAATTGTTCTGTTTGGCTGCCAGAGTGAATTTAAATTGTACTGTAAGAGGCAAAGCAGGCAGTTGGCTAAATGCTTAAGACTTAAGGGGGGGGGGGGAGTCCATTCCAGTCCATAACACCACCATTATTGCTTCATTCCTTTCCATGAACTGCACTAATGACTCACAGCGCTCTTGAAAGACGGGTTTGATTCAGGAAGAGTTTAAATATCAGTAGGTAAGCTGGGAATCTTGCTGGCTGAGAGGAAGAAGAGAAATCCAAATGGAGGGTGGTGAGTTTGAGAGGGATGGGAATATGCCATAGACTAATGCTGACTTCCCAATCCACTCAAGGTCAGCTGAGCTGGAAAAGCCAAAGAAACAGGGTATCTTCTTGTTCTTCTGTCAGCACCTGTATTGTGTGGATAAAGCTGCTCTGTCAGAGTTCTTGTAAATAGAAATCAACTATTCTGAAAGTCACAAACCTATCTTTGTCCCCAAATATGGATTGCTTTGCTTGAATAATCAAACTGGCTTTTTCAATAGTGCTGGAGCTGGAGTTTCCATCCCTTTCCTTGCCTCACAGCTTTCTAATCATCAGGAAACAGCTGGAGAGACAGTGCTTTCATTCTCCCACTTCTTCTCTCCATCTTCAAAGTTCACCTTTATATGCCGAGCACGGCAGGGAATACAAAGCTGATTTCCCAGGAGAGCTCACACTAGGAAAGCAAGCAAACTGGGAGGAAAAGCACTGAGATAAAATGGAATAAGAGCCACTGTGGACACAGACACAAAGGACTTTGGAAACAGAGAGGAAGTGATTTCAGGCACCTAGGAAGATTCTAGGAGAGGAGAAATGAGAGCTGACAGTGGGATTGGAGGCACGGGGTTTCCTGTTATGTTCCCGCCCCTCTGAGAAGTCCTTTCATCCATGGACCCAGTGGTGACCAAATTTGACATTAAAAACTTTGCAATGCTGTAGACCCCTACTCTTCTTCTCTTTACTTAATATTTTTCTTTAAAGTCAAGTTGCTTTAAAAAAAACTTTTTTTATTATCCTAACCAAAACATTTTTGAAATGTGAGTAGTAGTAGAAATATCACACTTTGGAAAAAACTGACCTCCAAGCAACTCATGGGACCGTAGCAGCCTTTGGTTTCAAGATAAACTGGCTGATCGTAATAAGTCTGTTGGGAGGCTTCACCCTGGTGTTGCCAGATAATTATGATCTATAGACATCTAAACGCCCAGCTTGGTAACAAGACTTTACAGGGTCATCAGTGGGGGTCTCAACTGCAAGTTCAGAAAAAACATTCCAGCCACACGTGATCTCTGTGCTCCTGACACTATAGCAGTTTAACATGATCTTCTTTAGTGAGAAGGAAAGGCCTCTTTCCTGGTGCTATGTTCTGTTAGGAGGGTCCCCACAGTAGACTTACTTGGGCCCTGAGTTGTTACAAAGTTGTTGCCTCCACTGCATGGAAAGGAAACTGAGCCTGGGAGAATTAGGTCAGTTGATAAGTGGATGGCAAGGCTAGTTTTTTAGGTAAGTGTCTGCCTTCCCTACTCAAAGGCCTGAAATGTGTCTTTTTCATCTTTTGATTCCATTCTCTATAGAACCTAGTAAGTACCTTACGCACAGTATTTGGCAATGTTTGCTGACTCAGAGCACATACGCCATGACACAGCCCCAACCTAGGCCTCTGGGGTGCTAGTTATTCTGTACTAGTTAACTATCAAAATTCCTACATCACTGCCACATCAAAGATTAAGAGGGAAAAGTAGGGGAGACTGGCCTCCTGGTATCAGAGGTCAGCATCTTAGAAAGCCATGACACTCAGTCCCTGGAATGATTCCATCCGTCTGACTGTACCTCCATCCTCAAATCCAGCTGTCTCCTGCAATCAGCCCAGTAGTTAAACCAATCACACAATTTTAAGGAAAACTAAGCAGACAAATTTCAACTCACTTTTCAGACTTGAATAAAACACAAGCTATTTACCCCCAAAATGGCAGATGGAAAGCTGGGTATTTTTGTTTGGTTCAGTGCCGAGCAATCAGATAGATTTAGATGGTGGAAAAATGCTCAAATTGGTAAGGAAATTACACAACAAAAGCATAAAAATTAATTCGGAGTGGGAGGAGGAAAAACAGACTCTTTTCTCGTAATCTACTTAAAAGCCAATGATTTTCTGTTAATATGGATAAGGAAAGAATCCAAGCCATCACTGATGGTCTTTATATGACCAGCATCTATCAGGCAATGACATGACCGAAGCCAGGTTCATTTGTTTGAGCGTGGTAGCCTACAGTGAAAATGTGGATAAAATCTTGACAACGAGGGTAGAATTGCTTCTTAAAGAGAAAAAGGAGGTGAGCTGAGTTAAATGCAATGTTAGGAGCCTTTAAAACCAGATGACTCATAGGTGAGAGGGCTCCAGCAATTTCGACATTAATGCTGCAATAACAAACTTTCTCTTGCTCCAGAGACCCTGAGCCTAATTATCTTTGAGACCTTAATATGAAGCTTTTACTGTCCTAAGATAGGCCACTGTGGGTAGGTGAATATTTAATTGACCCAATAAAAGGAGGGCATACTTGCTCCTTCCTTGAAGTCTTAGCTAGTCAGTTGTATGCTAAATGGAATCTAACAAATACTCAGAGTTTAAAAAATGTAATGCTCTGCACAGATCTCTTTTTTTTAATATATACTTTTTTAAAAAATTTATTTTGGCTGCATTGAGTCTTCGTTGCGGGCTCTTCATTGCAGCAAGTGGGCTTCTCTAGTCGTAGTGCGAGGGCTTAGTGGCAGTAGGTGGGATCTTAGTTCCCTAACTAGGGATCGAACCCAGGCCCCCTGCATTGGGAGCATGGAGTCTTAACCACTGGACCACCAGGGAGGTCCCCAGATCACTTTTTTGACAATTACATAAAATAGAATATAGTATCTCATTTGGAGCAGCTTAATCCCCTCCTGTAGGAGCAAAGGTGTGGGTTCCCTGCCATAGAAATGAGCTTGTGCGGGAACCTGAGAGGTTGGAGCACTCATTCCGCTTAGCTGTCATCGTCCCCTCCATAGAGAGAGGATGCCATCTAGCATGAACTCTGGAGAGCTGCAGCCAGCCCCCACATGGGAAAAGTAAGCCTCAGGTTCCACATTTATGGGCTAAAATGAGGCCATGAGTGTGCTAGGCCACTCAATGCAACGCAAACAGTCCCCACGTGCTGCAAAGGGAATTCTGCTCATGAAGTGGTTATTGGGTCATAGAACGTTTCTATTACTTGTGTCTCAAGCTCCACAACCCTCGTGTGCTCCAGGATCCGACTGGGATTCCAAAGAATTCCCTCCTGTCCAGGCTGAATCTGGCCTCTCTGTGTTTTGGGGGGAAGGGGCGGGGGGGACGGTTCGCTTGTTTTTATTAAGGACTCAGGATATTCATTCCATTAAATGGCTGGACCGTAACTCCTTTCACTAGTTGTTCACTGATGAACATTTTTTATTATTACCCATCTTTTGCCATAACAAGGAGATGATGTTTTAAAAAGTTGATGAGTATCTTTTTTCCTTTTGTCATCTACCTTTTAAATTTACATACAGTAAAATAAAATTCACTCTTTTTGGTGTTTAGGTCTATGAATTTAGACAAATGCATATACTTGTGTAACACCAACACAGCCAAAATATAGAACAGTTCCATCACTCCTGATTTTTTTAACGTTCTTGTTTTCTTTCCTAAAAAAAATACTGAGTTCCTGAAAAAGTTAAACAGAATTAACACATGATCCAGCAATTCCACTCCTAGGTATATACCCCAAGGACTGAAAACTTGTACACAAACGTTCATAACAGCACTATCACAACAGTCAAAAGGTGGAAACAGCGGACTTCCCTGGCAGTCCAGTGGTTAAGACTCTGTGCTTCCACTGCAGGGGGCACAGGTTCGATCCCTTGTCGGGGAACTAAGATCTCCCATGCCTCGCGGCCGAAAAAAAAAAAAAAAAAGGTGGAAACAATTCAGATGTCCACCAACAGATTAATGGATAAGCAAATTGCGGTGTATCCATACAATGGAATATTATTCAGCCACAAAAAGGAATGAAATATTGATACATGTTACAAAGTAGATGAACCTTGAAAACATTTTGCTAAGTGAAAGGAGCCAGACATAAAAGGACAAATGCTTTGTGATTCCATTTATATGAAATATCCATAATTCATAGACACAGGAACACAGATTGGTTATCAAGGGTGGGGATAGGGTGAATGGGGGAGGAACTGCTTAATGGGTCTGGGGGTTTATTTTGGGGTGATGAAAATGTTTAGGAACTAAAGGCGGTCGTTCCCCAACATTGTGAATGTACTAAATGTCACTGACCCATTCCCTTTAAAATGGTTAATTTTATGTTGTGTTAATTTTCTCTCAATAAAAATAAAATTTTTAAATTCAAGTAATAGTTGAGGAATACTTGGATTAGACCTAGTGATTAATAATATTAATATGCTAAACAACAAATTACAGTTTATAAAGTGCTTTCACCTACCTAACGAGTAGGTAGGTATTATAATTCCAATTTTATAAACAAGGAAATTAAAGAGCTATAAAAGGCTGGAGAAATAAAGGATGCATAACCAGCAAGTTGTAGGATTGGGACTCCAAGACCAGTCCCTGGTTCTACGTGCAGCGTTGTTTCCATTCTACTGCATGATCTTCTAGAATGATAGGAAAGTTGCAGCATTTTTACCATGTGCACTGATCTTGCAGGAAAGAGAGAATATTGGCAGGAGACCTAGAGTCCAGAGAATAGTTGAATGGACAGAGGGAGCGGCAGAGGAGAGGAGGAAGAAATTAACAAACAGAGGACCAGAACACTGGCGTGCTGAACAAAATTACAAGGGGTGGCGGGCAACAGGCAGGCTGTCTCGTGTCGGGGTGGAGTGTGGCTCCTCTGAAGGAAAGAGGCTTTGAGCCATGATAAGCACTCCCGGTTAGGAAGTTGCAGATTAGGAGCTTCACTGCCCTGCTGACCTGGAGGGGCTGCTCCACTGCTCCCCTCCACTACCCCTCTCATCCTCCCTCCTCTCTGAGATGTCAGTTTCCCATTTGGGAAGGACCAGAGACGAGACAAAAACAAAAGCATCTTTATTTTCAGCACAACCTCTTGTCCCACCTCTACTCAACCTCTCCCCCTCTGGCCCCCAGCATCCCAAACCCTTGGGAAAATTAAAAGCAGCTTCTCCTTGCACAAGACTTGGGGCCTGTCCCCTAAGTAGCCGTAACAGAGCAGGGAATTGGAGCCCATAATAATACTTTGAAACCGGTGAGGTTGAGTGTAAATGTTCCATGCTTCATGACGAAGCACCAATATTTCTGAAATGAGGATGAGTAAAGGGAGTCACAGACTATTTAGGCAAACAGTATTTTGTTGTGGTTGTGGTAGAGGTGGAGGGAAAATTCATCTGAAAGGGAAGAAGGCTCTTTTATTTTGGGAAAACACTTTCAGCGGCTTTTAGTTATTTTGAAAATCAAGCCACTTCTCACTCTGGAATGGGAATACAGAGGAGTTGAACTGTGCTGCATATTCTCTAAAAAGATGTCTTCATCAGGGGAGGCTGATCACTGGGGATTCTTTCTGGGAGAAGCAAGGTGAGGGTGGGGGAGGGCTGGGATGGGAAAAAGAGGCAAGATCAAGGGTGCTCCATATGATATTCTCCCAAGTGAGCAGATCCCTGAAACATGGGGGAAGAAGGGGTATTGCAAAGGAGAAAATCGTCCCTCAGGGGTGCCTATGGAGCTGGGAAGGTGACAGAGTGTATGAACAGGATAGCTCACACCCTGCTTTATGTTTGCCTTGTCTGCATTGTAATTCCCGTCTGTTATCCCCAAGCCTTCAATTTAAAATGATCGCTCATCTCTGCTGGCATCCAGGAATTGAGAGAAAGGCATGTGACCACCCTGGGACCCAGAAGTATATACAGGAAGACTGGCAGCAGCCCAGAGAAGCTTCTGGAGCAAGGGCAAGAGGGGAGCTGAGAAACCCAGAGCAGTTGTTGCAGTGCTGATACATGAGGTGAAGAACATGCCTGGGATCAAAATGGACAAGACGTAAAGATTCTTTGGGACTCCCAAGAGGTCCTGGGAATGGGGACTGGTAAAAAGCTGGACTGCTTTCTAATCTAGGCTAGTAGGGACTCTGGTTCTTGGACTCTGAGATGCTAATGTTAATGACATTTTTAGTAACCCAACATGTCAGAGCAGAATCTAACAATCATATAAGGTGTCAAAATTATCATTTGTTACTTCCTTCCTTTGACATTTATTGATCCACTGATAAGTAGGAAGCATAGTTAGGCACCATGGGATGAGCAAGACCACAAAGATGAGTAAGGCACACAAGTCCTACCTATAAACAGCTTCTAGGTGCTTTGCACCAACCAGTCATATGCAAGAAACTGGAGTAGAAGATAGATCAATGTGAGAAGTACAGACTGCTGCAGGAAGGATGCTTTAAACTGTTTGGATTCAGTGTTGGCAAAACGTCCTAGAAACTGCCACTTTCACTCATTGTGGAGGGAGTGTAAACTGGCACAGCCCCTCTAGAAGGCAATTTGGCAACACGTAACAAAAATTATAAACACACACACAACCCTTAAAGCAGTTCCACTTCCAGAAATATACCCTAAAGAAATATGTAAGAATGTGTGCAAAGATTTGGCTACTATGATATATAAAGATCACAATATTAGTTATAATATGAAGAAAATTTTGAAACAACACAAATCTCCAACAATATCAGTTTGGTTTAAGTAAATTATGGATCAACACTTCAGTGGTCTTCCTGTCAAAAATGTTTAACCTGACTTGAATGATGAGGAAATATCAAACAAGTGAACTGAGGGACATTCTACAAAAGAGCTAGCCAGTGTCTCTTAAAACGGTGAAGGTCAAGGAAGATCAAGAAAGACTGAGGAACTATTCCAGCCTAAAGGAGGCTAAAAAAACAAGACAACTAAATGTGATGTGATGAGTAATTCTGGATTGGATCATGGAGGGGTGAGGGGGGCTAGCTCTTGATGTAAAGAACACTGTTGGGACAGTTGATGACATTTGAATATGGACAGTGGATTCAATAATAGTGGGTCAATGTTAACACCCCTGATTTTTTTTTTTTTTTTTACTTTTTTTTAATTTACTTTTGGCTGCTTTGCTTCTTCGTTGCTGCACGCGGCCTTCTCTAGTTGCGTCGAGTGGGGTTACTCCTCATTGTGGTGCGCGGGCTTCTCATTGCAGTGGCCTCTCCCGTTGCAGAGCATGGGCTCTAGGCACGCGGGCTTCAGTAGTTGTGGCACATGGGCTCAGTAGTTGTGGCTCACAGGCTCTAGAGCACAGGCTCAGTAGTCGTGGCGCATGGGCCTAGATGCTCTGCAGCATGTGGGATCCTCCCGGACCAGGGCTCGAACCCATGTCCCCCGCACCGGCAGGCAGATTCTCAACAACTGCGCCACCAGGGAAGCCCAACACCCCTGATTTTGATCATTGTAATATGGTCATTGTATAAGAGAATGTCCTTATTCTTAGAAAATATACCCTCAAGTATTGAGGGGCTTTTATTTATTTATTTATCTTATTTTTTTCAAAAAATTTTTTCTCTTTATTAATTTTATTTGTTTATTTATTTTGGCTGTGTTGGGTCTTCGTTGCTCCACGCAGGCTTTCTCTAGTTGCGGCGAGCAGGGGCTACTCTTTGCTGCGGTGTGCAGGCTTCTGATTGCGGTGGCTTCTCTTGTTGCAGACCACGGGCTCTAGGAGCACAGGCTTCAATAGTTGCAGCACACAGGCTCAGTAGTTGTGGCTTGCAGGCTCTAGAGCGCAGGCTCAGTAGTTGTGGCCCATGGGCTTAGTTGCTCCGCGGCATGTGGGATCTTCCTGGCCCAGGGCTCGAACCCATGTCCCTTGCATTGGCAGGCGGATTCTTAACCACTGCGCCACCAGGGAAGCCCTTGAGGGGCTTTTAAAAAGTGAATTAGCCAGTTATTCAAGCTGCAAGCCAGGAGAGCCACCAGAAATGATTAAGAAAGGAAACATGAGTCAAGTAACAGTTCAAGGCAACAGTAAAAGGTTTGTGATAAAACACAGAGGATTGATCGCCAAGAGAATTATGTTGATGATAACTGTCAAAGGCATTCAGGGAAAGGAGATGTCAGCTGGGATGGGGAGATGTGTAATCAGAAGTGGCTGCATATGGTGAGTTTTTAGCTAGATCTTCAACCAGATTCATCTAAATTTGCCAGGAGCCTGCCATGTGCCAGGCACGGTGCTAGAGTCTGGGCATGTAACAGTGAGCAAGATGGGCATGGTCCTTGCCCTGTTGGGGCTTTTATCTCGGGAGGGAACCCAACAAATACCCAGTAAACAGACAAAGTAATTGTAATTTCCAATCAAAGGAAACAAACAAGGGCCAAGCAGGTAATAACAGACAAGGTCATTAGGGAAGTCCTCTTGGTGAGGACCACAGCTAAGCCATGACCTAAATAAGGAGGAGGAGGGAGCCAGACATGAGCGGAGAGCAGTCCAGTCAAAGAGCACAGCAGGTGCCAAGGTGCGGGCTGGGCGTTGGGGGAAGGAGGAGTAAACCAGCATGGTTGGAGCAGGAATGGGGTGGGATGGGCCCCAGATGAGTGGTCTGGGAGGAAGCCGGGGCACAGACTGTCTAGGGCCCTCTATGAATTGGGGTTTTACTCTAATGAAACGGGAAGCCATTGAAGAGTTTTATGCAGGAGATGAAATGACCTGGCTGGTGTTTGAAGAAGAACCACGGCTGCTGCTGAGGATGGATTGGAAGGAGGCGGTGAAAGCAGAGAGACCAGGTAGGAAGCTGCAGGGCCCATCACGGGAGGGGGAGGGGAAGCAGGCAGACCAGGGGTAAAGGGGTGGGCCTCGGGCCTGTACTTTTGCAACGTCTCCAAATAGAGTTCTACGGGCCACTACAGAGAGGCTGACGGGACTGAGAAGGGTGGCATTCATCCTCTACCTGACAACCTGGTTCCCAAGACCAGCTCTCCCAGCATGGAGTGAATTACGAATAAATATTTCTACCTAAATCCTGTAATCAGCTTGTGGATAGCATTCTGTATTACAGTTTTTGTAGTGCCGTGTCTGAGTTTGGGTCCTCCTAGACCTTGAGACTAGGATTCAATGCAAGGAGCTTGTTTGGGAGGTGCCGGAAGTGCAGGAGAGGTGGGGGAAGTCATACAGGAAAGCAGCCAGTAAAGATGTGTTAAGAAACCTCGATGAGGGACCAGCTTAATCCCTGTGGAAACGCTGGGAAACGCACCTCAGCTTGTCTACCCAGGAGCAGGGGAGCTGGGCTATTTTTACACCAACTCTCTCCACCTGGCCACTGTGAGGGCTGCTGGGCAGGGGTTAATTCTCCTAAATTTCTGTCTTTCCACAGGGATGGGTGGTCCGGCCTTCCCCAGTTCTGAAAGGCCTTAACACAGAGATGCAGGTAAGGGCAGTTGGGAATCTCCGGAGTCCAAAGAAGTAGCAGGGCCTGAGGGACACAGAGACGTGGGACAGAATTGTGTGGACTTTGTGTTGTGTTTTCTTTCCCTTTTAACATAGACCTCACATCATGGAAGTGACCTAAGCCTTTTTGATCACCAAGAGGCCCTAAGAAGCTGTGAAAATTCCAGGGGAGAAATGATGGTGGCCTGGGCTGAGGTGGTGGCAGTGGAGGTGGAGAGAAGACCGCGTATCCTTTGGGTGCTGGTCGGCTGGGATGGTGGGGAGGGCGCCGTGAGGCATAGGTTTGAGGAGAGAAAGCAAGAGTTTGGTCTTGTGTTTGGTAAGTCTGGGCTGAGTAAGAGCTATCTGAGTGGAGATGTTGGCAGGCTGGACGGGAGACACAGCTCTAAAAAGGGGATAGGTGGCCGAGGGTATGGGGAGGAAGGGATGACTGGGGGAAGCACAGAGGATTTTTAGGGCAGTGGACTATTCTGTATGATGCTATAGTAGTGGATACACGTCACCACATTTGTCCAGACTCATAGGATGTACAACACCAGAGTGAACCCTAATGTAAACTAAGGGTGACAATGACATTATCAATGTAGGTTCATGGATTGTAACAAATGCACCACCTTGGTGTGGGATGTAGATATGGGAGAGGCTGTGCAGGAGTGGGGACGGGGAGTAAATGGGAAGTCTTCTGTACTTTCACTAAATTTTGCTGTGAACCTGAAACTGCTCTAAAAAATATGGTCTACTGAATAAAGGTGGGGGGAGAGGGAATAGGCGGGGAATAGGCAATAAAGACAGGAGGGGAAAGGCTCAGAAGGAAGCCGAGGTGTGTCGGGGTGGCAGGAAGGGAGCTGCCCCGTGAGTGAACACGAAATGACCAGGGGCCTACAGTGGGCAGGCCCTCCCAACCCAGCCTCACAAGAAGCTTCACAAGAAGCCTGTGAGGTGCGGGTTCCTGCATGGAGACTCTCAGACTTGGGAAGGTGAAACAATCTGTGGGTCCGTGGGGTTTTTTTTTTTTTTTTTGGCTACACCACGTGGCTTGCAGGATCTTAGTTCCCCGACCAGGGATCGAACCCACACCCTCGACAATGAAAGCACAGAGTCCTAACCACTGGACTGCCAGGGAATTCCCCATGGTGTTTCGAACTGAGGACAAGTCGACTCCACCCACTACTCCGCTGCCTGCCCTTGAGGAGCTCACCGTGCAGCAGCACGAGGCCATGCAGTGAGAATCCGGGGGATAACGTTCTCAAGAGAGGCCTTTGCTAGCAGACATGGCTCAGTGTTGAGACTGCATCTTCCCTGAACCCAGGGGCCGTCGTCAATGGGAAAAGAAGGGGAAAAAAATGAATGCTTTTTGCCGTGGAAAGAGGAAGAACACAGCAAAACCCAGAGTAATGTTTGCCATCTCTAATTGTAGCCCTAGTTACCAGAATATTAACTTGTGGTTCCAGGGAGGTATTTTCCTAATCATCATAAAAAGTAGCATATATCTTTTCATTTGCCTTTCCCTCGACTAGTTCCAAAAATTCTTCTCCCAAACTCAAAAGCGAGAATTTCAGTTATTTTCTACCCTTTTGGTAATGAGGACAAGTTCAGTTTGTCTTTTTCCTTCAGGGGAACAATCTGTGTCCTTGTTGTGACAGCTAGAGAAAACTGAATAAAGAGATGTCTTTTGCAGAATGAATGTGGAAAGAACGTTTTGGCCACCATGTCAGCCACTGCTTATTCATTCATTTGACAAATTTTTCTGAGCAGTTGCTATGAACCGGGCACTAGCCTAGCCATGGGGACCACAGAGCTGAGTAAGACATGAGCTCTACCCTCATGAAGTTCACAGTATGGTTAAGATCTAGAGAAGACTATAGAATATTCCAATGTGATGTGGCAAGAGCAATGAGAATGAGAAAAACGTGAGAAATGAGAATGAGAAAAGCTTTCTAGGGACCTGCAAGGTTTCTCTAACCCAGACCCATGGGGGAGGTAGTCAGGGAAGGCTTAGCAGAACAGTGCTCAAATACCAATACTAATTAAGATTATCTTTTCTTGGAATGAACAAGTGGAGGACTCTGCTTATCCTCCCAGGGGAAGTCCTTGGCTGTAGCCTGAGATTTAGCTGAAGGCCACTCACTTTGCAATTCTGAACAGGCTTGAAAGGCTCTAGTATGAAATTCCTTCTGGGCCTCTGGGCCTGAGATTCTAGGTTATTTCATTCCTTTTACAACAAGGGAGATAAGCTTTAGACAGAGATCAGCAGACCAATGTGTCCAATGAAGAGTTCTCAGTTCTAATTGTCCCCTCGCCAATGAATCCCTGTGTGACTTGAGGCAAGCTGTTGAACCACAGGCAATTGCTTCAGCTTTCTGTTTAGAAAAGAAGTGATAAGCAGTGAAACGTCCTCTCCAATGGCCAAAAGATCTGGGAATTGGGCTGCTGTCTTGGGCCTGTAAGCAGATAAGGTGGGGGGTCCCTGGAGAAAGAGAACCAGGCATGGCTTTCTTGACCTAAGAGAAGCCATTTTTGGCCTAAGCTATTTTGTGATCTAAGCCTGGCCACAGAACTTGCCCTTGAACAGGTCTCAGTAATTAATGATCTAAAGGGAACAGAAGAATGCAGAAACAAATTACTTTATCAGGCAAGAGAAGAAACTATAGCAAAGATAATACATCAGTTGTAAAGACTTCCAGATCTGTTTCAATGTTTAAGATTGGCCTGAAGCGTTCAACCACCAGATCAACTGGAACCTAAAGCTTGGACTTGGGGACTTCCCTGGTGGCGCAGTGGTTAAGGATCCACCTGCCAATGCAGGAGACACAGGTTTGATCCTTGGTCGGGGAAGATCCCACATGCTGCAGAGCAACTAAGGCCATGTGCCTCAACTACTGAGCCTGCGCTCTAGAGCCCGCGAGCCACAACTACTGAGCCCGTGTGCCACAACTACTGAAGCCCACATGCTTAGAGCCCATGCTCCGCAACAAGAGAAGCCACTGCAATGAGAAGCCTGTGCACCGCAATGAAGAGTAGCCCCTGCTCGCCTCAACTAGAGAAAAGCCCGCGTGCAGCAACGAAGACCCAACACAGCCAAAAATAAATATAAAAAATAAATTAATTAATAAATAAATTAAAAAAAAAAAAGCTTGGACTCTTTCTACCACCCAAGCCCCTTCATGAATATGCATGTACCCTTAGCTTAAAATTTCCCCAGTTTTCCTGTTTGAGGAGATACTGCTTTGGGAAAGATTCCTGGTGTTCTCCTTACTTGCTGCAAGTAATAAATCCTTCCTCCTCCGGATCTTTGCTTGGGTTGTGTCTTTTGGCTCCACACTCACCAAGAGGAGAACTTGGTTTTTCAGGTAACAGGCCTGGTGTTTGAAAAATACTCACTTAGAATCTACATTTTGTCACACTTACTGTAGGGCCGCTGTGTGTTTTTTATCATGTTTGATGAATTTGCTTCAAAGTACCATGCTCACCACTGAGAACTTGGCTTTACTAACCAACAGAAAACAAATTTTAGATATGTCCTAATTCTCCCAATTTTGGCAAAAGAAGCCAAAAAGCCCATGCATCATCCTAAAGGTTTTGAGGACAACACAAACCTTGATGTGTCTGACCCATTCATCTTACTAACGGACTAAAATTGCATTAATAATTTTTTTTTTTTTTGACCACGCCGTGCAGCGTGCTAGATGTTAGTTCTCCAACCAGGGATCACAACCTGCGCCCCTTGCATTGGGAGCTCAGAGTCTTAAACGCTGGACCTCCAGGGAATTCCCTGCATTAATAATTAATTCCATTTCATCCAGAAGCCACAAGGCTACACCTCTGGCTGAAATAGGAAAGGGATTCTTTTACAGAAACAGTAATCCACAGGTTCACAAAAAGTAGCAAATATGGAAATATCTATCTTCCCACCTGTATTAGAACTTTTTAGGTTGGGGCGACAAATAGAAATAAAGTGTCGCTTTCCCAAGCATGCAGCTACTGAGAAGCTTTAACAGGAATTAGCCCCGTATGAATCTGGGTCAAGGGACCCGACCACAGGGACGTTTACACGCGGAGGATCCCCAGAGGCTAGGAGGATGCAGCTCTTCCCTGCCGCGGCTCCGGCCGGGCCCCGCCTCCGCCTACCTAGACCCCGCCCCTGGTTCCGCCCCCTGTAGACCCCGCCTCCTCTGCTTCTCCGTCTGCCCCGTGGGTGCTGTGCACCCTGAAGATGGCGGCCGTGGCGGGAAGGTTGCTCCGGACTTCGGTGAGTGGCTGGCGGCGGGGCACAGGCGCGGAGACACTGTGGTGGCTCCGAGAACGTGCTTCCCAGTTGGGATCCCGCTCCCCTGCGGCCTTGGGGCCTTTCACCCTTCTTGGAGGATATCGGAGGGTGACGGACCAGAGGCCTCCTCCTCTACGGAAGGCTCCCTGCGCCTGCGCAGAGCCGCCCTTCCCCCACCCCCACCCCTCTTGTGGTCCCCTGCCCAAATCCCTTTCGCTCCAGGTCGTGGGTCCCCGGTCCCCTCTCCACCTAAGCATCTGGCTCTCGATGCAGGCGACCTGGCCCCTGGTCCCGGTTCTGTAACCGACTCTGTGACCTTGGACAAGTGACTTCTTTCCGAACCTCAGTTAACTTTCCTCACCTTAACATAGAAAGAATGATGTTTCCGTGAGCAGCCACTTAAATGCTGGATGAAAACCAAAATGCCAAAGTAACCAAAGTGCTTACGTGCAAAAGGCGCTTTTCTCCTCCCCGCCCAGGGCGGTCCCTGCCGTTTTCTCCAGGCAAAGCCTAGTACCCTCTTGCTACCCGCCCTCGCTTTCTCGTGGTGGGGTTCAGCGCAGGCTCTTTCTTCTTCCTGAGTCATGCTGGACTCTGAAATTGAGCAAACGTTTCCCTTGAGCCCTGTCCAAACTTTCCCAGAGGCTGAACTTTGCTCTACTTGTTTGCTTCTCTGTGGAGCTGGAAGGCCCTTGTCTTTTCTAGGGACAACCTTGACCGTAGTAGAGCATGCTCAGCAGATCTGCTGGTAAAGGGCTTAATACACAGGGCCTGGCCAAGTTGCCCGGTTTCTGAGTCCTCTGGGTTGCTCTTAAAAGCATGGAGTCTTTATGTTCTTATAATTCTCCTCTGCCTTGCAGTGTTTTTTTTTTTTTCCCATTCATTAATTTATATATATTTTTAAATAAAAATTATATATTTGAGGTGTGCATCATGATTTGATATACGTAATGAAATGATTAGTACAAACCAATTGACATATCTCTTCACATAGTTACTTTTTTGTGTGTGATGAGTACACCTGAAATCTACTCTTAACATATTGCTAGCTTCAATGCAGTATCATTAAGTATAGTCAATATGCTTGTACATTAGATTTCAAGACTTATCCTACATAACTGCAACTTTGTACCCTTTGACCAGCATCTCCCTTTCCTCCTCCCCAACCCCCTTTACAATCTTGAAGGATAAGGAAGCAGAAGGGAATTTTAAGAACATGGAGACTCAATCCATGCTCTTAGAGTTTGGAGTTTGGTATTTTTGTTCACAGGAATAAGGACAGCCGAGGCCACTACTGGCCTGATGCCCTCTTAGCAGGGATTCAGCCACCATTCTGGGAATACTTCCTAATTTAAAGTGTTTCTCTTTTTAGCTTGTCCGACACGTGAGTGCCATTCCTTGGGGCATTTCTGCCTCTACAGCCCTTAGGCCTGCTGCTTCTCGAAGAACGTGCTTGACAAATGCATTGTGGTCTGGTTCTGCTCAAGCAAAATTCGCCTTTAGCACCAGTAAGTGTTGTTATGCTTTGGTTTGAACCAGAAAATGGCAACATTTGTCATCTCTGAACAGGGGCTCTGAACCCTGGCGGTATATTAGACTCACGGGGGGAGCTTTTTTTTTTTTTTTTTTTTAATTTATTTTTATTTATTTATTTTTATTTTATGGCTGTGTTGGGTCTTCGTTTCTGTGCGAGGGCTTTCTCTAGTTGTGGCAAGTGGGGGCCGCTCTTCATCGCTGTGCGCAGGCCTCTCACTATCGTGGCCTCTCTTGTTGCGGAGCACAGGCTCCAGACGCGCAGGCTCAGTAATTGTGGCTCACGGGCCTAGTTGCTCCACGGCATGTGGGATCTTCCCAGACCAGGGCTCGAACCCGTGTCCCCTGCATTGGCAGGCAGATTCTCAACCACTGCGCCACCAGGGAAGCCCCTACCGGGGGAGCTTTTGCAAACATACCACTGCCCCAATCCCACCCCAAACAAAATGAGTCAATCTCTGGGGTGAGACCAGAACATCAGTATTTTTTAAAAGCTCACCAGGTGATTCTGATGTGCAGCCAAGGGTTGAGAATCACTGAGGCAATCTGCCCTTGTGTCACCTTTCCTTGTTGGTTCCAGAGGTTTTAATCCCCGGTGTTGAGGAACTTGGAAGGGGGGTGAGAACACTCAGAGGCCTCTGGGCCTGCTGTGTGTGAAGGGGTGTGAGCTGACTGGGGACTGACAGTGCAGCTCCTGTAAAGGCTTTTGGATTCAAACTTGTGGGCTGGCTCCACTTGGCCGTGTTAGGCCGGTCTAATGGACTGCTCCATGATCTGAGTGATGCACAGCTATTTCTTGAGATTTACACTCCATTCTCTAGAATATGAGGTTTGCTAAGTACAGCCTCAGATATTTGAAAATGCCTCCTTTAGATCTGTCGCATCTTTTAAAAAGAGTGTATTTAACATGTAATGGTTTGGGGGGATATACTTGAGCAAACCCTTTGTGGGTGAAATGTTCTAAAAAAGTTTACAGTTTTACTTCCTCGGAGCTTTAAGAAATTTCTGGTAGCGATTTGATGCCACAGGTTGAAAACTGTCCTTGTCACCTGTCCCAAACGCCCCTCCCAGCAGCTCCTCCTGTTTCTGAAGCCAGGCATCTTGACACTTGGCCTCCTTTGTCCCGCCTTCCCAGGTAGAAGCACGTCCTCTCCAATTCTGACACAGCTCTTACATCCTTTCCTTTCTTTCTGTTCCTTCTGCCGTACCCTTTCCCTCCACACCTCTCACTTAGATGCTTGCAGTCACCTCCTAACATCAGGCGCCCCCCTCCCTGCTCCTCTTACTCTCCCCTGCAGACTGATCTTCCTAAGAACAGCTGACGCATCATCCATCTCCTACGCGAAAGCCTCCAGTGATTCCTGTATCTCTTCTTTTAAGAACAGATTCATTGGCCTGATATATAAGGGCCCTTGCAGCATGGCCTTCACCAACCTTGCTTTGTCTCCCACACGTCTTCCCTCCATGCACACCTGCTCTCTAGATCAAGCTCTGCCACGGGCTGTTCCCCACACCTGCCCTGTTCTTTCTTTTGTGCCATTAGCCCTGGTCTTGGCAAAATCCGAACCATACTTAGAATCCACCTCCAGGCTCATGTTGTCCTTAATTCTATGTTCATTCCATCCCTGCTGTCTCCTGTCTTTTTAGTTTCCACAGCACTTTGAATATGTGTACAGTCTAGAACTATGAAAAGAGAAAAAATTACCTAAGATGTACAATTGAACTGAACTTTTAATTATACTATTAATTAATTACTGTGAGAGGATTAAATGAAATCAAATAAGTGCTTGGCTTAACAAATGAACTCTATATGTGTGTGTTATGTTTTGTTTTCAGGTTCCTCATGCCATGCCCCTGCCGTCACCCAGCATGCGCCCTATTTTAAGGGTACAGCTGTTGTCAATGGAGAGTTCAAAGAAATAAGCCTTGATGACTTTAAGGGGAAATATTTAGTGTTCTTCTTCTATCCTTTGGATTTGTAAGTGTATTTTCTGTGATGCTTTAATGTCATTCTGGGAGCAAGCAGAGATCCCTGCCTCCCCGCTGGCATTGCCTGTCTCTAGTTACTCTTGTCAAGGGGAGGGTTGCTGCTGACCCTTTATCACTGATGGCCTTGTTGATACAGTTTGCATCTGTAGCTAATTTACAAGTGATAAATATAGGGGGTGGAGTGGCATTCCTTTTAATGGGGCAGGGGTTTAATATGGCTCTGTTTTATGTATGTACTCTGGAGTAGTAGTTCCTATAAGCCAGTTTGTGAGGAATTTTTCACTGGTTCGGGGGAAAATGAGAAAAGTAAGGATAAAATGAAATTTCTCCTGAAGCTACTTTATTTAGATAAAATTTTGTCTTTATTCTTGGAATATGCCTCCCCTACCCCCATGTTTTTAATATGATTCTTAAATAGAAAGGTGATAAATCTTTTTTTTTTTTTTAAACTGGAGTATCATTGTGACCAGGAGTCCAGTGAGGATGGTTAACCATTTTGCCTTTCTCACCTTTAAGCAAATTGAACTAGTTTTTTTTTTTTAATTAATCATTTATTTATTTATTTTATTTTTGGCCGCGTTGGATCTTCATTGCTGCGTGCGGGCTTTCTCTGGTTGCGGCGAGCGGGCTTCTTACTGCGGTGGCTTCTCTTGTTGTGGAGCAGGGGCTCTAGGCTCGCGGGCTTCAGTAGTTGCAGCACGCAGACTCAGTAGTTGTGGCTCGTGGGCTCTAGAGCGCAGGCTCAGTAGTTGTGGCGCATGGGCTTAGTTGCTCTGTGGCGTGTGGGATCTTCCTGGCCCAGGGCTCGAACCCGTGTCCCCTGCGTTGGCAGGCGGATTCTTAACCACTGTGCCACCAGGGAAGTCCCTGAACTAGTTTTTAGACACCTATTGTTCAGATTTTAAACCCTTGTTTTTCAATTCTCTGATGAGAATTTCTACCCTTTTTCCCTAGCACCTTTGTGTGTCCTACAGAAATTATTGCTTTCAGTGACAAAGCCAATGAATTTCACGACGTGAACTGTGAAGTCGTTGCAGTGTCAGTGGATTCCCACTTCACCCACCTGGCCTGGATAAACACACCAAGGAAGGTATACACATCATTCACGCTGTGTCTGCACTTGATCTTAAAAACTCAAATGATCCCATTAAAGACCAACGTAGAAGTTGTTAAAGCATGACTAGTCTGAAATGGGCTATTTGTCAGGCCTAACCTACTGGCAAATTCTGTTAAACTCTACCCATATCTCCTTTAACATTGCATGTATTTATTCCCCACTACACTTGTATTTTCCAGAGTGCAAACAGTAACAGAGAACAGACTCTGCAGGGCAGGGGAGCAGCTGGGGTCCATTGCCTCCCCTCTCACCTGTACCCTGTAGATCCCCGGGACCCTGCGAGCCATGTGGGACAGTGATTACGTTTTCTGATTTCACTGCTCTGCACGATCAGTATTCTTGCCTAGAAACTTGCTTGGGAGAATCAAAATTTCTAGCTATGCTGCTGGACTATCAATATCAAATTATTCAAAGTATTCTTTTTTTTTAAACTGTTCCATTTTTATGCTTCAGAAATTAATCTTCAACCAAAAGGATACTGTAAGAATTAGAAAAAGAAAGGTCTGTACTATCAGCTGGGTTTAAATCCTGCCTCTGCCCCTTTCTAGCTGTGATCTGGAGCAAGTTACTTAACCTTTGTGTGTCTCAGTTTCCTCACCTGTACAGTGGTGGTGATGATAGTAGCTACTCCAGGATGCTTGGAGGAGGAAGTGAGACAACAGAAAGAGCTTAGAGCAGCGCTCGGCCCATTGTTGGTGCTCAGTTACTGCTGTCCGTTGCCACTGTCGGTCAGACATCGTGTTGCCTGGCTGAGGATGCTGTGGGAGCCACAGTATAACAACCAGCCCTGTTTGCATTTTTATTAGAATGGCGGTTTGGGCCACATGCACATCACACTCTTGTCAGATTTGACCAAACAGATTTCCCGAGACTACGGTGTGCTGTTAGAAGGTCCCGGCCTTGCACTACGGTAAGATCCGTTTCTTATGAACTTAAAATTGGTTTTCATGTTTAGCATCATCCTACTTCATAGGGGATTTATAGACACCTTGGTAGGGAATTTTTAGAACCCCAAATCCTTAATTTGTCTTTTAATAAGCACTGATGGATGCCTCCTGCAAGGGTTGGCAGTCTTTCAGAAATGGCTGAGACATGTGTGCCCCCTGCGTCACCCTGGGCCTGTTTCTGAAGAAGGATATCATGTCTTGATGGTCACACTGCTCCACTCTCCCTGCCTGTCTGGGAGCCACTCCTGGCGCTGAAGCCATCAGACTGTTTGGAGATGGGGGGGGGGGGGCAGCAAGGGTAGGAGTCAGTTTTCTGGAATGGTTAGGATCTTGTACAAGCACTGGAACCAGACCGGAGTTTGAATTTATTTAAACTCAGCTACTTAATAGCTGTATGACTTTGAGCAAGATATTTAACCTCTTTGAGTCCCATTTTTCCTGTAACTAAAATGAGAATGTACCTCCCAGGTTGGTTGTGAGGATTAAATAAGGTGAGGCAGCTACAGAGTTTTTGGCACAGGTTCTAGTACCTGTCCCAGCCTGTCAACCTTGCTGGGAGGGATGAGAATTTAGGCCTTAGAACTGGCGTCTTGATGGCTGCTGAATGAAGGAGGGATTGGGCAAAACTTTACCTCCAGGAAGGAAGCGAGAACCCCACTTTGATGTGCCTCACAGTTTTGCTGGGGGCTGGCTTGAACCCGCTCACCTGCCTGCTCTTGTAGCTGACGTCTGGCCTGCTTGGGTTACACCTGAAATTTTAGCTCCGGGAGCCACCTTGGAGCTTGGGCCTTTTTGACTCCAAGGGGATTACAGTCTTCCTTTAATAAACTAAAGCCTAGCTTTGACAGAGTTGGCAAGGGAAGGAGAAGAATGCTGGCATTTTCCTCCCAGGATCCCCTCCCCTGTAGAGTCGTGCTAATTTTGCAGTTACCTCCCTACTGGTTTCTCTATTAGGATTGACATAGGGAGAGGGGTCGAGTCTGACTTGTAAGATAAGGCTTTCTTTCTGGAGTCTGTGGGCCCTGATCATCCTAGCCCTGTGTCTGCATCTAAATGGTGGACTCCACCTTGGCTGCACCCTGCAGGAGCATGCACCAGGACCCCTTAGCCTCAAAGCCTAGACCCCCAAAGGCCAGGCCCAGGGAGGGAGAACCACCTTTTTATCTTCTGAGTTTTCTCTAACTTGCATTTTTCCTGAGTGATTAACACTTGGAATGCCACACCCTTTTAAAGATGGACTGTTAAAAACCTAGGAGTTTTATGACATCTGCATATGTCATAGTAACACCAACACTCATATGAAAGATGAGCACAGACCCCAGGGTGGGTCACCTCATTACATTGCTGCCAAGTGATGAAGAGTGATGGGCTTGGACAATCTGATAATAAAAATAATAACTATAAGTGACTGAAACACATCAAATATATTTAAATCGATGATTTGAAGAGTTCCAGGGAACCAATTCATTATTTTGAAAACTATTAATAATGGAATAGTACTAAGCACTCATTCTGTCTTTCCTGTACAAACTGTACCTCAGTGTAACCAAAATAAATAAAAGTGATGGGCTTGGTTTTTCCTTTAGATTTCTGCTCTGCATAGCCTCAAGGCCAGTAAATTTTCCCATGGGATTTTTTCCCCCCTCTACGCAAGAATTCACTCATTTCATAAGTACTTACTGAATACAGATAAAATACATCTCTGTCCCTTCCCAGTTGCCTATGGTTCCTTGCCAAGATTTGATGCAGCAGCCCAAAGAATGCTTACTACATCACTAATAAGAAGTCTTTGCTCTCTGTAGTTCAGTGACTTACAGATTCTGTAACATATGAGTCACATTTGTAAATGTGACCATACTGCCTGTTTTCCATGGTGGCCTTGTCCAGTCCTGTCTTTGTTAAAGCATCTGTCATCAATAAGAGATGATAAGCTGTTTGTACAGCAAGGAAAACCCCATTTTTAAGCATATGATAGAGTTTAATAAATGCTCTATCAAGGATAATTAAAGACAAAAAGGGGTAGAAGTTAGAGTCTTTCTAGCTCTGGTAATGTTGAAATACTGATGATGATAAATTCTGATGCAGAGGTCTCTTCATAATTGACCCCAACGGAGTCATCAAGCATTTGAGCGTCAATGATCTCCCAGTGGGCCGAAGCGTGGAAGAGACCCTCCGCTTGGTGAAGGCATTCCAGTTTGTAGAAACCCATGGAGAAGTCTGCCCAGCCAACTGGACACCAGATTCTCCTACAGTAGGTTTCTTTTCCAAAAGCAATGGGACCCCAGCAGAGGGTCCCAGGTCCTCACTGCCTCAAGGGCTGCTGGCCTGGAATATCCACGAAAGAAGCCCACCCTTGGGGCAAGGGTGTAGATAGTGTGCAAATGGGTAAAGCTGGTGCAGGTGAGGGTGGGACCAGGCACCAGGCAGGCTGTTAATGTAAGTTTCATCCAGGTATTTTAAAGGAAACAGACCAATCTTTAAAAAGTTAAAGAACTTTATTTAAATTATTTATTTATTTATTTATTTATTTATGGCTGTGTTGGGTCTTCGTTTCTGTGCGAGGGCTTTCTCTAGTTGCAGCAAGTGGGGGCCACTCTTCATCGCGGTGCGCGGGCCTCTCATTATCGCGGCCTCTCTTGTTGCGGAGCACAGGCTCCAGACGCGCAGGCTCAGTAGTTGTGGCTCACGGGCCTAGTTGCTCCGCGGCATGTGGGATCTTCCCAGACCAGGGCTCGAACCCGTGTCCCCTGCATTGGCAGGCAGATTCTCAACCACTGTGCCACCAGGGAAGCCCCAAAAAGTTAAAGAACTTTAGATTAAAAATTGAGGGCTTTCAACTCACTTTTGAGATCATAAAGTCACTTACCCAGTGAAATGTTTTTGTATTTTCAGATCAAGCCCCATCCGACTGCTTCCAAAGAATACTTTGAGAAGGTAAATCAGTAGACCATCCCATGTGCACCTGCAGCTTCCCACGCCAGAAAAGAACCACAGCTGGAACTCACTTTTAGCATTTCAAAGATTATTATTTATAGAAGGCAAGAAAACAATTATGCTTGTATTCGTAAATATTACTCTAAATGTTTTGTTTTTGTAACATTGGCCAAGGCTTTTAAAATGTGGTTAGTTACTAACGTAAGGAGTTCTTTATTGGCAGTGTATGGATGGATGGCTAGTTGCTATAGAATGTGCAGTTCCCCTATTTCTTGGATCATGTCTTCAAAGGGAAGAGGAAACAACTCTTCTTTATCAGCCTTACTTGAACCTTTGTGTACACCAGAGTAGTATGACAGGCATCAAAAGCTTCTGATCAAGGGTCCTGAAATTTTCTTCTTGAGTTTCTTTGTATTAAACTGAATTTTCTTTTAAGATTATGGTTTTAAGTTGTTAGCATCAATGGTCTAATTTAACACTTGCAGGACTTCCCTGGTGGTCCAGTGGTTAAGACTCTGTGCTTCCAGTGCAGGGTGCGCGGGTTCGATCCCTGGTCAGGGAACCAAGATCCCACATACCATGCAGTGCGGCCAGGAAAAAAAAAAAAAAACACTTGCAATGAATGTGTATGTGATTGAAGCAGATGTGAATCATGTTTTTTAAAAAACCACTGACAGTGGCCAAGTGACTTAACTGATCATGTATGTTCCCCAGTCCTGAGATTTATACTTTATATAGTTATTTTACTTATTTTGTTAGCTGACTTAGTGCCTACATACATTTCTAATATTGATTGAGCATAATTATAAAGGATAATTATTGAATCCAGGGATTGCATTTTGAATTTGAATCATTCATGCATTTGAATCATTGTAATTATTTTCTTTCCTGAAGTGTTCGATGTAAAAAATATAATAAAAAATAAACATTTAAAAATACTTGCATTTTTAACACCATTAATTTATTGGTTCAGCTTATGTTGTGGGACTCTAGTTTTCCTTCTCTGATTATATCAACAAACATTTATTGAACATTTAACTCAGTGGCTACAAAGATGAATAAGACGCTGGCTCCACTTCCAAGGAACTCAGTTTAGGGGGCAAAAGAAATATGGAAGCATTTATTAATTTTAATAAATCCTGGAGTTCCTACCATATGCTAGGTACTATTTTGGAGGCAAGAGAGTGAACAAAAAAGACACACCCCTTCCTTTATGCACTTAAATTCTAGAGGGAGTAAACATAATAAAAATACATAGGGGGACTTCCCTGGCGGTCCAGTGGTTAAGACTCCATGCTTCCACTGTAGAGGGCCCGGGTTCAGTCCCTGGTGGGGGAACTAAGATCCCACATGTCTTGTGGCATGGCCAAAAAAAAAAAAATACATAGGATGTTTGAAAGGACAATAAAGTGGAGCAAGGGACTAGAGCAGAGTGTTGCAGGTGTGTTCTAAAAGGGTTTCAGGGAGTCAGTCTTTCCAGGTCTGTTTTCTCATCTGTAAAATGACTGTAATTGTACCTGTCTTAGGGTTTTGATGATCAAATGAGATAAAACATGTAGGTGAGGGAATAAGGAGGATAAGAAGGTTCTAGGCAAAGGGCATGGCAGGTGCAAAGGCCCTGAGGCAAGGGTGGACTTGGGGTGGGTGAAGAATTGAAGGGCCATGTGACCAGAGCTGTGAAGGAGAAGCATGGTAATGAGCCCAGAGTGCTTTATGGGCAAGCTAAGGACTTTGGATTCTATTCTGAGACGGGAAATGTCAGGAATGTGTTTGAGAAGAGTTACATCAAATTGTTCTAAGAGGATCACTCTGGGTCCTTTGTTAAGGCTAGACAGTCCAGAGAGGGAAGCAGGTCAGGTGGGCTGGATCTGTGACATACTTGCAGGTAGAGCCAGCAGGATAATACAGGTGTGCTAAACTGTGGTACAATAGATACATTCCTGGGGCATAGAACACTGGGGAACAGTGAGGCGGGGGCACCTTACCCAGCTATGGGCATCAAGGAAGTCTTCCTGGAGGACGAGATGAAGTCTTGAAGGCTATGGAAAAGTGAGCCAAGTGAGCTGAGCAAAAGTGGGAGCTGAGAGGCCACATGGGCCTCTAATAAGCTGGTTTCATGTTCCCAGAGGGGAAGGCAAAGCAAGGGAGGGCAAAGGTCAGCTGCCTGTAAGTGGCCCAGACTAAGCCAGCACTGTTAGGGCTTTTACATGTTTTATCTCATTGGATCCACAACAAAAACAAAATAGGTACAATTACTGTCATCATTTTACAGATGAGAAGGTAGATTTGGAGATATTGATTTGACCAGGGTCACACAACCAAGTAATGGATGGTGCTGGGTCCCCAACCCAGGACTCCTGAGGAGCCCCCTGAACACCCTAAACATCCACACGTCTTCCACAAACACGCATAACCCCCACCCACCCCAGTGCTGGGGAACGGTGTGGAAGGCGGAAGGAAGGCACGTTTTTCTCTGCAAATGGTCCCTACCTGATCTGGTATCCAACAGAAGGAGCTGGATTTGCCCCGGCGCTGGGGAAAAACCCTTGGGCAGAGAGAGAGAGAGAGTGCACTGACATCAGGGCCAGCTTCACGGGCTGGCGGCAGGGCCCGACACTTAACTTAGAGGGGCCCCGGGGCTTGGTTTAATGCTCTGATGTCGACTTTTGAAAATTCGCAGTCTTTTTTAAATAAGGGGCGCCACGTTTTCATTTTTCACTGGGCCACGCAAATTATGTAGCGAGTCCTGACTACCCCTGATCCCATGTACGCTGGACTTTAGGTGCAATTGAAGGGATTTTCGAGGGTGATATCCAAAAGCCTGTGCTGGGCGGGGGTTGGACGCTGCAGGAGCGCAGGGCGAGGCTGTGGAAGGCGCCACACGCCACCTGATCCGGTCTTCGCGGTAGGTACCATAGGTACCTGGGGGTTCCATAGGTGACGCCTCTAGGCCTGGAGGCGACCAGGCTACCCGAAAGGGCGGAGCAAGGGTGGGAGGCCTTGACCTGTGGGAGAGGTGGGCTCACAGCAACAGCGGGCGCGCGGGGCCCGGGGCGCTGGCGCGTGGTAACACCGAGCAGCGGGCGTGCTGGGACTCGGGCGCCGGAACGGCGGGCGCGCGGCCCCGGGAGCGGGGATAGGGGACGCGCGCGCCCGGGGCGGGGCTCGCCGCCCGGCTCCTCCTCCGCGCCGGGTCAGGCGGCCTCGGCCTTTCCCGGCAGCTCCTCGTAGGTCTCAGGAAGAGGAGCAGCAGGAGGAAGAAGCGCGGGGGCCGGGCGGCTCCTAGGGTGCAGCGGCGCCGCAGCCCGCATGGAGCCCAACGTGCGTTTCTGGATCACCGAACGCCAAGTACGGCCCGGGCCTGGCGCGTCTGGGGACGGGGAGGGCGTGGGCCGCGCGGCGTGGAGTCGCAGCTGGCCGCAGTGACCTTGGGCAGGCCACGTGGTCGCAGCACCCGCCTTCCCATCTCAGACCCCGGGAGGGGACGAAGGAAACCCAAGCTTGCCGGATGCCGACGGCCATGGGAGTTACCGTGCGTGGCCTCTGCCCCAGGCCTCGCTAGCGAGGGTCGCACAGTATCCCCCTGCAGATCGCACGAACTGAGGAGTCACTCCCCACCACTCAGGGGTCTGCCTTCCGCTGCCTAAGCTGTTGCTGAGCATCAGGTTGGAGAGGAACAGGTCCTCCGAGGAGGCCCCAGCTTCCCCGAGTCTGTAGGCTCAGCCACCGGACAGTGAGACTCGGGGCTGCGGGAAGCCGCCATGGCCGGAAAGTAACCTGGGCCCCGTCTCAGAGTGCGGCTGGGCGGCGCTGTCCAGTAGGGACAGGATGGGAGCCGCATAGGTAATTCCAGATTTTCTAGTAGCCACATTAAAAAACGTGGCTTTTAAAATTTAAATTTTAATACTATATTGCATTTAGCCCAAAAGATATAAATATTAGCATTTCAACATGTAGTCGATATAGAAAATTATGAATGAGATATTTTACATCCTTTTCTGTAGGAAGTCTTCGAAATCCCGTGTATGTTTTTACACGTACAGCACACTCAATTTGGCCTGGCTACATGTGGCTAATTGGACAGCACAGTTCTAGAGTGTTCTCTTTCAGCCTTTACCTAAAGTAGAGCCTAGCCTGGTTCTCTTAGGTGGGGATGTTGAGGAAGGACAGGGTACTCCAGGTGTCCTGGCAGAGCCAGGCCTCAAAGCTGAAACCACTGCAAAATTTGGGGACTTTTGGGAGCAAACCGTGCCTGCTTTCTCCATATGTGAACTGCCTTTATTGAGCCTTCACTGGGGTGTCTTTATGTCTAACTCTTTATGACTAGAGTTAAGCCTTATAACCACCGCAGGAGGGTGAAGAAACAGATTCTGAGACCTTTCTACGTAGTGCTTCAAGGTCATATGTGGGGTGTCAACATAGGCCCATTTGACCCCAAAGTCTGGGCTTTTAACCCTCAAGAGCACTTTGATATTGGCGTGGTTAAGAGCACAGGCCATTGGGTCATTTCCTGGTTGGGTTTCCTTGAATCCATTCATGAGTCCTTGGAAGCCTCAGTTTCCTCACCTGTAAGATGGGGATGTTGTGAGGATTCCAGGAGATGCTGCAAGAGGAAGGCCCTATTAGGTTCTCAAAAATAATGTTAACTGTTACTATTACCGTGTATCTTGGTTTTTCTGCTGCCGTTAACCTCTCTGGTGCTCTTGCCCCTCTTAAGTCTTTTATTCAAAGATTTCTTCAGTGGACAGAATTATTGGATCCTACAAATTTGGTCGTTTCAATTGTAAGTATTTTCTTGTTTTCAGAGATAGTGAATTTCACATTTTATTCTGAAACGTGAAGACTGTGTCCCTTTTGAAAGCAGTTGAGATAACAGAATCCATATATATTATGTTTTTATTCCTTGCGAATAAGCTTGTTGGATTGGAAGGGTGGTACATAAAAGCAGACATCTATTTAACAGGTAGTAACAAAGGGGATCCAAACAAACCTCCCTGGTAATGGAGGACAGACTGGCAAAGCTAGTTGGCAGACCTTGACCTAGGGTTCTAAGGGCAAGGTATAGCAAGGAATTGGGGGAGGTTGTTTAGAGAAGGCAGGGAGGGAGGGAGGGCCAGGGAGGAAATGTCAGGAAGAGCGGACTGTAAGCGAAATGGGGGATGGGGAGCCAGGTGGGCCAGGTCACCCAGTTACTAGGGTTTTTTTTTTTTTTTCTGCCGCGCTGCGCAGCATGTGGGGTCTTAGTTCCCTGACCAGGGATCGAACCCGTGTCCCCTGCAGTGGAAGCACGGAGTCTTATCCACTGGACTGCCACGGAAGTCCTACTGGGGCTTTTATTTTAATTCAGGTGAACCAGGCACTTCTTGAAGGTCCTTGTGTGTCATTCAGACGAGGGGGGTTTGTACCTAGCCATGTGGTGAGTAACCAGAAGGGACCAGACTGTGAGCATTTCAGGGGATGGATGGCTCAGCGGTCCAAGTGAAAGATGAGAGTTTGAACCAGGTGTGGCTGAGGGATGAAGAGGAGGAGAGACCGTGTCACCAGCAATGACCCTCAGGGCCAGATCCACAGGGATGCTCCTGTCCTTGTGCTCAAGTGTTCCGTATAGTCTTGTTTATAATAGAGAAAAACAAGAAACAAGCTGAATGCCCATCAGTAGGGAAATAGAGAAATATAATGTAGTATATTCATGCAGTGGAATACCGATTAGCTGTTAAAAATGATGATCTGGTGATCAACCTATGATATGAAGTGGAAACATACGATATGTGTGATGTTAAATGGAAAAACATGGTATCCATGATGTCAAGAAAGCAAGATGCATATAGTACAGCATTTATGCAAATTACAACATAAAAAATCAAAAATACATATTTGTTTTATGGATACATGTATTCATGTATGTACAGACATAAACAATGGACTGGAAGTTTATACCTTGAATTCATAATAGTGGTTACCTCTGATAGAATGGGGAGGAAATTGAGACTGGGGGTGATGGATCTTTTGGGGGAAAAAATTAGAAACAAATATAACTGAATGTTCACAGTTGTTAATTCTGGGTGAGGGGATTGTGTGTAATCATTTTTAAAATTTCCTTATTTAATTTTTTTTCTCAGATTAAGTAAAAAAGAAGAGAGAAAATAAGACTAAACTGATTAGATGTGGGTATGAGAGAGAGAGAAGGGACTTCCAGGTTTCTGACCTGTGTAGCCAGGAGGATGGTGACAGTCGGAGAGGAACCAGTGGAGGGGATGGGGCAGGTGGCAGCAGCAGTGGGGTAAGCCGCTGGAGCTGTCTAAGAAGCAGGGTGGGGGACTTCCCTGGTGGTCCAGTGGTTAAGACTCGGAGCTTCCAATGCAGGGGGTGCGGGTTCAGTCCCTGGTTGGGGAACTAAGATCCCACGTGCCGCGAGGTGTGGCCAAAAAATAAATAAATAAAAATTTTTAAAAAAAAGAAGCAGCTGGGTGGTCTGAATCTGAATGACACACAGGACTATCTAATGGAAGGAAACTCAGGGGGTACAGAGCCTTAGCTACACGTTGCTTTAAAATTAAAATCAGGTGTGAGTGAACATGTGCTTCTTAAAACTGTGGATAAATCTGAACAATGTTGAGATCATTGCTTGATTTCCTTATCTCTGATTATAGGAAAAAATAGAAAAATCAAGGCAGCTATTGTTAACACATGAAGATGCATCCAGAAGTGACTTGGAGGACAAAAGGGTATGGCTCTTGTTCCCAGGTGTGCCTGGCTCAAGGCTGAGTGGAGTTGCCTTTAGGTGATTTTACTTGTATGGTGTGAAATCAGGTGGGATTTTGCCATTGTAAACACTGCCCAGTTGGGTTAGCTTTTTAAATGTAGGTAGGATTCCTTCTCGTAAACCAGATTAATATTAGTTACTAGTGTTAGGAGCTGGTATTAAGAAGAAAAGGCATAGGGTTCCTCCTGTGCAACAGATATTTGCAGTTGCAATATCTGTTGCGAGGATTCTCTGTAGCTGATTCCTGGAGCCCCATGGCAAATTCCAGAACGCAGGCAGGCCTCCGGAGTCAGAAGCTACTTCCTACTAGAGGCAGCGAGATTACAGTCCTGCCCAAAGACTCAAACCAAGTGTTTGTTATCTACCTTGCAGTGTACGGGGCTTTCCGGAGGCCGCAGACATCAGTCCCTCGAGGCAGCCTGCGGAAAGCTCACACATTTAACTTGGTTTTTCTAAGAACTTGTTGGGGCCTCTGAGCTCACAGCCTGGCTCTGTTACAAGTGACTTGGCTAATGGCATGGTCTGCACACAGGCCACTCTGCTCTGAGCCAGGGGAGGCTGGCTGCATTCGGGGACTCACCTGAGGGACGAGTTAGGTGTTGGCCTGCCCTAGGTTAGAGACTTGGGGCTTTTTAATGTTTTGGTCATTTTCATGTGGATCTTCTCTTTGCTTCCTGTCAGTTCATTCGTTTGATTCATTTGATTCACTTGTTTTGATTTGTTCGGTCCGTGTGGTAGAGAACAGTTTGCCCTCCAGTCTCTGAAAGGTGGAGCAAAGGTGGCACCAGAAATGAGACTGTAGAGGAGATATTCTGGCTGCTAAGCCACCTTTAAAAGCTATTGTTTGGTTTTTCTCTTTTTAGGTACAAGAAGCTTGGAAGAGAAGTCTCGTAAGTTTCAGCCCCGTCCTAATTTTTAGCCTAAGATAACAAAACCACACATCGGACTCACCTTTGTGTTTACCCTTCTGAAGTCAACAGTGCATCCTGACAATAGCAAGCTGATCCCTGGTCCTTTTCGACCTGCAGGTGAGTTGATTCTAATTTTCAGAGTGGTTTGTAACCTTTAGAAAACCTTGCCTCCCTCTAGTCAAGTGGTTGGTCCCCCTGGCAACCAGCCCCCTTCCTTAGGTGCTTTCCCAAGGTCACTGCATTGACATTATCTCAGGTGTGGTTGAAAGGGGCTTGTTATGAAGAATAAGAGACACTCCTTTCACCTTCATCGCCCTTCTCACTTAGGACATTTCAAGGGTTTTAGGCTATGTGCCAGGAACAGAGAGGAAGAGCAAGTATACATGTCTTATTATAAGTCACAGTGTCACAGATGTATTGAATTCATGTGGAAGGGTGAACAAGGACTTGGAACAAGTGACCACTTACCGTCAGCGAGCAGGAGCCTGGTCAGATCTAACTCTGCTGTGCTGATTTAAAGTTCTGCCGCATGCACAGCTATTATTTTTATTAGGAACAAAAAAGCATGTGTAAAAAGTACCCTTTGACGTCCGTGCCTTCATTCGGCCCGAGAAGAGGTTTTTGGGTGGCTGGTTTTCCACCCGCTCTGCTGTCACTGACCCTCTTGTCTTCTTTGCCAGCTCTCCTGCCTTTCACGGCGCCCATGGTGAGTAAGCTGCCGCTCACCGCTCTGAAGCTGGGGGTTTAGGAAGATGTCCACCCATCT
Organism: Eubalaena glacialis; assembly: GCF_028564815.1. Lineage (NCBI taxonomy): Eukaryota > Metazoa > Chordata > Mammalia > Artiodactyla > Balaenidae > Eubalaena > Eubalaena glacialis. The sequence goes on from NC_083716.1 coordinate 12,173,158, forward strand.
CCTAAGCTCAGTGGCTGGTGTCCTCCAGCTCTGGACCTCTGTCCCGTGACTGCCTGATAGATGGTTAGGACCCTGCACCTCCGACCCTTGTCCACTCCCCACCCCACTCCCACGTATCCCCCCCAGGCACCAGGGCCTCTTGAGGGTCTACAGTGTCATAAGGTAATCCTTTCTTTGAACACCTAGCGTGTGCAAAGCACTACGGAGCAGATTGATGAGTTAAGATGTGCTCCCTGGCACAAGCCCATGTCACTGGCTGTCACCTTCTCTCCGCAAGCCCTCCCCTTCATTCAGGCCCTCCCCTGGAAACTGGAATCGCCCCCAGCGAGGCCGTCCACCTTGGCTGTCATGAGGTGCTCTCACCAAGTGACAGCACCCCTCTGCCCCTGTAGGTGCTGCTTCTTAGCTGCCCTGCTCAATTGCCTGGAGATGGGGACCACTGTGAGGCACCCAGGGGCTCTCAGTGCCCGTGGGTGCCCATCCAACATCACCTGTCCACTGCCCACTAGCCCCCTGCATCTCACCTTCCTCTGCTTTCCCTGCTCCTGGGGTCTCAGGTCTGCATCTCCCTGGGGAAGTTCTTTGCTCCACAAGCCCTCCCTACCCCCAGACACTCACAACTCTGCTTTCTTTTCTTTTTTGTTTATTTTTTTAATTGGAGTATAGTTGATTTACAATGTTTCAGGTTTACAGCAAAGCGATTCAGTTATACATATATATCTATTCTTTTTTCAGATTCTTTTCCATTGTAGGTTATTACAGGATATTGAATCTAGTTCCCTGTGCTACACAGTAGGTCCTTGTTGTTTATCTGTTTATTTTATAATATATATAGTAGTCTGTATCTGCTTTATTTTCTTTACAGGTATTTCTGTCAACGCTGCCAGTAAAAAGTCTAAAGTCCATGATTTTACCTCAGGTAGCAACTCTTTCTATTTCATAATTACTGAATTTTTTGTGCTTGAAACCAAAATGTGACATGTTAGCCTCTGTCTTCCTGCAGGTTTCCTTCTACACCTACAGTACAGTCTTCAACATTGTCAATGGAAATGCAAGTTATGTGAGTATTATGAGGCCCAGAGGGTATGCAATTTCATATTGCTTCTTTTGGTGATTTTGTGTGTTTGTTTTAATTATCTTTCCTGGGTAAAACTCTGGTATTTGCTAAATATGAACTTTTGTTTTTCCCTAGGATCGTCGCCCCCATGAGAGTATATTACTAGGAGCAGGAGTGATTGCTTCTTCTACCTTTTTTGGAGTATGTATTTTAAAAATCTGCCAAATCTTTTTTATTCCTCAGAATGAAAATTTTACCTTCTAATTTAATTTAGAAAGTGTGATTAAGACATAAAGAAGAAAATAAAAGTCATCTGTAATCCTATCACCCCAAAATTGTGTGATTATTTTCCACGTTTCTAGGCATGGACTCAGTACAGTTATCTTTAAAAACAAATTAATTCAGGGGACTTCCTTGGCGGTCCAGTGGTTAAGACTCTGTGCTTCCACTGCAGGAGCTGTGGGTTCGATTCCTGGTCAGGAAACTAAGATCCCACATGCAGCGTGGCATGGCCAAAGGAAAAAAAAAAAATTTATTCATGTTTATAAATATGTTACACAAATTGTGTATTGCTTTAGATGTCAGGACACTAATGGGAGAAAATTTAGATTTCAGAGTCCGGTAAGCCTGGGTTCACATCTTGGCTCAAATTCTTAATGGCTTAGTGACTCTGGACAAGTTCTTTAGCCTCTCTTAGGTCTCCAAGAGTTCCTCTGATGATCAGGGAGAACACGTCAGTGTTGTAGGAATTAAAACAAGAAATACACGGAGAGCACTTGCAGGGGTCTGACCTGTAACAGGAAGTAAGTTGACACTAGCTCTCTGCTGGTCCCATGCAGTAATGATTTTTCTCTCTTATTTTCTAGTTATTCCCTCGTTTGCTCCAAGTAAGATTTTCACTGAATAGCATTTTGAGCAGAAACGTCATTCCTGTCGTCATTCTCGGTAAGCAGGGAGCCTCCCTCCATCTTCAGGGATACCCAAGTCCCTGTGGCTGATGAGGGCCGCTGTTTGCATCTTGCCGGTGCCCCCAGGCCCAAATTAGGTCTTTGGTTTGAGAGGTGACACTTTTCTCTGTAGATACCCCTTTAGTTGTCCAAGGGTGAACACAAACCTGGAAACACAAATTACATTTGGAAGACTCTGTACAAGCCCTGTCCATGTATTATTTCATTTAATCTTGACAACAGCTTAGGGGTAGGTAATATTATTATTCCCATTTACAGATGAGGAGACTGAGTCAAGGGGAGGTTAGGGAACTTTTCTGGGGTTTCACAGGGAGAAAGTGGTGGTCTAGGGGATTCCAACCCAGTGGTCTGACTCCAAGGGAGTGACAGAGATATTAACCAACTGTTTTAAGTTCGCCAGCCTGCAAGTTCACTAGTTCATGCTCCACATTTGGGTTTGGGAATCATAGCAGCTTGAAGAGTTAGCAGAATTATGTCAGTGGTAAACTTTGGGAAATTATGTTACGGAAACTTGGTCAAACCAGCTTCGTAGGGACTTCCCCGGTGGTCCAGTGGTTAAGACTGCGCTTCCACTGCAGGGGGCACAGGTTCGATCCCTGGTCAGGGAACTAAGATCCCACCTTCCACGTGGCACAGCCAAAGAAACATAAAAAAAAAAACAAAAAAAAACAGCTTTAGCAAAGCAGGTAGGCGTATTTCAAGGACCCCAGGGTTTCTCCAGGAATCCTGTCAGGGGTGTCAGAACCTGGTGCTGGTTTGTGGTCAGGATCCAAGACTGAGAGCCCAGCAGTTCTGACCCTACCCCACAGCCCAGAGGAGAGCTTGGTTGGCCAAGTACCACCCGAGGATCAGGAAGTGCAACCATCAAAGAAACAGGCGTGACACTGGAAAAGATGTTGCATTATTGGACCGACACTTATCTCTCTGTTGTGTGTTTTCTTCTTTACATCCACAGCCCAACTCAGTGGACTGAATGTGGTTGCATCGAGAAGTTTGGAGCCCCTGCGAGGGATTGAGGTCATGGACAAGGAAGGCAGTGTCATAGGCTATTCCAGAAAAGCTGGGACAAAGGTAGGGGGACGCACGAGATGGAGCTGTAAGCTGCTTGCCTTTTGGGCAAAGAATTGAATTGCCTGTTTGAGAGCTGGTAACAAATTCATGTCTCCCTTCAACCTTTTCTTATCTGTCTTTTCTTATGATGCTGAGAGAGAGAGTTTACATTTTGTACCCTGATGTTTATTTTTTAAATTAAAAAAATTTTTTAATCTGTTCTCTTCAGTAAGATCTTTTTCTTTTTATAAATTTATTTATTTTATTTATTTTTTATTTTTGGCTGCATTGGGTCTTCGTTGCTGCGCGCGGACTTTCTCTAGTTGTGGTGAGCGGGGGCTGCTCTTCTCTGTGGTGCGCAGGCTTCTCATTGCGGTGGCTTCTCTTGTTGTGGAGCACGGGCTCTATGTGCGTGGGCTTCAGTAGCTGTGGCACGAGGGCTCAGTAGTTGTGGCTCGCAGGCTCTAGAGCTCAGGCTCAGTAGTTGTGGCGTACAGGCTTAGTTGCTCCGCGGCATGTGGGATCTTCCCGGACCAGGGCTCAAACCCGTGTCCCCTGCATTGGCAGGCGGATTCTTAACCACTGCGCCACCAGGGAAGCCCCACCCTGATGTTTAAAAGGTGATGCATTAGTCTGGGTTCTCCAGAGAAACAGAACCAATAGGATATCTGCCTATCTATCACTTATCTATATATATAGTAAGACATTTATTTTAAATAATTGGCTTGTGCAGTTTTTGCACTGGGAATGTGTAGGGCAGGCCTGAAAGCTGGAAAGTCAGGAGCTGATGCTGCGGTCTTGAGGCAGAATTTCTTCTTTGGGAAACCTCAGATTTTGCTCTGAAGGCTTTCCAACTGATTGGATGAGGTCCATCCACCCTATGGAGGGTAATCAATCTCCTTTACCTAAAGTCAACTGATTGTAGATGTTAATCACATCTACAAAACACCCCCACAGCAACACCTCGGTTGTGTTTGATTAAATACCTGGGAACTACATCCCAGCCAAACTGACCCCTAAGATGGGTCACAGATGGACGTCCGCCAAACGTTTGGCCCCTGTCTGAAGGTGAGATCTTGTCCTCCAAGCTCAGCATCTGCCCTCCCAGCCTGCTCTGTACTCGGGAAAGTCAGTGGACACTGTCTCTGGGTTTAAGAGAAGCCCTCCGTGTCCACCTCCCCGTGGATTTTCTTAGAGTCTTCATCTTTAAGGACCAGTCTGCTGTCAAGAATGGCCTGAGGAAATCCAATGCTCTGACCTAAAACTCCTCTAAAAGACCTCCATTTCTAAGACTTCTTATTGTTAAATAGTTTATTCTTTTGCTCAGTCCAACACAGTAGCTTCTGTCTGCATTCAGCTCAAAGAACCTGCAGTAGTCTATGGTTTCATTTTGGGTATAGACTTAAAAAAAAAAAATACCTTTCAGGAAGTGAGATCTTTTTTGATCTCTGTGAAGTGACTTTAGCTAAAGAACTGCAACATGAGGCAGTTGCTCACAAAGCAAAGAGAGTAGCTGGGCTTCTCACAGTGTCTGCATTCAAGGGGGCTCCCTGAGCCAGCTTGACCTCCTTCTGCCCAGAATGCTGGTGGGAGAGGCGGTCAGATAAGATGGCCTCTCAGTCGATCGGTAAATACATCATTATTTGGCTCATGAAACATGTTACTCTAAATCCTGTCACCGATTTACAAAGCTGAATTGTAAACCACTGGATACGTGCTACAGTATTCCCACCAGCCCATCTAATAGCAGGTCTGGAAATAGTGGCCGCCTTTCTAAATGAATTACAACAGGGACATCATAATTGCAAGTAACAGGAGAGAAACTGCTGCCAGAAATAAAATACCTTGTTTTGGAAATGAAGGTTCTATGTTTAAGAATCCACCCTAAAGGGTCCACCAGAGGGCAGACAGCAGAAGCAAGAAGAACTACAGTTCTGCAGCCTGTGGAAGGAAAACCACATTCACAGAAAGACAAAATGAAAAGGCAGAGGACTTGGTACCAGATGAAGGAGCAACATAAAACCAAAGAAAAACAACTAAATGAAGTGGAGATAGGCAACCTTCCAGAAAATGAATTCAGAATAATGATAATGAAGATGATCCAGGACCTCAGAAAAAGAATGGAGGCAAAGATCGAGAAGATGCAAGAAATGTTTAACAGAGACCTAGAAGAATTAAAGAACAAACACCTAGAAGAATTAGAGAACAAACAAGCAGAGATGAACAATACAATTACTGAAATGAAAAATACACTAGAAGGAATCAATAGCAGAATAACTGAGGCAGAAGAACGGATAAGTGACCTGGAAGACAGAATGGTGGAATTCACTGCTGCGGAACAGAATAAAGAAAAAAGAATGAAAAGAAATGAAGACACCCTAAGAGACCTCTGGGACAACATTAAATGCAACAACATTCGCATCATAGGGGTCCCAGAAGGAGAACAGAGAGAGAGAGGACCCGAGAAAATATTTGAAGAGATTATAGTTGAAAACTTCCCTAACATGGCAAAGGAAATAGCCACCCAAGTCCAGGAAGTGCAGAGTCCCATAAAGGATAAACCCAAGGAGAAACACGCCGAGACACATAGTAATCAAATTGGCAAAAATTAAAGACAAAGAAAAATTATTGAAAGCAGCAATGGAAAAACAACAAACATACAAGGGAACTCCCATAAGGTTAACAGCTGATTTCTCAGCAGAAACTCTACAAGCCAGAAAGGAGTGGCATGATATACTTAAAGTGATGAAAGGGAAGAACCTACAATCAAGATTACTGTAACCAGCAAGGATCTCATTCAGATTCAATGGAGACATCAAAAGCTTTACAGACAAGCAAAAGCTAAGAGAATTCAGCACCAACAAACCAGCTCTACAACAAATGCTAAAGGAACTTCTCTAAGTGGGAAACACAAGAGAAGAAAAGGACCTACAAAAACAAACCCAAAACAATTAAGAATATGGTCATAGGAACATACATATCGATAATTACCTTAAACGTGAATGGATTAAATGCTCCAACCAAAAGACACAGGCTTGCTGAATGGATACAAAAACAAGACCCATCTATATGCTGTCTACAAGAGACCCACTTCAGACCTAGGGACACATACAGACTGAAAGTGAGGGGATGGAAAAAGATATTCCATGCAAATGGAAATCAAAAGAAAGCTGGAGTAGCAGTACTCATATAAGATAAAATAGACTTTAAAATAAAGAATGTTACAAGAGACAAGGAAGGACACTACATAATGATCAAGGGATCAATCCAAGAAGAAGATATAACAATTATATATGCACCCAACATAGGAGCACCTCAATACATAAGGCAACTGCTAACAGCTATAAAAGAGGAAATCGACAGTAACACAATAATAGTGGGGGACTTTAACACCTCACTTACACCAATGGACAGATCATTCAGACAGAAAATTAATGAGGAAACACAAGCTTTAAATGACACAATAGACCAGATAGATTTAATTGATATTTATAGGACATTCCATCCAAAAACAGCAGATTACATTTTCTTCTCAAGTGCACATGGAACATTCTCCAGGATAGATCACATCTTGGGTCACAAATCAAGCCTAGGTAAATTTAAGAAAATTGAAATTATATCAAGCATCTTTTCCGGCCACAATGCTATGAGATTAGAAATCAGTTACAGGCTACAAACAACAAATGCTGGAGAGGGTGTGGAGAAAAGGGAACCCTCTTGCACTGTTGGTGGGAATGTAAATTGATACAGCCACTATGGAGAACAGTATGGAGGTTCCTTAAAAAACTAAAAATAAAATTACCATATGATCCAGCAATCCCACTATTGGGCATATACCCAGAGAAAACCATAATTCAAAAAGACACATGCACCCCAGTGTTCATTGCAGCACTGTTTACAATAGCCAGGACATGGAAGCAACCTAAATGCCCATCAAGAGACAAATGGATAAAGAAGATGTGGTACATATATGCAATGGAATATTACTCAGCCATAAAAAGGAATGAAATTGGGTCATTTGTAGAGACGTGGATGGACTTGGAGACAGTCATACAGAGTAAGCCAGAAAGAGAAAAACAAATATTGTATGTTAACACATATATGTGGAATCTAGAAAAATGGTACAGATGAACCGGTTTGCAGGGCAGAAATAGAGACACAGATGTAGAGCACAAACGTATGGACACCAAGGGGGAAAGTGGTGGTGGTGGGATGAATTGGGAGATTGGGATTGACATGTATACACTAATATGTATAAAATAGATAACTAATAAGAACCTGCTATATAAAAAAATAAATAAAATAAAATTCAAAACAAAAAAAGAATCACCCTAAAGAGACATCTTTAAACAGCTTTATTGAGGAGGAATTTACATAGTATAAAATTCATTGTAAGAGTACAGTTTCATGAATTTTAGTAAATTCAAACAGTTGTGCAACCATCACCACAGTCCAATTTTAGAACATTTTCATCACCCTAAAAATTTTTCATGTGCCCATGTACAGTCACTCCCCCTCCCACCCCCAACCCCAGGAAAACACTGATCTGCTTTAAATTTTATTTATTTATTTATTTTTGGCCGCGTTGGGTCTTCGTTGCTGCACGCGGGCTTTCTCTAGTTGCGGCGAGCGGGGGCTACTCTTTGTTGCAGTGCGTGGGCTTCTCATTGCAGTGGCTTCTCTTGTTGCGGAGCACGGGCTCTAGGCACGCGGGCTTCAGTAGTTGTGGCTCACGGGCTCAGTAGTTGTGGCTCACAGGCTCTAGAGTGCAGGCTCAGTAGTTGTGGCTCACGGGCTTTAGAGTGCAGGCTCAGTAGTTGTGGCGCACGGGCTTAGTTGCTCCATGGCATGTGGGATCTTCCCAGGCCAGGGCTCGAACCTGTGTCCCCTGCATTGGCAGGCGGATTCTTAACCACTGTGCCACCAGGGAAGTCCCCTGATCTGATTTCTATTGTCATAGTTTTACCTTTTCTAGAAGTTTCATACAAGTGAATCATACAATATTTTTGTGTCTGGATTCTTTGCCTTTTGAGGTCCGTCCAACTTTTAAGGCATCAGTAGTGTGTGGCTTTTTATTGCTGAGCCGTGTTCCATTGTATGGCTGTACCACGTTTTGCTTGTCCACTCCCCAGGCAATAGGTATTTGGATTGTGTCCAGTTTTTGGCTATTACATGTGATGCCGCTCTGACCATTTATGTACGACTCTTCGTGTGGATGTATGTTTGCATTTCTCTTCAACTCAAATTTAAGTGCAGGGCATGGGTATTGTTGTGAACTGTTCACAGAGCTGGAGAGAAGAGTGACAGCAAATGTTTAATCCACAAGTTGTTCCTCAGCACCTCCTCCCTGCTGGGCGCTGTGCTGGGCTCTGGAGACCCACACCCTCACCAGTCAGCATCCCTCCTCTCCAGGGGCTGGGGGCGGGGAGGCAGCTTCGGGCCCTGCTACCCACTTATGTAGCCCAGCTCATTGAGACAAACTTCCTTTTTTGCATGAAGGCCAATTTAGGGTAAAAGAAAGGCTTGATGGTCTGCTCTTTTTTAAATGTTTATCTTTCTCTTAAGAATAAAGTGTCTGCGACCGTGCGTAAGCATTCTTTTATCACTTCCCTGTCACCGAAAGTTTTATTTTCTTTGGCTAAAATTTCCGAAACTGTGTAACCAGCAATATCTGATTGTAATAGGGCACCTTTGATCAGATTTCAGGAGCCTAGTCTGTGCTGTTTTCCTTGGCCTGGCCTTCTCAGCTACTCAGTTGCAAGCTGTCACGCGTCTTGCAGTGTCTCCTCATGACCGGTGTCTGGTTTGGAATGTCTTCTCTTCCACACGAGACAGATGGAGTGAGGCTGGCCTCGCCTCACTGACGTCGAAACACAGCATGCTCAGCAGCCACTTTTCTCCTCCTGGAGTCGAACAACTTTATCTTGTATTCCTGAAAGTTTATTTTAAAAGCCACCCTTCTTTACGCCCTCTGTCCTCGTGGGGGAAGGACATTCCCGCAGAGGATCGGATGAGCTGAGCATTAATTAGTGTCCTAAGCAGAGAACAGGCGCGCTGGGTACAGCAGAGGAGCCCAGACAGCGGGCTGTAGCCCCAGGGTCACAGGGTCATGGGGTCATGGGAGGACAGAAGTGCACAGAACAGAGTTCAGGGGAGGGGACGGTGGGGAGAGTGCCTATCCATCTTGCGCTGAGCGGTGTTGTGTGTGGAGCTGTGTCTTATCCAGGGCTTGGGTTCTGAAGTTCACACGCAGGTGTCATCTATAGTCAAAAATTTCCCTTGAAAGTCTCTGACATTGCTCTTGAGTACGCATGATTTTGTGCATACAACCCATACAGTCAATCATATGTTTAAATGTTCAATAGAGAGAGTAACGTATATTCTAGAAAAGATGACAACATGGTAGGAAATATACCTACGTGTTTACACAAAATAAAATTTTATAGCACGTTGTTAATTACACAAGCAAAAGATGGGTGCATACAGGAAGACATATTCATGTTACATGTGGGTGTGATGCCACACCAGTGCACTCGGAGCCGGGCTTCCTCCACTGGAAGAGGTGGGAATAACTGGGGGGGCCTGTTCGGGAGAGGAAGGCCAGTGGCAGAGTCCTGGTCTGGAAGGGTCCTCAGTGGCAAGTCCAGCACTTCCATTAAACGGACTGCCACCTGCTTCTAAGTAGGGATTTGCCTGTAAGCTGCCTTTGCTTGTGCTTGGTATTTTAGTTGGGGTGGTTGGTGGGAGTGATGGAGACCACTGTGGAGTCAGGGAGGTAAATCCCGTCTCCGGTTCCTCTGGCACCAACCCCAGGCATCCTCTGTATGTGTACACGTCAGGCGCTGCCTTCACCTCTTTGCACGTGCATTGTTTTTCTAAGAGAGAAGGGAGAGCTGCTGTTTGCCGGCCTCTGTCATGAGTTGCGAGATGCCTGGAAACTGTCTCACTCCACGTGCTGAGCTGCTTGCTTTCCATTTCCACTAGGCCATTAAAGACACAGCAACATCCAGAGTTGTGCTGTTTGGGACCTCAGCTTTTATCCCTGAAGTCTTCTCATACTTTTTTAAAAGGTAAGAGGTACGCTCATCTCCCTGGGTAGGAATAAACATTTTAACAATCAAAATTGTATAAAACTTGTCAAATACTGAACCTGGTTGGAGGGGTGGGAATAAGTTGCTTCAGGAATCTTCCTTCTAAACACGCTTCATCACAGTTAAGACAGTAGGATTGATTTAGGGCAGATGTGCAAATCCCGATGTGCACATTCCAACAAACCTGGAATCTCGCCCAGGCCCTGTCCTCAGTTACGTCTCCTCCTTGGGCATGTCCCGGCACCTGCTGAGGCTCGATTCCTCGCTTCTAGAATGATGAGTGTGGATGATTTGCGGGTTCTCCCAGCTCTGATATGCTATGAATATTGCTCAAGCCTCTTTTTCCCCCTTCATTCCAAGCATGTGTTAAATTAGCTTAAGTGGCCCAGAATCGGTAGACCGCCATCCCTTTTGAGAAGCGAGACATGGCCTGTTAGGAGGAGAGCCTGGGATCAGCCAGTATGAGAGGCCCCACTTGCAGTGAGTAGCTTAGGGCAGAAGGGAGATGGGTTGGTTTAGATATTGGGTACGGTTGGGGTACGTTGCCTGTGGCAGCTGATCAGAAGCTCTGGTGCGGGACGGTCCTCTCTTCTCCTTCGTGGGTGTTGTCTTCCTTCTCTCCCACCACACACTGGCTTCTTCATGTTGAGGGACGTGACTGAAGCCACCTCCCGGCTCATATCCTCGCAGTGTCCTGATGAGAGAGAAAAACACAGCAAACCCTGGGGGTTTGGGGGCAGGGAATGTCTTCCACTCAGTTCACAAACTCCCAAGGAAGGATTCTATTGGCCCAAGAGGGGTCACCTGCCTGGTGCTGAACCAGTCTGCTCTGTCCAGGTGGTGAGCTAGGAAGTCCCTGCTAGGACCACACGAGGAACACATTTCAGAAAGTAGCAGTGTCCTGGGCAGAGCCAACTGTTACTTCCCGTGGTCGATCCAGCTAGGTGGGTGTGGGGACTTCTGTTGGGTCAGGGTCTTCCTGAACCTCTCTGGCTGGCCTCAGAGTGGGGGCTTCTGGAAAAGCTGGGGTCCTGCGGTTCGTCCCCTGAGGCCTGCACAATGGCACCCGCTGCCTGGTGAGGAGAGATGGTCCTCATTTCCCAGTGGGCCTTGGGTGCCTGGAAGGACCTCATGTCATCCCACAGCCATGATGGTGTCCAAGCTGGAGTGACCACCGTGGCTCTTCCGACTCAACCCTTTCATTTTGCATCTGAAAAAACTCAAGGCTCAGAAGGGGAAAGTGACTTGCCCAAGAGCACACAGTCTGTCAGTGGCCGAGCCCCAGCAGGACCCCAGGACCCCAGGTCTCTGACTCCCAGGCTGGGCTTCTTGCACCTTCTTCCCACACTCTCAAAGGTCATGGTCAGAATGTCACATCCGTGTCAGTGTAGCCCAGGGGAGAGCACAGGCTCTAGAATCTGACCTCTCACTTTTAAGAATTTGGAGATTTTTGACAAGGGACTTACACGGTCTGTGGCTGCAGCCTCTTGTTCGTGTGAAGGGGATGATGATAACACAAACCTCGTAGGGTCATGGGAGGATCTAATGAGCAAATGCGTGTGAAGTGCTTGACCCGGGCCTGACGTGTAGTGAGCGCTCTGTGGGTGCAGCTGCTAGTATCGCCTGTTTGTGGGGCAAGTGGGAACCAAGTCCGGGCCTGCAGCTGCTGGCGAGACAATTGGACACCATTCGAGCAGAGGGCCGGCCTCTAAAAAAAGCCCTGGTACCTTGTCTCTTACAGGACCCAGTTTTTCCTGCAGTGTCCATGGTCACTGTGGACCCTAAAGCTTTCTTGTACTATCCTTGTCATGGGACTGATGGTGCCAGTTTCTTTTAGTGTATTCCCACAGATTGGACGGGTAAGTGTCCCCCTTCAACTTCCTCTAAAAATCTTTGTATAACTCTTTCTTCCCCTCGTTATCAGAGTGAAATAAATTATTCTCCGAAAAAAATCTGCGAAATTTACAAAAGTATACAACAAAGTAACATTATTTATGCATAATCCCATCTCCCAGGTCACTTGTACAGTTTTGGATTCTGTTTTTCTTAACTGTATATCTGAAGCATTTTTCTGGGACGTTAAAAAGAAACCTTTGAGATATTTGAAATACTTCATAATATACTATAGAGACACCCCACCCAATGGAACTTCCCGCAGTGATGGAAATGTTTTATATCTTTGTTGTCCAACGTGTGTAGCCGCTATCACACGCGGCTGTTGAGCACTTGAAACGTGGCTAGTGTGACTGAAGAACTGAATTTTAATCTAGTTTAATTTAATCTTACGTGCTCACATGCAGCTAGTGGCTGCTGTTCTATAGACCAAGGTGTATTATGACCTGTGGTGCGTCGGACTGCCTGCACTCAGATTCCCAGCTCTTCCATGACCCTGGTCGATCTGCTTAAACGCTCTGAGGCTTAGTTTCTATTAAAGACAGATGATGATCATAGTACCTCTGCAAAGGCTTGCTGCTGGTATCAAGGACATTATTGATGTAGTAGATATCGATTTCTAGCATTTCTTGGCTGAACATTTCAAATGCTTGTTGCTGTCACCCCCCTGTCCCCAAACCCCACCAAGCAAGTCTTGGCATTTGCTGGACTTTTAAAATACCTTGTTGGTCCAAGGTGGGCATGACGTAGCTGAATGGTGGTCCTGTCCTGCCTAGGGTGGTTTGCAGAGAGAGCCCAAGGCTAAGAGGGATTCTGCCAGGCCCCTGCCCAGGGCACCTCCTTGGACATTACATGGGCCACAGCATTTGTTTATATTTGAAATTTTCCATAAGAAAGTTTTTAAGAAGTTAGGTTAATGTTTTTTTGTTATAGATTAGACATCACTGAAAAGGTTATGTGAAATAGATGCTTTCTGAAATTGTGTTGTTTTTTTTTTAAACTTGGCTTCTAAGGCAAGAAAACGTCTTAATGTGAATATTAAGAATTTAACTTTGTGTTTTAGATACAGTGCAGTGAGCTTGAAAAGGAAATTCAATCTGCAACAGAAGAAACAGAACTCTTCTATAACAGAGGGGTGTAGGGGTGAGTTTTAGGTGAATTTGTTTGGTACCTGCATGAAAACCTTCCTCCAAGGTTTCAGTTTGGACAACCCTGCCAGAAGTGTCCTGGAACCCCCAGAGGTGTCTGCACCAACAGGATGGCTTCCGATTACGCATGCCAAGACTGTTTTGAGGCTGATCGTGCCTAGGGTTAAACAAGCTTGGGTGGAAGGAGAGAAACGGGGGCTGTCCTGTCTAACCCACCACACGGGGTTGCTGAGGGGATGCATGTGTGATATAAGATTCAGTTTTCTATTCGTCAGCCTGTGAAAGGATACTGTGAACTAATAAACTTTTCTAAAGTTGAGTATTGGAAGACAAAGGAGAAAGGTCCACCAATGCCCATGTGCCCAAGGCACAGGCATTAAACTGATGGCCCATCTCGAGGTGTATACGTGGGGAGCCAGTGAAGGCCTCCAACCCCCAAAGCAATCCTGTTTCCCTTCTCAGCTTACTCCTGTTTGACAGCTGCTTAAAATCTTTGCCAGCTGCTGCCCAGCTCCTCCTTTCTCCTCACTGGCAGGTGACCCTGTCTCCTCCTCCACTGTGAAAACCAAGGCTATTGGCCTCCTGGCACCAAACCTGCTGACCTCCCTCCATACACGCCCAGCCTCCCCTCCGTGCAAAGTCAGCTGTGCCCTGGGCTTGAGCCCGACCCTTCCTGTTTCTTCAGGGCCTTTGCTCCGCAGCCTCCACTGCCCCTCTGGCTCCAGCCTCCCCCCTCTGTTCCTTCTCAGTAGCATTTCAACTGCTTGAGTCACCTGCCTCATGAAAAAAGCAAAACCCCCCCTTTGTAGCCAGACTTTTTCAAAGAGTTTTCTACCCTCACTGTTTCCACCCCGCCCTCCACTGCTGAGACTGCTGTCATCCGTGCCCCCCCAGATGCTGGTCATACTGCCACTGCCCCCTGTGCAGGCCTGTCGTGGGGCTTGCTCTCCCCTGCCCAACAGGCCCACGTCCAGCGGCCCCCTGCGCTTTGCCATCTGGATGTCCACTTGAGACCATCTTTTCCTCCCAACCTCAGGAAATGGCACCACCGCGTACCAGTTTCGTCAGGCAGGATCACTGGCCTCAGCCTTACTCCCCCATCGCCCTACCCCATTCAGCACCATTGCGCTGAGTCTGTTAAGTCTCTAGAACTCACCCCTCCGCGTCCACTGCCCAGCCCAACAGCATATCCCCTGCTGGTGTCGCTCGTCAGTCCATCTCCAGCCAGCTCTTCTAAACCACACCTGCTTAAAAGCCTTAAATGGCTTCCCAGTACATCAGGATCAAGTCCAAATTCCTCGCCGTGGCAGGCAGGAGCCTTTACCTTATTCATCTCTTGCCACTCCCTCTCCTCACTCTGGACTGACATCCAGTTCCTCAGATGTGCTGTGGTCTCTCTTCTCTGGCCTTCCCACCAGCTGTTACCTCTGTTCTGAGCTAACTCCTCCCTGTGCTTCAGGTCTGACTTGGACGTCAATCACTCTTCTCCAGGAAGCCTTCCAGGATTCACAGTACTGAACTAGCTGCCCTTCCATTGTGCTCCCATAGCGCTCGTATCATGCCTAGCACTTGCCACACCGCAAGCAATCCCGTTTGCTGAACCTATGTGCCCACAGACTGTGCACCTTGACAGCAGGAACTGTTGTCTTGGGCATCAAGGAAGCCCCAGGATACGCAGTCCACGGTGTAGAGTAGGTACCCAAACATATGCGTACTGGATGGAGGGCTGTTTCCAACACACCCTGCCCCAGGTCATCTAAGAATGCACCTGTGGCTTTCCGTTTTTCCCTAGGCCACAATGATGGTTATCTCCAAATTGGGTAAAAGATGGTTCACAACAGCCTAAAAGGACAAAATCAGTTAACGTGATCTATCAGTCAGCTCCATGTAGCCACAGGCTTATACTAAACAAACTTAACAAAATGTGCAACGGCTCCAAGTGGAGGTTCAGCCACTGACTGACAGATACATGAGTAGTAATGTGAGAGCCTCTTTTCAGAGAAGGCACATGGACCTTACAGTCAGCTCCAGGAAGTGGGGGGTGGAGGAGGGCCGGGCAGAGAGAAGGGCTGAGCCAGTGGTGGAAGGAGCCAGACTGCCTCACTTTCAAATCGGTCTTTGGATAATTGGTTTGAAGTTGACAAAAAAGGGTTTTTTCTTTGTTTGGGGTGGGGAGAATTAGAGAAAGAGGGCACAATTTTTCATATGCCTAAAACTGTTGAGTATCAAAATATTTCATTTTATTTCTGTATCATAAATTTGTCATTTTAACAACTTTGACCATTAGCTAATAGAGTAATACAAAAAAACGAGGGCAAAAAAGATGTTAGTATTCATTCTCATAAAGTGCAGATTTAATTTTCAATTGTTTGCCTCAGTAAACATCATCTCATTTCAAATCCTCCCCTGCCCCCACCCAAGGAGGGGCTATTTTTAAAATTTTTTCCTTAACAAATGTCTAACACCAGGAATAAATGAAAGATCCAATAAAGACAAGCTTTTTTGCAAACATTTTTCTGGGTAAGATTTCTAAGGGCAACAGTACTGAGTGAAAAATAACCTTTCATAATTAATATGAATACATATAAGAAGAAGAACATAATTTAGACCCCATGCTTATTTTGCAATTTTTAGGTCTCCAATTATGAAAAAGTTACCTAACTAAACAAAGAACGGTTACCTTCATATGTGGCCACATTATTTTTACTGATGTTGTTTGAAGACATTCTCTGGTTTTGGCCTTTACAAGAAGTTAATTCTCACACTCTCTCACCAATTACATAAGGCTGCTGTTTCAGCCATAGAGATGACATTTATATTCCAAATGGGCTTTCTTCTTTTACTCTACTACATAAGGACTGGCATCTTTTTCAAAAGAATATTGCTAGCAACTGGGTTAATTAAAGAGTACTAATGGCTTAAGTTTGCCAAATGCTTACCTCTGCAACAGTATAAATATGGATTATTAAGTTGTCTACTCAAGTATAAAATCTATGCAGAACCCTCATACTATAGGCAAAATGTTCAAAGGCTAAGGGAAAAAAATTTCTTTTACAAGAAACTGCAACTGCAGGGTCTTTTGAATGATCTTCTAGATGGTTCTGCAGAAAACTTAGTAGTTTGGCTCAGAAAGTAGAGTTCCTCATGAGGAACTAAAGTTCTTCCTAGAAGAATACAAAGCAAAATTTCAGGCAGCTTTCTGAAAATAAACCATTAGTTTGTGGTTACACACTGAGACAAACTGGAACTTATAATAACGAAGCCTTTTGGATTTGCTGTGATTTGCAGGAGAACTTGACAGAGCTGTTCTGCTCTTACTCCAGGACATCAGGCTGTTTTATAATGTTATATATATAGGTGGTTACAGCACTTTGTAAACATTGAGAGTAGGCATGAAATTAATCAGATAGGAGGAAATCGGAAGTGTTTTCATATGTGTTTCAGTGCTTTTTCAGGTCAAATTGCAATGCTTTCAAATAAATCATTAAAAATATAACATTTTCTTTGTTATTTCCAGTATTTTACACAGTTAATGGATAATCATGGTGCTAGGGCTTTAGATCAGTTATCAGTGATACATTCTGTCCCACATCAGATTTTCAGCATTTGTTCCGCGGCTGCTAGATGGTAGAGGAAGTTTTCTGTTGCTGGTGGAAATCGTCTTTGCTTTAGTGCCTCATAATTGAGCACTCGCTTTTCTCCATCATCCGAAACTTCTGAAAATGGAGCCAGGTTGGTGAAGATTTCTTTTGTTTTTAGGGAAATATCCTTTAATAGAACAGGAAAATACACAATATTGTTAGTATCAAAAAATTTGAGTTCTCCAGAATTCTTCCTGCTATTCTTAAGTTTATCAGACTTTTATAAATTATAAAAAATGAAACATTTAAAACAACAAAAAACACATGTCATGGTTAATTTTGAGCAGCGGTGACGGTGGGGTCGGTGGGGGTGGTTTAACCATTTTTAAAGTGTGCAACTCAGTGGCGTTTT
This sequence comes from Eubalaena glacialis, assembly GCF_028564815.1. Lineage (NCBI taxonomy): Eukaryota > Metazoa > Chordata > Mammalia > Artiodactyla > Balaenidae > Eubalaena > Eubalaena glacialis. The sequence continues at coordinate 12,190,358 of NC_083716.1, forward strand.
AAGTGCATTCACAGTATTGTGCAACCGTCGCCACTATCCATTCCCAGAACTTCTTCATCATCCCAAACCAAAACTCCGTACCCATTAAAAAGTAACTCCCCACTGGCCTCTCCCCAGCCCTTGGCCATCACCACTGTGCTTTCTGACTCTATGAATTTGTCTATTCTAGGTACTGCATATGAATGGAATCACGATATTTGTCCTTTTGTGACTGGCTTATTTCACTTAACATGTTTTCAAGGTTCATACATGTGGTAGCATGTCAGAACGTCATTCTAAGGCTGAGTAATATTCCACCACATGTATATACTACATTTTGTTCATCCATTCATCCGCTGATGGACATCTGGGTTGTCTTCACCTTCTGGCCATTGTGAATAATGCTGCTGTGGGACATGGGTGCACAAATATCTATTTGAGTTCCTGCTTGCAGTTTTTGATATATACCCAGAAGTAGAATTACCAAATCTATGTTAATGCTACGTGTAACTTTTTGAGGAACTGCTATTGTCTTTAGAACAAATCTCTCCCCAAAGTCCCCTCCTGCCTGGGATGAGTGACCCAGCACCTGCCGCAAGGGCTTTATTCCCCTTCACTGACTGACATTCCCCTCGGGTGGCTGAGGATTCAGCAGAGCTCGCATTAAAGTCATGTCTTTCTCCTGGTTTGCTGACATCATTAACTTATTCAAATATTTTGAACCCGTACAACGTGGCAGGCACTCTCATCATACATTACACTGAGTCATCTGTGTATCACTTTTAGTCCATGAAAAACACAGTAATACAAAACTCAAATTTACACATTTCACCAACATTGTTTTCCCTCTAATGTTGACAGGGCAATGGGTGGGCAATGACCATCTGTCCGGTAAGTCAGTCTCAGTGTTTGGGTTCTCAGGACAAAACCTGCCCACTCCTCCCGGCCACAGCACTGAAGAGAAAGGACAGTGCTGCTGGCGGGTCCCCGCCAAACCCTATGGCCCCTCTCACCACTTGGCAATCACATCTTTCACTATAAACGCTTGGCTTTGGCACCAACGCCCTCTGTCCGTCTCTCCCTGGAGCCTGGTAACTGATTGGCTCATCTTCGCCAGGGCCATCCTGCAGACCTCATCTCAGCAGCTGCCCACCGGCCTCTCCAGTCACTTCACTCTGTGCCCGTGAACAGCAGATAACCAGCCGCTGCCCAGCGATGCCGTTTCGAGACTCAGTCAGTGGGAAGATTAAGGCATTACCTGTATAACCTGACTGTCTGATTTCTCTGGATCTTCTGCCGACTGGACAATTAACTGACCGATTTCTTTATGTAGTTTGCCCATTGTCATGGCCTCTGGTGAGATCAAGAAGAATATGTTGTGTGAATATTTAGATGTTTACACAATGAAAAGTAATCATCTATCTGAAAACTTGAACGATCACACAGAGGGAATTTTCAAAAAGCAACTGACAACCCCCCCATTTCCATCTTATTACTACACACAAATATGGTGACACAATAGGAGGTAAGGCATGATCATGATTTATATACTTCATGTCCAAAATAAAAATACACCACCACCAAACCAAAATTCTGATAAGAATTTTTATTTTTCTTTCTAGACAAAACCTAATGAAATCTGACTGCCTATAGGTTGTGACTGTAAGCCAACAGCCTGACTTTCCTGTCCAGGTCTTCACAGTTGAGAATTCACGTTTATCTTTCTGGCAGGGATGTTGTGAAAGCAGCACTTCCTGTCAGTTCTGCAGAAGCAGCTCAACATTCACTGTAAAGTCCCTTAGAAACGAGCTAAGGCAACAACCCAAGTTACATTAATTATATACACTGCTATTTTCTGCAGCCAGAAGGTTAACAGAAATTTCTGTTGATACTCTGAGGGACAAACTCCACTGGAATGAGCCGTTTTATAGACTCAGAGCAGCAGAGGGCAGCAGGGAGTTGCCACGCCTTCCGGTCCCAACGCTTCAGCAGTTTCAGTGGCCCTGGCCACAGCTCGTTTTCTATCACTCTGGCTTTACAAAAGGCAATATCCCCTAAAGACCTGATACTATATTTTGAATTTTCCACCATGAATATTTATTATATTTGTAATTTCAAAGCGAAAACAAGTTCTGGTTCTATTAATTTGAGGTTGCTAGATAAAACCTCACATAATCAGAACCTAGCTAACAAAAGTCCCTAATTGGCTGGCATTCAGCTGCTCCCACTTTTAGGAGAAAGATAAATGACACTACAAAAGCTGTTATCTGTAATTCCTCTCTAAAACCAATACCTCATAGTGTCCTAGGCTCAAAACGTATTTAACCCAATCTTTTCTACTTTATGCAGCTGTAATTTAGGATAATTTACAGTTGCCAGAGATGACCCTATGACACTAGAACACCCTTTCTTGGTCATTGGCCCCAATAATACTCTCATTCCCTGGTGCTTACTGAGACATCCTTCAAAAAGATTTTCCACACGGGAGTCATATTCAACCCTCGTGTAGTGACAAATGTCTGCCCACTCTTTGATACTCCTTCCTTATAAGGTGGAGTCTAATTCTTCTCCCTTAATGACTTGCTTTAACAAATAGAATATGGAGGAAGTGATCATGTATGACTTCCTAGACTAGGTCACAGAAGGCACTGTGGTCCCCCCCTCTCTTGAATTACTCACTGTTGGGGAGACCAGCAGATGCGTGGTGAGAACACTCAAGCTGCGCTATGGAAAGGCCCATGTGGTGAGGCCTCCTGTCAACAGCCATGTGAGTTAGCTTGGAAATGGATTCTCTAGCCCCAGTTGAGCCTTCATTTGACTGCAGCCCTGGCAATATCTTGATTAAAACCTCATGAGAGACCCTGAATCAGAACCTCCTAGCTAAGTCACTCATAAATTCCTGCCCACCAAAACTGTGAGGTAAGTATTTGCTATTTTAAATCACTAAGTTTGGAAGTAATCTCTTATGCAGCAACAGATAACAAATACACCTTGTTTGAATATGAAAGTGAAGAAACAAGATAAACAGACCATTTATCTTATTAACATATACCATACAGCGTAAGCACTCAGATGTATCCCTAAAAGGGTTAGGTCTATTAAAATGAATGCTGTGTTCTAGAAACAGAAAAATCCCTCCAGCACAACAGGTGAAGCAGGCCTTCAAAAGGGAGAATCAGCCTAAAAAATACAACTGCTTGGCTTACATCTTGTGTCAACAACAGAACAGAACAGAGAACTAACCTTTTGCAAGCGGGGCAATGGTAATCTCACTATCTGCCAGATTCACAAACACATCATACAGGTCTGATCTATTGCTCACCTCCAAGTCTACAAATCCAGCGACGTAACCTGCATTACAGAGAGGACCAATGTTACTAGAGTAGGAAGAAATCACATTGTGAACATACCAAAAAAGGAGTGAGTCTAAAAGCTCATCAGCTGCTTTTCTTCTCTGCTTTATTTATCCAGGGCATTTTAGCTATATCCCGTGGCATTTATTAAGATGACATTTTTGCCAATTGCCTGAAGAAACTCAAGCAACTCAAAATGTTCCAAAACTAGGTTTCAGTGTCAAGGAGGAAGGCTGAAGCAAAGCATATGCTTTTCAGTCACTGCTATTTGGGTCAAGAATGACAGGGGAGGCAGCCGGCAGCAAGGATTCTCTTGACCACTGTCCCCCCTAGGTCTCTGTCAACAGGAAAGTCATAGCCAAACACTCGGGTTCCTCAGGGATAGCATGGTGGAAACAGCAATGTCTTCACCAATTTCAGATCTGATACAATAAATGCTAAAGGAATCAGTGCAACTCAAGAATTAGCAGACTTTTGGAATTGGTGTTAAGACAATGGTTCCCAGACTTTGGATTTCACAGAGCAGTACGATTAAAAAAAAAAAAAAATTTTTTTTTTTTTTTGAGGACCAATTTTACTTCACCAAGTGACAACATTTAACAAACAACAGTAGTGGACTTTCCTGGTGGCTCAGTGGTTAAGACTCTACCTGCCAACGCAGGGAACACAGGTTCAAGCCCTAGTCCAGGAAAATCCCACATGCCGCGGAGCAACTAAGCCCGTGAGCCACAACTACTAAGCCCGCATGCCACAACTACTGAAGCCAGCACGCCTAGAGCCTGTGCTCTGCAACAAGATAAGCCACCGCAATGAGAAGCCCGCACACCGCAACGAAGAGTAGCCCCCGCTCGCTGCGACTAGAGAAAGCCCGCACGCAGCAACGAAGACCCAACGCAGCCAAAAATAAATAATAAATAAATAAATAAATTTATATATTAAAAAAAAAACAGCAGCAGCAACAAAATCAAAAACCTGGGGTCTTCCCTGGTGGCGCAATGGTTAGGAATCCGCCTGCCAATGCAGGGGACACGGGTTCGAGCCCCGGTCTGGGAAGATCCCACATGCCGCGGAGTGGCTAGGCCCGTGAGCCACAACTACTGAGCCTGCGCGTCTGGAGCCTGTGCTCCGCAACGGGAGAGGCCGCGATAGTGAGAGGCCCGCGCACCGCGATGAAGAGCGGCCCCCGTTCGCCGCATCTGGAGAAAGCCCTTGCACAGAAACGAAGACCCAACACAGCCAAAAATAAATAAATAAATAAATAAATTTTTAAAAAACCTGGAGCTCAAGATGGCGGCGGTGGGCCGTGTGCAGAGAGACTGCGCCCCGCACTGCCACCTGGAGCGTGAGCTCTGCAGGCAACTCGCGACAGCTCTGCTGTCCCACCCACAAAACAAGATCCCTGTATAACAGCCCCGACCACGGTTGGCGGGGGAGAGCGTGGATGCACCAGCTGCGACTTCTCCCTTCTTTGATCAAAGGGTGAAGCTTTCCTTTGCTTCCGAAACAAAAACTCATTCTATTGGCTTGAATGACACTGGGCAGAAGGACCCTTGCTGGGGACGGACTCCAGAGGCGGGGAGGAAGCTGAAAATGGCCGAAGCCAATTTGGATCTTCACAGAAGATATCTGTAGTCTCCTGCAGTTAGAGGTGGTGACCGGGCTGCTCCTCCCTTGATTTGCAACTGTTCGAATCTGGCCTTTGGAACTCAGGTTAGGTCATGGAGGCTGGAGTCTTGTCTACAAAAAATGGGGGACAAAAAGGCCTCTGTGCCTGGGAGGCCCATAGGGCCCCGCTCAGTTTCAATTTCTTCTTGCCAATTGGATCATAAAGTCATTGAGGAAAAGCGTCTTGTCTTATATAATGCGGCAACTTGCCAAGACCTCAGCATATACTAGGTGCTTAACAAATGTTTATTGCATGATGACTCGCTTCCTTGACTAATACACACCATAATTCTTCCATCATTTGGGAAATAAAGGGGCTGTAATATTGTGATATAATAAGAAATGTATATTTGGTTATCCAGGCTCCTGGCCAGAGCTCCTACAACACATGTAATTTCCTAAGTGATAAGAGTTAAAGGAGCACCTTTTGTTATAATACCTGGATTTTGTCCCCAGTTCCTGAAATAGTTCCAGAGTGTTAAAGGGTAAAGGAGGGTCTTTTATTATTTATAACAAGCCCCCTTTCAACCACACCAGAGTTTATGTTAATGAAGTGACAAAAAAAGCCCCTAAGAATGGGGGGGTGCTGGTGCTTCCCTGGTGGTGCCATGGTTAAGGATCCGCCTGCCAATGCAGGGGACACGGGTTCTATCCCTGGTCTGGGAAGATCCCACATGCCGCGGAGCAACTAAGCCTGTGCGCCACAATTACTGAGCCTGCGCCTAGAGCCCGTGCTCCGCAACAAGCGAAGCCACCGCAGTGAGAAGCCCGCGCACCACAACGAAGAGCAGCCCCTGCTCGCCGCAACCAGAGAAAGCCCGTGCGCAGCAACAAAGACCCAACGCAGCCATAAATCAATCAATCAATCAATCAATGAAATGAAGTGAAATGATACTGCAGATTCCTGGAGAGGGGACACTATTCTATAAGTGTTCCTGAGCCAAGTTGCTATCCAAATGGAAAAAAATGGAACCAGATCCCAAACCCACACCCTACAAAAAATAGTAATTCCAGGTAGATTAAAGACTTAAATGGGGATGAAAAAACTTTAAAAATTTTTAGTAGAATATATAGGAGAATACCTTTCTACTGTTGGGATAGAACTTTTCTTAAACAAAATATAAAAAATAAAATCATAAAAGCCTAAAAAATCCCAACACATTAAAATTAAGATTTCTAGGGACTTCCCTGGTGGTCCAGTGGTTAAGAATCCGCCTTCCAATGCAGGGGATGTGGGTTCGATCCCTGGTCGGGTAACGAAGATCCCATAAGCCATGAGGCACGGCCAAAAAAAAAAACAAGAGGGTAACTTTTATGTGATGTGTATTTTACCACAATTTTTTTTTTTGTACTTTATAATTTTTATTGGAGTATAGTTCATTTAGAATGTTGTGTTGGTTTCAGGTGCACCATTTTTTTTTTTTAATTAAAAAAACTTTTTAAGGGAAAAAACTGGTTGCATTTACCCAAAAAAATAAATGATCAGTATGCCCCTTAGGAATGCACTTAAAAAAAAAAAAAAAATCCCCCAAAACAAACAACCCTGGTAAAGCTGAGCTTCTCATCCCCTGGGAGCCTGCTGTCTACCTGGGCACATCTGCAGGGCTTCCAGCTCATCGGCGTCCAGGTGCACGTAGGAGTGAAGTATGGTCCAGTCCTGTCGATGCCACACCAGGGCAGGCAGAGTCCTGGAGTCAAGGTGAGAACACAGATGGCTGCCAGCCCACACCTGAGACTCAGCCCATCCTCTTCCCTCTTCTTCTGGGGGAGGAAACTGGCTACCAGATGCAGAGGGAGAACAAACCCTAAACATGCCAACACCTCCTCCAGGCTTCAAAGTAAAGTAATGCAATATTTTAAACACCGACTGTTGGGTCAGATTGGCTACAAAAAGCTCAAGGTAAAGTTTCAAAAGATCTCCATGGTGGCAAGGAAGGATGCTTCTAAAGTGTTCCTCCCAATGCCCGCTCTGCAGACTGCCATGGAGGGAGTCTGAGGGTAAAATCCAAAGTGGGCCCTGCAAGCAAGAAATTTTTTTGAAGTCTCGCATTTCATATTTAAAATTCCAGCCAAACTTGCAAACTACTTTGTGTTTGTTTTTATACAAAAGTAAGTTTTCTTAAAGAAACTTCCAATAAAACAGCTACTTCATTCAGGAAGAAGTATGTGCCGAATTTATCTGTGGTTTTGTGAACCCCCTGGTGGCCTGCTACATATCTCAGAAGCGGTGGACACTCCAGTTTCAGAAGCATAAATGGAGAGGAAAAGGGTAATTGGGTGGAAAAATACAGGGTTTGGGAGTCAGAGCCGGGTAAAAACTCTGGTCCTGTTACCTAAGATCTAAGGCAATCACAGTCATAATAACAATGATCGTCTCTAGAGTGCACACTATGGACACGGTACATGCCGAGCACGTTACACAAATTATTTCCAATCCTGAAACCAAGCTTACGAGGCAGGTATTATCATCTTCATTTTACAGGTAAAGAAACTGAGGCGTAGAAACATTACGTACACTTTATGTGGTCACAAGGCTAAGAAGTTGCCTCCCAGGACTTTAACCCAGGTCCTTCTGACTAGCAAGTTTTTCTTCTTCTCAATATCTAACCCTTAGCCTCCATCTTCTCATCTATAAACAGGGCAGTAACACTTCCTCCCAGGGTTCTTGTCATGAGTAAATTTAATAATTTAAGGTGACTTATACAATGCCTGGCATACAGTAAACAGCATAAATACTAGCTCCCCTGCTTTTATAGAAGAATCTAAGAACAAGTTAGATTTGGCAAAGAAAACAAAACAAACTATATTTATTATATAAATAATACAGTCTGTAATAAAATTGAATGGAAGAAACTACTTACCTAAAACAGGGGTCAGGCAACTATGGCCCATGGGTCGGCTGCCCATCTTTGCACATAAGATTTTACTGGAACATAGCCGAGTTCATTCATTTACGTACGTACTGTCCATGGCTGCTTTTATACAACCTGTGGCAGTTAAGTAGTCGGGACAGAGAGCGTATGGCTATAAGCCTAAGATATTTACTCTCTGACAAGGGAAAGTTTGCAAACTCCCCGCTCCAAAATATTCATATTTCAAAATTTAAAGAAGAATCTGTTCAAATTCAGTAACCTTGAACCACTAAATCTAAACTTAAACATTACACCAAAATGGTATTTCACCCCCAACCTAACGCAGCCTGTTTATACCAGTGTGCAAAGGAACAGGGCACACAATGACACAGAGGGCCCCAAAGTGGCTGCCAACAAAGTTTACACCTTTTAATGATAAGAGACCATACCTGGTAAACTCCTGGACAGCTTCTATTTTGGGGTGATAGACGACAATTCTTTTCTTTAGCATCAGTGCTGTGTGTAAGATAACAGTTTCCATTCCAAACTGAGATACAATGTCTTAAAACAAAAAAAATTATGTTACTGCTTAAACATTATATAAGGAAATCAAGTTTTTATTGGAAATTATTCTTGTATGAATGCGAAATTATTTTCAAAACAGAGAATAAATTTAGGTAAATGTTATAAGTACAGAAGCACCTTATTTGGTGGATGGGCATATCAATCCATACATCTGCTCCCCAGGATGGGCGTTACAGTAGCTACACCTGCTCCCGCAAGGGACAGTATGCTGGACGCACAGATGAAGCCAGACTCACAAGAAAGTGGAATTATATGAAGGGAACCACCATCCTCGGTGTCGTGCAAACTTAAATTTTAAAAAATGTTCACTGACCCCCCCCAAACCCACATACACATCATTGAATAAGTCCTTGTGAGACAGTTGGACAAACACCTAACACCTCAACAGGGATGCTTAGAAACCATACAAAACAGTAGGTCAAGAGTGAAGACAGGGCTTCCCTGGTGGCGCAGTGGATAAGAATCTGCCTGCCAATTCAGGGGACACAGGTTCGATCCCTGATCTGGGAAGATCCCACATGCCGCGGAGCAGCTAAGCCTGTGCGCCACAACTACTGAGCCTATGCTCTAGAGCCCACGAGCCACAACTACTGAAACCCGCATGCCTAGAGCCCATGCTCCGCAACAAGAGAAGCCACTGCAACGAGAAGCCTGCGCACCGCAACCAAGAGTAGCCCCCGCTCGCCGCAACTAGAGAAAATCCCACACGCAGCAATGAAGATCCAACACAGTAAAAAAAAAAAAAAAAAAGTGAAGACAGGTGCTGTGGGAGGATGAGAACGAAGGCCAGCATCGCCCTTGGAGTTCCCCTCTCTTCCCTTTTAAGGACCCGATGTCTCGGTTTAGCCCTAGGCTGGACTTTCCAGCGAGGAGAGAGTGATGGGGAGTTAGAATGGGAACTCTGGGGCAGGGGCTTGAGCTCCCCAGGTGGAACAGGTCACTGCTAAGATCTAAGGAAAGGAAAATGATGGAAGTCAGTGGAGACCTTGACCCGTGAACTTTAGCTCACTGGTGAAACAACATTTCTGTATTAACAGCTGGAATCATATGGAAAGAAACACCACAAAAGTCTGCTTTCCTGACAGAGTTCTAACCACATAAGGAAATGTAGAAGTTGAACTACCCTCCTGCATAGGAAACAAATACCATGTAGATGAAAATATATGGAAAGATGAAATAACAGAGTCTAATGACAGATTGTCCTTGGCTTGGGGATTTTGTTGTTGCTGGGATGGACTCATCTGGGATGGGTTTTTGTTTCTTTTTTGCTTCTTCTTTTTATTTATTTATTTATTTTTTACCTTTGATGGAGCCTGCAAGGTATGCCTTTCGGGCATCAAAATCCTTGCTAAGGAAAGAGCCATTTTCTTCACTCTGGCACATCCCCTTTGTGAGAACCGCGATGTAACTCTCCATCATCTTAACTGGGCTCCCATGTTTCAGGTACATTCTGTGAGAAAGGACAAAAAGCAAGCGTGCTACTAGTTAGCATGAACCACCTGGAGAAACGCACCAAGGCCAGGCACGGGTACATTCTAAAGAATCTAAGCCAACTTGCTAATACACCTCTGAATGCCTGAATCTTTTCATGATGTGGTTACTTCTATAAATTTAATTAGAAAATGTACTAGAAAAACAAAACAACCACTTGAACAACCTTCAACAGTTCTGTGAAGTCCGCTCTCTTGTTACATCTGGGGAGGCCTGCTGTGGTCCACTTAGGCAGGAGAATGAACTGTGGACTTTCTGAGGCCCTGCTGTTCTCAAGGATATTGTATCCTTAGCTCTTTTTATGTCTTACATTCACAACTGTTTTTGTTAGTCATAATAACTGTTTTATTGCTGGATATCCTCTGACAAGAAAGGAGTTTTATGCATTGTTCACAAAGGAAGCAGTAATTAGGTGTAGAACCTATATTTATTATCAGAGTTCTCAGAGGTAGCTGTATTTACATAATTAAGAAATCAAACTCCTTCAAGTTTCCGGTGATAAATGCACACTAGACACATTCATCAAGTTAAAACTTCCAGAAAATGCTGACAGGAAACTGGCTACATTTATAGCTCACATGTGAAATCAGCCCCTTCCCCTGAAATATCTTCCTGTAAGTAAGTAAATGTAAATTTTTCTGGAGAAGCAGGACTGGGTCTACTTGGGCATTTTAGTAGCTGAAGGGATAGAAAATTGGGACGAAAATAAAATAATTGTTTAAGAAAGATCACTTGAAAACTATATTTACTGTAGACTAAGTGAAAAAAGCATGTGATTTAACTGCTTACTACATTTTGTCAATCATCAGTGTTTTTAAATTATTTCAATGCATAAACTGGGGAAAAAAGGCAAAGAACAATGACTATGGTAAACTATCATATATATAGAACAGTCAACCCCATATACATGCTTATATATGAAGAAAATATCTCCAGTAAGATATAGAGAAGGGAAGCCCAGGAGCTGCCTTGGGGTGGGGAGTCGGTAGGTAGAATTAGAGATGGGGAATAGGGGAAGGAAGGGACTTAGGTTTCACTGTATACTCTTCGGTATTATTTGCATTTCTTTTTACGATGTGCTTACATAACCACCACCAAAACAAAGCAGGAAACCAAAAAACACCATTAAAATTATTAAATTTTTTTAAATAAAATAAAATTTATTTAAAAAATTTTTTAATTTAAAATTATAGAAAGGGGTCATGGCTCTGGACCCAGATCCCACAGGGGGAATGAACCCCTCCATGCGGGCTTCCATGGCCACGGTGAGCAGCGTGCTGTGGACGGCACCTCTCACCAGAAATGGGAGGGAGCACTTTACCACCATCAAAAAGTGTGTGTCTAACTAATACAACATTGTAAATCAACTATACCTCAATAAAAGTGAAATAGAAAATAAAGGGAAAGTGAAAAATAAAGTGCTTGTCTCTGTGTGTGTGAACAGGCACATGTGCACACGGGGAGAGTGAGTGTGTGTGCACACGAGCACGTGAGCGTGGACAGGCGCTAGGGCAAGCACTCAAGTGCGGTAAGGGGTGGGGGCAGAGCAGGTGGTTGGCAATAGCATGAGCCCTCATTTCTCTTGTAACTGCGACGACAGAGAAGAGAATCCAGAATGTGACAATGCCACAGCACTGCACAAGCGGAGAAACCCTCTGGGCTTCCTCCTGGGCAGGAAGTGGGGTCTAAAGCAACCTCGCCTTCTGGGCCCCAGAACATTTCCCAGTGAATTCAGTTGAGTAACCTAACCCTGACTCAGTCAAATGAAATGGGAGTCCAACGGTTGCTCAAAAACACCTTTGCAGTGTTTTTAGTTCACGGCTTCTGGATAGAGCCCCTTCTAACAATAATAATGTCCCTTTGTGTCAGTGCCGCATTTGCAGAAAACTGTTTATATTCCACAGTGAGCCGTACACCTGGAATTTATCTCACTGAAAGCAAGAAGCCTTATCTTATCACAGCTGACTGCAAAAACACTAAAACTTCATTTTGTCAAAATATAACCTAACCGAAACACTTAGGTGATGAGATTGTATTCTTGCGCTGTGCACACGTGCATGCGTGCATGTGCACGTGGTCATACAGAAATGGCAAAAAGGCAATCATTTATCAGGCTTATAGTGAGAAAAACAGAAACAACTCCCCTTATCCACCCCCCCCCAAAAAAACCTACTTATTGGGCATAAACTTGAGGGCTGAGAGTAATACATAACACTGAGAATTATAATTCTATCTAGTAACAATATTAGGAAAAAACCAAAACCCCAAACCCTGAAAAAGCCTTGATTAAAGAAAAAGCCAATATCCCTAACATATAAGACGGATTTCATTAATTCCACCAGATATACTTATCAAGGCAAAAAAGCAGACTGTATATTTTAGTTAAATTTTTTCAACACCTGGGATGAAACTGAAGGAGTCTATCCTTCAGTTTAACGATTAACCAAAAAATCAGTTTCTCAGCTCCTCAGCATTCCAGCTAAGAAATATTTTCCTGTGCTTTAGCATAATTCAAAATGCCCACTGACTTTCCCCAAATGACTCCCACACACAGACCCTGACACAAATGAACCAGCTTACCACTTCCATCCTAAGGAAAGTTCCAGATTGGAAATGAGTAGGAGTAGCAGACCAAAAGTGGCAAGTGACTCAAAGTACCCAGAAATTACAATAGTTGTGCAAACTGCCTCTTCTCCTCCCCTCTACCATTTTCCCTAATAAGAGCAGTACCATGGAAGCAGAAGACAAAGTTCCTCTTTATAAAACAGTGTCCGAAGGGCCAGTAAAGATTAATCTGGGGAAACAGAAGGCTGAAATATGCTTCCTCAGTGTAGAAATCTGCTGTATTACTATTGAGTAAGATCTTCATTTTTGTATATTAGCATTTAATACAGTTTTCATACAGACCTACACAATATCCTAGTGAAGGCGGCATATTTCTCTGGATTAAAATCTTTGGCGGTCAGAACAATAGAAAAATGAGTCACCTGTCCAAAACAAACAAAAAAAAGTACACTCTTTAAAGACACTTTAATAGGATTAATCTTTATTACTATATCCTAACAAGCCTCTTGTATAAGACATACCAGCATTAAAAAGAAAAGACCAAAATGTACCAAGTCCTCACTTGCCTCTTTATACTTTTATGTATATATACACACATAAAAAAAATTATATATACATATATATTTAATTTTTTAGAGTTAGAGTTTTTTCCTCAAAAACATAAAAATATTTCAAAAATATCAGAAATGTGACTTTTTATTTAAGCCCCCCACCCTCATCAAAGCAGAACTAAGAATGCTATATCAGACCTACCACATAGTGACTGTTTTTCACTAATGCAATAGAAGGATGGAAAACAACAAAAATACGTTTCAGTAAAATTCATACAGTAAAAATCATACAGTTCCCAAAATAGTCAATTCTCTGTAAAATGCTATATAGGCTAAAGGGCATTGTTATAATAACCTTCATTTACTTATATGCCTCTATTATTATACATATAAATTTCTGATAATCATATACCTATTATTCCCATTGATGAGTATCTTTCTGCAATTTACATTTTCTAATTATTAATCTCTGTTTTATCTTAAACCTCTTACAGTTTCTAAATTGTTGCCTTCCTGTTATTTTAAACGTAATTCCTTACATTTAAACTGGACATGCTTCATACTGTCTGGTGATTGACTATAAAATCAGCCCTGAAATTGTAAAAGAAGTCCCCACCCAGAAACCGACCAGGAGCTCAGCCACTTCTTTCCAAAATTCTTTCCTCTGAAAAAGCCACTGGTTGTGTGGGACTAGGAAAGTCCACAACGACCACATACTTACTGGTTTTTAGTCTGTCACCTTGATGGTGTTCATATGAAATGACACACACACACAAAGTCTACAGAACACATGAATTTCCTTAATTATCCTTTCTATTCTTAACATATCCTTATCATCCATAAACAAATGAAAAGGTTTTCTTAACTAGGATAATTATTCCTTTAAAATAGTTTTTAATTATGGAAAAATACTTCTTCCCACTTTTAATCAGAATCCAGGCTTTGAAAATACTTCTACATTTCTACTCCATCCAAGTATAACCTGGGAAAGCCTTCGCTATACCAACCACAGGTCAGTCAAATAATATATACCAATAAATATAATGAATGAGAGTGAAATGTGAAAGAGAACATTCCCAATTAAAGTCATATATTTAATATTTTTCCAAACCGTATTGTGAATGATGAAGTCTAAAGTTAAGGGTTACTGGAATCTTACATCACTTAAAATATTTTTTGTTTTTTGACCCTCATACAGTCATACCTTTTTCAAAACGGAAGAATCTGGAACTTCAACTGTTGTGATATAAAACCATGTTCTTCTGTACTGACCAAAGACAAAGGGATGGAGAAGTTTGTTTTCCTCTGTAAGGCAGCATTTTCTCAGCAGTAGGTTCCTTAAAGTAGCTGTCGTGGAAGGATAACACCACACCCACAGAACTTCTCCATTTGTGTCCTTTTCTACGGTGGAAAGATGGTCACTGTGAGAATGTCAAACAGCAGCAAGGAAGTGAATTGATTGGTTACTCAGAAGCACTTCGTGGAATCAGTTTTAACACCCCATTTTACAAAGCAACCCACAGCACGTGAGATCCCCCCCAATTCTCACCTACCTCTCCTGGTTACATTAGCTAGCTCTCCTGATCTTGAATTTTAGGCCACCTGAGTAAAAAGCTTTTCTAACAAATCATGAATGAAAATGTAGCCTTAGAGGTTTGCTAGGGGTCTTCCCTATCTCCTCCCACACTTTACCTTTTAATCTAGTTGGAAGGATCTTTAATAAATACATAGAATGGATGGGTTTGTTGAAAACTGGAAATTAAGAAAATGGTGAAATCTCTGTCATATGCTATGTACTGATAGTATGTATTCTATATTTAAAATTTTAATAATAATGGTTAAACAGTCATATATGTAGTTTCACCATCAAAGTCAACACTTCAGTAACAAAATAGGAACAATTTGCTAATAATAACTCCAGGCAAAAATAGACTAAACTTTAGAGAAACAGTAACTGAACATACAGCAGTAAAAATCCAGTTTTTGATCTATAGACTTAAAAACAAACCCTTTTATTATGGAAAATAGCAAGCATAAAAAAAGTAGAGAGAATGATAAATGAGCCTCCATCACGCAGCTTCAGCAGTTATCAACACCTGGCACTCCTTGGTTCACAAGGGGAAGGAGCGCCCCTTCCCCTCCCTTATTTTTAAGCAAATCCCTTTTAAATTCATGTCGACATGAAAAATTAAAAAAAACTGAATTGAAAATACGATAAGCCATCTTTTTTTTTGCTTTTACCAGATAAAGTCAGAGTTTAATTCAGCCTCAATTCCGAGGTACCTTCAAGAAGGACTAAGATGCCTGAGGTACCTAGGTTTTGCTTTGAAACAGTTTTTAAAAATCACATTAGAGATGAGCACAGGAAGCCGTTCCCAGGTAAACGCACTCCTTTAAGACAGTGAAAATAATCAGCAACATTTCGCCGCATTTCCGCCAGTTTTGCTAGATCCAAGCAATGTGCTTGTGTACTAGGGTTTAGGGGTATATAAAAACCTCAGAAGAATACTTTTTCAAAGGACAATGGCACTCAGGGAACCGACAGAAGTTCATTCAAGCAACCCCGTGCTCACTGTCGCTGTCGGATGAATGGTTGCTTCAAAAACCCTGCACAAGGTTCCGGCACACACTCCAGACTGCCCAAAGATCCCGATGCACTTCCCTATCCATTAATTCCTCAAAACGAACTGGAATTCCACCCACTGTGATTAGGTAGACACCTGTGTTATATGCACGACCTCTGTCTTAGGATGCAGTTCTCCACTGGTATGAGTTGGGGTTTTGGGGCTAGACTGCAAGGGTCCCCCATCCTGGGTCTGCCACTTCCTAATGTGCGTTCTTGCACAAATGACACCCTGGGCCTCCACCTGCTGCGTAAAGTGGGCATCAAACATTACCCAGATCCCCTGGAGCCGAGGTGAGAGTCAAACGGGAAATAATCCATGCATAACGTGCAGCACCCCGGGCTGGGAGTTGGCCACCGCGTCTGGAATCGCTCGATCACATGATCGGGGCCAGCCGGGCGCCGGGCTGGCAGTCACGCGTGGCTCTCCCTCGTTCGCAGGGACCCCGGCCCTGCAGCCTCACAAACGCGCGGCCTGCAAGCTCCTCTCTGCATGACCGGCGACTCGCCTACGCGGCTCGGTCACCCTCCACGTCCGGGCTCCTGTGCAGCCCGGGGCGTCCAGGAGGAGCTCCCTCCCAGAGCCTAGGAGGCCTCCAGGGTACCCGGCCCCGCCTCCCGGCCCGGCAGGCCCCACACAAGGCCGCGGGCGCACGGGCCCAGGGCGGCAGGCCGGGCCCCTGCGCCGAGGAGGCCGGGCCCCGCAGCCCCTAGCCCAGGCCCAACATGGAGGGGGCCGCGCCCTCCCCACCGCGGGCGGTGCCAGGGACCGCGGGAGGAGGGGCCGTCCCGGCCCCAGGCGGAGACAGAACTGGGTGCGGGCCTGCGGGGCAGGGCGCCTTCCTCCTCACCGATCAGCCCGACTCCGAGCATCAGCAGAGGGTCCGCAGCCTCAGGTGCAGCCATCTTCCGCCGCCGCCGCCGCCGCCGCCGCAGAGCGCCGCTCCCAGCTCTCTGCTCATAAGCTCCGCCTCTCCTCGGGGCCCGCCCGCCCGCAGGCCCCCGCCCCGCAGGCTCCCGCCCCGCCTCCCTCTCTCCAGGCCCCGCCCCCGCCCTGGAGGCCCCCGCCTCCGCCCCGCTCTGCCGGGTGTCTGCCCCTCCATTCACCTTCACCCCAGGCTCCTCACCCTCAGAGATCTCCCTCATTTCTCTACTCCAGATCTTCATTCCGCCCCGTCCTCAGCCCACTCCAATCTTCGCTCTTCTCTTCAGGCTTTCCTCATTCTACCTCTGCCCTCCAGTCTGGCTCAAAAGAGGCGTCCTGAGGATGAAGGAATGGACTCCATTCATTCAGTCCCTTATTCATCCAGCCATCCAAAACAAAAAAAATAATTGAGGATTTAAAATGGCTTTAGGACTTCCCTGGTGGTGCAGTGGTTAAGAGTCCGCCTGCCAATGCAGGGGACATGGGTTCCAGTCCTGATCCAGGAAGATCCCACATGCCGCGGAGCAACTAAGCCCGTGCGCCACAACTACTGAGCCTGCGCTCTGGAGGCCACGAGCCACAACTACTGAGTCCGCATGCCACAACTACTGAAGCCCGCGCGCCTAAAGCCCATGCTTTGCAACAAGAGAAGCCACCGCAATGAGAAGCCCGCGCACCGCAACGAAGAGTAGCCGCCGCTCGCCGCAACTACAGAAAGCCCGTGCGCAGCAACGAAGACCCAACGCAGCCATAAATAAATTAATTTTAAAAATAAAAATGAAATGGCTTTAGAAATATAGTATTGACCAAGACAGAGCATTCCAATGGGGAACTCACTAAAACAGCCCAGAGGGATAAGCCTATTCAATAAAACAGTGCCGTTTGTTAGAGAGTGGATAGGGGTGCGCTGATCTGAAATGGGTGTTAAGAAGGCATCCCTCAGGAAGGGATATTTGAACCAAGATCTGAATGATGGGAAGGAACCAGACAGTTTGGGTGGCTGCAGGATCTTTTCTTCTGGATTCTCTGTGCCTCCAAACCCAAATCACACAAAACTAATCAGGGAAAGATCTTTGGAGTCTGTAGGAATACAATCCCACCCTCATCTCATTCGATCTTTAAAAAAAAATTTTTTTTTTAATGTGACATATTTCATACACACATACCAATCTAAGAAAAACATATGGTTACCACCCAGCTTAAGAAATAAAGTATTACAAGGACGTCCCTGGCAGTCCAGTAGTTAAGACCCCGTGCTTCCACTTCAGGGGCAGCAGGTTGGATCCCAGGGAACTAAGATCCCACATGCCTCGAGGAGCGGCCAAAAATAATAATAATAAAGTAAAAAGAAATAAAGTATTACAAATGTAGTTGAAGCACTCTCCTTCTCTTCCCTAATCTCTTAAACTTCCCTATCCTACAGAGGTAACCACTCTTCTAAATTTGTTAATTGTTGTTTTCCTGTATGTTTTTAAACTTTGGTATATGTGTATGTATCACTCAACAAAATATTATACTCCTTCTAAAACGTTATACCATTGGAACAATAGTTAACATTTATTGGGTGGCAGGCATTGTTCTCCATGCTTTACTTGTATTACTTTCATAAATCCTCACAGTACCCCTGCCTGTAAGTCCTATTATGATCTCCAATTTACAGGTGAGAAAGCTGAAAGGAGATGCAACTTGCTCAGGATAACAAGTGGCAGTGCCAGGATGTGACACCAGGCCGTGGGATTCTAGCCACACACCGGGTCACTGTGCTACACAGCCTCCCATGCTATGGCGTGGTGTTTGTATTCGTTTGTAAAGTGCTTTTCTCTTTTCTTTCTTTTTTTTTTTGCTCAGCGTTATGATTTATCCAAGTTAATATTTATAGCTCTGGTTCAGTAATTTTAACTGTTGAGTGATATTTTGCATGTGAAAATATGATTATTTCCATTGTCTGTTGATGGACATTAAGTTTGTTTCCTGTTTTTTACCGTATCATTACAGTGCTGCTATATTTTAAACACGTCTCCTCATTCTACCTGCTCTTTACCTTGAGAAATTCTTCATCATCAAGTCTCAAGTATGATTTCTTCCCTAAACCCAGGCAAAACTACATTGTCTCTCTTCCAAAGCCTAATAGCATTCGGCCGTAGAGCTAGGATTGGTGTATGTTTAGGTGTGTATATGGGGCTTCTGTTTCTCCCATTAGACTGAACTCCTGGAGGGCGTGCACTTCTGGATTCCTTGTGCTCACTATTGTAGTAAATAGTTGTTAACGTTTCTAGTTCCCACAGAAAATATGCAAGTATTGGGGGCTGAGGAGTGAGATGCAGAGTCGGAATCAGTTTGTAAGCCAAGCAGACGTTTGCACTTATGTTTCATTGGCCTTTGAAATGTCTAGTGGGGTTCTACAGAAAAAGTGTTTACAAGGAAAACAGATCCTCTTGCGGATTCCCTTTAACAGCCTCAACAATACACCAGCCTGCATCAATCTGCACCTTAAGCACCTGCTTTTAGTGAAGGCCACTGCCACCCAATCAACTAGGATAACTATATAAAATCACATATAGCAGCTACTGATATGAGCTGAAATAACCCATTGTTATATAGTATGGTCCTAACCCCCATTACCTTGGAATGTGACTTATTTGGAGATAGGGCCTTTAAAGAAGTGATTAAGTTAAAATGAGGCTGTTAGTGTGGGTTCTAATCGAATCTGACCTGTGTCTTTTTTTTTTTTCAAGTTATTTTCTTTTTAAATTTATTTATTTATTTTATTTTTTATTTTTGGCTGTGTTGGGTCTTCGTTTCTGTGCGAGGGCTTTCTCTAGTTGCGGCGAGCGGGGGCCACTCTTCATCGCGGTGCGCAGGCCTCTCACTATCGCAGCCTCTCTTGCTGCGGAGCACAGGCTCCAGACGCGCAGGCTCAGTAGTTGTGGCTCACGGGCCCAGTTGCTCCGCGGCATGTGGGATCTTCCCAGATCAGGGCTTGAACCCGTGTCCCCTGCATTGGCAGGCAGATTCTCAACCACTGCACCACCAGGGAAGCCCCTGACCTGTGTCCTTTTAAGAGGAAATTTGGACACACAAGAAGATACCGGGGATGAGCTCACACAGAGAAAAAGCCACACGAGGACCAGAGAGGCTGCTGTGCAAGCCAAGGAGAGAGGCCTCAGGAGAAACCAAACCTGCTGACACCTTTTTCCTGGACTTCTAGCCTCCAGAATGGTGAAAAATTAAATTTCTGTTGTTTAAGCCACCCAGTCTGTGGTATTCTGTTATGGCAGCCCTAGCAAACTAATATAGCTACTCTTAGGCAATTAGTTTTAGATGCATATGGAGTGCTCTGCTGGATGTTATATTTCTGTGGGGCTTTCCCCCTGTTCTCTTATAACAGAGAAGCTTGAGAAAATTACCTTTGAGTCATTATCTCTGCAGTAAAGGGGTGGGGCCATTGAGTTCACCTAGATAGTCTTCCTTGGATGGGCAATTGTTCCCTCATCTGGGATTAAGACATATAGTCACCTGTGTTTGGGAGTTTAAGAGGAAATGTGCCAGACACCTGAAGGGATCCCAACACCTCCAAGGAGAGAAAGTAACACAGGGTCTGTGTGCATGGAGTGATGGACCCTGAAACCAGCCCTACATAACCTGCTGTTCCTGAGGCAACTGGTTCCCCTGAGGAGCCAGAGCAAGAGTTCCTCAGAGATTCAGGGTCCCCCACAAAAATCAGCACAAGGATCCATGCCCTGAGGAACATCACAGAGTCCAGTACCATAGTGGATGCTGCAGGCTTAGTCTTTCAACAGTGATCTGTGGGGCTGTGAGAACCACAGTCACACGTGGAATGCCCAGAACTACTTCACAAACTCCCTGGATTTGTTTGCTGGGCATCTGGGACAATTGGAAAGAAACCCTTAATAAGGCAGCTGGATGCTCTAGAATTTCATACGAAAGATAAAAGCAACATGAACATAATTGTTTATAGAGTTTGCGGTAGTTCATACTGATTTAACTAGGAAATACCATTTTGTTTAATATGGGTTTTATGTATTTAAAGAAAAAATGTTAATGAAGCCTTTTAAAAAGGCAGTTTGGCAGTATCTATCAAAATGGAAAAGTGCATACCCAGCAATTTACTTTTAGG
Source organism: Eubalaena glacialis (assembly GCF_028564815.1). NCBI lineage: Eukaryota > Metazoa > Chordata > Mammalia > Artiodactyla > Balaenidae > Eubalaena > Eubalaena glacialis. Next base: position 12,211,085 of record NC_083716.1, read on the forward strand.
ACATACTACACATGGACACAAATATGCATGTGCAAGGATCTTCATACAGTGCTACTAGTAATAGTGAAAATGTGAGAAGAAGAACTGCAATCCTGCAGCCTGTGGAACAAAAACCACATTCACAGAAAGACAGACAAGATGAAAAGGCACAGGGCTATGTACCAGATGAAGGAACAAGACAAAAGCCCAGAAAAACAGCTAAATGAACTGGAGATAGGAAACCTTCCAGAAAAAGAATTCAGAATAATAATAGTGAAGATGATCCAGGACCTCGGCAAAAGAATGGAGGCAAAGATCGAGAAGATGCAAGAAATGTTTAACAAAGATCTAGAAGAATTAAAGAACAAACAAACAGAGATGAACAACACAATAACTGAAATGAAAACTACACTAGAAGGAATCAACAGCAGAATCACTGAGGCAGAAGAACGGATAAGTGACCTGGAACACAGAATGGTGGAATTCACTGCTGCGGAACAGAATAAAGAAAAAAGAATGAAAAGAAATGAAGACAGCCTAAGAGACCTCTGGGACAACATTAAATGCAACAACATTCGCATGATAGGGGTCCCAGAAGGAGAAGAGAGAGAGAAAGGACTCGAGAAAATATTTGAAGAGATTATAGTTGAAAACTTCCCTAACATGGGAAAGGAAATAGCCACCCAAGTCCACGAAGCACAGAGATTCCCATACAGGATAAACCCAAGGAGAAACACGCCGAGACACATAGTAATCAAATTGGCAAAAATTAAAGACAAAGAAAAATTATTGAAAGCAGCAAGGGAAAAATGACAAATAACATACAAGGGAACTCCCATAAGGTTAACAGCTGGTTTCTCAGCAGAAACTCTACAAGCCAGAAGGGAGTGGCATGATATACTTAAAGTGATGAAAGGGAAGAACCTACAACCAAGATTACTCTACCCGGCAAGGATCTCATTTAGATTCGATGGAGAAATCAAAAGCTTTACAGACAAACAAAAGCTAAGAAAATTCAACACCACCAAACCAGCTCTACAACAAATGCTAAAGGAACTTCTCTAAGTGGGAAACACTAGAGAAGAAAAGGACCTACAAAAACAAACCCAAAACAATTAAGAATATGGTAATAGGAACATACATATCGATAATTACCTTAAACGTGAATGGATTAAATGCTCCAACCAAAAGACACCGGCTGGCTGAATGGATACAAAAACAAGACCCATATATATGCTGTCTACAAGAGACCCACTTCAGACCTAGGGACACATTCAGACTGAAAGTGAAGGGATGGAAAAAGATATTCCATGCAAATGGAAATCAAAAGAAAGCTGGAGTAGCAATACTCATATAAGATAAAATAGACTTTAAAATAAAGAATGTTACAAGAGACAAGGAAGGACACTACATAATGATCGAGGGATCAATCCAAGAAGAAGATATAACAATTATAAATATATATGCACCCAACATGGGAGCACCTCAATACATAAGATAACTGCTAACAGCTATAAAAGAGGAAATCAACAATAACAGTGGGGGACTTTAACACCTCACTTACACCAATGGACAGATCATCCAAAATGAAAATAAATAAGGACACAGAAGCTTTAAATGACACAATAGACCAGATAGATTTAATTGATATTTATAGGACATTCCATCCAAAAACAGCAGATTACACTTTCTTCTCAAGTGCACATGGAACATTCTCCAGGATAGATCACATCTTGGGTCACAAATCAAGCCTAGGTAAATTTAAGAAAATTGAAATCATATCAAGCATCTTTTCCGGCCACAATGCTATGAGATTAGAAATCAGTTACAGGCTACAAACAGCAAATGCTGGAGACGGTGTGGAGAAAAGGGAACCCTCTTGCACTGTTGGTGGGAATGTAAATTGATACAGCCACTATGGAGAATGGTATGGAGGTTCCTTAAAAAAGTAAAAATAGAATAACCATATGACCCAGCAATCCCACTACTAGGCATATACCCAGAGAAAACCGTAATTCAAAAAGACATATGCACCCCAGTGTTCATTGCAGCATTATTTACAATAGCCAGGACATGGAAGCAACCTAAATGCCCATTGACAGACGAATGGATAAAGAAGATGTGGTACATATATAGAATGGAATATTACTCAGCCATAAAAAGGAATGAAACTGGGTCATTTGTAGAGACGTGGATGGATCCAGAGACTGTCATACAGGGTGAAGTAAGTCAGAAAGAGAAAAACAAATATCGCATATTAACGCATATATCTGGAACCTAGAAAAATGGTACAGATGAACTGGTTTGCAGGGCAGAAATTGAGACGCAGATGTAGAGAACAAACATATGGACACCAAGGGGGGAAAGCAGCAGCGGGTGGTGGTGGTGGTGTGATGAACTGGGCGATTGGGATTGACATGTATACACTGATGTGTATAAAATCAATGACTAATAAGAACCTGCTGTATAAAAAAATAAAGTAAAATTCAAAAAAAATGTTAAGTAGAAACTAACACACCATTGTAAAGCAATTATACTCCAATAAAGATGTTTAAAAAAATGTTAAAAAGATAAAATAAATCTTCTGTAAAAAAAAAGAAAATGTGAAAATTAGCCAATATTAATGAAGAAACAAAAAACAATCGTACGTTCCGTATTACAGAATGCTATGAAGCTATGAAGGAGAGTGAGGTAGACATATTTGTACTAACTCATTATAATCCCATCTATGTGTAAAACTCCAAGCTGCTATGTGTATATGTGTATGTATATATGTTATAGGATGGGAGGGATGCATACCCAGCTGCTGACAGTGGTTTCCTCAGAGGAAGAGCAAGGGGGGAGGGTGTGAAGGAAGGTTTGGGGCTGTGTACCCCAAACACTGTGGACTGTATAATAAAAATACAAATATATGGAAATGTATAGTACAGAAATGTATACAAATACAAATATTTATAAATGTGTATATTTAGTGCATAAAGGCATTAAATATACTATCTATAAGGTCCCTAACTGTAAAAATATAGAACAATATTGAAAAGTATTCAAATGTTAGTAACAGTGGTTTTCTTTAGATAGATGACTTCAGCAATTTTTTTCTCCTATTACTTTTATTTCACAATTTAAAAAATGCTGTATTTCTTTGCATCCAATAGTCCAAATTTTTAAATCTCTGAAATTGGGATGCATCCTATAATTATAATCGGGAGTGTTTTTTTCTTTCTTAATGGTACATAAAATGATGTGTTTAATCACTAATGGCATTTCTAGATTTGAAGAAACATGGTAGACAGAAAAAATAAGAAAATATGTTAAATTCATAGACCCCAGATATTCTGTCTTTTCCACTTCACTAAGGTCATTTGCTGAATCTTAAAAGAGACACATTTAGCCCAAAATACGTTATAATTTTATGTGGTATTTGGGCTTGGGTAATCATTTTCCATTAAATTAGCAAGAATGTAGAATCAGTAAGACTTGATTTCCTTTGCTCAGTGCGCTAGCATCTGCAAAACAGACTGTGACATGGGATAAAGGCTGGGGAGAGGGTACAGACATCAGCACAGCAGAGTTCTTGCCTGTGACCACCTTACAACAGGTGGAAAACAGAAAAGAGTAGAGGGAATGCATGACCAGATCTACTGTTTCTGGGATTTCAGACCTAGAGATCCACACTTGCGGAAAGAGAAAAAGGCGAGAAGTCTCAGAGGTGGAACAGGATGAGAGCCTCCGAGTCATTGCCTCTCCTTGCCCTGCTTGGGTGGCTCTGCTGGGTGTGGGGACCTAAGGTGGGCACTCTAAGTACTTCCTCTAAGAGTAAGTTAGGGAAAGCCCCCTGTGGCCAAGGCCCATCGGTGTCACCTTAGTCTCTGGCACATTCTGGAGGCATTCAGAAAATAAATGAGGAGGAAGATGATGACCAACAGGTACTAAAACAAAGGATTTGAGGGAGATGGTGGTGGGTACTGGGAGGGAAGGATAAAGAAGGCTGCGGCCAGGCTCGGATGGAGTGGGACAGAGGGTAGGGTTGGAGAGGTTATCTCTGGGAATGTGGGAGGATGACTGGAACTGACGCCTTCCTCCCTCCCCTTTCACCCCCAAGCGCTGTCAGACCTGCCAGACAGGTTCTCCAGCGTTAAGGGGGAGAAGTAGAGGGTGGAGAGAGGGGCGGCACCCCAACCTTTGGCAATAAGATTGACTGCTGAGTGTGGAACAGACAAACTTGAGCTCTAATTCCAGCTCTGCCCCTCCTAGCTGTTAAACCAGTCTTCTCTGGGCTTGTTTTCTCAGTGATCAAATGCAGCTAACCATATCTTCCTCTGTGCCTGTCCTAATAAGGGTTGGACCAAGAAAAATCTTTATGCTAATGTTATAGATAAGAGTAGCCTTGTGGAGAGTATGAACTAAACTACGGTGGCCGGTGTCAGGGCAGGACAGGCATTTAGAAAGTTTTTCCCCCTCTTTGACCGAGTATTAGTTGAAAAGAGTGCAGCGGAAACTGTAACCAAAAGAGGCATTATGCTTCTAGAAAAATCTCAAGGAAAAGTATTGCAAACAACAGTAGTAGTTACCGGACTGGGCTCTAAGGCACCAAAGCAGTTCTAGACAAGGATTATTTCTTACTTAGAGATGGTGACGTTCTTGGAAAGTATGTAGACTGAAATAAATCACTACTGAAATGGCATCACGTGAAGCTGCCCATTCCACTGAGGTATTTCATCATGTAAATAATTTCCATGTCTCTCTTTTATAATAAACTAATGATATCCCCCCAAAAGAATAGCCTGTGTAGGGCATCCCCAAGACCACCCCCAGATTCAATGATTTGTTCAGGGGATTCACAGGATTCAGCATATAGCTGTATTCATGGCTATAATTTATTACAGCTGGAGGATACAAAGCCAAATAGCAAAGGGGAAAGGCACAGGGGCTGATGTTCAGGGCAAAGTAGGCCCAAGCTTCCAAGAGTCCTCTCCTAGTGGAGTCACACAGGATGCACTTGATTCCTCCAGCGACAAGTTGTGACAGCACATGTGAAATATTGTTGACCAGGGAAGCTCATTAGAGACTCAAGGTTTTTATTGAAGGTGCCGGTCACGTAGGCAACTTCTGCCCAGCACGTTTCAAAATTCCAGCCTCTCACAAGGAAACAGGTGTTCAGCATGAACCCCACTGTGTGTACGAATAGGTTAGGCATAGTTGGTTACTCTTATCAATTCTGGGAATGGTGGGAGTGATCCCGAAATCCAAGTTCCCGACACCAGCCAAGGGCCTACCTTCCTGGCAGGCTTTTCTAAGGGTGACAGTCTCTGGCCCGCTACGTCTGGTTTGTGCAACCTGCTCCTTGCTCCCCAGGAAAAGATAAAGAAGTTGTTGGCACTGATGTGGATTTGGAAAATGCCCAAACTCTCTGGGTATGTGGATAAGGGACCCAATATTTTCCACAGATGTTCCAATGCCCAGGCTCTTGTGAGCCAAGTGTGGCTCTTCTTTTCATCTGTTTCCATAACTGGATTTAATCAGAGATTAGGCATGTAGTCAGCCAAGAGCTTCTTTGGGGTGGCAGCTCTTTTAAGGGATTCCGGGCCTGCCAGGGGACTGGAAAGTCACTTCTGGAAGGGGATTCAGTCAACTGCCCTGACACTCTGTCTTGATGGTTAACTGGCTTCCAGGCTATTCGAGACTTCCAGAACATTCCCAAGAGGAAGTCATCCTTCTTGTGTTCTCCAACATTTCAGGATGCTAATATTGGAAACTGAGTAGATCCTAGGCCCCAGGAAGCCCAGCTTTGGAGCTGTGTTGCATTAAAAGAAACATTTCAGTAAGGAAAATGCAATTAAAATTAATTCTGATCCTTATTTGCATTTTTCAAAGAGCATTAAAGATGACAGAATTCATTACCTACAGTAATATGTCTTAAAATTCCTTTCCTCTCATATTCTTAAACATTTTATTGTATTATTTTTAATTTTAAAATGTGGTACTGAAATCTGGGATAAATGTTTTGTTTTAGAACAGTTTTCGATTTACAGAAAAGTTGCAATGATAATACTGAGAGTTACCATATACTCCCCACCCGGTTTCTTCTATTATTAACATCTTACATCAGTGTAGTACATTTGTGGGACTTTTCTAGTGGTCCAGTGGCTAAGGCTCCATGCTCCCAATGCAGGGGGCCCGGGTTTGATCCCTGGTCAGGGAACTAGATCCTACATGCTGCAACTAAAAAGATCCCACATGCCGCAACTAAGACCCGGTGCAAGCCAAATGAATAAATAAATATTAAAAAAAAAAAAGTATAGTACATTTGTCACAACTATTGAGCCAATGTTGATACATTAGTAACTGAAGTTTATATTTTATCCAGATTTCCTTAATTTTTACCTAATGAGTTTTTCTGTTTCAGGTTTCTACTTAGGATGTTTCCTTAGGGTCCTCTTGGCTGTGACAGTTTCTCAGACTTTCCTTGTTTTTGATCACTTTGACAGTTTTGAGGAGTAGTGGCCAGGTATTTTATAAACTGTCCTTCAGTTAGGAGTTGTCTGATGTTTTTCTCACGATAAGACTAGGTTTTGCATTTAGCGGGAGGAAGACCACAGTGGTCAAGTGCAGTTCTCATCTCATCATATGACACCTTGATCACCTGGCTGAGGTTGTGTTTGTTGGGTTTCTCTCCTGGAAAGTCACTCTCTCTCTCCTTTTTCTATACTGTTCTTTTTGGGTAGAAGTCACTATGCACAGCTGACACCTAAGGAGTGGAGGCTTATGCTCCACTCTCTTGAGGGCAAAGTATCTATATAAATTATGTGGAATTCTTCTCCACGGGAAATTTCTCTATTTGCTCACATTTATTTATTCAATCATGTATTTATGTCGGCACAGACTCCCTTGTATTTTTGTAAACTCTCTCTCTCATTCATCTGGCACAGGTTCTCATATCTCTCTCCACTCTCCTTAGAAGTAACTCTTTCCCTTACCTTCGATCTTCTCTCCTCTTTCCTTTTTTCCCCCCATTAGCCTTTTTTCCCACCCCTCTATTATCCCTCTGTCTCTCATCTCAGCCCCTTCCTACTTGAATCTCCTACCCACCTTCTCCAGCTGTCCTCCTCATTGATTACTTCCTGTCCCGAATATAGGATGTGGAAAACAGGGGGAAGGAAAGGGGGAAACGCTCATTAGTCATCATCAGAATAGTTTAGCAGTTGAGGGGGCAGAAAGAGGCTGTGAATATTTCAAGCACTGATTATTTTATCCGTCTTGCATATACGTGGAAATGACTTCTAGAGAGCTTGTGTCAGGGATGGTGCTAAGAACGATACACATAGTATCTCACTCAACCTCACAACAACCTCATAATGCTTATTCCACGGTTGATAAAGCTGAGGCTCAGAGAGATTACTTGCCCAATGTCAAGTAAAATGGCAAAGCTGTGGTTTGAAGCCACAACTAACTCCAAAACTGGCATGCTCATAGGAATAAGTGAGATCTATTTATAATCCTAGTTCCCTAGGAAATGTAACATGCCCCTAGTTCTAAAAACACCAGTGTGGAGTACGGTAACTTGTTCATAGCCTCAGAGAGTCTCAAAGCTCTCATGAGGCTTTCGCTAGACCTGTCTGAATTTTTATAGTTACACCTTACACAGTCTTGCCCTTTTCCTCCATTGAGCTGTACCCTGGTTTTCACTTCCTGCAAAGCGAAGACTCCATAGTGTTTCATTCTTTTTTCTCTGTGAGTTAATATGGAGAAAACTGTTAAGGTCTCTGTATTAGTTTTCTCTTGCTATGTAACAGGTTACCACAGACAGTGGCTTAAAACAACACCCATTTATTAGCTCCCAGTTCTGTAGATTTGTGTGGCTGGGTCTCTGTTCAGGGTCTTGCCAGGCTGCATTCCTTTCCGGAGGCTCTGGGGAAGAGTCTGTTTCCAAGCTCATCCAAGTTGTTGGTAGAATTCAGTTCCTTGCAGTTGTAGGACTGAGGCCTCCATTCACTGGTTGGCTTTTGGCTGGGGGACTGCTCTCGGCTCCTAGAGGCTGCCCGCAGTTTTTCGCTCTGTGGCTCCCTCCATATACTTTCTCATGCTTTGAATCTCTTACTTCCTCTGCCTCTGACCTCTACACCCAGATTTAAAGGGCTCATGTGATTGGTTAGGCCCACCCAGATGATGTCCCCCTCCCTTTTTTGGGGGGGGACGTGGGATCTTAGTTCCTCAACCAGGTGGAGCCTTAACCACTGGACCACCAGGGAAGCCCCAATCTCCCCTTCTTAAAGTCAGCTGTGACATATAACTAACCTACTCACAGAAGTAATACACCATCACATTTACAGTCCCAGACATTAAACAGGATGTGTACAACACGGAGAAGGAGTCTTGGAGGACATCTTAGAAGTCTGCCTACCACAGTCTCCATTCCTTCATTTATTCACACGTCTCATACTTATGGAATGCCTGCCCTGTGCTGGGCATAGTTCCAGGAGGTGGAGATACAGCGGTGAACAAGATGAACTTGGCCTCTTAAAGCTTACCATCTAGTATGTTAAGGCAGACAGTAACCAAGGAAACAGAGAAAACTCCCAGTTAGTGCTGACTGCTCCTCTGAGAATTAAAACAGGCTGGTCTTTAGATTAGATTGGGTGGTCAGGAAAGGGTTCTCTGAGGAGGGACTATTTTAGCTACTCCCTGAGAAGAGAGCACAATGAAAAGGTCCATGTGAAGATAGTCTAACATCCACAAACCTAGGATGAAAGCCCACACGTTCTAGGGTTCCCTCTAATCATGTTTAACACATTTCACAGAGACGCCTCGTTTCAAACCACACCCCAAACCACTCTGCACAGTGCCTTTTACTCATTCTGCTTCCTTGGCTGTAGTTGGTTTGTGTAGCTTTGGGCATAATCTCCTCAATTCCCAAGCAGGAGCTGGGCTTCATGGTGTGCCAACAATGGCATGTGTGAGCACGTATGCCAATTCCCACAAACAAGCCCCTCTTTCTTCTTCCCCTCAGCCTTCTTCTAGAGGCAAGCAGAATATTAATTGAAGACTCCTGAGTGTAAGATGCATTTTTCCCAATAAATAACAGTATATTGCCAGGACATGTTTCTGCTAAAGAATATACTCAACTGAATTTGTATTCCAAGTTCCTGCTTTAAATGTGCAGAACCCAAAGGCTCAGTGAGAACTGTCTGGCACAAGCACAGTGTAGCCCACGTCTGCCTTTGGTGCACCACCGCCTAAAAGCTTTCCAACCCCGGTTAGACACTTTCATGGTTAGGAATTCAAGGCTGTGAGGTTTAGGACCTAGTTTGTTATCGTGCAGCTGGAACCACCAAGGTGCTTGGGTGTGACCATGAGCCAGGCACTGTCCAGACGCAAAGATTAATGGTCCCAATCATTATCTTCAAAGGACTTCCAGGGTCATAGAGGAGACCAACATGCAGATGGGCAATTATAATATAGGAGGCTTGCTTTAACCAATTGTCATTTCTTCGACGAAGATTTATTGAGTGCTTACTCTGTGCAGGGCACTCTTACTGGTGCTGCAGATATAGCATTTGAACAAAACAGACAAATCCCTGCCCTCATCAAGCTTATATTCTAGAGGAGTAGACAATAAAGAAAGAAACTCATAAAATATATCAGGGATCAAATGATGATAAAGAAATCAATGCTATGGAGGAAAATAAAGAAGAGAAGCACGCTAGGAAGTACCGTATGGGAAGACATTATTATTACTTTAAAGAGGTGAGGGAAGACAGCACTGAAAAGGTGACACTGGCGTGGCATGGGAGGGACAGGGAAAGGAAGGGATCGTGTAGGGCCTTGTAGGCCATTATAAGGACTGACATTCACAGGGTGATCTGGGGGCCACAAGAGGGTCGTCATTAGGGGACTGACATGATCACCTCACTTTTGTGTTAAAAGGATCCCCCTCCTTGCTAAGTGGAGAAAAATGAGAAGGGAGCCAGGTGAAAAGAGAAAGACAAGCTAGCAGGTTATTATACACTCCAGATGAGAAATGATGGTGACTTGGATCAGAGTGATAGCTGTGGAGGTAGCACATGTGGGATTTGTTGATGGGTTGACTGGATGTGGGGATATGACAGAAAAAGTGGAGTCGAGGATGTCTCCAACACTTTTGTGGCTTAAGCAACCGGAAGAAAAGGGTTGCAATGGTTCACTGGGGGACGATGGCAGGAGGCACAGGTTGGAGCCAGAAGAGACCCGGAGTCTGGTTTGGGACAGGCTGGGTGTACGCCGTGTGTCAAACATTTAATGGATGTGAGACGGGCTTTCAGGGGAGAGATCAAGTGCTGATGATACAATTTTGTAACTTATAAGCACAGATGTGATTTCTAAAGCTATGAGCTAGCATGTCGGGTACGTTTGCCATAAGCAAGCATTTCCACTGCATAACTAATTGGCCGTAAGAAAATTTTGTTATGAAGGATATAATAACTGGTTGACAGTTCTTGGTTTGACAGTTTGGTTTCAACTGGTTGAAATGTATTAGCATTTCTTCCAGTTAGTGACATTATGGATGTCTTTATCGAGCTGACAGATGAGGTCCCTCTTTTACTTTTCGTTATTTTATCTTTTAGGGCAAAATTGCCTAAGGCCAATTTGTTATGCGGCAAAAAATATTTGGAGCCAAAATGCTTGCGGCAAAGATGCCTATGGCAAAGATGCATACTGCGAAAGTACCTAGAAGCCTGAGCTAGAACCAAGAGATGAAGATAGTTAGAGGAGGGAAGAGGTCCAGGAGCTGAGCCCTGGGACTTTTCAACCTTAGAGGTCAGAGAGATAAGGAGCAGACAGAGAGGTAGGAAGAAAATCAGGAAAGGGTGATCCTGGAAGCCAAATGAAGACAGTGTTTCAGGGAGGATGCAGTGATCATATCTGTGTGTGAGAGGAGATGGAATCCAACATATTGGTAGGTAGGGGCTGGCTCTAGATGGGATAGTGGATGGTGAGTAACAGGAGGGAAGGCAGAGGGTCTGAGCACAGATGAAGATGGGTGGTAGATGGCAGAGTGCCAAAGTTCTCTAATTTTTCCACTGTTTTGGCCATTGGCTGAGAGTAGAGAAAGGACGTACTGGAGAATTAGAGAGAGGAAAAAGTATGAACTAGTCATCCGGGAGAGTGGGAGTGTGGCCCAGAGAAGTGGAGTAGGATGGCTGAACAGCAACACAGTGCTTGTTGAGGCTTGTGATTGTGAACTTAAAGTGAGACTTGTCGACATGGCTGTGCATTCTTCTCCAGTCACATTAGGCTATAGGCAAGGAGTGGGTGGAGGGTTGGATTGGCCAGGGTTTGGGGTAGAATAAAGGGAGAACTGAGCAAGAAAATAACTAAATGATGGAGTCCAAGTTGCGTCTGGAGGAAACAGAGGACAAGAGGGATGAGAGCAGTGAAAAGGAAGCACAATTGATGAATGGATTGCAGGTCCCAGTCAGGCAGCAGGGTTGTTCAAGTTGGGATCTGATAGAATTAACCATAGGCGGTGGTGGCCAGAAAATAAGATGCTTGAAATCAAGATTTGGGAACTGAGATAGTTAGTGTGACAAGGTCTGGGTTAGGGGTCAGCAAACTATGGCCTGTGGGTTAAATTTGGCCTGCTGCCTGTTTTTATACAGCCTTGAGCTAAGAATGCTTTCTCACATTTTAAAATATATTAAAAAAAAAAAAAAGACTATCATCCTTTTAGCAAGAACGGTTGCCCCAATAATTGAAGACATTGCTTCCTGGTCTGCAAAGCCTACATTAATTACTACTTGGCCCTTTATAGAAAAAGTGTGTTGACTCTTGGTCTAGACTCTAGGGTATCACCATGTGTGAGTGGCTGAGCTCAGGTAGAGGGCACATAGTGAAGGCCAGGTGGCCAGGATCATTTACTGATACATGGGTATAGAGCCCACAAATCATTACGATGGTGGTGTTGGAGAGAGTGACAGGGAGCCAGAACTAAGAGCCAAGGAATGAGGGAATGTGACCTGGGTTCTGAAGATGCCTGTCGAGGACTGCAGTGTGGAGGAATCACATGTGGCCTAGACTGATGGCATGAATGTCAAAACTCAGAATTTAAGGGAGGAGAGAGAAAGAGAGAGAGCGCGCTCTGGAAGTAGCTAGTGGGAAGAGCTAGTCGGTCACTGGTCACCTCCAGGCACCAGTGGTTTGATGGAGGAACACAGCCACCCCTTGACGAGGTTGCAGGGGCAGCAGAGTGTTCAGGGCTGGCCCCAGTGATGGAGTTAACGGTGGCCTGAACAAAGAGCACAGGCAAAGGGGAAGTTGGGTTGGGCCCCCGCTGGCAGGAAAGGCTTTGCAGAGGAAGCCTTTGGGCTGAAGCTTGAAGTACTAGCAGGAGTTAGTCAGGTAACGGTGGTGGTGGGGGGGAGGGATATATATGTGCAGGAAAGCATGGTATCTTTGAGCACTGACCTCAGAAAATCATGAGTGAACTTCGGCACAACTGGAGGTTCATAATCAGTGCCATTAGGAACTTTGGGTGAAGAACATTCTTGTTTCTTCTTTCCTATTTGCATGCTGAGGCTTAGGGATATCGAGCACTCCGTGTAGATGGGGAGATGCTCTATGAATGAAGTGTGACACACATTGGCCTTTAAACTTGTTACCTCCCCATGTGTAAGGTAGGAAAATGTATTATATAAATATTTATGTAAGGATTTATTCATTTCTCTCTCCAGCATTTTTTGAGAGCATCTTGTCTGCCTGATGCCGTGCCAGGCATTGGGGATACAGTGGTGAACAACACAAATATGGTCCTTCCCTCTCTGAACTTACAGTCCGCAAGTAATTACACTGAAGTATGGTCAGTGCTAAGACAGGATGTTACTGGCGCTCAATGCCTTGGCACCTAATCTTATCTGGGGGCCAGGGAAGAATCCTGGCAGAAGTGACATGTATAGGTGATTGTTGCCAGAGCAAGGAATGGGCAGTGGTGAATTTCCAAGTGAAGTGATGGCATGCGCTGGGTTGGAGGTAGGAAAGGGCTGTTTCGGGCACTGAAAAGACGCTGAGTGTGCTGAGAGATGGGCCTAGAGAGACGATGCGGGCCTGGACTGGAGTGGTGTCTCCGTTTCCACGTGGCTTCTTTTTTTTTTTTTTGGCCTTGTGGGATCTTAGTTCCCTGACCGGGGATTGAACCCGGGCCCTGGGTGGTGAAAGCACGGAGTCCTAACCACTGTACTGCCAGGGAATTCCCTCCACGGAGCTTCCGATGAGTGTTCAAATCTTCCTCTCTCTAGACTGCAAAGTCTGAGAAGGCAGGAACCAAATCTATCCTGTTCAGCTGCTGTGTACCTACCTATCGGGGTGCTTATCTCCTCAGCCTGGCACATAGTAATGGTTTGTTGATAATATGACGTAGTTTGTTCAATGAATGTATAAATGTGAACCTTGGTTTACCCCTGAAATTTATTATGTTCGTCAGTATAAATACCTTCATTACAGCATTTTTGTACACAAAACAATGAATGTGAAAGCATTTCAGTAAACTGTAAAACGTGATACTTGTTTTAATACTGTAAGACATTATGTTGCAAATATGTATAATGTAGTACTTCAGTTGTGCCCTTAACAACTGTTTTTTTGAGAATCATATTTATTCCACTCAAGTCAGAAAAGCCCTCCAGAACACTGTATTAGAGAAATTATCCAGTCATATATAGTACAAAAGTAGCTTGATTAGGGAAAAAACCTTTATCACCCTGATTACTTCCTTTTGCCACCTCCTGAGTGGCTTTTAGTATGCTTAGGTTGCTTGTTTTCTACTAAGTGAGCATTAATCAACAGGAAGTAATTATGCTTTCCTCCAGGCCCAGAAAAGATCCTATCTTGACCCTCATTGTGTACTCATCTATCTCTGAGGGCCCAGGTAATCTCTGTGTCCCCAATTTTAAAATTTTACCTAGATATGAAATAAGCTTGCTTATTTGTTTAAGTTACTTATTACAACCCTCCTCCCCATACTAGTCCGTGCTGTGACAGGTCACTACTATCTCCAGTGGTGAGCATCGCTGGCCCTAATGATATCTGCTCAAAGCACTTGTGTTAAGTGAATAAATTCAGCATTTTAACTCAGTCAAGCCAGGACATTCTCTAGGCGGATGGGACCTGATAGTAAATTTGTATGACTCCGCACAAGTCATGTTAAAAGAAGAATCTGTGCCTTCTCGCCAGACAGAAGCTCTGAGCCAAATCTCACCTTTCCCACCCAGATTGTCGCTCAAGAGTGAGGTGCCGGAGAACCAGCTCCCTAACATTTCCCCGCGGAGTCCCCAGGTGCAGCCAGAGAGCTAGGAAGCCTTCGGCCGGCGCCACGTCAGCCGGCAGGCGTGCGCCCAATGCGCCTGCGCGCGAGGAGGGGCGGTGCGTGGGCGAAGGCCCGCCCCTACATCCGGGGCCTAGGCGGCGGCGGCGACGCCGCCGCGCGGGGGTCACGTGGTTCTTTCCTTTCCGTCTCTGGCCGGCTGGGCGCGGGCTACTGCTGGCGAGGAGCGTGGAGCCTCGCGCTGCTTCCCCTTCGTCTCCTCTCCCGGCCCGGGCCCCTAAGGAGTTCGCTGACGCCGGGTGAGCTGAGCCTGCCGCCAAGATGCCGGCCTATTTCCAGAGGCCGGAAAATGCCCTCAAACGCGCCAACGGTGAGTAGGGGATCAGGGCGCGCCGGACTGGGGCGGCCCGAGGCCTCGGAAGTCGAGGCGCCCGGGCCAGCTTCTCGCTGCTCCGCCGCCCAGCTGCGGCTGCACAGGAGGCCGATGCGGCCTCCCCGCCGCCGACTCAGGCCGTGGTTGGGCATGGTGTCCCTTCTTGCTCCAACCGACTGGGGGGTGGGAGGCGCGGAGCAGGGAACCGTCGCTTGGGGGTCCGTCCCTCCCGCCGCCGCCGCCGGGTGAGTCTCGGGGCCGCGGCTCCCGAGACAGGCCTACCCGGGCCCGAGCTTCTGCCGCCCGCCCGCACGCCTGCGCTTGGTCCTCCAGACCACGGGGCTTTCAGCTTCGGCCCCGCGCCCCCGGTCGCCATCTGGGAGTGCCGGGGAGGAGGAAACATGGCTCCCTCCTGGGGACAATGCACGCGAGAACCTCGGCTCCACCTCCCGCCGGGCCGGGAGCCGTGCAGTCCCACCTCCGACCCTCCCGCAGACAGCTCGGCACCCCCCGAATCCAGCCCCGCGCTTTGCGGGGTCAGGGTCCACTTACCCTCTCCTCTGACCACTATCTCCGCTTCGGGGACTGTGACCCATTTAACCCGTTTCCTATTTTTTTCTGGCATTGATTATTGGCAGCTTAGAAGCCTACTCCGAATCACAGGAAGTTGGAACAGAGTTAATACTGTAAGAGGGACTTCAAGTTCTCTCTCAAAGATAACGAAAGTGAGGCCTAGGGAGTCTGGTTTGCTCAAGGTCACTCTGGGAGTTAGTTGTTGAGCTAGGAGTCTAAAACCAAGGTCTCTTAAGTTCCAGATCAGTCGATTTTTTTCACCACGGCGCTGCTACTTGCGATTTTTATTTCCATACGTGTACTTACGGGAAAACTTGTGCTTGTCCCGGTCCATTCAAGAGGCATTTATTACGTTGGCATTATGGGGGTGCAAATGTATTATACGTGCCTCTGGTCTTTAAACACTTTCTTATTTAGGGTTTGTAAGTGTTAAGGGCGTCCATTGCTCTTAGTTTCACCCTTCTTCCATTCAAACAAGTTTTGGATCTTATCCATGTTGTAGGTGGATGTGCCGTGTCTGTTAAGCTTTTATGCTTGTGAAGCTTATTTTGTTAGTTTGTTTGAAAATCCTCTTAGGAAAAGGTCAATTTCAGTCAGTGCATACGATTGATACTACTGATAATCTGTCAGGGCCAGAGGTCTGTTTGTCCCATGCTTGTTATTTTAACTAGAAGTAAGAATGTCGGGGAGAAGTAACAGTCTGTGAAATAGGATAGTGCCACATTCTGTGGAATAGAGTAATTGTTTTAAAAACAATTGAAACTACAACTTTGATCTAATCAACACCCATTCTAATTCTCTATCTAATAGTTAGAACAGGCAAGAAGTTTACAGATGTTGATTAATTTATAGGAAAGAAAATAGATTGAGATGGAAATTTAACCCTACAAAATGAGCTAGCAAAGTTAGGGAAAACATTTTTTTTTTTGATGTTTTGATACTTAGAGAATTATTTTGTGGTATACCAAATGACTTGGGTGAAATTACTGCTGTAATTGCTTCTGCAGATCTGTTTTACAGTCCTTTGAATGCTTGACCAACAGACATTTTTTCCCCATGTTAATTGGCTGAAGCACTGTAATCTCAATGGCCTAAATATTACACATTTGATGTGTTCAGGCCTTGTTTCCTTTGCTCCTCCCTTCTGAATCATTTTATGAACTTAATATGTCAGTAATTTTTTAAAATTAGAAGGGATATATGTAACAAATCTTAAATCTTTTCTCACAATTTCTAAGTTGAAATAGATTTGATTCATGGAGGGCAATATGGGGAAAATGTCAGAAATTAAAGTAGGCAAGATGAGAAAGGGACACTGAGATGGAGGTGGGAACTTGAATTTTGTTAGTGTAGTTTTTCAAAAAGGCCCCTTTAAGCTGTAGGATGAGTGCTTGTATGGTAGGGATGCCTTACCTTTCAAGTAGTAATTTCTGTACCTTTGATCTTGTGAACGAGAGATCCCATCTTAGTGTCAGAGAGCAGAATGTGGATGACAAATGACACTGCTTATAAAACTTTAAATAGGATGATCAAAGCACATTTTATTTTAATGGAAATAATCTCATTTATCTATAACATTGGTAATCTCAATCACATTTGGACCTCATCCATTACATTATCCTAATAAAACATGAATAAATTTAAGTGTAGAATAGTTTATCAGAGCAATATTTTTGGAAACAATTGGAAAACAATCATCCAGGAAAATGAGAACTTGGCCCAGCAGTTACAGGCAAGAAATTCATTCCCCAGAATCATTTGGAAAAAGCCATTTTCCAGTTTATATTGTTAAGTAGTGCCAAACCAGTTGCTTCTGACCCTGTAACAGCTTTTTAACTTACACTCTACAACCAATGACTTAAAAATGAAGTTGTTAATGAACCCACAAATTGTGTAACATTATAGCTTATCTACTTGGTCCGGTGCACAAATAAACTAGTAAAATTGAAGGGTTGACCTAAAGTTTTTCTTTATAGGTAGACACATAGTTTCATTCATTGTGTCTTTAAGGTAAACTCAGAATGCCCACCCTCCTAGTAATAGTTGGTAGTTCCACATTTTAATTTTTATTTCAAAAATATCAATCTGGAAATGAACATTTCTGTAAATTTTGCAGTAGAGGTTTTAGTGTGTGATAGTTTTTACCAGCCTCAAAAACTTTTTTTCCCCCTAATTAGATGATTCAGAGGATCATCTAAACTATATCCTCAGATATCAGTTAGGATAAAGACAGGAACTCACCATCATGGATCATCATGAGAAACTTCTTCCCATTTCAGTGTTTTCTTTTAAAAACATCCTTGCCTGGTATCCATGTTTTCCTTTTTTTCTTGGTGGTGGTGATGGTCCTATGAAAAATGATTTTTTTAATGCATTTGCTTTAACTTTTATGAAACTGTTGTTTCAGAGTTTGAAAGTATTGAATTTGGAATCCTAAATTTTGATTGGCTGTTGAGGAAATGAAAAGTACTTTTAGTTGTATCACTGAACAAGACTTTCTGTTTTTTTAAAAATGACATTAAGATACCACACGAATTTAAAAATAAGATATTGGGAAAGTGAATTATTTTTTGACAGTTTAATATTTTGTCACCACATCATGCTGGTGACTCTTTTTGTGCCTATTCTGTATTGCATTGACGGTGTTTATATATGGTAGTATGGGATTTAAATCCTCAACATAAGTTTGGGAATTGGATATAATAGGTTATAATAGGTCATTTTGGTGTGCTGCTCTGATACTCTTAATGTAAAGGATAAATTTAAAAACATTTACTCCCCAATTTTTGGCTGATAGAAACTGTTTATGTCAGTTTTGAAAAGCATTTAAAGTACTGTTGGATTTTAAAATAATCTTCTGTGCATGCTCCAGGAAGAAGATGGGTAGGTCCTCCCCTTAAAATAGAAAAGGCTTATTTCAACAGAGTATCTAGTTGTATTACATCTTTGTTTAATTTTGTAGGATTTATTTGGGGGGAGGTAATAAAATTGACTCAACTGAAAATGGCCTTTCTGTCATATTGGCAGGTTTGATATTGAGACTATTGAAGTATTGAAGAGGGGTTTATATTCATTTGCCTGTGAGGAATATGATTTGATATAATATGGGATGATGTAGGATATTGTGTTAAAGATACTAAGTTCAGTATGTTTTGTGATTTATCCTGTGCAAGCTTTTTAATATACTAGAGTTGGAATATTGTTTGTAGTTTTCCTGGAGGAAGGAATGTTTAGAAACAGCATTCCTGAAAGATGTGATAACTGGAAGAAGAAATAACAGTTACTCACTAAATCTGTAGATCTAGTAAATCCTCCAAATAAGAGACATTTTTACCTGTGTTTGCCTAGCACAGTTAATGTTATAATGTTATACATTGTTAGGTTAACACTTAAAAGAATTTTTTGTCAAGGAATTTTTTTCCTTAGGACGAAAGTAAACAATGATTTTAAAAAACAAATGTTTTAAGTTTTTTATAGTGTAAACTAGTGTTTAGTTCTGCCAAATTATTTTTCAAATGTTCAGTGGAGAGATTTTTTTGTGTGTGAAATTTGCCAGTTACTGAGTTTTAAGTTGAACATAACCAGAAAAGTACCACCCCCTAGTCTATTAAGTGTACAAAAGAAAATAAGGTGAGAAAAAATATGATAAATTTTAACCTTGGTCAGAAATAATGTGATAAAGGAGACTTTGCTTTTGATTGAGTTTCAAAACGAGCAACATACCTAAGATTGGAACTGATTTTGAAATATTGCCATGTACATGCCTTCAGGTTTAGGTGGTGAGTTTTAAAAGAGTATACATTTCTTTGCTCTATGTTCTAAATTTTTTTTCCAATTAAAAAATAAACTTTTAATTTTAGAAATTTGAGATTTACAGAATTATCATATAGTACAGAGGGTTCTCATGTACACCACCCACAGATTCTCCTATTATTGAATATCTTACATCTGTGTGGTATATTTTTCACAATTAATGAATCAATGATGTTACATTGTTATTAAGGAAAGTCCATACTTTATTCATATTTCCTCAGCTTTTCCTAATGTCCCTTTTGTATTCCAGGATCCCATCTAGGATACCACATTACATTTAGTTGTCTCCTTAGGCTCCTCTTGGTTGTGACAGTTTCTTAGATTTGTTGATGGCCTTGACGGTTTTGAGCAGTATTGGTCAGGTAGTTTCTCCCTCAGCTGGGATTTGTCTCAATATGTTTCTCATGTTTAGACTGGGATAAATAAGTGGAGCGATATTCTGTGCTCATGGATTGGAAGAGTAAATACTGTTGTCAGTTTTTCGAAACTTGTTATATAGATTAAATAAGATCCCAGTGAGCTAGCTTTTTTTTTTAAACTAACTTATTTTATTTATTTGGCTGAGTCTTAGTTGCGGCATGTGGGATCTTTCCTTGTGGCACGTGGACTTCTCTCTCATTGTGGTGCGTGGGCTCCAGAGCATGCAGGCTCAGTAGTTGCAGCGCTTGGGTGTAGTTGCCCCGTGGCATGTGGGATCTTAGTTCCCGGACCAGGGATCGAACCCACGTCCCCTGCATTGGAAGGCAGATTCTTAACCACTGGGCCACGAGGGAATTCCCCAATGAGCTGTTTTTAAGGTATCTACAAGCTAATTCTGAAGTTTATGTGCAAAGGCAAAAGGTGTTGTATAGCCAACACAATACTGAAGAACAAAGTTGGAGTACTCACCCTTCTTGATTTGAAGACTTTTCTGTATGGCTACAGTAATCAAGACAGTGAGGTATTGGCAAAAAACTAGACAGATAGATCAATAGAGAACGATCTCTATAGAGCCCAGAAATAGACCCACACAGTCAATAGATCGTAAAGGAACAAAGTCAATCTAATTTGTTTTTTCTGCCTCAAGTCTTAACATAAACTAACAAAAATTTCATCAGCCAGATCATTGTGACCGAAGTTATACTTGATTTTTCTGCATGTACAAGGGGGAGATTGTTTTCCCTCATGACTTGAATTTCTGGAACTTTAAAATAACTTAGAAAGATATAATTGGTACAGAGGAATTGAGTGAAATCTAGTTTTACCTGTAGGTCATATTTGAGATAGTATTTTTCATTGTTTTGCCTTGGATAATTTTGGCATAGCTTTAGAAGTCAAAAATAAATTTGACCTCAAAAGAGATGGTAATAGGTTCAGAAATTAAAACAGCCAAATTAAAAAGCAAGATTTAGGCATTTATATAGTGTACATAACTGATTTTAATTCTCCTGAGTTACTTTTCCAGAATTTCTTGAAGTTGGCAAAAAGCAGCCTGCTTTGGACGTTCTTTACGATGTTATGAAAAGTAAGAAACATAGAACATGGCAAAAGATACACGAGCCAATTATGTTGAAATACTTGGAACTTTGTGTGGATCTTCGCAAGAGCCACTTGGCTAAAGAAGGCTTATATCAGTATAAGAACATTTGTCAACAGGTATGAACAGCTGGGTTTTTATGTTTTACTAAGTGCTTTTAGTAATTTTCAGAGGAGTTTGCCTCTGAAAGTTATTATGTTTTATATCATAAAGTTTGCTTTTAAAATATTTTATGGTTTGTTGGGGAAAGTTTTATTTATTTATTTATTTTGTCTAGGTGAACATCAAATCTCTAGAGGATGTTGTTAGGGCATACTTGAAATTGGCAGAGGAGAAAACTGAAGCTGCTAAAGAAGAATCCCAGCAGATGGTCTTAGACATAGAAGATCTGGATAATATTCAAACTCCTGAGAGGTGTGTGGGTTAAATTGCTAAGTAAATTTTTCTCATTGTTTTTCTTTACATGTGTCTCCATCATACCCATTTGAAGTAGATGTTTGCTAGAAAGAATGCTTATCTTTGAAATTTTAAATGTATGGTAACCTCAAGAAGTCATGTACTATTTAAAGTTCATAAAGGTGGAAAATTACAACCATCAGATAGGAGGGTGTATACTAATTTAAATGGCTGTAATACAGATTGGGAATTCAAATACTTTGACACTGATAGCTTTACAGTGTGTCCAGAGTTGTAGTAAGAATTTAAACTATTTTATAATGATCAATTTTGGTTTTGGTTTTATAATCATATGGCAAAGTAGGAAACCATGTCTAAAATTGTTTTCAATGTTTTTAAATATTTTTGTAGTGTTCTCCTAAGTGCTGTAAGTGGTGAAGACACTCAGGATCGTACTGACAGATTACTTTTAACTCCATGGGTTAAATTCCTGTGGGAATCATACAGACAGTGTTTGGACCTTCTTCGAAACAATTCTAGAGTAGAGCGTCTCTACCATGATATTGCCCAACAAGGTAAAACAAGAACTGATTTCAAAGTTGACTTAAGGATAGGTTTTGCAAAAGATTAACTGTTAAAGTTAACCTCCTTTTCTCTGTAGTACTTATTTTACGTAGTTTTTATTGTTGTAGATGATTAGCATTAATTTGAATATTACATAAATGATTATAAGAAATTTGTTTCATTAGTCAAGGTAATTCTCTATATTCCACTGATGTCTGAAACACCTTTTAAAGTCATTTTGGAATTTTCCAAGTGACTGAAAAGATAAACTTAACTTTTTGATTGCTTTCTGGCAAACTTGAGTTCTACTTTTGACGCTACAACATATTCTTTGGCAAGCTACTTAACCATGTACTGGGTTTCTAAAGTCTTTTTAAGGTCCAGAAGACTTACATGATTCTATGAAAAACTATATATTTTTCCTTTCTTAAACAGTGTTACTGAATATAGAACTAAACCTTCTTGATGACTCAGGATTATCATAAAAAGTATCTAGTAGTTAATACTGCATGCACTTTTAATCTGAAGAACTGTGTTAAGTCTGTTTTCCTAATCTTGTCTTTTTGCCTTACTGTCAGTGCAGCCTTTTAACTGTAAGTGACTTGAGAGTGGCTCTTGGCTTTTTCTTACTTTGGCCTTAGGCACAAGCAGGTGTTGCCATTCTTTTTAATATGGGGCTGATTGGCTGATCTGTTTCGTTATGCTTACATGGCTAGCATATGTGAATTTTCATTTAACACAAATAAGCTAGGGCTTTTTGATAACAGTTGAGATAAATATTAACTTGTAGTTAAACTGCATCCTTTGAAATAGAAATACTCTTTTTTAAGGGAAGGACAAAAGTTATTTTAGTATTGCATTTTTGACCGTAGAAAATGACTATGTATTTTAATGATGGAGCAAGTACTTCATTTACACATCTGTGTACACAGTTGAAATTAGGTTACCACACACCCCCAATTTGTATTATTTAGTTTTACTTAGTGCAAAAGCTTGTTTTCTAGTAACTTAGATAGGAAAGTTCATTGTATTTCAGACCAGAATTTTTTTGCTCTTTTAGGGTTTGAAGTGTTTGAAAGGTGAGTCCCTCCTAGACCTAAATTTGAATCGCTTCCTTTTGTAAACTCTCCCAGAACCATATTTTAGTCCTAGACCAGGACTGATGACTATGTCCAAAAGGTGGTCAGGGCACATGAAGTGAGTTATGACTCTGATCACTTCTAAAGACTGATGGTGAGTTTGGTAAATCTTGTTAAAATAACTGACCTTAGTATATGAAATAAAACCTATTCAAATACCTAAGTTGATGGTGGAAAGTAGCTAATATATTTTACAATTATTCTTATAGCTTTCAAATTCTGCCTCCAATATACCCGTAAGGCTGAATTCCGTAAGCTGTGTGACAATTTGAGAATGCACTTGTCTCAGATTCAACGCCACCATAACCAAAGTACAGCAATCAATCTTAATAATCCAGAGAGCCAGTCCATGCATTTGGAAACCAGGCTTGTTCAGTTGGACAGTGCTATCAGCATGGAATTGTGGCAGGTATGTTGTGAACTGTTAGCTTTTCTTTGTAGTAGTAATAGCCCATACTACCTTTTTTTTTCTTTAATGAGTATCTGCATCTTGATAATCTGTTGGTTAATTTCAATAGATAGGTGACAAATTTAAGGTTGTCTAATGGAGCAGGAAGAGTTCTGGACAGGAAGTCTCAGATATTTTGGTTCTTGATGCCTGCTGTCAATTCTGAGCCAAATCATGTAATCTTTTTCAGACCTCAGTGCTCAGAGTGTGGCTTAATGCTTGGAGAATATGCATTTACAAAATTTTTTAAAGAATAGTTTTCATGGTAGTTTTGTGTCTGTTTACTCTGATTAAAAAAAAGTCTAAGTTCATCTTTCCATCTTATTTTTGTAGTAATTTTATTGTATTTTATAAAAGTATTGGTGGCAACCGGTTAGAAATGACAAAGATGAACTTGTCCTTTAACACAGAGAGCTACAGAAACACTGCACTAGATTATCTCCTAGATATCTCAGTGCTGCCCTGACTTAGTAAGCAATGCACAGTGAATATCCTACATTGGCGATCCCAGTGGTGTTGGGAATCTTGTTCTCATCATGGCCTTTTTACTCTAAGAATTCTGCAAAGACATTTTCACATGAATTGTTTTTATATATTTGATTCCCCCACCAAATCTAATTGAAATTGCGGAGGAAGAAACTAAAAATTGGTAGTTTTTCAGCCAAGTGGAAATGTGATTTCCCGCTCTCTCCCCATATTTTCCTTTTCTGTAGGGTACACCCTTGGAATACTGTCTGATGAACTAAAGAGGAAAAAAAGTTCAATAGAAGACAAGTAAACACGCTTAGTATAGAAAAAATAGATAAGTAAAAGGGAGAAAATATCCTTTCAGATTTAAAAAAAAATATATTCCCTCAAGCGGTATGATAATATGTATATTTTTTTTAAAAGTTTGGGCAATCTACTTTAAGCAGTTTAAGGATTTAGTGTTTTTGTAATTGTGATGTTTTTCTGAAACATATCAGATATTGAATTATAGACGAATAAAAAGAACCACACATGAAGGCTTTTTATTTGCCATTTTTATTCTTGTGTTCTGTATTTTAAGTTTCATAAAGAGATTTGAATTAGATTTGTTTGTTGAGAATGCAATGACTGTAATTTGTACCACTAA
Organism: Eubalaena glacialis; assembly: GCF_028564815.1. Taxonomy (NCBI): domain Eukaryota; kingdom Metazoa; phylum Chordata; class Mammalia; order Artiodactyla; family Balaenidae; genus Eubalaena; species Eubalaena glacialis. The sequence continues at coordinate 12,235,293 of NC_083716.1, forward strand.
TTTTAGGAAGCATTCAAAGCTGTGGAAGATATTCATGGGCTATTCTCCTTGTCTAAAAAACCGCCCAAACCTCAGTTGATGGCAAATTATTATAACAAAGTCTCAACTGTATTTTGGAAATCTGGAAATGCTCTTTTTCATGCATCTACACTCCATCGTCTTTACCATTTATCTAGAGAAATGAGAAAGAATCTTACACAAGAAGAGATGCAAAGGTAAGAGTCTTATTGTCAGATAGTATTGAAATTATGAAAGAAATAACTTCTAAATGGCATGATAGTGTTTGATGAGGGTTTCTCAGCTTCTGCACTGTTGACATTTGGGGCTGGTTCATTCTTTGTTGTGGAGGGGACTGTGCATTCAGGATCTTCAGCAGCATCCCTGGTTTACCCACTGGGTGCCAGTAGCAGTCCTTCCAGTTGTAGCTACCAAAAATATCTCGACGTGGTTCTTCTTGCGCAGTATTCTTGGTCTTCAGTAGCTATCTTTTATCTGATAATCAACTCTCCAATTGAGGAAATGGAATATTAGGAAAGTCGGTGTTAAGGTATGAGCTTTCTATCCACGTACGGGTATTTAGAATCTAGGAACTAATTAGACAAAAAAAATGAGTACTTCTATCAAGTAACTTTTTCCCAACTATAAAACATTAACTGTATAGAGTATTTGGTGTGTGTATTTTTATGTAGATAGATAGTCTATAACCTAACACTCTAAAGACTATTTTATTTTTTTAACATTACATGTATACTTTTCTTTCAGTCATGTTTGGTTTTTATTGCACATTTCAGTTGGGCTTAGGCAACTCACATACCATATCTTATTGGTAGACCATGTTATTTTGGCCTCTAGTAGAAATATATACACCAGATTGTTTTTCTTTTAGCTTTTAAAGCAATACATGGAACCAAATAAATGAATTTTTCTAGTATGTATTTTTAAAAAAAAAACTCTTGAGGATAGTGTTCATTGTGTCATTCACTATCCTGTACGTAATCCGTGTCTGTTTGGGATAAGAAAAGACCTGATTTTCCTTTGTTGTTTCTGTACTCTCCCATTAGAAAATACTATAAGAGTACTGTCATAATCATTAAGCTGTTTTGCTCTATGTACGTTATTTTCCTTAATTCTCACAAGAGCCTTGTGACTCAGAAAATGAAGTATTTTGCCTAAGGTTCCAGTTTTGGGAATCGTGAAGCTGAGAGTCCAACTCTTTTTTTAAAGGAACTCCTTTATTTATTTATTTATTTTTGGCTGTGTTGGGTGTTCGTTTCTGTGCGAGGGCTCTCCCTAGTTGCGGCAAGCGGGGGCCACTCTTTGTCGCGGTGCGTGGGCCTGTCACTATCGCGGCCTCTCTTGTTGCGGAGCACAAGCTCCAGACGCGCAGGCTCAGTAGTTGTGGCTCACAGGCCTAGTTGCTCCGCGGCATGTGGGATCTTCCCAGACCAGGGCTTGAACCCGTGTCCCCTGCATTGGCAGGCAGATTCTCAACCACTGCACCACCAGGGAAGCCCTGAGATTCCAACTCTTGACTCCTGTGCTCCAGAGCCCACAACCCTTAGTGTCCTACGGTGCTCTGAATTCAACCTGACTTTCCTTTTGTGTTTTAAGGAAGCTTTAGCTTTTGACCCCCACCTTCCATAATTATGTTCACTTATGGTCCTTGTAATTTTTTCCTCTTTCTTATTGTCATTTTTCCCTTAGTTTTAAAAGCTGCCTTAAATGTTTTTATAAGGAAGTATGGGGTACATACAAATGTGTCTGTTCTGCCGTTTTACCCACAGTCTTTCTCTATAGCTAGAAGACATTGACGGTAGTAAGTGGGTGAATGAAGTTCTGCTTCTCCAAGTGTTCATTTTAGCATAGTCCATTTCTCTTTTAATTAATCCCATGCTTTGATGAATACTTATGAGTACAGTTCACCATGGTGGTGTACACATTCTGTCACTGGCATATTTTACTAGAGGATTAAAGAGAAGTGTCTTTCTGCTTATCAAGTAACATTTACACATTTAACAGATTGTAACTTTGTTCTCCAGAATGTCTACTAGAGTCCTTTTGGCCACTCTTTCCATCCCCATTACCCCTGAGCGTACTGATATTGCTCGACTTCTGGATATGGACGGCATTATAGTTGAAAAACAGCGTCGCCTTGCAACACTGCTAGGCCTGCAAGCCCCACCAACGCGAATTGGCCTTATTAACGATATGGTTGGTATAAGTTTTAGCATTCTTATGGCTTTGAACAGAAAGCTATATGGTCAGGTTTTATAATTTATGATTATTAAATGCTGGGAATTCTGATGCATGGACAAGTTTGAGAACCACTGGTGTAAGTCAACACTGTGTTCAGTTGAGGTGTTTTGTCTTGAGTGAGCTGGGGTTAAATTTGATGTAGCAGACAAGACTTGGACTAGCTTCGAGGAATAATATGGGCCACTTGGTAAGCGAAGTGATGATGGGCAAGAATGTTCAGGGGCTATAGAAAAAAACCAAGCTGATAGGTGTTAGAAATACGATGATGAGGCTAGGAAAGAATGTGAGTTAGATTAGGCCCAATTCTGGACAGTTAAAATGTTTCCAACTTTTTTTTCTTTTAAACTTTCATTGTATGTTACTAAGGCAGTGGTTCTTAATCAGGGCTATGCACTGAAATTGTGTGAAGTACTTTTTTAAATGCAGATTTCTAGGTTTCACCCACTGCATTCACTAAATCAGTTTCAGAATATGGAGCCTAAGATTTTGTATCTTCACAATGTTTTACATTGGAATCTTTAATTCAGTGGAAATTTATCACATGAGTGTCTGTTACATGCCAGGCAAGTGATACTTAAATGGAATTTGTGCTCTTAGAGGAGTTTAGATTTTAGAGATTCTGATTCACAGTAATATTCTGACTTAGTAGTTATTGTGGTACACCTCCGGCAAATTACTTTGGGACAAGAGAAAAAAGAGGGACAGGTATTAGAGAATAGGCCTTACTTTACTGGCAGTCAATTAATCTAGATAAAAATTAACACATTTTCTATATGGCAACAGTTTTCTCTTGTAACATAGTTCTCTGTATAGTAGCAAGGCAAATTCCCTTTGTGGTCAACTTTCATAAAAAACTTAATATCTAAAACAGTATTTCTCTGTCTTTGTATGCCTCCATGTTTTATTTTGCTTCCACTTGCAAAAATCAGCTTTGTGTTTTGGAAAGTTTTTATGGGACTGAATTAAATTATAAAACAACAGCATTGTGATTAGGAAGAGGTCTTACTAGCAAATATGTATTTAAAAAATTTTTTAAATACTGAAAAACTGGAAGTATAATCCATATCTCTTGAGCCCATGTCTGTACATAGCACACCTTGATGTTAAAGATACTTATTCAGGGGTGAGTGTTGGTGGGATCAGGGTCAGTAGCCAAGACATCCAGATCTGGGTCCTCATTGTACCCATAGACAAATGTTTAAGTTTGTAAGAAAGGTACTGGTTGGTGCCAGATGAATAGCTAACTGTCAAGAGGCATTTTATAAAACTTGAGTTCACTATATGTACAAGGTCGAGACCTGAGTTTTGGGCTTATATAACTAAATTCATAATCACCAAGAGAATGATTCTGGTATCTCAGGAACAGACTCAAATTAATCAATTCATAAGAGATTGTTAGGTCAGAAAGCCAATTATTAATTTGAGAGAGAAATGTACTTTAATAGATTATGGTAGCCTATCTAGCACATTCCCTATTTGGAGGGGGTGCTAAATGGAAAATCTAGGATAATTATTTATTTATTTATTTAAAATCGAATTGTAGTTGGTTTACAGTGTTGTGTTAATTTTTGCTGTACAGCAAAGTGATTCAGTTATACATATATGTACATTTTTAAAGTATTCTTTTCCATTATGGCCTATCTCAGGATACTGAATATAGTTCCCTGTGCTGTACAGTAGGACCTTGTTTATTCTGTATGGAAGAGTTTGCATCTGCTAACCCCAAACTCCCAGTCTGTCTCCGCACCCCGCACCCCCGGCAGCTGCCAGTCTGTGCTCTGTGGGTCTGTTTTTGTTTCACAGATAGGTTCATTTGTGTCATATTTTAGATTCCACATATAAGTGATATCATATGGTATTTGTCTTTCTCTTTTTGAATTCACTTAGTATGATAATCTCTAGTTGCATCCATGTTGCTGCAAACGGCATTTTTTTTTTATGGCTGAGTAGTATTCCATTGTGTGTGTGTGTGTGTGTGTGTGTGTGTGTGTGTGTGTGTGTATTTATATCACGTCTTCTTTGTCCATTCATCTGTTGATGGACATTTAGGTTGTTTCCGTGTCCTGGCTATTGTGGATAGTGCTGCTGTGAACATAGGGGTGATGTATCGTTTTTAATTATAGTTTTGCCCAGATATATGCCCAGGAGTGTGATTGATGGGTCATATGGTAATTCTAATTTTAGTTTTCGGAGGAACCTCCATACTGTTCTCCATAGTGGCTGCCCCAATTTACAGTCCCACCAGCAGTGTAGGAGGGTTCCCTTTTCTCCACACCTTCTCCAGGATTGATTTGTAGACTTTTTGATGATGGCTATAGAATAATTTCTTGATAGGAATGAAATCAGGGCTGGGGGAATTTTATTTGAATGCTTGTATCACATCTTATTCCTATAAACACACAAGGGCACTTAAAAGGGAAGTATTCAAATGTTGTGGGACATCAGTCATGCACCCATTTTGCACTGGAGTTAAACCTAGAGTGCTCGAGAGTGTGGACATCCTCCTGTCTTGGAGATGGGATCTGCCAACAGTTGCCTCAGTTTAGAACCTAGTCTGTAGGAGTACGTGCTCCTGTGCTTTGGGGTCTTGGTTTGTTGCTGCAGTTTTTCTCTCTTTGGGTTAGCAGTTTCCAACAAGTAAAGGATAAAGGTCACATGCACTGCATGTAGTTAGAGCACAGGTAAGATAGGATTTGGTTATGGGCAGTTTTGGAGTTTATAAAATTATACCACTTTTTTGTCTCCTTTGTGAGGGCGGTTTATGCAAGCAGCATCTTTATTGTGAAAGGAAGTTGAGTTCTATTCAAATATAAACTTAAAATGTATTAAACTGTAACATTTTTTTAAAGTACAAATCATAAATGTAATTGCATAAATTCTCAAAAGATTTTTCCAGTCAACACTCTCCCATTTCCCCCAAGAATAACCACTGTCCTGATTTGTAACACCACAGATTAATTTTGCCTGCTTGTATATTTTATGTGAAATTCTTTTCCTCACCATCTGGGAGATTTATTCATGTATTGAATGTAGCTGTGCTTTCTTTGACCGTTTCTGTATATTATGTGAACCTATCCCTTTTTGTCCTGAGTTTTTTTGAGTTTGTGGCTATCAGGAGTGACGCTGCTGTAATAACTTTTGTGTGATGAAGTTGTTTGTAAACTGGTATTTTACTTGTTATTGATAATAAATTAGTTGATGTTGGCCACACAAATTGTCTTTGTAAATATTTTGATTGTGTTGATGAGTTTTTATTTCCCTTGTAAATTCTTGTGGGGTTTCACTGTAGAGAGCTGCATAATTTGGGGCAGGAGACTCAGCGTAGTGGTCCTGGATTTCTTTTTCATAAATTTCAAGGAGGTGAGGTTGAGGCTAGATAATCTTAGAGTCATTTCCCAGATTTCCAATCTTACATTTTTCTTTAATTTATAATCATTTCAGAATCCCAGTTGAAAACACCTTCAGCATTTAAACCTTTTGTTTTGCTTACTGTAGGTCAGATTCAATGTGCTACAATATGTTGTCCCAGAAGTAAAAGACCTTTACAATTGGCTGGAAGTCGAATTTAACCCACTAAAACTCTGTGAGAGAGTCACAAAGGTAAGCTTTGGTTACATTACCACGTAGCCAGCCCTGTTGCAGGCTTAGGTTGTATTTTTATTTAAGAGAGAAGTGTTGTCCTGTGTGTTTGAATTTGGTGCACATTTCTTTTTTTTTTTTTATGTCAAGAGAAAAGATATTTCTGATGTGCTAAGTAAACCTTTGGAGGTAAATTAGCAGCACGACTAATTTAGCCATTGCTGTCAGTCACCTTCAGACAATAGTCAATAGCTGCACGTTACCTTTTGTATTTCTTTGCATTGTGTGGTGGTTTTGTATATTAAGAAAATTGAAAAAGTATCTCAGGTGTTTTAGTATTTGTCGTGTAGAAAATATAACTCTTTTTCAATTTAATGGATTTTATAGGTTTTAAATTGGATTAGGGAGCAACCTGAAAAGGAGCCAGAGTTACAACAGTATGTCCCACAGCTGCAAAACAACACCATACTCCGGCTTCTCCAGCAGGTAAAGATGAAAAAAATGAATGTTTTATGGAAGAACTGTAATTTCTCCCTTGATTGTTTTGATCACAAAACTAAAAAATGTAGGAATAGCCTAGAAAATGAAAGCCTCCCCAAATTCTACCCTCCACCAAAGTTAGTTTTACTATTTTATCTGTTTGATGTGAAAAACAATTATGTAATTCATAACTGCTTTTGTCTTTTTTTGTTGACCACTGTCTTCGTACATTTTTCCTTGTTAGCCGTGTATGTCTTATTCCTTTTAATACCTACGTAGTTTTTCATTGTCTAAAGGTACCATGATTTATTTATTCAGAGTCTATTGATGGAAATTTTTTAGTTTTTTCGCTATCATAGAATGTTGCAGTAGTGAGCATCTTCTATACTTGTATCTTTGCATTCTTCTGTGACTTCCTGTAGCTAAGAAGTGGAATTAGTCATAGTCTACACGTTTAAAGCTTTACTAGATCCTCAAAGATCAGATTCATGGGCCCTCCCACCAGTAGTGAACAAGAAATAGAAAGCCTTTTTTCCTGCTAACACTAAGTATTATCGGTCTTTTTTTTTTTTGGCTGCACTGCGTGGCCTGTGGGATCTTAGTTCCCCAACCAGGGATAGAACCCGTACTCATTGTGTTGGAAGCACAGAGTCTAAACCACTGGACTGCCAGGGAAGTCCCAGTATTGTCAGTCTTTTAACATATTTTAGTCCACCTTTGTACTTAAGTTTGAATATTATGGTTTATAATATGGCTTAAATGATCCTGTTTTGTCTTCCATTTGTTTCATTTGGGGGGGGGCTTTTACTATATGTTCACTTTCGTATTTGTGCACATTGCATTGACCTGCTTTCTCTCCTATATGTGAGCAGTGTTATTTCTTATGTGCTATACAACTAATTGAAGGTTAATTAGCAGTATAACTAAGTAGTAATACTGCCAGTCTCCTTCAGACAAATAAACAATTTTATTAAGTGTTCAGATGAATTAGGTAAGTAGCAGGTCTCTAGCTACAAATACGTGATCATTTAGGTTTTTTTTTTTTTTTTTTTTTTTTTTTATGAAACTAGGATATGAAAGGATTATGTGATGGTTCAAAATATAACATAATCCTTTGAAATAGCCTTGGATTGTAATTCCAGCTCCAGCAGTGTACTGTTAACATACTCTTGAGCTTCAGTTTTCTTTTCTTTGAAAAATAGGCTAAATTTCTACTTTCCATGGTTGTCATGAGACTCCACATAAAAATTGCTGAATAAGTGATAGCTATTATTACTAACCTTGTGTTTTTTATGCAGGTGGCACAAATTTATCAGAGCATTGAGTTTTCTCGTTTGACTTCTCTGGTTCCTTTTGTTGATGCTTTCCAACTGGAACGGGCCATAGTAGATGCAGCCAGGCACTGCGACCTTCAGGTAGGTGCTGCGAGGGGACTCTGAGGTTGGAGGCCTTTGAGGACGAAAAACACATACTCTTTGTTTCTCAGCTTTTGGTACAGTGGCACTGTTGTAAAGCTTTATTCAATGAATCTTCTAGCTTTTATATTTGACATTCTTTAGTTAATTTTTTTTCTCAAATGCATTTGAAATTTTAATCAAGTTATTCATTTGTAGAATGACTATATTTGCATGTAGATTTAACTGTTGATAATACCATTTAATTTTCAAAGGTTCGTATTGACCACACATCTCGGACCCTTAGTTTTGGATCTGATTTGAATTATGCTACTCGAGAAGATGCTCCAATTGGTCCTCATCTGCAGAGCATGCCTTCAGAACAGATCAGAAATCAGCTGACAGCCATGTCCTCAGTACTTGCGAAAGCCCTTGAAGTCATTAAGCCAGCTCATATACTGGTATGTATCTTTGGGAGAAATGGACTACAGAATTTTTGAGGGGCCCTTATGTCTTTCACAAAAAGGTTTGAGATGATGTCTGAGAGAAGGGATTTATTATATATTTCCTATTGATATTTAGTTGTATTTGATAGTTTTGGTATTTTATCAAATATCTTTATCAGATATACAGATCTTTGAGCTTCCTTCCATGGGATAAAATGATACACTACTCGGGTAATGTGATAAAAGGAGTACTGTTAAACCGTACAATAACAGACCACATGTGATGACCCTCCAAATAGGGAGTACTATGATTGGGCTTTTCCTTTCTGCTTCAGTTGTTTCTTGTTTGTGAGCTCTGTTAGTATTCCGCCTTGGCTTGGACACTTTAAAGTAGATTTGGTTCAGGGAAAAGTCAACCTAGCAGATAAACGTTCTTCAGCTATGTCATTATTGTTAAAGACTTCAAATAGGAGTAGCGCCATAGTATTTGGTACTGGGAACCAGTAGCTTGAATAATGTTATCTTCTGTTATTAACTGCAGATACATGTAAGGATAATATATTAGGATTATGTAATATTTTTGATGTCTGATACCATGGTATGTCACTTAAATTTATTTTAATGCATTCGTTTTTGAAGCAAGAGAAAGAAGAACAGCATCAGTTGGCTGTTACTGCATACCTTAAAAATTCACGGAAAGAGCATCAGCGTATCCTGGCTCGCCGTCAGACAATTGAGGAAAGGAAAGAGCGGCTTGAGAGTCTGAATATTCAGCGTGAGAAAGAAGAGCTGGAGCAGAGGGAAGCTGAACTCCAGAAAGTACGGAAGGCTGAAGAAGAGAGGCTGCGACAGGAGGCAAAGGAGAGAGAGAAGGAGCGTATCTTACAGGAACATGAACAAATCAAGAAGAAAACTGTTCGTGAGCGTTTGGAGCAGATCAAGAAGACAGAACTGGGTGCCAAAGCGTTCAAAGATATTGACATTGAAGTATGTAGCATACTATGCATTAAAAACTTCAGTTTTATTCGGGTCTCTTAGAAGCACAGTTCTTTACCATTTATTGGTTTATTTTGGGTTATTTGGTTATTTCACTCATTTTGATACAGCTAGTTCATTAATCTCTGAAGTAAGCATTTGTTTTTAGTGATGCTACAGTTTTTAGCCATTGTTGAAATGGAGTTTGGATACGGTAGAATGGAGGAATAAGAAATAGATGTTAAGATTACATTGTTTTTCCCTACAATCAAGTGGAAATAAGGCTATTTTAAAACATTTTTATATTGCCTGAATTTACCCATTGCAAGCATTTGCCCATTATAAAGAAAGTAATTTAGCATACATTTCTAGAAAGAAATGGTGCTCCATATTGACCGCTATGCACTTCTTTTATACTCTTATTAATTATGGTGCGTTTGTATTACTTTTTAGGACCTTGAAGAATTGGATCCCGATTTCATCATGGCTAAACAGGTTGAACAACTGGAGAAAGAAAAGAAGGAACTTCAGGAACGCTTAAAGAATCAAGAAAAAAAGGTAGATGAAAGAACTGGTGAACTTTAACATGCCAAGTTTAAAAGAATTTTTTTTTTTTTTTTTAAACAACACTTGTTTTCATGACATTCAGATTGACTACTTTGAAAGAGCTAAACGTTTGGAAGAAATCCCTTTGATAAAGAGTGCTTATGAAGAACAGAGAATTAAAGACATGGATCTGTGGGAACAACAAGAAGAAGAAAGAGTAAGGTTTTCATTTAATTATAATATTTTCAGACTGTAAGCTATAATTAAGTCCTCTGCCAGTAATGGGAACAGAGTTTCAAATTGATTTTTGTATTCTTTTGCCAGATATGGTGCTTTAATGGCTGCATGCTAACAGATTGGTAGACAGACAGAAATATAACTCACATGCCATATAACTCACATGCCACATAATACAATTCACATGCCACGTATTTCACCAATTTAAAGTGTGCAATTGATGGTTTTAGTGTATTTACAGAATTGTGCAACCTAATTTTAGAACATACCCCAAAAGAAACTTCATACCCATTAGCAGTCACTCCGTTTTCTCTCCACTCCCTCAGCAGCCACTAATCTCCTTTCTGTCTCTAGACTTGCCTGTTTTGGATATTTCTTATAGGTGGAGTCATACAGTCCGGTTTTTTGTGACTAAACAGCTCGTTCTATAGTTTTGTTAGTCTGTATTGTATGTATTTACCTAACGATACAAAAGCAACATTTGCAAATGCTTGTAGCGGCCACATTTGTAGTAAAAATGAGTGACCTCATTCTGGTTAAAAAAATAACCACAGGCAGGAGACAACACACAGCTATGGAGGCTGCCCCTTCTTGGTTCCATTGGATTGTTGTCATTCTGGGCCTAGTGTTGCCAGTTTTTCCAGTTTTTTTAGAAGTTGTAATTTGTGTGGTAATTCTTTAAATGTATGAAATTAGAAAAAGAGAAGTGTTACAGACCAGCTAAAATGCTTAAGAGGATTTGCTCCATGTGCCCTGAAACCTTTTATTGTTTCACTTGGAGCACAAAGGAAAAGCTTTCCTATATGAATAATTCATCCTGCCTTAACCTCCAGTTGTTTTTAAGGAAGAAAATGGCGTTAAATAATAAAGCCATAGTGCCTATTATACCGTGAGGTATTTGTTATTTTGTTTTACCATATACATTTTAGTTTTTCCTCTATAAATGTTGTGGTACCATGGGGTTAAAACCGTTTCTTACAGATGCTCCAAGTCGTCTTTATCCATCTTCTGTCCCTGATTGTCTTCCTAGGGATGTGTTACCCTTCCATTTTTATGGCAGAATGGAAGGGGCAAAGGAACTTCTTGTAATTCTTCAAGAATATCTGTCAGGAATTTGGGATAAATTAGTAAGCAGATAATGAATACTTTGAAATTTAACTTTGTATCATGTATTTGCAGATTACTACAATGCAGCTAGAACGGGAAAAGGCTCTTGAACATAAGAACCGAATGTCACGGATGCTTGAAGACAGAGATTTATTTGTAACGCGGCTCAAGGCAGCACGACAGTCTGTTTATGAGGTGACAGTCTGTTTACTGGTTTCAGGGAAACATCTATTTATGAGCTTTTGGGTTTTACCTTAAGGATTCTTCTTTAACCTGGTGGTACATTCTGTCTAGAGCTAACATTTATAATCGTCATTCAAATAATATTTTAATAGAGGTATCTTGAAATTATTTCATAGGCCAAGTAACCATCACTTATGAACAGATTTTTCTGAAGGTGAAAGTGGACTGCATAAAATTTGCTTTTGATACAAGCTTTTGTTTATTCTTTGATTCAGAAAGGAAAAAACTAGATCAAAGTGTCCAGCTCTTAGTTTCTGACTTAATCATTTGATTTATTGTATAAAAATAAACCCACTGGGTATAGATAATACTGTCAGTTCAAAATTTTAAAAATTTGACATGCGAGAACTTCAGTCACTTGGAAATTTGGTTTGCTTTCTGTGGTTCCACGAAACTTGCAATGTTTTTGTAAACTTAAAACTTACTGCCAGTTTGTAGCCCTTCAAAATTTGATTGTTTTTTATTTTTTGGTAACCATTCAATTACAGGAAAAACTTAAACAGTTTGAAGAGCGATTAGCAGAAGAAAGGCATAATCGTTTGGAAGAACGTAAAAGACAACGTAAAGAAGAACGAAGAATAACCTACTATAGAGAAAAGGAAGAAGAAGAGCAGAGGAGGGCGGAAGAAAAAATGCTAAAAGGTAACTATATAGACAGACTGGAGGTGTATGGTAAGCTTGGTGATAGGTCCAGTTTATACAGTCTTACTTAGAAAATAGAGGAATGTGGAACCAAGATGATTGGCTTCTTAACTGCAACTAACTAGTTCTCAGGTTCTGACAACCCAGCTTGTAGTTTTCTGCAATTTGTTATCTGTGAGGGTGTTAGGTCCTCTGCCAGCTTATTTCCACGTTTTTGGTGTTCTTTTGAAAATTCTGCCTTTTTATTTTTTATCACTGTAGTCTACATAGTGTTAACATTTATTGAGCAACACATGCCAGATGAAGTCTCTCAGATTATCCTTTATCTGGCATCCCAGATGCTCAGGAGTTGGGGGAGGGATTCTTCTTTAGTTGTGTTGAGTGGCGTAATACTTGTTTTCTTGAATATTTCTGATATTCAAGTTTAGCTGATTGTAAACTCTTGTAAAATTCTTAAAAAGAATTTCCTTCTACATTATGCTGCCTCTTTAATACCAGAGAAGTAGACCTAGCAGTAGGGGAAGCGTGCAGGTAGGAGGCACACTTTATAACCTGATACGTTGTACAGAGCGGGAAGAGAGAGAGCGTGCTGAACGGGCGAAACGTGAGGAGGAGCTTCGAGAATATCAGGAGCGGGTAAAGAAATTAGAAGAGGTTGAAAGGAAAAAACGTCAAAGGGAGTTGGAAATTGAAGAAAGGGAACGTCGTAGAGAGGAGGAGAGAAGACTTGGTGATGATCCACTTTCTAGAAAGGTAAGTATAGACATCACTCTGTTTTTATGTGATGTGTGTTTATCAGCCAGGTCTCTTGCATGATGCATTGGTCAATGCACATGTCAGTGTCTGGGCTTGGTGTTTTAAATCACATTATTCACATTTCTTTTTAAGTCTGGTATTGCTTTGTCTTCCCAAAGACAGAAGGTTCCTAGAGGCAGTGGGGAGGGGATTAGAGTTGTCTTAGCAAAGTTTGGATTTTATAATAGGCTTCAGTTTAGAATACTTAATTCAGTAAGAACTAATCCCATGAAACTAAGTATTTGACAAAAAGTAACATAGTCATATGGAAGAGGGACTGTTTTGGTTCCTTGAAAGGAGTTACTGTGAATTAGGAGGCTGTTGTGAGGGTACTCAAAGATGAATCTGGGGGACCAGCAGTATTCAACATCCCTTTAGGAGCTTGGTAGAAATGCAGAATCTCAGGCCCAGTGCCAAATCTTCTGATTCAGAGTATGCATTTTAACAAGAGTACCAGGTGATTCAAATGCTGGTCTAACTGTTTATTTTTAATATGCATTCATGTCCAAAACTGACCTGTGTTTCTCACTTTATCTTGTGTAAAGGGGGTCTCTCTTTAATCCCCTCTTCTGGTGGTGGCATTGTTACCTACTTAACCACAGTGTTTTGAACCCCTCCCTCTCCTTTCTGTCCCTATGCTCCTGCCTTAATTCAGATTGTTTCTTTTGCCCATATTACTTACTGGTCTTACTATTTTCCCTGATCGTAATCTTCCCCAGCTTCAGATCTTCCTCTATACAGTGGCCTGCTTGGTTTTTCATAATGCATATTTGATTGTTAGCCCTGCTCTTGGTTTCAAACCTTCCTTTGAGTGGTACTCATTGCTTAGAGCCAAAGGTAAAAAACATGCCTTAGCAGTCAGGGCCTTTTATGTTTATTGCTTTTTTCATTAGCTTCATCTATCACCATATTCTTCTTAGTCACCTATACTTTAGCTATTCTGAGCTCGTTTTATGCTTTATCGTGTCTGTGCCATCTGCCTGCATGCTCTTTGTTTTTCCTGGGATGTGTCCATGCTGCCCTTTAAATAAAATACTGCTTATTTTTTAAGGTTAGAGGTGAGTAGCTGGAGGTATCTGTGCCACACCTGTATCAAATGCTTAATTTTACTGGAGGACCTGCTACTAGTTATCTATGTAGCCTTCAATTTGTTTTATAATATATAGATAGATTTTTAGTTTTGTTACTCTTGTTGCTAATTTTTATATTATGAGTATTCTTTTTCTGTTGGGCACAAAATGCTGTGTGTATGTGTGAAATCAGAGGTACAGTGTTTGATTTGCTACATCCTGTTAATTTGCTTCATCTTCTGAAGTAGATGAGGTAAATCACCCGTGGTTATGGGTTTCTAATTCTTTTCGTTAGTTTTTGAAATTCTGTGTTCATCCTTTTTTTGGTTGTTTCTGTTTGTGGGCCCCCCTCTTCCCTTTCAGTTGGAGAGTCTTTAGTTATCTGTTAATGTTTAACATGGTAACTAGTATATGCGGCTTTATTCCTGACATTTGGTTTGATGTTTTTTTATTTGCTTCCATGTCCCTGCCACTCACCCCTTCCTTTCTTTAAGCCAAACTTCAGAAGTTTTCTCAGCTCATTTGTTGTGCTTTTCTCTATTCTTTTAGTGATTACCATCTATTCTTTTCAAAGTCTAAGCTTTCAGTCTGTAAATTTTGAGAACTCTTCCCTCTCTTCAGAACAAAACAAAATTTTGAGCACACCTTAAGTTTTATTGCCTCCAGTGCTTTAAAACAGTGCTAATCTCTCTATTTAGAAATCATTTAACAGTTTCACAACCTTGTTGGCAACATGATTTAGTTTAAAATATGTTTACACTGTATATCACCTTTTCCCCTTTGCAGGTAAGTTTTTTTGTTTTGTATAGTGTATATTTTATCAAGTATTTTTGTGTATGTCTCAAAAGAGGTTTTGTTTTTCTCTCTCAGTTGAATAATGGTTCATTGGTTTGGCCAGTTCAAAGTCATCCTCCAGAAGATTAGAGACCTGTGTTCACTGTCCTAGTACATAATGGGAGGAGGGTTCTTGATAATAGTCTTGGTCTTGTTACTTTTGTAGATACTTTGCTTTATTCCTTGGAAGCTCTGAGCATATGGTCTGTTATTCACCCGTTTCGGCATGTGTGCCCTATCAGGATTCAATTTACTTAGAGCAGAAAACTTAGGGAAATTTTTTATCCTTTTCTTCTGGCCTTTCACAGTCCATCTCTTTTAATGTTTCACTTACTCTTTTCATCTCTTTGTCCTTTTGTTACTGGCTCTTTGAGATTCCTGTTCAGTTTATATGTTGATCAGTAGTGTTGCTAATGTAGTGCCTCTCATTAACTTTGCTCAATGTAGGACTCTCGTTGGGGAGATAGAGATTCAGAAGGCACATGGAGAAAAGTACCTGAAATAGATTCTGAGTGGAGAAGAGGCCCACCAGAGAAGTAAGTAGAGTTAAGGAAAATAGTACCAACAAATCATAGATCCTGTTAATATCGTATCAGTGTTTTTCTCATTTGGTTTATTTTGTAGGGGTGGGGAAAAGGGAGTCATGAAGAATTGTACGCATGTCTATTACTGAAATGTTTGCTTCAGTGCTGCTGTAATTACTGACTTATAAATATCTTGGGAAATATGTGCTTCAGTTTTTTTTGTTTTTTTTTAAATTCCCTAAACTAATAGTATTGAGGTTAGAGTGAGAATGAACAGTTGCATAACATTTTTCTCATCGTTTTGAAAGCTTGTAGTAATAGATTTAGAAATTGCTAAGGTATTCCTCATAAAGTGCAGATACCTTTTAAAGGTACTTGTCTGCTTATTGGTTTAATTGTTGATGTAAGATTTTGTGTTGTTTTTTAGTGGAACATACTCTTTTAGGAGTAGGATTAATGAATTTAGACTGAAGTGATTTTTAGAAGTGAGTAACATCACTCCCAAAAAGATCACCTGCTTTTAAGAAAATTTACTCTTAAAGATGTTTGGCTTGTTACTCTGTAGGGAGTGGAGACGTGGAGAAGGGCGGGATGAAGAGAGGCCTCAAAGAAGAGATGAAGATCGACCAAGGCGTTCGGGGGATGATGAAGAGAGAGAGTCCTCTCTTAGACCAGACGATGATCGGGTTCCCCGGCGTGGCATGGATGACGACAGAGGCCCAAGACGTGGTCCTGATGAAGATAGGTTCTCTCGCCGAGGGACAGACGATGACCGGCCTTCTTGGCGTAATGCAGATGACGACAGGCCTCCCAGACGAATTGGCGATGAAGACAGGGGTGTCTGGCGTCAGGCGGATGATGACAGACCACCTAGACGAGGACTGGATGAGGACAGAGGAAGCTGGCGAACAGCTGATGAGGACAGAGGACCTAGGCGTGGGATGGATGAGGACCGGGGTCTGCGCCGAGGAGGTGCGGATGAGGAGAGGTCATCCTGGCGGAACGCTGACGACGATCGTCCCAGGCGGGGCATGGATGATGACCGGGGTCCCAGGCGTGGGTTGGATGACGATCGAGGACCTTGGCGGAATACCGACGATGATAGATTTTCCAGGCGCAGTGCAGATGATGACAGATTTTCCAGGCGCGGTGCAGATGATGACAGGGGGCCTTGGAGAAACACGGATGATGATCGGATCTCAAGACGGGCTGATGATGATCGGATTCCTAGAAGGGGTGATGACTCAAGACCTGGTCCCTGGAGACCGTTTGTCAAACCAGGTAAAATTCTGGTATTCAAGAAACCAGATTGGATGCTTTATAGATGTAATCTGCTTGATGTGTTTGCAAATACAACGTGAAATTCTACACCAGCTAATCTCCACTGTTCTGTAGAGAATAGCAAGTTATTTCAAACAAGGAGCTCAGATCTCAGGTGACAAATTACAGTTTGATTGTTAAGTAAGAAGTGTTCTTTTCAACTGAAAAAAGTGAAATTTTAACAGATTTATGACAGAGGTTGGGCTGTATTACTACTATTTTTAGATAAACTGGTCTTTTATCTTTCCTTGAATATTTCTGCAGTGACTTTTATGTCAAAAGCTTGCCTCTGAGATCTTTCACACCAAAACAAATAGCTTCACCCCCTTTTCTGCTTTAGTGATATATGCACTTTGTTTTCCTTCTTCCTTGTTGACTGCTTCTTTGAGGTCCCTTCCTTCTGTACCTGTCCCTAAGTATCGGTGTTCTTCAGGTTCTGTCCTGGACTAGCCTCCTCATATAAATAATGAAAAACAAAATATACTTAACTAAACATTTGTCTGTACTCTTGCCAACCATGGGATTATGTTCATGAGAGGAGCCCATTTCTTTACTTTGTCAGTCTTAAGCCTGCTCATCCTTTCATACTTTTTATTATTCTTGAGTAATGTATACAGGTCTGTGACTTCTGTTACTGTCTTCTCCAGATGACTTCTCCCCTTACCTTCAGACCTGTGTTTCCAACTTTATATCGCACCTGTAAGTGTTACTGACACTTCCAACTCAACCCATCAAAACTAAACCCCCCCTTCTCCAGTACACGTACACACACACACACACACACTTCAGGGGCACCACTGTCCATCTAATTGTATAAGATGGGAGTTCTTTGCTGTTTCATCCTTTTTCTTACATCTTTTCGGTAACCATTGTAATTTGTTCTAAATGCAAATTTGAGCAGCTTCCTGCCCTTTATCCTTAGTGGTTTCTGTGGCATACTTGTGTTTCTTCTCACTTCATTCCACTGTGAAGCTTTGTGACTTTGGGAAAGCCACCTAACTTTTCTGTGCCTTGTGTAAAATGGGGATAACAGTATAGTAGATTCTCATTAATTCGTGATAGTTATGTAATATAAAGTCAGTGAATACTGAACCATTGCTCTTAAGGGAAGTACCAGGTTAGGTTTCTGTGAGCCCTCTGGTCAGTTTTTCAACCAGTCAACACATAACCTTGTTTTATTTTTCTGTTTAAAGACACTTTATTTAATGTATATTATTGATTCATTAGCATTGAACTTATGGCCAACAGCACTGTAACTCATTCCTGAAAGAAGCTTATCTAACACATGTATTTTTTCCCTAAGACATATCCATTGCCTTCTTGTGCTTGGGACTGCTGGGGCGTAGGGCTGGTGGCGCACTTAAAAACTGAAATCGCCAACAAAAAGCACAAAAATGTGAAAATGTGGCACTAACTAGATCACCAAAAGGCTACTTGTTTAAAGTAGGAGAACTGCAGCAAGAAGACGGCATTGTCTTGTTTGACCTCAGCTGACAACAGGCCCGTCAGGCGACTCAAATATTTCGTCACTCTGTACGTGTCTGCGAGCGACTTGTAAAAGTGCTAGAGTATTAATTTGGGGATTACAGATTTTAGCAAGTAGCAAATTAGCAAGTATGGAATAATCTACTTAGCTCAGTGCTATGGGTAGGATTGAATGAGCTAATACAGGCAGAGGCTTTAGACTAGTTCTGTGGCACACAGTAATATAAATGTTAGTGACTAATAATTATTAGCCTTGCAGCTGTAATACATTTTCATTGAAATCTCTGCTTCCTTTGGTTTCTTTTTGTGTGTGCGTGTGTATGTGTGTGTACATGTATATATTGTTTCTAGATTTGGACATCCCATGGCTAAGTGTGAGATATTGAGCAGGGCCAAAGGATTTATCCTTATTTCAGGGCTTTTTACGGGTGGTAAATGGTGGGGGGCATGAATGTGAAAGGAAAGAGTCTTTAGTTAGAAAGGTTTTGAAAATGTTGCAAGGTATAAATGAACTAGTAATTGGGGTTCTGCCTCTCAGAGATCTAGATCCTACCCCTCACCCTTTGAGTTTTCTGCTTAAATGAGTTGTCTTTACCATCAGAACAGATTTTTATACCTGAAATCTCTGCATATGGAACATTTAACCTAGGCTATAAAAGTTCCTATGTGTTATATGTTAGAAAAGCAATAATAGGTAGTCATAAATAGGAGTTGGTGGTTCCATGAAATGAGGTAAATGAATTTAGTTGGTTTTTTTAAAATGAGGTAGAGTGTCTTAAATTAATTAGCATTTGTAATGGTGATGGATTAACATCAAGATTCATGGCTGCCAATCTGTTTCTTGAGTGGAAAATTTTTTTTTTCTTTTTTAAAAACATAGGTGGATGGAGAGAGAAAGAAAAAGCCAGAGAAGAGAGTTGGGGTCCACCTCGAGAATCGAGACCATCAGAAGACCGTGAATGGGATAGGGAAAAAGAGAGAGACCGAGATAATCAAGATCGCGATGAGAACGACAGGGACCCGGAGAGAGAAAGAGACAGAGAGAGGGAGAGGGAGAGGGACAGAGAGAGAGATGGGGATCGCGAGGACCGCTTCAGACGGCCGAGGTTTGATATTCTAATTAAAAGAAGTGTCTGTGGCATTACACTTAGGATTCTTTTCATGCTCTCTTATGCATTCCCAACTGTTTTCGAAAAATGGTGCTCATCCCCTTCACTCCCCCCAATTTATCTAGTAGAATCATAGTGTAGATTTAAAAAAATTTAGAGGTCATGTTAATTGAACCAGTTCCCTCTCTACAGAGTGAGGACATGGAGGCTGGAGCTGTGTGGCTGGCTGTGGGCTGTGTAGCTCTATGGCAGTGGAACCAGTCGAGGTTCTTCACTGCCAATTGCTTTTCCCTTGTGGTTGAGGTCAGTTTATTGCCTTTAAATTATTAAAAGCCTCTTTACTTTTATTAGTAGTAAGAATTCTAGCTTACTTCCTCTGGTCAAAGTGGCTTTGTACTAATCTAGACCGGTACAGTTCAGTACAGTTTCCTGCAAGGATGAAAATGTCCTGTATATGTAATGTTCATATGGTAACCAGCAGTCACATTTGACTGTTGCGCATTTGGAATGAGTAATGACTACTGTGTTGGACAGTGCAGAGCCAGGTGTTCTCATTTGACCTCCATGCCTGAGGCATCAGTTTGAGGTCAAGTCACGAGTTTAAACTTTATTCCTGTTATTATTTGCTAACTTGGCTATGATATATTCACTTAAAATTAACCCGTAGAGTCTAATGACAGAACTTACCGTGTCATTTTGAATGGCTACAGGGATGAAGCTGGCTGGAGAAGAGGACCAGCTGAAGAATCTTCAAGCTGGAGAGATGCAAGTCGTCGTGACGATAGGGATCGGGATGACCGCCGTCGTGAGAGAGATGAGCGCCGTGATCTAAGAGAAAGACGAGATGACAGAGACCGAAGAGGACCTCCTCTCAGACCAGAGCGTGAGGAAGGTAGAGATGTTCTTTCTGTATGGCCGCTGAACACTGGAGAGCCATAATAATATATGAGGGAATTCGGGGTTTTGCTATGTCTTAAATTTGTATGAACACCAAAAACAAGATGGACAAGTAGATCTTTTATTTCATTTAGAGTTCAAGGTTCTCACAAACTTACTCACTGGTTGCTTTGTGAAGTTTAGCTCATCTTTAAATTCAAAGTATAGTAGTAGACTAATTCAGTGGTGTAGTAAGCAATACCTATATTGATTTTACAAAGAGAGTTTATTTTATGTAAAGAAGGAAAAAAGTAAGGTCCTGGTAGATAAGCACAAAGTGTCAAACATTCTTTCTCTGGAATTGTAACAATGGAAGCTTTAGTGAAAAGTGCTTTGTTTAAAATGACCTTAGCACTTAAGTAGTTGCCTCACAAGCTTTTATTATTTGGTTTGTTACAACCAGATTGTAAGGGTATTTCTTCTTTGATAGCCGTAATGAAATACATTGTTTCATTTATTTGCTGTTAAATCTTCTTCAACAGGAGCCAAAAATCCTTTAAAAAATTTTTATTCAGCCAGATTTTTGTCACCTTATCCTAAATTTAAAAAAAAATTAGGACACTTCCCAGGCCAGTGATTTCCTCTTGCTTGCAAACTTATATTTCTAAGTCTGTATGTTGTTTTAAAGGTTTTTCAGAAATTGTATCAAAATGATTAAAGTGTATTTAGCTTTTATTGTTTTTTTTTTTTTTAATGAAGATTCTCTATCACTATCTTCAGTACAGGATTTCCGAGTAATTTGAGGCATTCCTTTTGCTTCAGCTCTGTTTAGTCTGAGCTAATAGCGTACAGTACAAATTTATTCTCTCTCCTTTTTTTTAAATTAAAAGTAAGTTCTTGGAGACGTGCTGATGACAGGAAAGATGACCGGGCCGAAGAGCGGGATGCCCCTCGTCGTGTTCCTCCTGCAGCTCTTTCAAGAGATCGAGAAAGAGATCGAGACCGAGACAGAGAAGGTGAAAAAGAGAAGACCTCATGGAGAGCTGAGAAAGATAGGGAATCTCTTCGTCGCACTAAAAATGAGACTGATGAAGATGGATGGACCACAGTACGACGTTAAGTCTCAAGATAATGTACTCAAACTCATGTCTTTACATAGGTTTGATCACATTCAAGGAATTATTATACTTGTGCTTCAACCAATCTAAATTGGACTCTTTAATGTCTCACCATAACACAAAAAGCATGAACTTGTATTAATTCTATGTAATAGGTTGATCATGCACCGTATCCACAGAAGGTTGGAAAACCATGCCATTTTTTGGAATTTGAGGTGTTGCATTGTTTCATCAATCATTTGTTTACAAAAAAGAAAAACTAAAAAATAAATTTAAAATGGGAATTCTTCAGGTATTCAGTAACACCTGTATCTTGGTATAGAACTGATCTTTTTTCTTTTGATTTCGAAATACCTGATAATAATTTGGAATGAAGTAAGATTCTGTTATAGAAAATGTATTTGAAGACGCTAAAGCAGAGAGCTGAAACAATTCTCACACCACTAGCGGTTGAGACATACCTCTAGGTATTTTGAGGTATTTACTATTTACTAAATTTAGAAAGTTTTTAGGTTTACTGTAAGTGCAGTAAACATTACACACACCGGATACAGAGGAATTTTCGGTAGATTTTACTTGAGAGAAGGTGAGTATAAACCAATTTGCAGTCATTATTGTAATGACAAGAATACTGCTAAAGTGTGAATCCAAAACAGATACAGCTTTTAAATTTTAAAGCATTTGGTAAACTGTTGCTGAGTTTTTTCTGTTGCCAATAGCAAACCGCTTTTCCATTTATGGAGAATTCATGCCTTTCAAGCATTTTAAATATGACAATATTTATAAATGTGTGGTTTGGAGGAATTGTTTAAATTGTTTTTCCTAATTTCCTTTCTCTTCAGGATAGATTCTTTCACCAAGTAATTTGTAGTAATGACTGTGTTGACTTCAATTTTGGAGTGTTGTAGCTATGTTAAAGATTAACTATTTGGTCTTATTGAAGCCAACACAGAACTTGCTGCTGTGTTTTTTCTTCAATGATAAATAAAATACTTAGAGAATTTGTTTTAGTGTTGATCTGTGGTTACAGTCAAAGTGTTTTGTTTATAATGCTGAGCTTGCGTATTCAGTTGGGGTTTTTTTCACTTGAGTTTTTACCAGTGCTGTTAAATTTCTCACTGTTCGGTATCAAAAGAAAATAACCTAAATATAACAGAAAGCAAATGTGGCTAGGATGTTTCCACTAAAACGTCCTCGTCTGTTCCATGATGATGAACCCCTTAGTTTCTTTGTAAAGCTATCGTCTCTGTGAGTACGGTGTGTGTGCAGTGTACATCTTGGGTTTTCCCCTGAAATTAGAAAAATCATAATTGGTTTCACAGAATGTTAGTTGCAAATTTATAGTGGCTGTAGGCACTTACATTCTTCCTGGTGTGAGAATTTCTGTTGGTATAGTCCTAAGGCCAGAAGAGGGAGTATTGATGCTTTTTTAAAACTTAATCAGATGCAGCCTCTCCTTTTCGATGTTAACAATGATAGAAACCACTTTAGAGCTGCAGCCAGACCCCGAGCGAGCTGAGCGGACTCAGCTGCTAGCGGGGCGGCAGCGGCGCCTCCCCCTCCCCCCCAGAAGACCACCGGCTCACCTCTCCCCTTGGCCTCGCCATAGCGACCTATGGACAGAACTGCCCGCAGCCAATGTGTATTCCTCCATCATATGCTGACCTTGGCAAAGCTGCCAGAGATATTTTCAACCAAGGATTTGGTTTTGGGTTGGGGAAACTGGATGTGAAAACAAAGTCATGCAGTGGCGTGGAATTCTCAACATCTGGTTCATCCAACGCAGACACTGGTAAAGTTACCGGGACCTTGGAGACCAAATATAAATGGTGTGAGTGTGGTCTGACTTTCACAGAAAAGTGCAACACTGATAATACTCTGAAATCGCTCTTGAAGACCAGATTTGTCAAGGTTTGAAACTGACATTTGATACCACCTTTTCACCAAACACAGGAAAGAAAAGTGGTAAAATCAAGTCTTCTTACAAGAGGGAATGTATAAACCTTGGTTGTGGTGTTGACTTTGATTTTGCTGGACCTGCAATCCACGGTTCAGCAGTCTTTGGTTATGAGGGCTGGCTTGCTGGGTACCAGATGACCTTTGATAGTGCCAAGTCAAAGCTGACAAGGAATAACCTTGCAGTGGGCTACAGGACTGGGGACTTCCAGCTACACACTAAGGTCAATGATGGGCCAGAATTTGGAGGATCAGTTTATCAAAAAGTATGTGAAGATCTTGATACTTCAGTAAACCTTGCTTGGACATCAGGAACCAACTGCACTCGCTTTGGCATTGCAGCTAAATATCGTTTGGATCTCACTGCCTCCACTTCTGCAAAAGTCAACAACTCTAGTTTAGTTGGAATGGGCTACACTCAAAGACTCTGAGGCCTGGTGTGAAGCTTAAACTGTCTGCTCTGGTAGATGGGAAGAGCATTAATGCTGGGGGCCACAACCTTGGGCTTGCCCTGGAGCTGGAGGCTTTAATCCAGCTGAAAGAAACCTCTGGGAATGGATATCAGAAGACATGGCCTTAATATATTTCCAGTGTGACCAGCAGGCTTCCCCCGCCTCCACCCAGGAAGGTGATCAAAACAAAGGATGATCTAAAGAGCTGTGTTTTAAATACTTAGGCAGTTACTTTTTACCTGGTTTCTAGTTGAATTGCTTATCTAGTTACCAATGCTGCAGTCCTGCAGTCACCTATACATTATTTAAATGTATTTAACTGTTAAATGCACTACCCACCAATAATGAAATAGACCTTTATGAAAACTGTGGAAAAAAACACTTTAAAAAACATTTTTCTTAATATCTGGATTTCAAACAAGTGAAAGTCTTAAAAGGTCCTCTTTTGTGAGGAGAGGGTCTTTCCTTTTGTACCAAGTGAAAAAACTTGGGGCAGTAACCTGCTCTGTCTTAAGTTATAGAACAGGACTGTACCTGGGCCATCACAGATAGGCTGCAGCAGACGATTCATTTACGCTGATTTGTTTAGATGAGTTACAGATGCGTGTCTGATAGTTACGTTTCCAGGCTAGTCTGCAAACCACCCTTCCTGCCCAGACCCTTTTCCAGACGTCCTGTTCTCCCAAGTCCTTTGTCCTGGGTATTGGAATCAGAGCACAGGATATAAAGGCAGAAGAGTCTGCAGCTGCTTGTGATCCTGCTCTCCGGTTTCCACTCTCAAGGCCTCACAACGTCACCCCCTCCCCCAGTGCTTATTCACAGGTGTCAAAGGAAAGCTGAACGACCAGCCTACTCACTGTCTTCCATGTTGCCAGTGGTTTCTGCATTTTTAGATGGGGATATTATTGCTGTCAATATGGATGGATCTGAGGGCAGAGACAGCGGCCCAAAAAAGACTCGACATCCTAGTAGTGATCCATAGTGGCTACCAGGAGGAGGTTGGCACCTATATGGTGTGGCATGATTTGGCTGTAGACTGATTCATGATTTCGTAAGTCTAATTGAAATATACAGGAAATTAATGGAATGTTCATACTGTAGCTAAGAACAGATTAGAAAATTAGGACTAACACTGAAACTTTCTTTGAAGTACATGTGTATTTGTGGTATAATTTTAAAATATAAAGCAGTCTGTGCCTGCACAGTTGGTGAAGCTCTTTTGAGGATTCCATACTTTTTTTTTTTTTTGGCCAAATATGCAGTCTGTTCTTATGAAAACAAGTAATTTCGTCACACTATTGTGGATACCTTTTAACACTTCAAAAAATTGGGTTTCTTTTACCCTAAATTTAGCTTTTCAAGTGTCTAAAACATGTTTCAGATTGAGAGTTGCTTTTAAATGTATTAGCGTGGTTAGTAAACTTTTCATAAGAGATCTCTACAAAACTACTGATATTCCCTGTTCATGCTTAAAATACTGGGAGTTAAAGTTAGCTGGAGAACAGGCAAATTTGGGGGGCTGATATGGTTAAGTCACCTTCTTAACCATATCTTCTGGTCTGGAGAATGCACCCCTCAGTTAATAATGACTCTTGAAAAGGTACAATTAGAGCAGTGGCAAGAGGTAACAGGAATTCATGTTGACCTGAAAACTCCTTAAAAAGCAAGTCTAATTTAAACTGGTATGTCTTCTAGCAAAACTGAAGAAAATAAGTTAATTTCATGGTTTTATTAAGCTACTTGAGTTCAGGCCGAGTCAAGTGGATTATTTTTTCCTGACCAAGAAATCGTCCCGTCCATCCCCCGCCCATGCACCTTCCTTTGACCAATAAACGCTCATAGCTATCCCCAGTGTTATGTACGGCAGCTTCAAATGATGTTCAAATCAGGCAAATTTGCTGCAGAGAAAGTTAGTTGTTTACCATGAAAGCAGTCTAATTTTTAATAACCTAGCTAAGCTCTCCTGGAACCTCTATAGACTAAATCTCTGGCTGGTATTTTCAGATAGTGATTTTATACATTTCAGATGACTTCATCTTAATTCATTTCCATTTTTGCCTTCTATGTCTGTCCTGATGGTAGATATGGTGTGGTACTCACTACAGTGGATTTGAAAATGAGGGTGGGAGGTTAAAGTAGGAGTCAAGCACCTTTGCTAAGGATTAGATTTAATCTCATTTATGGATAACTGGTGGGATTCCAGAAAGAGAAGGGTAATCTTCCAGTGAGAATGGGAACATGAGAGGCTGTGTTCCTTGTCTCCCGCCCCCCCCCCCCCCCAATAGTTCCTTTAATTAGTGCTTATACCAGTTTGAGGACTGCCTGTGATGCCTAAAGCCAACATAGCCCAGAGTGGAACCTTCCTGAACCCAGGTTATTACACTGACTTTCCAGAGCTCAAAAGATTCCATCTTACATTTAGTTCGAGAGGCAACAGCTGGAATGAGCTTTCCACTATTTAGGAACCCTGGAATTGAGCAATTCAGACAGTGAATTAATAGTGCTCCCTTTTGATCTGAAAGATGACAAATGTTTTGAAAAACTGGAATGGGGTGGGGGGCATAGACAAAAGGCCAAGTACCAGAGTTAAAGGCAAGACTAATGAATTAACATACTGTTACTGTATAAATGCACAAGTTTTTTTAAACAGCACCATTTTCAAGTGTATACACAACATTATAACTTGGCACGACTTTTAAAGGTGGAAAACGCTAGTTGCTCGTCCAGTAATAAAAGATCTGGTACATAAAAGGATAAGGAGCTGTATTCTACCTGCTACATCCAGCTAGGACAGAAACAAGCCACAAGGAGGGAACACCCACCCAAACTAATACTGGAAAGTTTACTAAGCCTTCACTTAATGATGCTACCAGGCAGGGGGGCTTGCTTCGCCTGGAATTATAACTGATTAAGGACAACAGAAATATTACTTGTTTGAAACAATAAAAGTCATTTTGCTGACATTCCATAAAATCGCCAGTTCAGTTAAGAGGCTTTTAAAAAAATATTCTAGACCTAGTAAAGTGCCTCCATTCATAAAATTAAACATCCAAGATTAGACTGAGACAATTTCATACTGATGCGCATCTAAAATAGGTCGACGTATAAATAAACAGCGCCTCTAAGTTGCCACATTTCAGTTAGCGGAATACCCAGCCTTCACCGTCTGGATGTGCACAAACTAGAGATAAATCAAGACTTTAGCGTCTACTCTCAACCGCTCTTCGACAGTAAAGTACTCAGTACTGTCGGCTTCCTTTGAGAAAAACAAGACGACATCCCAAGTTAAGCCAACTGCTGAGCTCCATGCTCCCCAGCAGCAAGGGAGAGTGCGCAGACCAAATACGAGAGTGGGCAGGCGGCGACCCTGGTGGCGTCAGGTGGCAACAGCAGACCGGAGCCCGGGTCCTCAACGCAGCTTCTTGCCGGGCAGGCCGTCCCTGGCGCTGCGCGGCGGCGGGCGGGCGGCGGGCGGCGGCGGCACTTTGGAGAGCGGGCAGTACTTGATGGTGTGTGCGTTGTCGCCGCTGGCGCCGCACAGGGGGCACGTGTAGCGGCGCAGCACGGGGCACAGCACTCGCCCGTCGGGTCCCTTCAGGATGTGGGTGGTGTAGAGCGCCACCGCCTCCTTGTTGTTCCGGCAGAACACGCACACCTGCAGCTCGGGCTTGAGCAGCCGGGCGGCGGCCGCCCCGGAGGCGGCGTGCAGCCTGGGCTCAGCCGCCCACGCCGCGGCCCGCTCCTCGCGCGGCGCCACTTCGGCGGTGGCAGCAGCGGCGGGCGCGCAGCCCAGCAGCACGGCGGCGGCGCGACCAGCGAACGGGCTCAGCTCGGCGAAACGCTCCTCCAGCAGCCCGGCCTCGGCGGGGTCCGCGCACAGCTCCAGCGTGCGCAGCTCCAGCGCGCCCCCCAGGTAGCGGCCCCGGGATCCCAGCTCGTCGCTGTCGTCGTCGTCGTCGTCGTAGTCGGGCGGCCCCAGCGTGGGCCCCAGTGTCCCGGGCCCGGCCCCAGCGTGGGGGGAGCAGCACGACGAGGAAGAAGAGGAGGGCGGGGAGCCGTCGCCGCCGCCGTCCCCGCCGCGGGCGCAGCCGAAGCGCGGCTCGCCGTCCACCGCCTTGGTGATGAGCGTGGCGAGCCCCAGGTAGTCGTTCCACGAGCTGAAGGGCTGCGGGTGCACCGGGCGCTGGGAGCTCACGTAGCGGGCGCTGGGCACGAGCGCCATGGGCGGGGGGGCACGGCCGCGGCGGGGCGAGCGGGGCGCCCAGGGGAAAGCCTCCATGGGCGGGCTGCGGGCCGCGCGCGCCGCCTCCCCGCCGCCGGCGCGGGCCGGACGGAAGGGACGCGCCGAGCCTGCCCGCTGGCCTGCCTCGGGGTGGGGCCGCCTCGCCGCCTTTTATCCGGCCCCGCTCCTCCCCGCCCCCGGCTTCGTCGCCTCGGCCCTGCCCCCTGCCCTCCCCCGCCCCGGCCACCTCGCCCACCTCGCCCGTGCCCCGGACCGAGGCAGAGCGGAGGCGGACGCGCGGGGGGCGGGCGGGCAGGCAGGCAGTGAGCGCGCTCCGCTCTGGCCCGCGCGGCTCCCGCGCCCCACGCGCTGCGCCAGCCTCGCCAGCTGCGGGGCGGCTTTCATTCTGGGAGTGGGCGGGCGAGGCGCCGCCTCGGGCCGCTGCGCTAATTGGCTGCCGACCTGAGCCCCCTGCGCCACGGGCGCCGCTCCGGACGCTGATTGGTGAATCGGGGGAGGGGGCGTGCCCTACCGCGTTGCTGGTAGGGGAGGGGAAAGTAGGGGAGAGGAGTACGGGAGGGGCGGCTGCTGGGGCCCGCCTTCGCCTGAGCCTTGTTCGCTGGGTTTGGAACCGGTGACCAGGCCTGGATCTCCCTCGGCCTGGTGGTGAGACCCACTTCCCAGACCTTAGTGCCTTGGGCTAGCCTTCTGCCTTCTGAGAAACCCCTTCTTTCCTCTCTCCTTCTCACCAGCATCGGCAGGAAAAGACGTGGGGAGGCAAGACTTGGCGCGACCTAAGGATGCAGTTTTTAAGTCAGAGCAGCCCAGCAATCAAGTAACTTTCGTTTGCACAGCGTTTTGGAGAGCTTTCAACTGGGTGAAATCCTCGCAGAAACCTCAGAGAGGTTCAGAGAGGTTTTGGTTCTTGCCTAGTAAGTAGTGGAAGGACGCAGGACTTTCCCACAGCACGACGCACCTCCCAACAGGTGTTCCGAGACTAGGTGGCCATTCGCTGGTGACAGGTGGGGATGCGGGCTGGGCCAGATAACCTTCCGGCCTTAGGACAGTGATTGGGGTGTGTGTGTGTGTGTGTGTGTGTGTGTGTGTGTGTGTAGCTCCCCACGCTCCCTGCCTCACCCCCAACCCCGGGTCAGGGGGCTGTATTAAAATCTGAGGTGTATGTGCAATTTGAATAACACAGTGTATTCAGCGTCACAGTTGAATACTTTGAAATGAATAAAAAAATTTTTCTAAAAAATTGGAAAATAAATCAGAAGACTTGATTAGGTGGCTGCAAGGTGGTTATGTCCTTCCCAGGAGAAGCGGCAATACATTTTTTAAAAAGATGGAAAGTAGGAAAGGTATTAGCTACTGGGAGGATTCTTGTAGGGTACTGTGGGACAGGGAAAGCGCCTCCTCTGGTGGCTGAGCTGGCAGGCAGGGTTGGCTTCATGGGGCAGGGCAGGGTTTTCCTTCCTCTCTCTGGAGGAGCTGTGGCTATTGAAACAAGGACTGGGAGGCTGGTGTTGCGGCCGTCATTAGCGGTCATTAGGCTATGCTTATGGGTCTGGCTGCGCCCAGCAGGTTTAGAATAGCCCAGGAGGGGATGCCCAGAACCTAGCGCTGGCACAGGTTAACATTAGAATGAATGAGTGAGTCAGAATGTTAGCAGTGGAAGGGATCTTTGGGATCATTCACTCCGATCTTACTTTACAGATGAAGAAAATGAGACCCAGAGAAGAGAAGGGCTCCTTTAAGGTCACACGGTGAATTTGTCACAGCCAGAACTAGGACTCAGGCCTCTTCATGACTGGCATGGTGGCCTTCCCACTATATCGTGGAACCTGAAGGTATTTCAGACTTTGTGCATGCATCAGCAGAAATCTAGTGTAGCACACAGGGAAAACTGGA
Source organism: Eubalaena glacialis (assembly GCF_028564815.1). Classification (NCBI taxonomy): domain Eukaryota; kingdom Metazoa; phylum Chordata; class Mammalia; order Artiodactyla; family Balaenidae; genus Eubalaena; species Eubalaena glacialis. The sequence continues at coordinate 12,264,870 of NC_083716.1, forward strand.
AGGAGAGAAGTGAGATGGGGCCTTGTGCCTTTGGTGTGGGCCCCTGCCCTCAGGAGCAATCCAGAGGCCATGTAGCAGGCATGGGGAAGGCCTTGAGGTGGTAACGTGATGCCTGTTCTGGCGACCTGTCTGCATGTGGGGTGGAAGATATGTTTTTCAGTCTCTTCCTCACCTACTACTCCCTAACAGTTAAGTCCCCAAACCAGGCAGTGATATTCTGCACTTGCCAACCCAGTTCCTTTTCCAAGTTTGTGTTGGCACTCAAGTTAAAAAGCTATTCCTTTATTTCCTCCCGTCTCCCACCAAAAATAAATAAAAGGGCCCAGATGGCGTGGGGCTCCTGCAGAAGTGTGGCGGGTTTGCTGACACTGAACTCCGAGCTCTTACCACAAGAACGCTGGCCCCCAGAGTGGTATGAAGAATATTATTCTATAAATGGAAAATTCCTGCAGCCTGCATACTTTCAAGGTATGCAGGCTTTTCAAGTTCTGAAGACTGGAGCTACCATTCTGAGAAAAACTTCTGCAAGGAAAGTTTAAAACCGCCAGCTGCTGGGCCCACCCCCTTGGTCAGGCCAAAGAGAGGATGGCAAATAAGCGAGGCCTTCTTTCCTCCCTCACATGATTTTTTAGCCCTTGTGGTTTTGCAAGGGGAATAAACACTTTTAAGTGAACATGAATGGAAACAAATGCCTTGATTCGGAGCTACAGCCTGGGTGGGTGGGTTGTGGTGATTGTGAGATAGATGCCCTGGAGAGAAGTGAAAGGATGCTCATGTGTCCTGGGGGCCTGGCTCCGTGCTCTTTCCCTAGGCTGCTCACCTTGTCTGCTGTTGGCCTTGCCCACAGTAGGTGTTTTGCCCTGAAAGAATGTCTGGAAGTGGAGGCCAAGTTCATAAAGGCTTTTTTTTTTGGCGGGTGACACCCTGGGCCTCAGTACACTGTCAGTGACCGCAGAAAGGCTGGAGTGGCTGCCTGGTCCAGCTCTAGGGTAAATCAGCAGTTACTTTTGTCACCAAGCACAGGCCTCAGATGAGCTCTCCAGCTCTCTTTGAGGCAGTGGAACTGACTTCTGAGATGTTCTTAGATACTCCGATAGATGAAGTCTGACTGCCTTTTTGTTCCCTTTCCAGAAGTCTGGAATGAAACGGAAAGAGTCAGACTGTGACAATGTCTTCGAGGGATACCTTCAGATTGATGGAAGCAGGAAGACAGATCAGGATGGGCCTCATCTCAGAGGTTAGACAGCGTTGCTCAGTTTCTTCTGGAACGGGGCCTGTGTGGCACAAGTCGGGCAGGGCAGGGGTGGGTGGTGGGGAAGGATGCTTGGCCTCTGAGTTTCCACCTCTCCACGTGGCCCCCAGCCGCCATCCTGGGCCATTTCCTTTGCTGGCAGCAGAACTGAACCATGAGAGGCAACACACAGACCTCAGGCGTCTTGAGGCTCTTCAGAAACATGAGGTCAGCCCTAGGGAATGAGGCAGCTTGGCGGGTGTCCAGGCAGCTACAGAGACGCTGTTTGTCAGTCTCTGGGTTCCCGCTGACCCGCCTGCCAAGCTCTCGCGAGGGGCAGGAAGTGCTTTGGCTCCCCCCGCCCTGGGGCCTGGGTATGTCAGGGGCTCACTTCTGTAACGGTGTTGACTTTGTGCATGTCATGCCTCTGGCCGAGCTCAGAGGGTCCCGGGGACGGGGCTTCTGCCCTTTGGGGCTTAGAGGCGGCTGTAGTGGGTTGAGAAGCCACGTGGTGAAGTGGCGGGAGCTTGCTGGGCCAGTGGCTGGGTTTTTATCTTGGTCCTTCTGCAAAGTCGCCTGTGGCCTTGGACGCAGGACTTTACCACTCTTGGGCTCCAGCTCCTTCCTCGATCAGCGAGGGGGCTAATCATGTAAAGTGACAGCCACTTTCTCCTTCTTGCTTTCTTAATTGTGTACTGGCACAGTCTGTCCCTCGCCCTATGTGGGTGAGCTGTGATGGGTGTGAGCCAGCAGAAACAGCCTATTTTCCCTGATTTTACTAGGAGAGGGCTGGTGAGCCAGGTCCGGTCCCTGAAATATAAGGGGATGTCTGTTAGGTGGGCTCTGAGAGGGAGTTTGCTCCCTTCTTTAAAAAGAAAAGAAAAAAAAAAAAGACCAGGAACCTCACCTTCTTCTGGTCACTGGCAGGTTGTGGAGCTGAGGCAGCCCAGAGGTGACAAAAGTCTTAAGGGACAAAAAGCTGGCACACTGGTGATGGCTGCCTGGAAAAGCTATATTAAAAAAAAAAAAGGAAGGCTTGGTGACATTTCTGTTGAAGTCTTGTGATTTGTTACACAAGATAATTTAACATCTTTATTGTTTCAGCCACTACAAGTCAGGTATTCTTTTACTTGCAGCTGAATTCACTCTAATTGAGACGTAGTAACATGAAAAAAATGCATTTGGGAATTCTATCAAAAAGGTGGGATACAACATTCTGGCCAGATGGAAGTGACAACCATGTCAGAATTGTGTGTGTGTATAAACGGGGGCAGGAAGAAAATCCAGAGAACTGAGAACAGGGGCTTTGGGGTGGCTCTTCTCTTACCCACCCTGCCTTGCACTGAAGTCTCCCAGCTGATATTAGTAATGGTAACACCACGACCATCAGACCAGGTGCTTTATAGCATCGTCTTGGTACCACTTACACAGCTGCTGCACGAGGCCGGTGCCATGATTGCCGTCGTGTTATCCATGAGGGGAGGCTGTAGAGCTCACATTTAAACCTGTGTCCCTCTCCAAAGCTGGGCTGTGCCTACTTGGATGCACCTGGTCATCCTCTGGCCATGGGGCTTCTGGGGCTCGCCTCGGGGAGGACGGCTAGGAGCACAGGCAGTGGGGGCAGAAGGAGATGGTACAAGGAGCCGCCTGGGGCCAAACTGGGCCCATCCAGCGTGTCAGAAATTGTTCCCAAAGAAAACCAATTCCACTCAGAAGCGGTGTGGATTTTTCTATTTATCTAGTAATGGGTACTTTAGTATAACGAGTAATCAGTTCTCTTTGTAACACACCCTCCCTCCTCCTAGCCATGTGGTTTGCTTTTAGAAATATGTATCGTCCCAATTTTGTTTAAAGCAAGATATGCCTGGAAGCTGACAGCCTGAAGGGCAGATGTCCCTGGGCTGATGGTGCTGATAATAATAGAAATAACAACAGCTCGCACGTCCAGAGCCTTTACAGGCACCAGCATGAGCTCATAGTTTCTTAAATCCTTCCGGCAGTGCTACAATCATACCCTTTTCACAGAAAGGAAAATGAGGTTTTCGGAGGCTAAAAAAGTGTACCCAGCATCTCCCCGGTAGGTAGTGCGTGGGCTTTCTCCAAGGCCTGTGCTGGGAGCTACCAGATTTCCTCAACCAGCTCCTGGCCCATAGACATTCAGTTAGCATTCACTACTTGCTGTCTCCCTACCTCCTCACCTTCTTTCTGACTGGGACTATCAGGCTTCTCATGCTCATCCTCAACCCCTGCTGTCTGCAAGGGGAAGGGAGTAAAAGCTGGGGCCCCTAGTGGAGGAGTTAGACATGAAATGGTAAACTATGAGGTCAAGGTTGTTTTCCAGTGGGCCTGAGGGCTGAGGTGGGGGAAGATGAGGTCAGTGAAGGGGATGAGACCAGACTGCCTAGCAGGGCTGCTGTGTATGGTTCCGCAGGTTGTGCACTGTGCAAGGGCTTCGCATCTAAGGGGGTGTCTTGTACTTCATAGACGTGGTAATACATGTATGAGTGAATCTCTGATAGTTTTCTGGCAAATCGGGAGTAAAGTGTCTTTTTCTAATGGAATGGTATATTATGACAATATTCTGACAGATGGAAGAAGATGTCTTGTGGAAGAAGTACCTTTTCCTAATTTTCCCAAAGCTTTGACTCTGGCCAGAAGAGTGAAATGCTAAGATTTTTTTTTTTTTTTTCTTAACATCTTTATTGGAGTATAATTGCCTTACAATGTTGTGTTAGTTTCTGCTGTATAATAAGATTCTTGAAAGCAGGCCTTCAGTTTGCCATTAACTACGTGCCCATGGGCCTTTCTAAAGCTTCAGGTGAAAGTGTCTTTCTCATTGAGCTGATCAGGCGGGTGCTGGGCACAGCTCTGCCCTAGTAGTTACTGGTGGACCAGGGACTCCATTGGGATTAACATTTTTAAGATTGCTCAAGTCATTTTAGACATCTTCTCTCGGTCTTACCTGACTTTCCCAGCTGTCCCGAGTTCCCTAGGGTTTCTTGTGCCCTGACAGTGCCTGTCCTGGGGCTTCTATGGCTTAGGGACCAGAAGGCAGGGTGGTGGCCCAGGCTGGTACAGATTGAGTAGCCTTAAGCAAGTCATTGCCCTTCTCTGGGCCTCAGTTTTCTCTCATTTAAAATAATTAGGTGGCCTAAGTGATTTCTTGGCCCTTTCCAGCTCTCAGGTTTATTTGTTCACCAGCAGGGCCTTGGGCTGAGTGTGAATAAGACGGGCATACTTCTGAGCTCATGGAGCTTATACTCTGATGGGGGTGGACAGACAAGCAAACAGATGATGATACTTTGGTGGGAGACATATTAGTTTCCTTTTGCTGCTGCAACAAATTATCACCAACATAGTGGCTCAAAACAGTACAAACTTATCTTACCATTCTGGAGGTCAGAAGTCTGAAATGGGTCTCACTGGGCTAAAATCAAGGTGTCAGCAGGACTGCATTCTTTTCCAGAGGCTCTAGGGGAGAATCTGTTTCCTTGCCTTTTCCAGTTTCTCGAGCCTGCCTGCATTCCTTTGGCTGTGGCCCCCTTCCTTCTTCAAAGGATTTTTTCTTCTGCTTCCCTCTTCTACTTTTCAGGATGCTTGTGATTACATTGGGCCCACCTGGATAATCCAGGGTAATCTCCCTATTTTAATGCTCTCTAATTAGCAATCTTAATTTCACCTGGAACCTTAATTCCTTTTTGCCATGGAAAGTAACATAGTCTTCAGGGTCCGGGAATTAAGATGTGGGCATCTTTTGGGGCCATTATTCTGCTTCCCACAGGAAGAGTACAGAGGACTGTGGGACCCCTTGGCAAGGGGCATCCAACCAACACACAGGGGACCCATGTGTCATGGGTCCCAAGACCTTTGCATATCCAGAGGTCAGCTGGGCTGGTGAATTGAGGTTTCCTTTGCCAGTTGGGACCTGACCCAATACAGGGGACTCTATAGGGTGAGGAAGCCCTACGCAGTGTATGTGTGTGTCCCTCAGGCAGATGGAAGGTAATTGCCTAGGGTCTGAGTTGCAAGAAGGGATGGTGAGCAAAGGAAGTAGTATATGTGTGGGGTACTCTAAAACATAATAATGATGGCGATGATGTTATTTAATTTGTGGTTAAAACAAACAAACAGCCAAGTACAACAAAAATACCAAGCAACAACAGCGTGTGCGTCACGGGGGAGTGACTGGAGTAGAGTGCTCTAAAATCCTTGTATTGTTCAGGAGGAGGGTAACGATACCAACTCTAAGATTTTTAACTTATGGAAAATTTTAAGCATTACAAAAGTAAAGGTCATAGTGTAAAGAATCCTAACCCACTTTTCCCTTAATACAGGACGACTCTTATTTTATCTAGCCCCCCACACCTGTTTTTCACTCCAGCTCCCACACTGTGGATCATTTTGAAGCCGTGAACATTGATATTAATTTTGATAGGTTAAGTATGTATGTTAAAATATGTAGGGGCACCGCTTGTAAAAAAAAAAGAAAAGGAAAATAGAGGGTATAACTTCCAATATAGTGGATGTAAAGAAGTGGAGTGAAGAAAAAATAAATATTACAAAAGAAAGCATGATCGAGGGAAAAGTCATGAAAACGGTAGAAGAAATTAGAAGTACACAATAAGATGTTTGAAATAAACCCAAACATGAGATTACTTATAATAAATGTAAATGGACTAAAGAGTGCTGTTAAAGTACAACATTTCAGACTGGATTTAAATAAAACAGTTATACATCCTCTATAAGAAAAACGTGTAAAACATAAGGATGCAGAAAGTTTAAAGGTAAAAGGATGAAAGAAGATGTGCCAGTAGACGCTAACAGAGGAAAGCTGACATAGGTATACCAGCAGCAGACGAAACAGGCTTTATGGCAAAAAGCTTTACTAGAGGTTAAAGAGTGGTTATGTAACGTAAAAGCCTCAATGGCTTTTACCAGGCTTCCTGGCTTTTACCAGGAAGATATAACAATTCTAAACTAGTATATACCTAATCGTTTCGCCTCAAAGTATGTGAATGAAAAAACCGATAGAGCTGCAAGGAGAAACAGGCCAATCCACCATCTTCGTGGGAGATGTTACAACTCTCTTGTAGGTAAAACAGGCAGAACATTAATAAGGATATAGAATATCTGAATAACAACTAATAATTGTATATAAATACAGCTTTAAGGGGAATTCCCTGGCAGTCCAGTGGTTAGGACTCCGCACTTTCAGTGCTGAGGACTGGGGTTCAGTCCCTGATTGGGGAACTAAGATCCCACAAGCCACGCAGCACGGCCAAAAAAAAAAAGAATAAACAAGATTATAATCAAGGAAATGCAAATTACAACCAAATGAGGTACACCACCAGACAGGCAAAATCAAACATTCTGTCGATATCAAATGTTGACAAAAATGTGGTGGAACTGGAACTCTAAAGGGAGTGAAATTGCTACAATCTATTTGGAACATAATTTGTGAATATCTAATAGTAAAGTTGAAGCCACACATAACCTATGATTGAGCAGTCAGCCAGATACAAACGCTTGAGAAATCTTCCTCAGGTGCACCAGGAAACGTGATTCAGAATGTTCATACGCTACCTACCAACTAAAGTAGATGTAATAGAAGAGACTGGCAAAACCCAATGGTTCTGCTACTTGGATGTGGAGAAACTGGAACTCTCATACACTCTGATAGGACTGCAAAATGACACAACCACTTTGGAAAACAGTTTTATTGTTTTTTAAACAAGTTAAACATGGGGCTTCCCTGGTGGCGCAGTGGTTAAGAATCTGCCTGCCAATGCAGGGGACACAGGTTCGAGCCCTGGTCCAGGAAGATCCCACATGCTGCGGAACAACTAAGCCCGTGAGCCACAACTACTGAGCCTGCGCGTCTGGAGCCTGTGCTCCACAACAAGAGAAGACACCGCAATAGAAGCCTGCGAACCGCAACAAAGAGTAGCCCCCGCTCACTGCAACTAGAGAAAACCCACACGCAGCACTGAAGACCCAACACAGCCAAAAATAAATGAAAAATAAAATAAATAAATTTATTAAAAGAAAAAAAAGTTAAACATAAAGTTGCCATATGACCCAGCCATTCTACTCTTAGGTTATCTACCCAAGAGAAATGAAAACATAGGTCCACACAAAGACTTGTACACAAGTACTCTTAGCAGCATTATTCATATTAGCCCAAACCTGGAAATAATCCAAATATTCGCCAACTGATAAATGGATAAACAAGTATGGTGTGTCCATAGAATGAAATACTACTCAGCAATAAAAAGAACAAGCTACTGATACATGCAACAAGATGAATGAACCTCAAAAACATTATGCTAGGGCTTCCCTGGTGGCACAGTGGTTAAGAATCCGCCTGCCAATGCAGGGGACATGGGTTCGAGCCCTGGTCTAGGAAGATCCCACAAGCCACGGAACAACTAAGCCCGTGCGCCACAACTACTGAGCCCGAGTGCCACAACTACTGAAGCCCGCGCGCCTAGAGCCTGTGCTCTGCAACAAGAGAAGCCACCCAATGAGCAGCCCATGCACCGCAATGAAGAGTAGCCCCCGTTCGCTGCAACTAGAGAAAGCCCGCACGCAGCAACAAAGACCCAACACAGCCAAAATTTTAAAAATAAATAAATAAATAAATTTTAAAAAATTATGCTAAGTGAAAGAAGACAGGCATGAAAGACTATATGTTGTACGATTCCACTTGTGTGAAACTTCTAGAAAAGGCAACACTATAGAGACAAAGTTGTCAGCGGTTGCCCGGGGCTATGGGTGGGTGGGTGAGTGGGTGGGATTGACCACAAATGGGTATGAGGGACCTTCTGGAGTGATGGAAGTGTTCTAAACCTGGATTGTGGTTATGGTTGCACAAATGTATATATTTATAGTCCACTACAATGGGTAAATTTTATAGTAATATAAATTATAACCCAATAAAGTTGTTCAAAAATGTTCACTGAAGCCTTATTTCTAATTGCCCCAAATTGGAAACACATCCAAGTGTTCATCACTGGTAGAATGAATAAATTGTGGTATGTTCATTCAATGGAACACATTGAGCAATATTGGTGAGTTCATTATAGCTACATGAAAAAACATGGTATCAGGAACATAATGTCGAAAGAAAAAATACAGTGGCAAAACAATACATATGCTGTTTCAATTTAGATACAACTAAAAAGCATGCAAAACTGAACAAAATGTTTTCTAAAGGTACAAACATATATGGTCCTACCATAGAGAAGAACAAGGGAGTGACCACAGAATTTGAGACAGTCCTCCTGTGAGGGGTCTGGGGATGGCATGGGACTGGGGAGGGAAATCGAAAGTTGATGGCAAAGTAGGCAGTTTATACATAGTTGATTCTTACTGTTATTCTTTATATCTTACCTTTGTTTTTGAGATAGTCTTTTGACTCTACTCAATATTTAATACGATTTTTTTTTTTTTTTGCAAAATGTTAATCATTTGAAGTACTTGGTCCTTTAACTATTATTAGTAGACATTGCTGATGACACCCTTCAGAGCTGACCAGACACTGCAGCTAAGAATTACTGCTCCAGGCTCTAATCCATTGCCTGTTTTTTTTTTTTTTTTCCGTTTTTTCCCCATTGTCTCTTTGATGATTGGGTTTCTCCACACAGGCAGACACCAGTCACCACTTAGGGTGGGTTCGAAGAGTTTCCATCCTTTCTTCCTCTTCTTCTTTTTTTTTTTTAGGAGAAAAACAGAAGTTTAGTGGCACATGTACCTCTTGTACACATGGAAGATACCCAGGCAAGCTGAGTACCTCCTCCATCCTTCCTTCTGGTGGTGGCAGGGCACGCATAGGGAGGTAGAGCACAGGGAGCCCCAGGCTGGGATCCTTACTTCTTTGTGAGGTTGAACGTGGTTTAGGGGGATGAGGAAGTCTGGGAAAACCGTCAGCATTCACTCTGACGATAAGCACCGGGGAATCTCAGAGTGAAATGAGAGAAATTGAACATGGGTCTGTTTGTGGAGAGGGGATGCTTCTTGGGTTCCTGCTGGACCACAGTAAGGATGCTTATAATTTAGTGTGTGTCACATTCGGGCTTGCTTTTGGCTATACTTGAATATTTCCTGGGATTGTTATTTGACTCTGTGTACACCTTTAAAAAGTTGCAGGGAACTTTGCCCTCATGGTCATAATGAAGTTATGCATTAAAGAGTTACATTTAGGACTTCCCTGGTGGCTCAGTGGTTGGGAATCTGCCTGCCAATGCAGGGGACACGGGTTTGAGCCCTGGTCCGGGAAGATCCCACATGCCATGGAGCAGCTAAGCCCATGTGCCACAACTACTGAGCCCATGCTCCACAACTACTGAAGCCCGCGAGCCTAGAGCCCGTGCTCCGCAACAAGAGAAGCCACCGCAATGAAGAGTAGACCCGACTTGCTGCAACTAGAGAAAGCCCATGCGCAGCAACGAAGACTCAATGCAGCCACACACACACACACAAAAAGAGTTAAATTTAAGAAATTAAACTACATGCACACACAACATAGAAGAAAATGCATGTAAACATTTACCCCATCTCTGAACTGGGAAGGTCTTTCTAAGCATTTAGGTGATGGATAAGATCCCAGAGAAAAAGCAATAGATCTGACAACATGAAAAAAAAATGTATAAAACACGAATAACAGCAAATGCCAGAAGGCAGCAACAAGCAACTATTTATGGCAAATGTTCCCCCCAAACAAATACGTATGGCAAATATTTTCCAATATATATTTTCCAAAATATATTTGTGATATATATGAGAACACTATTTTTAATGTTCATATTGATATATATAAAATAAAACTGATTAGAAAATTATTAACAAATAGAAATATAGGAAAAAATCACGAACAAATGATTCATAGTTGACATAAAAATGATTTGTAAATATATGAGAAAAAGGCTCAGTTCCACAGATAACCAAGGAAAGGCAAATTAAAACAGGAGACTATTTTTATCTATCAACTGATTTTTAAAAATCCTTCAGGTTTTCAAGAATTTGAAATGGATTCTTTCCTGTCCTTATCATTTTGGAGAGCCATTTGGCAGTATCTGTTAAGAGCCTCAAAATGTTCATACCCATTGGATTGATGATTTGACTTCTAGGAATCTATTCTAAGGAAATAACCCAAGATGCAGTGGGAAATTCAAGCAAAAATGTTTATTGCAGGGTTGTTTGTAATAGTACAGAATGAAAAACAACTTAATGGCCAAATAAAAGGGAGCAGTTAAATAATGGTGCATTTGTGTGATGAACTATTATAAAGTCAATGAAAGTTGGGTTTTCTATTAATTTTTAATGACTTAGGAGAATGCTCATGATGTAATTTGTAACCATAGTATAATTCCAGAATATTAACAGTGATTCTCCCTGGGCTGTGGGGTCATGGAAGATTCCCTGCCCCTCCCTTTTTCTAGTGTAATGTCAAGAGCTACGCTTTGGAGTCAAACAGACCTTCCATCTCAAAGCCAGCACTTCACGTCTCTTTGACACTGAGTCTCCTGCCTCCCCTTCCACTTTTAAGGACCCTTGTGATTACACTGGGCCCACCTGGATAATAATAGGCTACTCTCCCTATTTTAAGGTCAGCTGATCAGCAACCTTATGTCCATCTCCAGCTTTAATTCTCCTTTGCCACGTATGGTACCATATTCACAGGTCTTGGTGGCCATTATTCTGCATACCACACTAGCTGTGTGACCTTGGGCACGTGATTCTCTCAAGCCTCAATTTCTTCATCTATAACAGGGTTTCTGAACTTCAGCACTATTGACATTTTGGAATGGATAATTCTTTGTGGTGGGGGCCACCCTGGACATTGTAGGATGTTCAGCAGCATCCTTGGCTTCTATCCATTAGATGCCAGTAGCAACCACCCCCCTCCCTATAATGTGACAACCAAAAACATCTCCAGACTTTGCCATATGTCTCTTGGGGGCAAAATCGCCCCTGGTTGAAAACTGATCTATAAAATGGGTATAGGGCTTCCCTGGTGGCGCAGTGGTTAAGAATCCTCCTGCCAATGCAGGGGACACAGGCTCGAGCCCTGGTCCGGGAAGATCCCACATGCCGTGGAGCAACTAAGCCCGTGCGCCACAACTGCTGAGCCTGTGCTCTAGAGCCCACGAGCCACAACTACTGAAGCCCACGCGCCTAGAGCCCGTGCTCCACAACAAGAGAAGCCGCCGCAATGAGAACCCCACGCACCGCAGTGAAGAGTGGCCTCCGCTCTCCGCAACTAGAGAAGAGCCCACGCTCGGCAATGAAGACCCAACGCAGCCAAAAATAAAATAAATAGTAAAATAAATAAATTAAAAATAAAATAAAATAAAATGAGTATAGTTCTTACCTTGTGGTGTAGTTGCGAGGATCAGACAAGATGGTATGTGCATAAGGTTTAGCATAGTGGCTGGTGCCTAGCGAGGTTCCCCACGACCCAAGAAGTGGTTATCTGTGTTTTACTTTTCTGAATGCACTTTCCTGTTATGGTAATTAAAACAAAACTTACTAGAAAGAAACTCTTAGCAGTTGGGCAGTAGGCTTGAAAATTAAATACCCCTAGAGGCAAAGGTATCTTTTCAATGAAAACATTACAGATAAATTTCAATTATTCAAATTGCGGGTACATTCCAATTATGAAAAATTCAAACAGTATACATGAGGCTAATATTTTCTTTCCTTTTCCCAACCCCACCCTCTATCATTTTCTTCCCAGAGGTGACCCCTGCATATAACTGCCATGAGGACAGGGACTTCGTTCGTACTGTTCATCATTTTACCTCCAGTGAAGTAGTGCCAGGCACACAGTAGATATTCAGTTCAGGCTTGTTGAATGAATGAATGAATGAGTTTAGTGTGTATTATTCCAGTACTTTGAAAAAAATTGCTACATAAATCTTAGTGGTGGTTATTATTATATCCCAGTTCAACAGTTTATTAGCCGTATGATGAAATTACGTAACCTTACAGAACCTTAATAATTACATTGGCCAAAAGGGGTTAGTACAACTACTACGTGGGGTTGTTGTGAGATAGCCCAGGTCTTTGGTCATATATTTATAGGGACACATGTGCACACACACACACACACACACACACACACACTGTCTTTTAAATTTAGTGTATCTGAGATCCTATGTATTTTTCTGCAATTTGCTTTTTTTTTTTAATAAATTTATTTATGTATTTATTTTTGGCTGTGTTGGGTCTTCGTTGCTGTGCATGGGCTTTCTCTAGATGTGGCGAGCGGGGGCTACTCTTCGTTGCGGTGCACGAACTTCTTATTGTGGTGGCTTCTCTTGTTGCGGAGCACAGGCTCTAGGCGCGCGGGCTTCAGTAGTTGTGGCTCGTGGGCTCTAGAGCGCAGGCTCAGTAGCTGTGGCGCATGGGCTTAGTTGCTCCGCGGCATGTGCGATCTTCCCGGACCAGGGCTCGAACCCGTGTCCCCTGCATTGGCAGGCGGATTCTTAACCACTGCACCACCAGAGAAGGCCTGCAATTTGCTTTTTTCATTTAATACGTCTTAGGAGCTTTCCAGGTCAGTATATATAGCGCCGCCTCATTCTTTTTAGCTGCTCTAAAGATGAACCATGGTTTATTTAAGGGATGGTGTCAGACTCCCCACCCTCCTCCTCCCTGTGTCTGGCAGGTGAACACATATCTCTTGCTGAATCACTGACTGGGGAAAGTGCTCCCCAAGCTGGAGAAGCCTGTTGATGTTTTAGTTTTCATCAACTGTGCAAATCTTTGAGTCTTTTTGGTTTGAATGCGTCAGAGTCTGGTCTGGAAATCTACCCGAGATTATTGTTAGTGTGTTTGGCCAGGGGATCAGCTGCCCTCTGGAAACGCTCTCTCAGGGCCAGTCTGCACGTGCTGCCTCCAGAAGGTGGTCACAAGCTCTTGAAGATACACCTGGGCCTGGGGTGGAAGCTGATGGGAACTTGAGTCCCTGAATCTGAAAGCAGGACTGGGGGTCTCCTGAGACTGGCCACGGCCAACATGTAAGGGACCCCAGGGGATTGATTCCTGGATCCTTTTCTGGTCCTGCTCAGACTGTCTCCATGATGGTGGTTGCACGCTGATAGGACACTTACACTCTGGCCTCAGCCTCTGCCCAGCGCTCCCTCGGCTCCAAACAAGCTGTGAATGTTCACACCTTTGCACAAGCTGTTTCTTCTGCCAGGGATACCCTTCCTTTTTCCTTTTTTGCATTCAAGGCTCAGCTCGAATGGCCCCTCTTGGGCAAAGCTTGCCCCGCTTCCCATCGGGGACGAGTTGGTCACTCTCTTCTCTGAGTGCCCAGAAGCTCTGTACCTGCTACATCCTGGTCACAAGGTAGGACTAACCGCTGCTACCTGTCTGCTCCTCTCACCTGGTGGGGGCTTCTGGAGGCAAGGATCCCCGTTGCCCATCCTAGTGTCTGGCACATCATGGGACTTTGCAAATGTCCACTGGATGAGGGAAGCTCTGTGACAGCAGGATGAAGGTGCTGGGAACAGGCAGGTGAGCAGAAATGAGTGCTCCATGGAGGAGCTGGGAAATTGTGAGGTTAGGAGCCACGGGCTTTTCTCAGGATGACTTCCTGTCGTCAGAGTGGTCCTTTCAGGCTGGAACAAGACACTTAGAGCATCAGAGACCTGAGTTCAACTCAGATGAAATCTTGTCTAATTTGTAAAAAAAAAAATACTAAAGGCAGATGGCAGTTGTGTCCGTGATATTGATTTTACCTGTATCTGAAAAACAAAGCACCTTGAAGCACCTTGCATGTTGGAAGTCACGTCATCTGAGCATAGTGATGGTCACTTTTCTAGGGGTCTGACCCCCCAAACCTCAGCCATCCAGGATGAGGCCGAGAAGTGGGAAGTGAGTGGAAGGGCTTGGGTGATTATCTCAGAGAGTTCTATGAAAGCATTTTTGCTGCGCAGAGAAGAGTCAGCTGCTCTCTGGGAACCTATTAACTCTTACTTTACATACATTTGTAACAGGCTCCTTTATCTGGTTTCTCAGCTCAGACTATAAGGTGGTGGTGATGGGATGGGTGGTACCTGTTGAAAGCAATGAAAAGCAGTAGCTGAAAACCGGACAGTGAGAGAGGGGACCAGCGAACTGTCAAACAGCTGATGTGTGGGACTTCCCTGGTGGCACAGTGGTTAAGAATCCGCCTGCCAGTGCAGGGGACACGGGTTCGAGCCTTGGTCCGGGAAGATCCCACATGCCGCGGAGCAACTAAGCCTGTGTGCCACAACTACTGAGCCTGCGCTCTGGAGCCTGGGAGCCACAACTACTGAGCCCACATGCCACAACTACTGAAGCCCGCACACCTAGAGCCCGTGCTCCGCAACAAGAGAAGCCACTGCAATGAGAAGCCCGCGCACCACAACGAAGAGTAGCCCCCGCTCACCGCAACTAGAGAAAGCCCGCGCGCAGCTACGAAGACCCAACGCAGCCAAAAATAAATAAATAAGTAAATAAATAAATTTATTAAAAAAAAAACTTATAAAAAAAAAGCTGATGTGGACACAAATAGAACAGAGCCACCTTGTGCTGGACCATCTAGCACCTGGACAAATAGCCCAACTTGCATCCAGTCACCTCTATAGATATTACCGTATGATGGCAGGATATAATTATTTGGTAATGTTAATTCTGAATTATTAGAAAAATATTAAATTCCAATTACTCTGTTTAAGAAGGCAGGAAACGTATAGTACAGTTTAGAAAATGATTAGCACATAGTTTGATGTTTGTAGTATCTATCATGTAGACACATATATTTACTTATATGATTTGTCCCCTCTCTCAGAACCACCAGGTAAATAATAACTGTGGTTAATGTGTCCAGCTATGAACTCTACCCTGTTACCTCATTTACTCTCCAACAACCCGTGGGGGGGGTAAGTATTATGGGTAATCCCATTTTATAGATGTGGACGGTGAGACTCAGAGAGGGAATGCAATGCATCCAGTGTCACACAGCCAACAAAAGCTGGAAGGGACTTTGATCCCAGGTTAATAGACTCCAAAGCCGGCGCTCTTAATCCTTAGGCCCTGACTCTGCTGTGAATTTCCTCTCTTGCCTCAGCAGACTGCAGCCCTGCTGGGTGTGTCTCCTGCTGTCCTTTAATCACTCCACTTCCCCTGGCTCCCAGGGAAAGGTTCAGGGTGATGGAGTTGCCTCCCAGGAGGCTGGATGCATCGTCAGGGCCCCTGGTGTCCACTGCTGTGACGTTTGCTAATGAATAGCTCCCTTCCTGGAGCCAAAGGAAATTCACTGTCTGGCCACAGGAAAAGCACACCGTGTGTCCCCTGACAGCACAAAGATGAATGTTGACTGTCTGGACATGCTCGGGGTGTACCCATGGCCTTTGGCTTCACTGACCACACCTGTTTCTGGGCCACAGGTAAAGTCTAGGGCCATCCCTCTGCCAAGTGACGGGGTTTGGCTGGAGGGTGGGAGGGAGGCAGGGTCCAGGGTCCTGGCCAGGAAGCCACAGCAGCTGCCCTGCGGGCTGCTGTGAGGTTATGTGAGCCCCAGAATCTCCTGGCGGAGACCAAGGTAGGATGGCACCACCTCCCCCTGGCTGCTGCCTGCAACCGGAGGCCAGAGCTCCCTGCCTGCCCCCATGTTGAACACAAGTGTCACCTTCAGAAGGGAACTCACCACGCAGCAGCGTCACCTGCTGGGAAGGGTCCTGCGTGAGCCGGATCTGGGGCGGCTTTCTGACCCACCAGCATCTCGCAAGTGGTTTCCTTCCTCTGGACCTCAGATTCCTCCCCATTAAATAAGAAGACAGGCAATGGCATGGAACATTGTTCATACCTGTCACTGTTAAACAGGGTCTCAAAACTGTACAAACTCCCCCCTGTTATCTTGTTAAATGAGACATTTGGTAGGTATATTTTCCCCTATATATTTTGTGTGAAAAATATAGAAATATGTAAGAAAATATATGTACAAGTATATATATATATGATTGCTAAGAGTGATCATCTGGGAATTCCCTGGCCACCCAGTGGTTAGGATTCCATGCTCTCACTGCCAAGGGCATGGGTTCAAGCCCTGGTCAGGGAACTAAGATTCCACAAGCCGCACGGTGCGGCCAAAAAAGAAAAAAAAGA
This sequence comes from Eubalaena glacialis, assembly GCF_028564815.1. Classification (NCBI taxonomy): domain Eukaryota; kingdom Metazoa; phylum Chordata; class Mammalia; order Artiodactyla; family Balaenidae; genus Eubalaena; species Eubalaena glacialis. The sequence continues at coordinate 12,281,242 of NC_083716.1, forward strand.
GTGGTCGTCTCCAGGCAGTGGAATTAAGGGTGCATAGTTCTATACTTATTTTTTTTAAATACAAAAAATTCAAACCCAGGATGTTAGATTCCAAATTCTGTGCTCCTGGTTCATTGATGCTGCTGCCTCTGCTATTAAAGCCCAACAGTGGCTGTCTTCCTTGTCCCTGGAGGCTACAGCCAGCTCATTACAGGGACCAGGTCCACCTGCCAGAAAGGTCTTGGTAGCCACACCTGCCCATTCTACCTCCTTCTGCCCCTCTGGGTTCCCTGTGTTGCACACCTGAGCATGCTTTCATCTGGGATTTGGTGGTGCCAAAGTCTGTTTTCAAAACAGCGCAAGTGGAAGTCTGGGTCCTATATGTTTTTTCACCTCTTACTACTGCACCCATTGCTCCCACCCCTAGATTCAGACATCATGATGGTCCTGGAGAGGTGGAAATTAGATTAGAGTGAGATAGGTGAGTGGAGTTCTGAGGGGTCTTCTCTGCTTTCCTGTCTTAGCTTGGGCAGCTATAACAGGATACCATAGACTGGGTGGGTTATAGACAATAAAATTTATTTCTCATGGTTCTGGAGGCTGGAAGTCCAAGATCAAGGCGCCAGCAGATTTGCTGTCTGGTAGGGGACTTCTTCCTGGTTCTTAGATGGCTGTCTTCTCACTGTGTCCTCATATAGCCTCTTTTATAAGGGCACTAATCCTGTTCACAAGGACTGCACCCTCATCACCTAATCACCTCCCAAAGGCCCTACCTCCATATACCTTCACGTTAGGCATTAGGTTTCAACATATGAATCTGGGGGAGGTGGGGAACAAACATTCAGTTTATAGCCCTCTCCCTCTCAGCCATTGTCTAGGGTCACTCCTGTCCCATACCTGTTCCCTCTGCCCTTCTCACTCTCCCCTAGTAAATCTCGCCTAGCCATCAGAGCCAGCTCATATGCTGCTCTTCAGTGACGCCTTTGGCAGTAGATCAGGGAAGTGAGTGCCATCTGCCCAACATGCTTTCCCACACTCCATCTTTGGGTTCCTCTGAGGAACTCCCTTAGGCCATGTAGGCCTGGTAGGGCTGTCAATCACAGGGGTCAGCATGTGACACAGGCTGGCCAATCAGAGGATCCAACCCCCTGGCCATAGAGATTGGTTCAGTGGTGGGCATGTGACCAAAACAGGACCAATCAGACTCTTCCCTGAGATTGATGTGAGAATGTTGCAGGAGAGAAGTGCTGTTTTCACTGACACTGTTTACTTGGGATGCTGTGAGTCTGCAGCTGCTGGTGGCTATCTTGTCTACATAGGAAGAGCACCTCTGTGCAGAAGAAAGCCATATACAGACAGAGCCCAGATGACATAATTGCTTCAGCCTCTGGATCCAGCTGTACCTGAAGCTGATACTCCTAAACTTCCCAGTGAGCCGGTAAATCTCCTTTTTGTTCAAGCTGGTTTGATATGGGGTTCTGCTCCTTGACTCTGAAGGAGACCTGATCAGTACAACTGCCTGACACCCCGTCCCGCCATGCATCTCCTTGAAGTTAGTCACTCTTATTTGTACTTCTGTGCTACATTGTCACTGCTTGCTACTGTCCTGCTCCTCAGCAGGACCTCCCTGCTCCTCTTCCGGCCCACAGCTCTGAGACCATAGGTGGTGGTCAGTGAAGGGGGATTGAGTGAACCAGAGAGGGATGAGTGCGGGTACCACCTTGAGACCCCTTCTGCAGCTACTAATGCTTCTACTCAGGGACAGGCTGGCTGGGTCTGAACTTACCTCACAAGGAGACTTTTAAAGAAAACAAAGAGATCTAGCCCTAGCTGCCAACATTCCTACTTCCGGAGTGAGGCTGGGCTTGGGCAGTTCCTTGAAGATTCGGTTCAGGCCAAGAGAACAGACAGTACTGTTGCTCAGGGGATGAGAGAGTCTGAAGCCATAGCACCGGCACCTGCCAGGGACAGAGCTGACATTAGGGTTCATCTCAGCCCCTTGGAGGGCGGCCAGGAGCTGGCCAGAAGGTCAGAGGCAGGGTCCCTTGAGGGAGTGGGGGCCACGGTCCAGACAGGGGTCCACTTGAAATGGGTGGAAAGCTGACTTCCTGCCAGGAATCTTAACCATGCACAGCTTCAACTCCCAGGGAAAAGTTCAGATTTATTTAGTGTCCCAGTGCCATGCCCCGGGACATGGGCACTGTTTTCAGTGTGCCTGTGAGAATAAAACTGATGATGGGCTTTTTAGAAAATGGAATCTAATAATCAACATGTTTCCAGGTCTGCAACTTGTAGAAAGCCTGGCGGACAGTTGAAGAAATGTTTTCTTATAATAAATTAGAAAGTGTTTTACTTTTCCTTCAGCTTATTTCTCATAATAAATTCAATTGTGCTGTGGTGGGGCAGGATTCTTTTAAATAATTCTTCCCTAAAACATAACATCTGCTGGTCTCAGATTGCCAGAGAGGATCCTTGATAAGTTTGAAATTGATGAAGATAGAATATTCATTTTACAATTGGCCCATATTTTATTTTGATTTGTGGAAGTCGCCTTCTCCTCCTTACTTACGTTGGCTCTCAAGTAAATACCATGATTGTGGCTTAGGTATTCAGTAAGTCCACGGATCGTTGTTTTAGTAGAAGCATGGACAACAGGGAAGGCAAAGCCATATTTATTTAAATTAAAAAAATTTTTATTCCAGTATAGTTGATTGGCAATGTTGTCTTAATTTTTGCTGTACAGCAAAGTGACTCAGTTATACATGTATGTTCATTCTTTTTCATATTCTTTTCCATTATGGTTTATCACAGCGATATTGAATATAGTTCCTTGTGCTATACAGTAGGATCTTGTTATTTATCCATCCTATATATACTAGTTTGCATCAGCTAACTCCAAACTCCCAGTCCATCCCTCCCCAACCCCTCCTCCCCCTTGGCACCACAGGTCTGTTCTCTATGTCTGTAGTCTGTTTCTGTTTCATAGATATGTTCATTTGTGTCACATTTTAGATTCCACCATAATCATATGGTATTTGTTTTTCTCTTTCTGACTTACTTCACTTAGTATGATAATCTCTAGGTCCATCCATGTTGCTGCAAATGGCATTATTTCATTCTTTTTTATGGCTGAGTAATAGTCCATTGTATGTATGTACCACATCTTCTTTACCCGTCACCTGTCGATGGAGGCAAATCCATATTTAGAGATTCAATTCCAATGAGAAAAAAGTGCTGCCCCTCCTGTGATGGAAGTGATTCAATGTAATCAATTTGCCATCAGATCACTGTCTGGTCCTCTTAGGAGGTGGTGATGTGTCTGTAGCCTTGAGGAGGGGATGTCTATTGCTGAGCCATGGTGTCATGGCCACTTTGGTGTAGGTTCAGAGCCAATGCCCAGTAACTCCTAAAAAGTATAGATATTTCTCCTATCCAGTGCACAGGAACATGGTCACCTGCTATGTTGGAGGAGCAGAGTTCTTTCTCAAGGGACTGCAGCAGATCGTGTTTTCCAAACATGGCTGTGTTGAATATGGTCCATCTCACATGCTCTTTTTATGGTATGATGTTGAGACTCCTCCACTGAGTGGTAGGGTCTGTGATCTCTTCCCTTGAATATGGTCTGGTCTTAGTTCTAAAACACAGAACATGGCTGTGATCGTTCATATTACGTGTTAATTTGAGTGGGCTAAGGGGTGCCCAGAGAGCTGGTAAAACATTATTTCTGGGTGTGTCTGTGAGGGTGTCTCTGGAAGAGATTAGCATTTGAATTGGTGACCTGAGCAAAGCAGATGGCCCTCCCCAGTTTAGGTGGGCATCATCCAATCTGTTGAGGGCATGAATAGAACAAAAAGGCTGAGGAAGGGTGAATTCATTCTGCTTGAGCTGAGATGTCCATCTTCTCTTGCCCTCAGACAACAGTGTTCCTGGTTCTTGGACTTTCAGACTCATATCTGGACTTACACCGTGAGCTCCCCCCTCCTAACCCCCCACCCCAGCCCCCATTCTCAGGCCTTTGGACTGAGGCTGAATTATACCACCAGCTTTCGTGGTTCTCCAGCTTGTGGATGGCAGATTATGGGACTTCTTGGCCTCCATAACTGTGTGATACAATTCCTATAATAAATCTCCTTTTATATCTATCTATCTATATCCTATTGGTTCTGTTTCTCTGGAGAACCCTGACTAATACAATGGCAGTAATGGTGCTACTTGGCATCTGAGCCTAGACTATAACAAACGATCCAGTTTCTGTCTGGTGTTCTCTCTCTCTCTCTCCCACCATGTGTCTTGGGAATCCTAAGCCAACATACAAGAAGTCTGGCTACTCTGAAGCTGCCATCCTGGAGAGAGCACACATGGAGGCCAAACAAAGATAGAGAGAGGCGGCTGGGGGGCTCCAGCTGTTCCAATCTCAGGTTTGAGTCCTCTAAGCTTTAACGCCAGACGTCTGGATGAGTCTTCGGATGATTCCAGCCCCCAGCCTTTGAGTTGTCCCAGATGACACCAAGTAGACTAGAGATCAGTTGTTCTTACTGAGCCCCACACAAAATGCAGACTTATGAGCAGAATACATGATGTTGTCGTAAGCACTAAGTTCTGGGATGGCTTGTTAAGCAGCATTATTTATAGGGTCTAGGTCTGTGGACTGGCTCAGCTATGGGAATGAGTTGAAGGGCTGTGACTCTTTTGTGCTCCTTCAAGGGAAACCTTTGCTCGCCTGATCTAGAACGTCTCTGTTTATACAAATCAAGTAAGTTGCAGGGTGCCCATCTCTTTCACCATCTCTAGGGTCACCATGATCTTTAGCCAATACCAAAGATCTCTGCTTGTCAGACCAGGAACACTTGGTTCTGTTGCTTATTACAGAAATCATGCCAACCTCATCTCTGGCAATTAAGTACCATCACTTGGCTTCTGCTTCTCTAGGATTTCATCTTCTCTATTGAACTGAGGAAACCCAGTTTGATGCCACTATCATTCCTGGTCTATAGAGAATATCCACTGTAGAGACCTTCAAAGATGCCATGCAATCCCCACCAAAATATTTCTCAAAGCCTTGGTGAAGGGAGTGTCCTCTGGATCCTCCCAGGGGTCATGGTCATCCTCCCAGGGGTGAGTGAGCAAGTCCTACACAGCAGGTCCACGCTGGTATTCCAACCTCCCAAGCCTTTGACACCTTCCTCTACAGTATCCCAAGGAAGTTTTGGTACCTCAACCTCATTCAACATACACATATTTGGGTCTAGGATTCAGTCAACCAAGCAAGTCGATGAAAAACTGAAGCCCTGTGCCTATGACACTTTTCAGTGTAAAATCTGAATTTAAATATATGGTAGAGGACTTTCCAAGTTGAGGTATTAATGTAAAATATAGTCCCTCTGGGATACTTTGTGGAAGCAAATATAAGACTTTTAATAGACATTCTTTCATAATTCAGGGTCCATGGGACCACTGAAGATAAACTCAGAATCCAAAATCACAAATGACGTGAAGAATCATTCTGGGGAAGAGACAGCGAACAGGATTCATATTTTAAGAACCTGAGAAAATGTGAGCATACTAAAGAAAGAAAAAAAAATGAAAAGAAGCAATAAGGATAGAATAGAATATAATAATAAGAGAAAAAGAAGATTTGGAAAAGAGCTACATTGAACAGTACAGAAGTGAAAAGAAGCCATTGAAATAAAGATACTCAGTGGATAGGTTATTATCTCAAATGCAATACAAAATGATAAAGAGAAGGAAAGAGAGGTTGGGAGACATGGAAGATAGAATGAGAAAGTCCGACATACATCTAATAGGCCTTCCAGGATGTATAATGCAGGGAGAATAAGAGAGAAGTAACATTCACAGGGATAACGGCTGAGCATTTTCTAGTATTGATGAAAGCTAAGAATCTTCATATTATGAGACTGACATGCTGCCTACTGCACTAAGGTAGGAATCCTGCCTAGGTTGGAATCTTCATGTTGAAAATGGACAAGGAGTCCTGTGAAGGTAAAACAAGGAACTCTACTCTTATATACAATGAGTAAAATTGTAGACAACCAGAACAAAGAGAAATCTTTAAAGTAACCAGACTTAATTACCTACAAAAGAATTAATCACCTACTTAAAAACCTACAAAAGATCGGGCTGACAGCAGATTTAGTAACAATAGAAACCAGAAGACAATGGAGCTTTATAATAAAGATGCCACTGTAAATAATTGTCAGTCAAAAATTCTGTAGCCAACTAAGAGTGAGCGCAAAAAAAAAAACCAAAAAAGAGAGAGACATATTCAGACAAAGGAAGTCTGAGACTCTTAACACTCATAGACCCTTGCTGAAAGGATTATTACAGGATGTACAGTTGTCCTGTGGTATCTGTGGAGTACTGGTTCCAGGAATCCCTCATGGATACCAGAATCTGCAGATGCTCATATAAAATGGTGTCATACAATGAATACAGTTGGACCTCTGTATCTGTGGATTACATTAAGGAGTTTAAGCCCAGAAGGGAAAGGTAGGATGTAGGAAGTAATTGTAAGACAATAACTTGATAGTTACATACATAAGTCTAAATAAGGCCTTGATTGTATAAAAACCAGTAATTAAATAGTAACCAGTTTTGGGGGTTCAGAAACAGGTGGAACTAAAGTACTAGATCACAACAACCTGAAGAAACAGTGGTGAGATTGGAGGCAAAGTGTTCTAAGGTCTTTGTGTCATTGAGGTGAAGGATACTGATGTGGCTTAACTTGAAACCTTGTTAAGTATTCATAGTAAAATATGATAGAAACTAGCTACAATAGTAAAATAACAGGTATGCCTTTGAAATCAGTAGAAAAGGAATCTAAAAAAAAAAAATGTGAGGGACTTCCCTGGTGGCGCAGTGGATAAGAATCTGCCTGCCAATGCAGGGGACACAGGTTCGATCTCTGGTCTGGGAAGATCCCACGTGCCGCGGAGCAACTAAGCCCATGCGCCATAACTACTGAGCCTGCGTGCCACAACTACTGAAGACTGCGCACCTAGATCCCGTGCTCCGCAACAAGAGAAGCCACTGCAAGGAGGAGCCCACGCACCGCGAGGAAAAGCAGCCCCCACTCGCCGCAACTAGAGAAAGCCCGCGTGCAGCAATGAAAACCCAACATAGCCAAAAATAAATTTAAAGAATTAAATCTTTAAAAAAATGTGATTAATCCAATAGAAAGCAGGAAAGGAGAAAAAAGAAGCAAAGAAAAAGCGGAGTAAATAGAAAACACAAAATAGGATGACAGTAGGAAATCTTGAGTATTTTAGTCACCACAACACAGGTAAATGGATTGCACTTGACATCTCAAAGAAATTCTCCAACTGGATTAAAATGTAAAACAACAACTACTTGAATCCAGCATCTATCAGTGGCGCATCCAAAACATGAGGAGACTTGAAGGGTCGAAAGAGGTGGAAAAAGACACATCCGACAACTACTAACCCAAAGAAAGCCAGCGTAGCAATGTTATTATCAGACAAAATTAATGAAAAAGAGGGCCTTACACCTCATGCAAAAGGAACAATTCACCAGGAAGATATACTTGGATGAGTATCCCCTACCAACATTATTTCAAATATATATGGAAAGTAGACAGAATTATGAGAAGAAATGGAAACCTTTACCGTCTTGGAGATTTTAACACAGCTTTCTGGAAAATGAGAGCTCTGGTAGACAAAACAATTAGTAATGATATAGAAGTTTAGAATAACATCTTTATCAATCTTGATTGGATGAATACATAGAGAACCCTGTATTTATCATTTAAATACATATTTTCATGCAAATATGGAACATTTACAAAAATTGATCACGTACTAACCCAAAGTAAATCTCAACAAATACCAAAGAACTACCATCACACAGACCACATTCTCAAGCCACAATCAAGAAAATTACAAATCAATAGTGAAAAGTTAGCCAAAAAAGGAGAAAGATTATTCTCAGGATTTCCAACCACACTCACAACATCATGACATCGGGCATGGGAGCTGGGCTGATAGTTACCGCTGTGGGCTGATACCCTCTGTTATTATCAGGCAAACCATCCCTCCCCGGGCTGGTGTGTGGGTCCAAGGACAAAGAGTGCATTGTCGGCGTAACTGAGCAGGCGCATTAGCTGGTGTGTTAGTCTTTGAGGCTGACCCTCAAAGAGCAGCAGCAACTGAGTCAAGGGACAGACTGGAGATGACACCTCAGGGGTCTTATCTTTGGCTTTCTCCCTGGTTGCCCACTGGCTCCGGATTCATGTCTGGATGAAAAACCCACCTTCAGGCTGGAAGCAGCCTCTACCCTGAGTGCTATGGGGGTGGCTCTATTTTTACCTCTGTTTGTCTGTGGTCTAGACACTGTCAGTCCTTGAGAATGGGGTGGGGTATTGTTGAATGAGCATCTCACTCCATATGTTGGCTTTAGGGTGGCTTTGGGTTTGGTCCAAAGCTGGGCCCCCAGGTGGAGGAGAAGGTGAGGCAATGTGTCGGATGGAGAATGGTCTAAGAGTCAGGCAGCCTGAGTTCTGGTCTCAGCCCTCTCACTAAGCAGCTCCATAACCTTAAGCATGTCACTGCTGCCTTGAACTCCAGTATGTATCATTTTTAAGGTACTCAGTCAACCAGAAGGAAGTTAGGAATCTGGGAGTTTTATCCAGGACTCTTGGTTGCAGGTGACAGAAGCCCATCTCAGACTGGCTCAAACAAAATGGGGCTTGATTGGCTGATGAACCTGGGACACTGTCTTCAGATATGGCTGGATCCAGAGCTTCAAACAAGAGCATCAGGACTTCGCCTTTCTCTGCATTGCTTAGCACCACTGTCCCCTGAGCTGGCTTCAACCTCAGGCACATGCTTCCTGTTCACAGCAGAAATGGCCAGCTGCAGATCCAACCTTCCATCCAATCAGCTTTAGAGCCCCAGTGGGAAGATAATACCTCTTTTGCGACGGTTTCAGCACAGATCCCAGGACTGAATCTCATTGGTCTGACTTAGGTCATGTGCCCATCCCTGAACCAATCACTGTGGCCAGACAATTGGACATCCTGGTGGACCGGAGCCTGGACATGGGCTCACTGCTGGAGCTGAGGGGTAGTGACTTCCCAAGACTTCCAGGATTTCAGGGAAGCAGCAGGCAGCCCAGAGGTAGGCAGGTGTGCTGCTCCCCTCCCCTCCACACCATGGTTACTGGGCAGCTGGGCTGGGATGCAGACATGAATTTGGATCTTAAATTGCTTACACTCTAGGGAAGGCAGATAAGTACACAATGAACCGTAATACCAGCCAGACCGTTTCAGTGACTATAATTGCAGCCCACACAAAGTGCTGCCAGAGCTCAAAGGAGGGGTGCCTGGTGGCTTGGGAGAGCTTCTCAGAGGAGGTGATATCGATTTGTTCTGCATCTCTCCCTTATCTTTACTTTCTTCTTACACTGTGGGCAGCCGAGACCTCTGGTGACTCAGGGCCAACCCTGGTACAGGACACAAGCCTCTCCGCCACCTGAGGGAATTGGCTTCAGCATCACAAATCTGGTTATCGGGAACCGAGTGGCTTCTAAGCATTCCTTGAGGACCCTGGCTTCGCATGTCTGAATATGGAAATTTAATAACCTTACTTAATATAACCCCCCCCATCTCTGTCTGTACCATTCCAGAGAGAAAATTAATCTTGGTGTTTGCAATTTTACAGACATTAGGGAACTGGTGCAAAAAATACTGGTTCCTGAGTTCACGGGTCTGAGGTGACAGAAGAGCCTGCTTGGGTTGTTGATAGAAACACAGAATGTGAGAGATGGAAGGCCTGAGGGGTGATTCAGGCCAGGGGTACTTCATGTGGAGTCTGTGAAGTCTCCTAATTTGAAGACAGAATTGTACGTGTGTGTGTGTGTGTGTGTGTGTGTGTGTGTGTGTGTCTGTAGTGTGTTCCCTAGGGAAAGGGTTCACAGCTCTCATCAGATTCACAAAGGGATCTGTGACCACCAAAAACTAAGAGCTCCCAATTGGGGCTCAGACTCTCATTTGGCGATGGAGGAAAACAGAGCCCTGGGGAGAAAATATTTCTGAGAGCCCCTCGGGTCAGTGTCCGAGTTGGTGTTGAAGCTCAGATGTCCAGATCCTGGCCTGGGGGTGGAGGAGCTTCCTCCAAACCAGGGATTCCCAAGCTGACTGGGCATCAGAGCCTCCAGGAGGGTTGTCAAGCACCCAGTGTCCTGGGCTGGCTCCAGGCCCCCTGAGTAGAGGACGGCTGAGCCCCAAGAAGCTGCGTGCTTAGCAGACTCCCACGTGGGTCTCCTGCAGCCTGCCCAGACCTGGCGCTGCGACAAGGGTCTGGTCCACAGCTTGGGAAGAACAAGCCTCAGATGGGCTGAGGATCAAGGGGCCGCCTTTGATGGGGAGTGGGTAGCTGGGTGGGTCTGGAGTTTCCAAAACCACCCTCAGGTTTGGAGATTCACGAGAGGGACTCATAGGATGTGGCATATAGTCGTACTCGCTTTTTTTTTTTTTTAATGTATCTTTATTGGAGTATAATTGCTTTACAATGTTGTGTTAGTTTCTGCTGTACAAGAAAGTGAATCAGCTATATGTATACATATATCCCATATCCCCTGCCTCTTGAGCCTCCCTCCCACCCTCCCTATCCCACCCCTCTAGGTGGACACAAAGCACCGAGCTGATCTCCCTGTGCTATGCAGCAGCTTCCCACTAGCTATCTATTTTACATTTGGTAGTGTATACATGTCAGTGCTACTCTCTCACTTCGTCCCAGCTTCCCCTTCCCCCGCATGTCCTCAAGTCCGTTCTCTACGACTGCGTCTTTATTCCCGCCCTGCCACTAGGTTCATCAGTACCGTTTTTTAGATTCCATATATATGCGTTAGTGTACGGTATTTGTTTTTCTCTTTCTGACTTGCTTCACTCTGTATGACAGACTCTAGATCCATTGACCTCACTACAAATAACTCAATTTCGTTCCTTTTTGTCATACTCGTGGCTGAGATCTATTACAGCAAAAACATACAGAGGAGAGCAGCAAAAGGAGTCTCTCCCAGCGGAGTCGCACAGGACACGCTTCGCTCCTCCAGCCTCAGATCGTGAGTGCTGTCTACTAGGGGCACTTGTCTGAACCTAGGAGTCCAGGGTTTTTATTAGGGGTCAGTTATGTGGGCACCCTCTGCCTAGCACGCACCCAAATTCCAAACCTCCAGGAGGAAAGCAGGTGTTCAGCCGACACCACACAGTCTGTACAAACGTCATGTTCATTCCCTAATTATAAGCTGCTAAGCCCCTCTTCTCAAGGAGTCGTGGGAACAGCCAAGGCTTTTGTGAGCGTGGCAGTCTCCTGCACAGTGGGGACACCAGCCGACTTGACCTTGATGAGGCACTGTGTCATCGGTGCTCTGGGAGAAGCACCAAAGGGTGACCAGTTGCATCAGCAACCTGTGTCCACGGCAGACAGGTGGTCACAGCCGCTGTATATTGTGCAGTGTTCCTGTGACCTCACCAACCTGGATCCTCTGCTTCTGTGTGTCACCAGCCCCCACCTAAAGTCCCCAGGGAGCCCTCTGTTTGTCGGATCCAGGATCAGGATCGGGCATGTTTTGCTTCTGCAGTTGGGGTTAGTCTCTGTGTCTGGTCAAGGCTCCCAGATGGGCGTATCTGCTTGCTCGGGCTGTCATAACAGCTATCACAGGCTGCGTGGCTTAGACAATAGAAAAGAATTTCCTCAGTTCTGGAGGCTGGAAGTTCAAGATCAACGTGTAGGCAGGGATGGATTCTTCTGAGGCCTCTCTCCTTGGCTTGTAGATGGCTGTCTTCCCTGTGTGTCTGTGTCCTACTTTCTTCTTATAAGGACACCAGTCAGGTTGGATTAGGACCCACCCTAATTACATTAATCATCTCTTTAAAGACCTTCAAATGCAGTCATATTCTGAGGTACTAAGGGGTAGGATTTCAAAATATGAGTTTTGGGTGGACACAATTCAGCCCACAAAGCTGTAGGGAATTCCCCAAATACAGGCAGGAGGTTTGGAAGCTGGGTATCTCTTCCCAAAGGACAGTGCTGGGATTTTAATGTCTGGGGACTTCTGTGGTCATGAGCTCTTTCCCTCGGTAATGTAAATGTCTTCTCGCTCACTGGAGCTTTTCTATAACCAGCCCTGGTTTACAGAAGGAGAAAATGCAAACTAGTTTCTGTGCAATGAAAACAAACCCATCATCTAGCCACAGCTGGTCATGAGATTCTGAGCCTGCAAGTCTGTTCTCTGGAGCTGGGTCGGGTCTCAGCCATGGGGAGACTGTGGGAGAAGTCAGTGCCGCTCTAGCCACCAAACTCATTGGCTGGTCCCACGTGTTCCAGGCGCCCTGGGCTCTGACCTGCAGGTAAATGAAGCAGGAGATGGGCAACTTTCCCAGCCTCCACACAGTGTCATTTCTTTCTTGGTTTCTTGAAGAAAGTACCCTGTTTCTGTACATGAAGATTCTTGGGGTGAGTTGACAGCTGCAGAGGCATTTTGGGAGCAGTGTCTGGGCTGCCACATGGCCTGAGCCTAGGCCAGGGACCTCTGAGAGCCTGTGGCTGAAGAGAGAGAGACGCCACCAGGGTGAACACAGGCCTTCCCCTGGTTCCTCCCAGACTTTGATTCTGCTGGGTCAGAGGTCCCACACTGCCTGCTGTGACTGACGGACCCTCACCTTCTGGGTAAAGGCAGGACACCTTGGTGTGGCCCTGCAAAGAGGCAGCAGCTTCAGCTACATTGGGAGATAAGAGGTTCATGAGGTCCCAGGGGAGGCCTGCCTGGCCCTGTGTCCTCGAAGTTACATAGTGATGATAGCTTGAGCATCTACCCTCCCCACCTTGCCAGGCTAGGTGTCTCCCCTTTACCCGGGGCCCCCGGTCAGCTCAACTGTGCCATGTGGACGTCTCTCTTCCAGAGTGCAACACTGCTGTAGGGGAGGAAAAAACTTTTCCTCTACCCTCTTAGGTTCTGTCTCTGAGGCCTGCAAACTAAACTGACAAATGACATATGAACAAGAGAGAAGTCATACAAATATTATTTGATGTTTATATTTTAATTTTTTTGTGCATGCATGGAGGTCTTTGTAGAAAAAAAGATGAAGACCCAAAGAAACAGTTAGACCTGGGGACTTATATACCATTTTATATAAATTGTGTAGAAGATAAACTGTAGGGAGATAATTTTATGTAAATTGTAGGGAGAAATTATGTAACAAGACAAAGGAAAAGGGGTTAGGGCTTCTAGGGGCAGTAAATTCTGAGAATGAATATATATGGGGGAAATATATATATAATATGTATATATTATATATATATATGAGACAAATGGAAGATGAGGGTTATTTTGGTAAGGTTTGTTTGTGCAGAACCATCTCAGTGCTGACTTTCTGTTTCCAGTGATAAGGCTTGATCACCTAGTACGGGAGAGAGGAGGGGGAACACCTTCACAAACGGAAACCTCTGTGCTGCTTTTAGGCAGGATGGGGGAAGGGCAGAGAGTTCTTTCTGTGTTTGCTGCTTAATTGCCTGCAGCTCAAACTACTCTTATGCCAAAGTGGCAAATTTGGGGGTGGCATATTCTAATCCCCTTCACTGCCCACCCCCTCCCACCCCAGGTCCATGTATGTGCCCACACTTATGACTTTAAACGAGGTAATCATGCTCCCAAAGAGCCTCCTGGAAGCTGGGATCCAACGGGCTGCCTGAGAGAAGGTGACAGTGCAGTGAGGCAGCAGAGGGGCCTCCCGGGCACCAGGCCTGGGAGCTGGGCTTTGCTGTTCACTTGCTGAGAAGCCTCATTTTCCTTTTACTGAACCGCTGCCTTATCCGTAAGGTAGGGGTTGCTCCCCACTGGGCTGGTGTGGGGATAAAGCGAGAGTGTGGGTGAAGGCATTCTGTAAACCGTGGGGTGTGTGGGGCGCAGCGGCCTCTCAGCCTTTCCTCCTAGTTGCCGACCTCTCCGGGAAGTTCTGTTCTGTCACTCCGCTGCCAGGGACAAGCTAGGATGGGGACAGCAGGGAAGCAAACAGCTGGATTCACTCCAGCCAGAGCTGCTGGCCAGGGCTGGACGCACTGTCTGAAGGGCGCCCCCTGGTGTCCATCAGCGCAGATCAGTGGGTCCTGATCGGGAATGGCCTAGTGATGGTTCCCCCTTCCCTGAGGTTATAACCTTCTCTTTCCCAGATGGGCTCCAAACTGAAATGTGAAGTGGGGCTGTATCTGCTGAACAAGCTCTAGTGCCCCACCCTCCCGCTCTCCCTGCGTGCTGGGATAGACTCTGCGCAGGAGTCAATGGGGAAGTAACACCCACTGCTTGTTCTGAAGTCCAGGAAGCTCACACTTTCTGCGTCCTGCTCATGAAATCTTTGCCCACACCAGGGTCATGAAGATATTCTCCTAATTACTTTCTAGAAGATTTTGTTTTACATTCCATGGTCTATATCTAGACTTAAAAAAAAAACCAACCACCGAAAATTTGCTTAAAGATTAGACATTGGTTGCTGAGGAGTGAAATTCAGTTTGAGGCAAAAATAGGTAATAACACCTAAACTTTGGTTTCCTTAGCTAGGAAATGAGGATAATAACTTTCCCAGGGTGGTTGTGACATTAAGTGAGATAATATATGTCAAATGCTCAGAGTAGGGGTGGGCACACAGTAAGGAAAACTCAATGTAGGCTCTGATTATTGTTTTGGGCCCTCCTAGCTGTTTTTATGGCTCTTTGGTATTCTATTGTACTTGACCGTGATGGTCATGGAAGTAATTTCTGGTTTTCCACTCTTACAATACACGCTGCATAAATAAGCTTGTAAACAGAGGCACTTATGAGTATTTCTGCCGGACAGATTTCTGATGATTCCTTGTGCCTCCATCCAATGTCCCTACTAAATGAAAAAGAGGAAAGGACTATGAAGATTTTCCCACGTTCCCACTCTGTCCCTTGGGAAAGGATGGGCAAGGAGCTGTCTGCTGAGAAGCCACTGGAGAAAGAAGACCAATCTGTACGATTTGCCCTCAGAAGAGGGGGTGGTTAGGATGCAGGTGTGGAATAAGAGCCATTTGCTACAAACGGTGAGAAAACAGCTTGTGGGAGCCTTTGTTCCTTCAGAGGAGTAATTGCCTTTGATGGGCTGTTAATAGGAGTCATTATGTGGTTATTAAGAAGGGAATGTGATGAGCCCAGCTCTGAATTGTTAAGTTCAGGGGGCTCCTGGTTTAATGCTGTTTTTGCCTCTGCAAATAAGGAGTCACGCTACTTGCCTGGAATCCTCTAGAATCAGGGGTTTTGACCTTTGAACCCAGCAGGTTGGGACAATGCCTGAAGGTGCCAATTACCTCCCGGGGCAGCTAATGGGAGGGCAGCGGTGGGGAAAGAAAAGGAAAGGAAGAGGTGAGAAGGGAGGTAGGAAGAGACATGGAGAGAGGGATGGAATGATGGAGGGAGATGGGAAGAGAGAAGGGAAGGGAGAGAAAGAGGGAGGGACCAGAACAGAGCGATAGTGCGCAGAAAGAGAGGGGGCGGGGGCGGGGGAGAGAGAAAAGGAAAATGGAAAGAACATTAGCCCATAGGGTAAATTCTAGAGCCTGAATTCTGACCCATCACCTGGGAATGCCTTCCGAATGCTGATTCTCAGGCCCACCCAGCCTTGCTGATTTAATTTCTGTATTTAACAAGGTCCCTGGCGATGACTCTGCACGTTCAAGTTTGAGAAGCACTGATTTGGAGCTCACCAGGGGGACTTCAAATGACCTAACAGGCCCGGGGCTTGGAGTGGGCCATGTCAGGGCCCAGGGGACTCTCCGAGGAGAAGCAAGCCGGGTTCGGTCTCGCTGAAAGCCATGTTAGATGGAGCAAAGTGCTCAGGAGAGAAATAAAGCAGAAGGGAGTTTGGAGAGGGCTGGGGGCGGTGGTGCGGGGGGACTTCGGGGCAGGTGGTCAGAGGTGTCACCAAGGTGACATCTGCAGGAAGACCTAAAGGAGCTGAGGGAGCCTGGGAGATCTGGAGAAGCCACGCCACTCTTACAGGGCAGACTCTGTTCTGAGCGCTTCGCTGTGTTAGCTCATTTAACCCTCACACGCCCACCCCCTGGGGCGTTTGGCCACACTGAATTCAGAGCCAGGAGAGACTTGAGCGGTTCTGGCCCCGTTACCCACCGAGCACGAGTGTGAGTCCCTGGTGCAGGTGGAAACAGCCATCTCCGCCCCCTCCTGGTTCTCTCTGTGATGCTTCCCAGCCATCACCTGCGTTGTCAGGGCATCAGCCGGACACCCAGTCCTGCAAAGTCTGGCTTTCTTCCTGAAGCCGGAGACCCTTACACTTCACCTAAGAGGGTGGCTGAAAATGCAGTTGGTTGGCCTGGGTCGAGGGGCCAGTGGCAGGACAGCTAAAGCCTCCTGCACAGCCCCTCCTTTCATGAGCCGTGGCCAGGAGGGTGACCCGCTCAGGGTACCTTAGAGACCGGTCGGGGTGGGTGAGGCATACTGATCCCTGGTCCCACAGCCAGAGCCTAAGCCATCCAGGGATTCTGGCCAATTGGAGCCCAGAGAGAGCACAGCGGTCCTCTGTCTGGGGATTTGTGATGCCAGGTCACAGGAGTGGCTGAGGAAGAACAAAGGCAAATGGAGCTGGGGACTCAGGATTGGGGGACAAGGTCCTAGTTCCAACCAATGCCACTGACTAGCTGTGTGACCCTGGGCAAGTCACTTTACCTCTCTGGGCCTCAGATTGCTTACATGTAAAATGGAGAGAATAAAGAGAGTACCTACTTATAGGGTTGTTTGGCGCGTAAATGGTATCAGCTGTCAATCATAAAATCAGTAGGAATGCATTTTATCTGTATCATCTCGCTCTTATTACCTCTCTGACTTCCTCTATGTTTGGCTCAGCAGTTCGGTTCAGGGACTGTTTCCTGCCTGTGGAGGAGTCAGGGTTGCATGAGGAATACCTCGCCCAAGTTTGAGGAGTTTGTAGTCGCCTTCGGGGCCAGGAGGAGGTTACTGGTCTCCTCTGCAATTTACAAAGCTCCCAAGTGCCTGCCTGGCCAGACTTTTCCATTGGCTGCCCGGGAGGTGTTTGGAAATGGATGGCAGGTGTTGGGGGTCTTTTGAGAAGCACCTTGTCAAGCCCAGAAGGGAATCTTTACTTCCTTCCCACCTTCCACTTTGGGGCTACGTCAGCATGTGCAGTCGATGGTCAGTGGGGACTACCCCTGGACACAGTCCCAAACAGCTTTAAATACATTCAAGATGTCATCTTAGATCTGAGCTTGGACCTGGGGATGGTTCAGAGCCTCTGCCACCTGTCGGGGGTTTCTCAGGCCTCCATGGTCCAACTGATACAGGCAAAGTTCAGACTCCTCGCGGTGCCCTTGGCCTTCCAGGACCTGGGCCGGCCTGGCCCTCAGACCTCCCTGTCCTGGCCTCAGGGGCCCTCCCTTCCCCCAGCTCACTGCAGCAGCCCCCGAGGCCAGAGTGTACTGTCTGTGTCTCCAAACATTTGGGAGAGCTGGTCTTCCTGCCCAGCAAGGCAGCTCCACTCCCTTGCCCTCCTGGCCGACTACTGCTGAGTCCACCGTGGGGCCCACGACTCTCAGGCACTTCTTCCTGCCCTGTCCCTGCCCTAGTGGGCATCTGCCATCAACTTACTGCCCTCCTCTGAGAGGCTGTGGGCTCCTTGCTGGTTCAGCATCCCTTCTTTCCAGAATATACACGATATCCTCCTTCTCCAAAAGCCAAAGGGCTCCCTCCAATTGTTTTCTAGAATTAAGTCTTTCTCGTTACAGTTTCTGCTTCTGCTTTCCACCAAAATGTCAAGGAGTTCTCATTTCCACCAGTGAATGGGGAGGAGAGGGGAAATAAAATCTGGTGTTTGTTTTGCACGACTAGCACGAAGCCAAGCTTTATCAGGCCAACCATATCAAAATGAAAAGATCTGGCTGAAATGCTTTCTTTCCGCCCTTTCCCTTCTCCCCTCCCCATCCTCCCAGGGCTGTTCCACCCCAGACTGAGTGAATCAGAATTTCTGGGGAGGGGGTGGGACCAGGCCTAGGTGTTTTTTTTTTTTAAGGTGTCCCAGGTGATTCTAATGGCAGCCAGGGCTGAGAACCAGTGCTTCAGGGTAAATGTTGTCATTAGGACTAGAAATCCCAAAGGCCAGAGACATGGAAGGGAAACAGCAGTAGCTACAGTGCTATTACTGGAACATGGCATGTCTCTTTTTCCTTTTTCTTATTGTCCTTCACAGTGGCTCCTATTTCAAGCCCTAACCTCAGAGGCACAAGATGGCTGCAGCAACTCCAGGCTTCACATTCCCTCAGCTTCAAGTCCTCAGGAGAAAATGTCCCACTCATGGCCTACTGCATCTCATTGGTGCTTACCCTCTCTCTTTCTGGTTGGCTTGTCTCTGGTTGTTTTCATTCTACAAATAAGCCTTCTCCAGCAGGTGGACCGGTGCAATTTCAGTTTTGGGTGTGTGTGCGTATATTTATAATGGGGAACCTGTGAGGGGCTGTGGGAGCACAGAGTGAGGTTACCCGCTGGGAGAGGGGTCAGTACTGTAATAGTTAAGGGGAGGCCTAGAGGAGAGAGTGTTCCCAGCAGAGGAACTAGAATGATTTGTATTAAGAAATATAGTCTTCATCCTATTCCTGGCACCTCCTAAAACCCTTGGAATTTCTTAAGTGGTAAGAGGATAAAGGTGTCTCTTGTTATTTATAACAAGCCCCTTTCAACCACAGCTGAGTTTATGTTAATGAGGGGGCCTTTTGGAAAGCCCCTAAGGATGGGGGGGGTCTGGTTGCCAGGGGAACCAACCAGAGGGTTGGTTGATCAGAGGGTTGGAATTGAGTCCCTCCGCCACCCCACACCCCCTTCTCCTGGGAGAGAAGAGGGGGCTGGAGTTTGAATCAGTTAAACAGTGGCCAGTGACTTAATCAGTCATGCCTATGTAATGAAGCCTCCATAAAACTCCTAAATGACAGGGTTCCGAGAACTTCGAGGTTGGTGAACAAGAACACAGCATATGCCAGAGGGTGGCACACCCCAGACTCCCCTGGGACAGAAGCTCCTGTGCTCAGGACCCTTCTGGACCTCACCCTGTGAATCTCTTTATCTGGCTGTTCATTTGTATCCTTTGTAATAAACCAAGCGTCTGGCAAGTAAACTGTTTTCCTGAGTTCCGTGAGCCACTCTAGCATGGGAACCTCCTATTTACAGCTGGGCTGTTAGAAGCACATGTGACACCCTGGACTTGCAAGTGGTTTCTGAAATGGGGACCGTCCTATGGGACTGAGCCCTTAACCTGTGGGATCTGAGGCCACGTCCAGGTAGACAGTGTCAGAATTGAGTTAAATTGTAGGACACCCAGCTGGTGTTGCAGGATCGCTTGGAGTGGGAAACCACCCCCGACATTGTCAGAAGTGTCCCAAGCGTCCTTTGAGTGAGAGTAGGCAGAACACGGGTGTTTCCTATGCAGAAGGTAATACATGTACGTGATTTAGAAAGGTAAACGGTTTTAAAAGTTAAACGTTAAATGGTGCCCTGTGAGGCTTCTACTGTAAAAACTGCAAAACTCTGTTCCCCACCCCCGATCCTGTAGCTCAGTGGGAACGGTTTTTCTGTTCTTCTAGAAATGTCTCCTGGTTTCTACTTCCATATTTCATTGTTCATGCTGTTCTTTCTTGATTTTTCCATGTTAGATACCAATGACTTCCTACTCTGGAAGATGGGGTTTTAGCATTCTTATGCCTCCCCTGCCCTGGTGGGCTGAATACTGCACCCCTCCCCCCTAAATGTCCCTGCCCTAACCCCCCAAACCTGTGAATGTTACCTTATATGGCAAAAGAGACTTAGCAGATGTGATTAAAGTTAAGAACCTTGAAATGAGGAGATTATCCTGGATTATCTGAGTGGGCTCGATCCAATCACGAGTCCTTAAAAGTGAAAGGCAGTAGAGCAGGTCAGAGACGTGACAAGGGAAGATGAGGCAGGAGAAGGTGGAAGCCCCGTTGCTGGCTGTGAAGGTGGACGAAGGGGGCCACGGGTCAAGGAATGTGGGTGCCTCCAGAAGACGACCAGCCCTCCGCTGACGGCCAGCAAGGAAATGGGAACTTCAGTCCTCCCCACGGCAGGAAACCAAATTCTGCCAACAGCCTCAGTGGGCAAGGCGATGGATACTCCCTGGAGCCCCCGGAAGGCATGCAGCTCTGCCCACACCTTGACTTTTGCCCAGCGAGACCCACTTCTGACTTAGGACCCACGAGTGTTAAGATAATAAATTTATGGGGAATACCCTGGTTAGGGCTCTGCGCTTTTACTGCTGAGGGCGCGGATTCAGTCCCTGGTCGGGGAGCTAAGATCCCACAAGCCGCTCAGCACAGCCAAAAAAAAAAAGGTAATAAATTTGTTGCCTCAAGCCACCAACTTTGTTCAGCAAATAGCAGCAAAAGGAAACACACCTCTCACTCTGACACACATACTTCCTCATGCCCTTTCCTTCTGATATATTAATAACTATAATTCAAATTTCAGTGTTTATATAAGATGAAATGTTGTTCCCAGCCAATCCATGTAGTGTACCAGAATTACATTTGTCTCTCTCTTTTTTGTTTTTCCTGGAGTTAATAATTGCCTTTTTTGTTTAATTTCCTGTATATTTATGAATTCAGACCTAAATATTTGGTAACACTATCCATCAGGTGCTTAGTTGTGAAAAACAGATCGCACTCTAGCTAGAAAAATTTGTTACAGGATGCTCACTAGCTCCAGAATCTCCAAGGTC
Organism: Eubalaena glacialis; assembly: GCF_028564815.1. NCBI lineage: Eukaryota > Metazoa > Chordata > Mammalia > Artiodactyla > Balaenidae > Eubalaena > Eubalaena glacialis. Next base: position 12,302,020 of record NC_083716.1, read on the forward strand.
GGGCCTGGAGACATCCCACCAGGGACGGTGCTCAGACCACAGGGCTGGAGGTCAGAGATGCCAGTCTTCCCCTGCTGTCCCTGAATGTTAGATGCCTTCCCCTCTACTTGCTCTTGAAAAGCAGGTGTCTGTCATTGACATCGGCTTCTTACATTGTTTTCCCCAGAAAAGAAATCTCAGGTGGATCCACTGATTGGCAGGGCTGAGGTCACATGTCTACACCCTAGCTGCAAGGGAGGCTGGGAAAGCTCCAAGTTCATCTGGGTTAGTTGCTTCTAGATCTGCTGCATCCTGGACTCTCCCCACAACCTCTTTCTGGATATTTTCCTTGCCTCTCTTCTGTGCTGGACCCTCTGCTTCCTCATTTTAGTGGAGCATCTCCAGTTGGATGCTCTGATTGAATGAGTGGGCTTGTCAACTGCAGACTTCACTTTTTCAGTGTTTTTTATTTCAGTGGTTTTCAATTTTTGCTGCACATTAGAATCACCTGGGGAGCTTTTACAACTAGGCTGCCTGACCCCTCCCTAACTAATTAAATTAATTTCTGGAGGGTGGGGCTCTGGGATTCGTGTGTTTTTAAGGCTCCCCAGGTAATTCTAATTGCAGGTAATCTTGAGAACCCTGCTGTAGGGTGATTTCGTTCAGCTGTCTTGAGAAACAGTAATAGCAGAAATGTAAGTAGATTCTGTAAGCTTGTAATCATACATGTCAAACACTGTATACTGTGTCCCCCTCTACAACAGAAATGGTGGGAAATAATATAGAGTAGGTGTAGGAAGTTGTGTTTTCTCTGACAGAAGTTAATTCTAAATTAAGTATCCCTGAAAAAAGCAGGGAAAACATTTTTGCCTATCATTTGTCCTTGGAGGACACAAAACAACCGTGTCAGCACCCGGAGCTCTTTTCTCTTGAGTTGGTCAGACTCCCCCATGAAGAATTTTCCATTCTCCTGCCCTTTTTTTGCCAGCATCCTGAGATCTGAGTCGGCGAAGAAGAAGGTGGATCTCGATGTCTGATATGTAAGCTTGGATTTAATTTCCTGTTTTCGGCATGGGTCCTCTCTCCCCAAAGGTCCTTGGTGTCCCCCAGGGTAGAGATCCTGTTTTACTTTCTCCAGAGAATCAGCTTCCAGTCTTCCACTGGGGCAGATGGGGCATTTGGTCAACTACGAGGAGTGGGAGAGGTGATCAGCGTCTACTTGCTCCTTAGCTAGACGCTCGGCTAATCATCATCTTCTCAACCCCACTTCCACCCCTGCTGCCCGGGGCTGCTGCCGCCTGGGTGGGGTTCTTCCGTGTAAATCAGGCTGAGTCCCCATGCTCTACGTGACCCTCTCGGTTCTCCTCTCTCAGTTCCAGCTTATCCATCTTCCAAAATTTTGTTCCTGCTGTTTCTCATTCTTTTTGTTCCTGTGCGCTTATTCCTTTAAAGACTCCCTTTACTACAGTTTTAATGGGGTGGGGGGGAGGAATCACAGGTGAATGTGTCCCATTTATCATCTTTCATCAGACGTTTTCACCATCACCACAATAAGAATTTACCGTATCACTTTGTGTGGACAGGGGAGTTATTTTAACTTTAGGGAATGGCTAGTTTAATTATTGCAACGTTAACTGTTCAGGTGTAATTTATTTTCCATGAGGCACAGATTTCACTGTGAACAAAATGACCTTCTGGAACCTTCTGGGCTGATGGGCTGTGTGAGAGGAAAGGCTCTGTGTTGAACACTGATGGGACAAACTTTAAAAAAATTTTTTTTTGGTTGCTTTGGTTCTTCTTTGCTCTGCGTGGCTTTCTCTAGTTGCGGCGAGCGGGGGCTACTCTTCGTTGCGGTGTGTGGGCTTCTCATTGCGGTGGATTCTCTCGTTTCGGAGCTCGGGCTCTAGGCACATGGGCTTCAGTAGTTGTGGCACGTAGGCTCAGTAGTTGTGGCTCGTGGGCTCTAGAGTGCAGGCTCAGTAGTTATGGCGCATGGGCTTAGTTGCTCCGTGGCATGTGGGATCTTCCCGGACCAGGGCTCGAACCCATGTCCCCTGCATTGGCAGGCAGATTCTTAACCACTGTGCCACCAGGGAAGCCCCAAACTTTTTTTTTTGAGAGACAACTTGGTTCCTGTTTTGCACAGAAACGTGGTGGAATGTACCACAGATGCCGCTGAGTGCGAGCTCGGGGATTTATGCTGTACTTCTGGCTTCGTGTGGGTTTCCATTCACGATTGTTGCTGGACTGTGTTCTATGGACTTTCTTTCCCAAGAGCTAGACTTGTGCATTTGATTTTGTTTGGATAGAAACATTTCTGCCTTTGTTGCCAAATGCCAGGATTTGTAAAGTTGAACTCTGAGCTGTAAACTGAAATAAAAGGAGTCAGAGTTCCTGGGTGTTGGATTTCCAGGGAGATGTCTTGAAAGAGGGATCCATGTCGTTCTGTTTTTGACCGAGTAGTTCAGGCAGGAGTTGGAGGTGAGCGGAGGGGTTAGGGGTCCTTGGGAGAACTGTGGTCTGTGTGGCTCCTGTCTGCTAGCTGGGGAGGAGGGTAGGCACAGCTGTGGCCACGTTGAGGACCAGCTTACTTGAGTAAGCCCCCAGACAGCAGGTGGGGAAGGAGGCGTCTGGAAATTCGTACTCTCGGCTACAGGCAGGTTGCCAGCCCCGGTGAACTTTTGACGAACCATTTCAATGTTTTATCCTCCCTAAGGTGGAGGCAGCTCTGGGGAGTAGAAAGAGGCCATATTACAAGGAAGGAACCCAGACCCTGCTAGTTAAGAGAGGCCCCCGCCTCCCACTAACTCTCTACAGGAGTTGGCAAACTTTTCCTGTACAGGGCCAGATAGCAAACATCTTAGGCTTGTGGGCTGTTTGGTCTCTGTTGTATATTCTTTTTCTTTCCTTTTTTTTCATCTCTTCAAAAATGTCAAACCGTTCTTAGCTTGCTGGCTTACAAAGAGGTGGAGGGCAGGATTTGGCCCATGGACTGTAGTTTGCAAAGCCCTGAATCACATCACTCTGTTTACTTCTCTCATAAAACCTCCCACAATTTGACTTATTTTATTTTCTTTTTCCTCTGCTAGTATATGAACTCCACAAGGGCCAAGGCTGTGGCTACTTTATTCTCTGCTCTGTCTTTAAGTCCTAGGGCAGAGCCTGGCACAGAGGGGGTACTCCAATGTTGGTTGAATGATTAAATGCACTATGAGTTCTAATTTCATCTCTGGTAACTCATCTGTAAAACAAGGATGAGACCTAGCTGGTCTCTGAGGGACCTTCCAGAGTTCAAGTTCTGAGATTCTCATTCACCGGGCAGTGTGGGACTTGGGTTCCCATTATAGCTGTGTGTGGATTCTCCAGCCATCTCAGCCTGCTCCTGCGTGCAGGGTAGAGGTAAAGCGGATAGGTCCTAGGAGCTGAGGGCTGACTCTTGCCTCTCACCTGCATCCTTCCGCAACACTGGATCCATTCTGCTTATGCTCAAAGCCGGGTTTTTCTCTGAAAATGATTCTGATCCTATCAGTCCTCTGCTGATAGTTTGCTGCTCCAGCCCTTGTCTAACAGGCACGATAGCCAAATTATGGAACAACTGGTACAAGCGCAGGCGCTAACCAATCAGGGCAGATGCTGGATGCAAACAATTGGAGCTGCCATAGCAACGAGCACAGCTATTCTCTCTGCCTACTTCCTCAGCCTCCCCCCCCACCTCATGATTCTCCACCTGGGCATGAGCATTCCATGCTGCCCTTCTTTGTTCATGCTTTTTCTTGCACTTGGAATGAACTTCCTGAGCTTTTCTTTTGCCTGGCAAACTCCTATGCATCCTTTATGACCCAACTTGGCTATCAGCTCCTCTGTCCCCAGGCACACTTTAATTGCTCCCTTTTCTGCATTCCTGTAGCACTTCTATGGCATTTTTATTGTCATTGACTTGGGTGTGTCTCCCCTCTGGACTCAGTTCTCAGTGCCTGGCTCCTAAAAGCCTCAGAAAATGTTTACAGAATGAAAGGGATTGAAATCAGAAGAATGAAACTCGCATGGCAGATTTCAGACCATGAATCCTCTCCTGGGTTTGGACACTTGGCTTCATTGCTGTTGCCAGTGGGCATTTTTGTGAGGCTCTTGCACGTTTAGAGAATTGGATGGCAGCACTGGGCAGCTGGCCCTTTAAGAACTGGCACCTGTCCTAATGGTGCCAGGCCACTGCAGGAGGCAGGCCATCTGCAGGGGGTGGAGCTGTGAGGCTGAGGGCGTGGGTAAGGCCTCTTAGCAGTTGTCGGCTCACCTCTCTGGGCCCTGGTTCTCTCACTTATCCTCTGAAGGGATCACTAGATTCCCTCTGAGGTCCCTTCCGGAGGTAAAGTGTCAGGGGTTCCATGAAGAAGTGTTGGGTTATCAAATCGGATCCTTTTTTTAAAAAAATTATTTTTATTTATTTTTGGCTGTGTTGGGTCTTCGTTGCTGCACACAGACTTTCTCTAGTTGCGGCGAGCGGGGCTACTCTTCATTGCAGTGCATGCACTTCTCATTGCAGTGTCTTTTCTTGTTGTGGAGCACAGGCTCTAGGTGCATGGGCTTTCAGTAGTTGCAGCACGCGGGCTCAGTAGTTGTGGCTCGTGGGCTGTAGAGCGCAGGCTCAGTAGTTGTGGCTCGCGGGCTCTAGAGCACAGGCTCAGTGGTTGTGGCGTGCGGGCTCAGTAGTTGTGGCTCACAGGCTCTAGAGCACAGGCTCAGTAGTTGTGGCACGCAGGCTCAGTAGTTGTGGCTCACGGGCTCCAGAGCATAGGCTCAGCAGTTGTGGCACATGGGCTTAGTTGCTCCGTGGCATGTGGGATCTTCCCGGGCCGGGGCTCGAACCCGTGTCCCCTGCATTGGCAGGTGGACTCTTAACCACTGCACCACCAAGGAAGTCCCCAAATCAGATCCTTTATCAAATGCAACCTATTCTTTAAATGCCTCCACCTCCGGGAAGTTTCCCAGGCGCCAAGTCAGAATCCCTCTACCGTGCATCGTGTGCACAGTGCCGCTGTAATCCTAGATCAAGGCTGCCTGTACAGCACCTGAAGGTACCTCATGCCTTCTGCCGCTCAGCCTTCCCACACTCTGTGCCCATTTCACGGTGAGGCTCAGAGAGACCAAGGGAGCAGTAGCGGTTGTGCTCTGCAGCCCACCCCTGAGGTCACTTACAGACAGTTCCTGCACACGGGTGACCTCCTGCCTCTCTCCTGGTCTGGACGTTAGGAAGCCTTGGTTCTCTCCCCAGCTCTGGCCTCTACTGCTGGTGGGGCCCTGGACAGGTGTCCTTTCTCTTTCAGTTTTCTCATCTGCAAAGCCAGGAGTTGGGTAGTGACATCATGTCCCTTCTGGCTCAGCCCAGCTTCGCTGTCACCCAGGGCCCCTCTGCTCACATCACAGTGCAGCCCCGTAGCTGAAGCTCAGGGCACCCACGTCCTCATCCGTCATGAGCTCACTGCTTTGGCAGTCCTGCAGGGTGGGTGTGATGGGCTCCTCATTCACTGGGGGAGTCACAACGAGGACCTTTGACCTTCTCTGAGGTCCTCTGCTTAGACAGTGGGAACCAGGGTCAGAGCCTCTGACAGTAAACCTCATAGAAATTTCCTGAGCCCGTCCCCTCCCAGGGACCAAAGCATATTACAACCCGACCTGCATGAGTTTTCTGGTGCTGCTGTACAAACCGCCACAAACTTAGTGGTTTAAAACAACACAAATTTGTTTTGTAACAGTTCTGTAGGTCAGAAATTTGACACAAGTCTCACTGGGCTGAAATCAAGGTGTCGGCAGGCCTGCTTTGCTTCTGGAGGCCCTAGGGGAGCAGCTGTTCCTTTGCCTTTCCAGCTTCTAGAGGTGGCTCGTGGCCCCTTCCTCCAGCTGCAAAGCTGGTGGGTTGAATCTCTCTCTCTCTCTCTCTCTCTCTCTCTCACTCTCACTCTCACTCTCACTCTCACTCTCACTCTCTCTCTCACTCTCTCTCACAGTTGGTACCTCTTCTGCCACTTCATCCTTTATCATATCTCTGACCCACTCTGCCTCCTCTTCCACTTTTTAAAGGACTCGTGATTAGATTGGGCCCATCTGGACAATGTTGCCATCTAAAGGTCCTTAACCTTATTCGCCTCTGTAAATCCTGTGGCCGTTTAAGGTAGCATATTCTCAGGTTCTGGGGATTAGGGCGTAGACATCTTTGTGAGGGTCATCATTCTGCCCACCACTCCACCCCACTCTGAAGCTTGGGGCTTGAGTCATGGCAGTTTTCCTGTGCTGGAGAGGCACCTCTTCCTGGGATCCCTCCCTGACTACACCAGGCAGAGGTGGCTGCTGTCTCTACACTCCCACAGCCCCAGGTGCTCTTTGTCACACTCGTGTGGCAGTGCTCATTCATGGTAGGTCTCCCTCGCTGACTGAGAGTGTGCGGGCAGGGACCTGACCTTCTCTCTGGATCCCTGGTGCCTGGGGGTGGCGAGTAAGCACATAGGGCTGGCCTGGGGAGCAACGTCACACGCTGTTGGGCGGGATGGAGAGCTTCCCCAGGGGTCCGACAGGAGCAGACGGTGCTGCCCTAAGCATACTTCCACTGATCCTTTTCTTCAGTCCTGGGACATTTTGGCGGCAAGGTGAAGCATGGATCATAATCCCCGTTTTACAGGGGCTCTGACAGGTTAAGTGACTGCCCGGGCTCCCAGGGGAAGTGACAGAGCTGAATTCTAACTTGGTCCTCCTCGCCTTTTCTCATTCTCTTGCCCTCATCTCACTCAATTATTCTTTATTCCTCAAACCACCTGTTATGGGTTGAATTGTGGTCCCCACAGATTTAGACGTTCAGGTCCTAATTGCCAGTGTCTCACAACATGACGTTATTTGGGAATAGGATCATTGCAGATGTCATGAGTTAAGATGAGGTCATACTGGGGTAGGGTGGGCCTCTAATCTAGTGTGACTGGGGTCCTTATAAAAGGGGGAAATTTGGAAGAAGACCCACGCACACATGCACACACACACGGAGAAGGCCATGTGAAGGTGAAGGCAGAGGTTGGGATGATGCCTCTACAAGCCAAGGAACGCCAAAGATGGCCAGCAAGCCACCAGCAGTCAGGAGAGAGGCCTGGAGCAGATTCTGTCTCACATTTGTCTAGAAGGAACCACACCTTCTGACACCTTGGTCTCGGACTTCTAGCCCTCAGAACTATGAGTTAATACATTCTGTTGCTTAAGCCACCTAGCTTGCAGTACTTTGTTTTGGCAGCCCCAAGAATCTATGACACTGCCCACAGACCAGTCCTCAGAGGTGTATGAAACCTGGCTGAGTTGGCCCCCCCTGGGCCTCCAGCCTCCTCTCCTAACCCCTCCCTCCCCACCGTGAGCTCCAGCCACACCGGCCTTCCATGTATTCATTTCTTAACAGCTTTATTGGGGTATAATGGACATACAGTAGGCTGTATGTAAAGTGTGCAATTTGACAAGTTTTGACATATGTATATTCCTGTGCCACTGTCACCACTATTAGGGTAAGGAACAGATCAGTCGCCCTTGGCAATCTCTCTGCCTGGCCTCACCTCCCAGCCCAGGCAACAACTGTCACTATAGATTAGTTTGCATTTTCTAGAATTTTACATAAAGGGAATCTTCCAGTTAGTGTTCTTTTTGTTTTGCACACTGGGCTTTTTCCAGTTTTTTAGAACTCCTAATGCCCTCCTGCCATGTGGTCTGACCTCCCTCTTCCTGTCCTCCTCACCCCTGTTAACATCCCCCAACTCTCATCAGTTTCACAGAGCAGCCTTCCCGGAGCCTCCCTGACCAGAAGGGCTCCCCATTTAACACACGCTGCTAGCCCTGCATCCGCCCTTGGACACAGCACAGGACCATTTTACATCATCTGTGTGATTGATTCATGCCTGTCTCACCCACCAGTCTCGACAAGGGGCAGGCCTGGGATGGATTCTGCTCACCTTTATCCCTGGCACCTAGTAGCAGGTGACGGCACAGAGGGGGCACCAGAGGGACAGGTGCACACCTGCGATGGGAGCAGCCAAAGCACCGGGCTCAGGAGCTGGGTCTCTGCAGTCAGCTTGCCAGTGATCTCGGGCAAGATCATCAAGCCTGCCTTCCTCCGGCTCCAATTTCCCATCTTTTTTTTTGGCCGTGCTGTGCGGCTTGTGGGATCTTAGTTCCCCGACCAGGGATCGAACCCAGGCCCTTGGCAGTGAGAGCGCGTAGTCCTAACCACTGGACTGTCAGGGAATTCCCTCCAATTTCCCATCTTTAAAATGGGCGATAACAGTACCCACCTCCCGCGTTGTCATGAGGTCTGAGGGATGTGATGCATGGAAGGAATTTCCAGAAGCACCTGACACATAGTTAGCCCTCAGCAGTGATGGTCAGACATTTTGGGGGCTGCCAAGGAGTATGACAGTTCTGTGACTCCCAGCTGAACGTCTCTTCTCCCAGATGGTGGGTCTGCAGGGCTAGTTCTCCCGCCCACCCCCAACCTCTCTTGCTAACAAGCCTCTTGTTGGATCAGCAGTGCTGGAGAATGAACCGAGTGGGGATAAATCACTGGTGCGAGCCTGGTTCCAGTCTGGTGTTGGGATTTCATTGGCTGCTGACTGTGCTATGCTCTACTCAAGTCCTCTTCCTGGGGACTCAGGATGGATTTATTCAGCACAGATGTTTATGTGGCGGACGCTGAGTAATGGCCCTGTGGGGCCCATTGGAAGGTAGAGCCAGTGGGTGGGCAGGCGATGTGCACCTGTGGCTGTGAATTTCCCACCAACCCAACATCAGAAAGCTCTGGAACTCCTCAGTCTTCTAGAGCAGCCCCCGTGGGGTGTCTCCTGGCCTCCACCAGGACTGGCTTGGCGTAAGAACAGGTTGGGACAGGCTCTTGAGTGAGCTGGTCTGTCTAGGCTGCTGTGGCCATGCCCAACTGGAGGAGCCCTGAAGACAGGGGCAGGGTAGCATCAGGCTCTGTGGAACTGGGGGAGATGCTGGGCCAGGCCTGGGTGCGGTCTGGGCTCAGGGCACAACTCCAGACATTATAGTCCACGTGAATGGCGTGCCCTGGGGTTGTGCAGTATGTAACCTGCGTGGCTATACATGGCTACCCTGTCCGGGGTCCTGGTTTGTGGATTAGCGTTTCAAGGCAAGTGCTCAGACCCTTGGGAACATTGAGGAAGGCAGTGAGGAGTGGCAGGAAAAGCTGGCGATCTGTGGGCAGAGCAGATGGCACAGAGTCAGCTCTCCACTATAGCTTAGGACCTCGGGCAAAGCACCCTCGGAGCCTCTGTTGTCGCATCGTTAACACAGGGATCATCTGACATGCCTCACTCACTGCACAGGGTCATTGAGGATTATGTGAGCTGGGGCGTGCGGAATCTTTGTAAGCTGCTGAGTAGGATGGGCAAGTTATTGCTTAGCTTTTTGTACCCTGGAGCGCACGCCAAGTGCGGGTTATGGGTCTTCCACGTTATAGCTGTCCCTGGGAGAGGTACTGCTTCTGTGTGAGATTTTGGTTTTCTGGGTCTTCCTGGGGACTGGAGCCAGCATGAGAGATTCAGCTGTACTTGGGTGGATGTTGAGGGGTTATGGGGGACCCCCAGAGGAGTCGCAGAGCGGAGCCTTCCACACAGCCCCCTGTCCCCGGGGACTGTGCAGCTGAGGGCAGCCAGGGGAAAGCTGACTGCGTGGGCTCGGAGCAGCCCGGGCTTGGGATCCCATCCGGCACGTGTTTCCTGAGGCCCAGGCAGCGCGCTGCTCGGTGCCCCCACGTGTTGTCACCGCACGCTGGCAGCAGGCCACAGTACTTCGTGTCCAGGGTGGTGTGTTCCCGTCGCCTGTGGCCTCGGGTGGAGGTTAAGAGGGTGGGCTCTGGGAGGAGCCAGGGTGTGTTTTGAATCCCTACTCCATCTCTTACAGTTCTGTGGCCTTGGGCGAATTGCTTTACTTCCTTGGGCCTCAGTCTCTCCACCTGTAAAGTGGGGATAGTAATAGAACCTCCCTCCTGGAGTCGGCCGTCAGAACTCAGTGATCTCAGAGCTGCATACAGACCAAGCACTCAGGGGAGGCAAGAGAGAAGAAGCACCAACGGAAATAACCTGCCTGGGGATGGGCGCTAATGGTTTGGTCAAGCTGAGGCCCTGTTATCCATGGGGGTCACCCGTTCCTGATCTCGGAGAACTGGGTGTGGCTCCTTGCATGTCTGGGGCTGCCTGTGTGGAGGCATGCTCTCGCCCTGCACGCCTGGGGTGGGGAGCAGGAGTTCCCTTGTCTGCTCACTGCCCCAGGAACTGCTAGGATAGTTTTCGGAGGGAAAAGTTGCAGCAATAAAAGTCCCTAGAACAAAACCCAGTAAATCTCAAAGACTCACATAAATGAGGTGGTCCCAGAATACTGATGTGCCTTCATAGACCCCAGGACAGACACAGACAAAGAAAGTCCCAGATGCACAGGTCACCTCCACAGCGTCTCCCACTGCATTCCTGGTGGTTCCACGTTTTTCTTCTGAAATCTCAAGGCAGCACCATGGAGCAGAAAGGCGGCATTTCTGTGCAGTGTCACCAGCTGGTCCTGGGGCTTCAGGTTATTTGGAGAAGTTGCAGGGCGGTGATGTCTCTAAGTCACTTCTGTCTCCCAGGATGAATCGTGTGGCTTGAGGCTGCACCTGGACTCCTGACAGATGAGAGTGGGGTCCAGCCATCCGTCAGCATTCTGGAACCTTCCCCCGCTGCCCAGGGCGGTTCATTCGTGGGGGGGCTCTGGCCTGGCCAGGAGGCAACTTTCTTAATAGGAACCTGGAAGCTCATGGCAAAGGGTCAGGCACAAGCCGAGCTGGGTCTCTGTGTGGGGAAGGAGATTAGAGGCCCAGCGCTTGGAGTCTTATGTTTGAGGATTTCCTTCCTGAGATCAAAGAGTCTGAGTAGATTATTTTAATTAATAATAATAGCCCAAAGAAAGATCACTTATTTAGCGCTCACTCTGTCAGACAACAAGCTGGAGGTGCCTCCTACGTGACCTGGTTGTTACTGGGCCCCGCGTGGCCCAGTCTCCGTGGGGAGCTGCTTTCAGAGAATATTGTATGGCCTCTCGGAGGTGATTAGAGGTGGTTCACTTGCTGACTCGTCTCTTGAGGAATATCAAAGGCAGGAAAGAAGCTTCTCGGCACGGAGAGTGGATTTCTTTAGAAACACTTTTCTCCGCACTTCTCTCCAGTGCCTTTCATGTGGTTCTGTCCCCAGAACTCGGCCTCACACTCCATTCTCCACACCAGAGCCTCCTCCCTGAGAACCTGCACACTGCTGCTTTCCCCTCCGCCCTCCCACTTAAATACATGCAGATTCCCTTTCTGCCATGGTGTCCTTCTCAATATAGTGTGCTGTTTCGGCATCACAAAAAGCCCATGAACCAAGCTGGTGAAGAGAGAATTCTTTGGGAGAATAGGGTGTGGGGAGTGAAAACTGCGTATACGTATAATTTAATACCTTTTTATTTTCACATATATTATTCCTAATAACCTTCACATCACAAGTCAGTGTGGTCAACATTGGTGTCCCCATTTTACAGATGAGGAAACTGAGGCACAAGGAGGCTAGGGAATCAGACACAGGTGTTTCTGAGTCCAGAGCCCAGACACTGAGTGGAACAAAGGGACAGCTTTGCCTAAAAGTGCGTGCTTGGCATATTTCCTTTTGTCCGCCTTTTTTCTTTAAAGGGCCACCTCTTCCAAGAAGCTTCCAGTCTTCAGATTTGCAGGGCTGTACTGTCCACAAATACTCTCGTTTATTCCTCATTGATTTGCACTCTGTCCTGTGCTGCCTGGGTGCAGTGGGCAGCAATAAGTGAGGGAGCAAGATGTCCTCGGGTTCCCTGGTTTGTATGCTGTGTTAGTCAGCTCCGGCTGCCACAACAGAACACCACAGACTGGGGGACTTCAACATCAGAGGTTTATTTTCTCAGTTTTTCTGGAAGCTGGAAGTCTGAGATTGAGGTGCGGACAGGGTTGGTTTCTGGTGAGGCCTCTCTTCCTGGCTTGTAGGCAGCCACCTTCTTGCTGTGTCCTTATGTGGACTTCCCTCTGTAGGTTTGCAGAGAGAGGGAGGGAGGGAAGGAGAGAGAAGGAGAGGAGAAGAGAGATGGGGAGGGATGGAGAGGAAGGTGGGTAGAGAGAGCAGTGGTGTCTCTTCCTCTTCTTATAAGGACACTAGTCCTATTAGATTAGGGCCCCACCCACGTGATCTCATTTAACTTTAATTATCTCCTGAAAGACCCCGTGTCCAAACACAGTCACATTGGGGGTTAGGGCTTTGACATGTGAATTTGGGTGGGGTGGGGGCTCATAATTCAGTCCATAACATATGCCCAGCCAAGGGTGGTGGGCCCTAAAGGGACTGTGATGGGACAAGGCAAAAAGGAAGGAGGAGACCCTTCCAGACCATCAGAAAAGGAGAAATCTAGGGCAGGTGCTGCTCAGTTGGCTCAGAGAAAGTGCTGGAGAGAATAGCAGGTTTCGGAGGCCATGGGGCATCCCGTGTGGTGGTGCTCGGACCTTTACTAGGCGTGTGGCCTTGTACTTGTGACTTAACCCCTCTGAGCCTCTATTTCATCATCTGGAAAATGGGAATAATAGTGGTATCTGCTTCATTAAGTGGCGTTGAGGATAAATTAGGGGATTTATCTAAAGGGCTTGGCCCTGTCCCTGGCACATTGTGAGACAGGGGAGTGGCAGTGACGGTGTTGGTTCCCTTGAGTCCCAGGGTGGGGCGTGAGTTGGGGTGACAAGCGTCACTCACATAGGAGTTAATCTCAACGATCGATTAGAGAAGAGCTACTGGGCTAGGCCAGGTGTGCGGGCCGGGCCTGGGTGAGGCGGCCCTGAGGCAGACAGGAGGGGACAGATGTGACTCGTCCTAGGGCCCCTCAAGGTTGAGGAGAGGCAGGGTCTGGCAGGCAAACGAGGCCGGAGTGCAGTGAGACGTTTCGTTACTGAATGGGACAAATGCCAGCGACAGGAGCGAGCCCGGTCGGGGCGTCAGAGGCCAGAGTGAGGGGCCTGGGGACCGAGTCCTCAAGTCCTTCACAGGACACGTCTCACCTTTCAGCTCAGCGTCCCCTCCCTTCCCTTCTGACAGGCGAGGCATGACGCCAAAACGCGGTGCTACTAAATGTAGCTGGTGGCATTCATGAGTCAGCAAGCTGTTTTATTTCGTCAACTGAGATTAAACCTTTTCTTCTTTGGCAAAGCGCAAAGTTTCTTCCGTATGATTTATTGTGATCAGGGTCATTTTAAAGGATGGGTGCTCAGAAGCGGGAGCACCAGAGCATTCTATAACTCAGAACAATGCATGCTGTCTCCCTGTGGTGGCCGGCGCTCACCTGAAAGCCACTGGTGACTGAGTCTGAAAGGCAGAGGGGACACCGAGGTCACGGGTCAAGGAGCTGTAGCTCTGCATCAGATGGCATTTCTCACCCAGAGTGGCAGAGAATCAGTTCCGGGAGCCTGTGTTAAAGGATTGGGGCACTAGCCTGGGGTGGCTGAATGTCCACCTGAGACGTTCTCTAGGAAGATTTCCATGCATCTTTGTGGGAAACAATGCAGGTGCAGGTAGCCCCCGCTCCAGATCTGAGTCACCTGCATCCCTTTCACATTCTCAAGGCTCGGGGAGAGATGACCACATGTCACAGCCTCCTCTGCCTACTCCCAGTGCACGGTGACACCCATGGTTGGGTGGGGTGGATTCCATGGCCACCTCCCACCATCTTGCCCCGCCCACACCTGGCCAGGTAAGAGGCAGGCGTTGTGGTGCTTTTCCATCGTGGGGAGAGGATAAACAAGCTCTGGTTTTTCCCCCCGGTGCTGTGTGTGTGTATGTGTGTGTGTGTGTGTGTGTGTGTTGCTATTTAGGATTGGGAGAAACTCAAAGTGAACTTTCTTGGAATCTCAGTGGAATTTCTTGGCAAAGCCTTATCTTGGGAAGGAGGAAGCAACCTGGAGGTTTGCCGTCAGTGGCAGGAAGGTGGGTTTTCCTGGGGTCTTGCTGGCTTGAAGACATTCTTCTTCTCCTTTGTGGGAGTCTCAAGCCCGCCTTTGTGCTTTGGTGGACCCTGTCTGCAGGGCTGAGTAGCTTTGTGCTTTGTCAGCTGCTGGGCTGACTCCTGCCAGCTGATGGTGATGACAGCACTGAGCGGGCGCTTCCTCTGTCCAGGTCAAGTGCTTGATACTTGGTAGCTCATTTCTCTCTCACAACAGCCCTCTGTGGAAGGTACTGTTCCTTTCTGCACATTCCATATGTGGAAGCTGAGGCCCAGAGTGGTTGTTTAACTTGCTCAGGGTCACACAGCTAGAAACAGAGTCAGGACTCAAATCTAGACTTTCCAACTTGACGTGTGGCTGTGGGCCAGAGAGTTTGCTTGGCTCTAGCTGGCTTTAGCCTCTTGCTGGCCCTCCTCCTGCCTAAGTTCCCCCAAAGGCCCTTTCTGTCTTCTGGTCTCTAACCCCCTACACATGTGCTTCCTTGGGCTGGAACGCCCTTCTACTTGGCCAACTCCCACTTATTCTCAGGACCTGGCTCAGTGACCATTTCCTCCAGGAAGCTCTCCCTGACTGCTCCCCACATCCAGGCTGGATGCCTCTCTGTGTGGTCCCATGGCACCCTGGGCTTCCTCCCAGCAGATGTTGACCACCCACTGGTATAAGTGGGGTCTGCTTGTCCATCTCCTCCACCAATGCAATCGTCTTCAGGGTAGGGCCTGCTCACTAGATGTTTGATGAATGAATGAATGTTAACTCGAGTCTCTTGCTGTAGTGTCTGGTCAGCAATTCAGCCTGGTTGCTGGGTTTCTATCCCTCCTTGCCTCCCTGTGCCTCAATTTCTTATATGGAAGATGGAGAGACTCACAGGGTAAACGAGTGAACCCACGGGAAGGACTCAGAACAGCCCTGGCCACCCTGGAGCTGGCCTTATTCTGTCCGGGTGGGGCAGGAAGGCTCTGCCCGGGGCTGACCTACTTCTCCCTCAGGCGCTACTTCCCCGGGTGAATGACTCAGCGTTTGGAAATCCAGCTTCTTTTTTAAGGAGTCACATCATTCCCCCATCAAACTAAAGCTATTAGGTGAGGTTAAATGCCAGCTGACGGGTGGGGGTGGGATGGCCAGCAAGAAAACTGTCCAGATAAAAACAAGAGACCCGTTGCCATGGAGGACAGAAAATAAAATGTGTGTGTGAACGTGGGGGGATGAGGAGGGGCTGAGGCAGGAGATGCAGGACTTGGGATAAGAAATGAGACTGGAGGTAGTGCTCGTGGCTACAGGCCTGTAGATGCCACAGCCTACAGACCTTGAGCCCTGAAGCCCCCCTAGACTGTCCCCCAGGGAGGAAATGTGTCACCTAGCGGGGCTGTGACTCCTGGGGGAGGGTCCTTTTCTCCTTCAGCCCATGTCTCTCTTGCAGTCCTTTCCAAACTCCACTCTGTGCAAAAGAGTCCCACCAGCGGCTCCAAGAAGAGGGTTCTATGGCGCGGCGCCCAAGGCTGGACCGCAGATCTGTGCCGTCTCTGAATGGGGGCCTAATTGCACATGCCTTGCGATGAATCTTGGATTTTTTTTTTTTTTTTTACTAATTGGAGCGGGGACGAATCATAGATTTCTGATTTTATGTAAAATTCTGCTCAGCGCATTAAAGCCATCACTTTTCCAAAAAAAACCGAGGGCAAGCCTACTCCTGTGTCCCCTCCTGGGCGTTCACAAAACACGTTCACACTCAAAGGTCCTCGTGCAGTCCCGCAATCAAGAAGTCCTTGGAACTTTGTGTAGGCCAGTGTTTCCCTGACTACTTGACCAGGGAACCCTTTTCACAGCATATTTTCATGTTACCCCCATCAGCTTCCTGTAGTTCCAGGAACCCTTTCCCCTAGAAGGGACTGGCACACGGTTCACATCATTGAGATTGAATTGACTTTTCTTTTGAAACTTAAAATGAAAAACCAAATAAAATCTGTATTAGTTTCATAGAGCTGCTGTAACAAGGTACCATAAACAGGGTGATTTAAAACAGCAGACAATTTTTGTCTCAGAGTTCTGAAGGCCGGAAGCCTGCAATCAAGGTGTCGGCAGGGCCGTGCTCCCTTTGACGGCCATAGGGGAGGATCCCTCCTTGTCTCTGGTAGCTTCTGGTGGATGCTGGCTTGTGATAGCATCACGCCAATCTCTGCCTCTGTCTTCACATGACCATTTTCCCTCTGTGTGCTGTCTCTGTGTCTCTTCTCTTCTTATGAAAATGCGAGTTGTATTGGATGAGGATCCCATCCTAGCTCCGTATGACCTCATCTTAACTAATCACATCTGCAATGACCCTGTTTTCACGTAAGTTCGCATTTGGAGGTAGCGGGGGTTAAGACTTCAGCACATTTTTATGGTGGACACTGTTCAACCCATAACAAAGCCCTTCCATGGCAGATGGTTCTGAGCTGGGAGTTCACTGTAACCATTACGGAAAGGTGCTTTCTCCACCTTCCGAGACCAGGCAATGATGTTATGTGCAGAGTTAGTGTGGATGGAGGGGTTACTGCCTGCCAGTCACCGTGCGTGCGGAGTGTATTACAAACAGCATCTCTCGCAATTTTTTTTTTAATTAATTAATTAATTTATTAATTTATTTATTTTTTGGCTGTGTTGGGTCTTCGTTTCTGTGCGAGGGCTTTCTCTAGTTGCGGCGAGTGGAGGCCACTCTTCATCGCGATGCGCGGGCCTCTCGCTATCGCGGCCTCTCTTGTTACGGAGCACAGGCTCCAGACGCGCAGGCTCAGTGGTTGTGGCTCACGGGCCCAGTTGCTCCGCGGCATGTGGGATCTTCCCAGACCAGGGCTCGAACCCGTGTCCCCTGCATTGGCAGACAGACTCTCAACCACTGCGCCACCAGGGAAGCCCCATCTCGCACTTTTTCCCAGTCCTGAGAGCTGGGCTCTCTTGTTATCCCTGTTTTATTAGGCGAGCAGGTTGAGTTGACACAGCTGGTCAGTGGTGAACCGGAGTTTGAAGCGGGCTCTGTGTTTCTGCACTACCCTGGTTCTTATGTTCTGCGCTGTGCAGCTTCTGGTGGAACTGAGTAGTTGGCTTCAGATCAAGTCCCCGTGTCTCCCAGATGCTTTTTCCACTTGCTTAATTTTTTTTTTGGCCTTCATATATTTATTGGCCATTTAGATTTGACCTTTAGTGAATTTATGTCAAATTTATGTTCATATCCTTTGCCCACTTTTCTATTGTCTTCCTATTATAAATTTGTGAGAACTCTTTATATAGGACAGATATTGACACTTTCTCTCTCAAATGTAAATATTTTCTGTAAATAGTTGTCTGTTTGCTTAATTTACTATATCTTTTGCCATTCAAGAATTTAATATTTCTTGGCTAAGGTATATCTTTTTTTTCTTTTATACATTTTGAATTTCCTAGCTCCATTAAAATAGATTCCCCAATACCTACTTTGTATTTTCTTGTCTCCTAAACTATATGATTTTTCTTATTTTTCTTTTTGCAGGTAACATTTATTCCAACTAGAACTTATTTTTGCCAATAGAACTTATAGTTTGAGGTAGGGATCTGACACTATTTTCATCCAGAAAGATATCCACTTGGGCTAGCATCATTTGTTAAATAAACTGTTCTTTCCAGTTGAATTCCATTCACTTGTTTTCCTCCAGGGAGGATAAGGCTGGGAAGGTGTCATAGAGGAGGTGGGGTTTTGGGAGCTGCAGGAATGTTGGGATGAGGTGCTCTGGTGAGGGAGGGGCCTGTGGAAGAAGGGAAGGGAGTTGGGGACAGAAGGGTTCGACAGAGGAGAAGAAGTTACGGGGTCAGAGAGCCAGGCAACGCCAGGTTAACTCCTGCCCCATGGGGCACCCCTGGAGGAACCACCCCGGAACCAGAGCTTCCAGCTGGGGTGGGGCCAGCGCTGCTGGGACAGGGATACCTGTATGGGCAGAGAGTGCCCTTATTCACAGGGTGTGGTCCCAAGGGTGTGGAGGTCTGGGGTGTTGATGAGAAGGCAGAGCACAAGGCCTGGGACTTGGGGAGGGGGGTTCCCCAGAGGATGGAAAACTGAGCAGGAGCCCCGGAGCCCGGTTCCCTGGATGCTGTCCGCAGAGGCAGCAGCTGCTGCTATGCCCGCCCACCTCCTGGGCACTCACCTTTCCAAGCATGCCGATAGGTTCTTCCTGGAAGCACCTGCTACTCTGCCTGGACGTGTGCTCACCCTGTGCATGGGGTAGTCTGGAAATGCTAATTGATTAATGTCTTCAGGAGCAGCCCTCAATGCAGGATGGGTGACATGTGGTGTATAAACCCCCAGCTTGCTTGGCCCTTAGGTGGGCAACTCTGAGCAGTGGTCTGCACCCTCTCCTAGAGGTCCCCAGAAGGACTGAACCCCAGTTGCTCATGGCGATGACCTTCTTGTGAACATATCCTTCCCTCTCTCCTTTTCCCGCTCCCCTACCTGTGCTTCCTGGGACCACCTTGATCAACTCCTGGCACTTGCATCCTTATCTCAGGGGCTGCTTCTGGGGAAACCTAAACTCCTATGTTAGGTCAGTGCCCCAGAGGGCTGGTTGGAACCATCCCATCCCTCCTGCTTCAGGCACAGTTGGTCCCAGGGTTTGGGGGAGGGGAGTGTGAACCTCTGGAGAAGGGAGGAGAGACTTGCAGAGTTTGCCACCTGGGAAGGCTCAGCATTGGAGGTTGTGAGCAATAGAAACTCAACTCTAACTGGTTTAACCCAAAAGGGGGAAATACTGACTTGGAACTGAAAAATTCTGATGATGGCACTAGCCTGCGGCATGGCTGGGCCCAGGGGCTCAAACCAAGTCAGCAGTTCTCTCTCCATTACTCACCTGCTTCCCTTGTGGTTGGTTTCATTCTGGAAGGGGGGCAGCTTTCCATGTGGTGCCCCCTACCCCAACCTCAGGTTTATATTCCACTAGCTTAGCAACCCCAATGGAAAGAGTCTGCCACTCTTCTAGTAATTTTAGGAAACATCCCAGCCCTGACTCTCACTCAGTAAAGCCCAGGTGAAGGACCAAATTCTGAACCAATCCTTGCAGCCAGGTAGAGGGTGTGAGCTGACTGGCCAGGTCTGGTCCTGGGCCACCCACTCTGGGGGATGGGCTCAGTCTCATAAGATTGGAGGCCTTGTCTCTCCCTACAAAGCTGGGCTCTGTTCCCTGTGGAAGAAGGGACAGGAAAGTGAAATCCACAGATGAGGATGGGCAGGTTGGGTTGGCGCGGGACAAAGGAGAACAGAACAACCGGGGGAGGAAGGCAAAGAGCCGCTGGGCAGAGGGAAAGGAGACAATTTCAGTGACTTTATTGTGGAGCCCAGGCTGTCAGATGCCTGCCCTGAAGCACCGTTATGAGAAGGCAAGGACTGAAAAAAAAATAGGTTCAATTTTTTTGGAGGGGGGTTTATTTTAAAACTTTTTATTTTGAAATAGTTTTAGATTTACCCAAGATTTGCAAAGATAACACAACTTTCCTGTGTGCCCCCATCCAGTTTCATGTTAACACCTTACATACCTACGGTGCGGTGCATTTACCAAAACTAAGAAATAATCATTGCTGCGTTACTATTAACGAAAGTACAGACTTTATTCACATTTCCCCAGTTTTCCCTACTGATGTCCATTTTCTGTTCTAGGATCCAGTCTAGGATCCTACATTGCTTTTAGTCATCGTGTGTCCTTATCTTATTTATAGTCATCGTGTGTCTCCTCCAATCTGTGACAGTTTTTGCCATCTTTCGCTGCCTTTCATTACCTGGACATTTTTGTAGAGAGGCTGTCAGATGGTTCGTAGAATGTTCGTCAGAATGGGTATACCTGACGTTTTCTCCCGAGGAGACTGAGCTTATGGATCTGGGGATGAAGACCGCAGAGGTGAAGTCTTCTCAATGCATCGTATCCAAGGGCTCAGGATACCAACATGACTTCTCACTGCTGCTGTTAAGCAGGTGGTCACTGGGTTTAGGTGCTGCCCGCCAGGTCTCTCTACCATAAAGTTAGTATTTCCCCCTTTCCACACTCTATTTGGGATGCAGGGCTTTGGATGAGTTTTGTCCTGGGAATGGGGAGCAGATGCCCTCTCTTCCTCCCTGGGTTCTCCCTCCTCCCCGGCCAGGCCTCCATGTACACCTGCTGGAGTGGACGCTGGTGCCATGCTCCCTGTCACTCTCCAGAAAGGCCGGTGGTGGCTTCTCCTTAAGGGTTCTGAATCCCAAGGCCGTCCCGTCTGCTGGGTCACAGAACCGTTGTGTTTCGCATGCAGCCGGTTTGGGGCTCTAGTTGTGCATATCTGGATTCTAATTGGGAAACTTGGGCCAAAGCCAGATGTGGTGCTGCCCCAGCTTCCTGGAGAAACCCGGAGTTTTCTCCGCGACAAAGATGGTTTAGTCCAGGGAAGTAAGGAGAGTTTGCTCGCAGAAATGGGAGTAACTGAATTACCTAGGAGGCCAGCGGCGCCTCTCACCTGCTGGGAGGAGAAGGATGTCTCTGCTGAAAAGAAGGAGGTGGCGCGTGCTCCAGGTGACCTGAGCGGAGGGCTCACAGAGCCGGGGAGGACACCAGCCCTGGCCCAAGACGTTGGTGACAGCCCGTTTGCCAGGGTCTCTGCTGACCTGTGGCTGCTCTCTGGAAGTGAAACATTTTGCAGATTTACTCATTTGGGTCCTGTTGGCGGTTATGTTCTGAAAGATAATCAGTTGTCGGAGCAACTAAGACCCTGTGCTTTAAAAGGAAGCTGAGGACTTCCCTGGTGGCGCAGTGGTTAAGTGGCCAATGAGGGGGACACGGGTTCGAGCCCTGGTCCTGGAAGATCCCACATGCCGTGGAGCAACTAAGCCCGTGCGCCACAACTACTGAGCCTGCACTCTAGAGCCCATGTGCCACAACTACTGAAGCCCGCACGCCTAGAGCCCGTGCTCTGCAACAAGAGAGGCCCGCGCACTGCAACGAAGAGTAGCCCCCCGCTCACCACAACTAGAGAAAGCCCGCGAGCAGCGACAAACAACCAACACAGCCAAAAATAAATAAATAAATAAATAAATAAATAAATAAATAAATAAAAGGAAGCTGAGCCTGTAAAAATAAGTGTGGTTTGTGACCCAGAAAAATCGGAAGTTTGTACAATTCCTGTGCACGTATGGAATTCGGGCACTTTAGCTCCTACTGGCATTGAGGGACAGGCTGGGAAGACATTGGGTTTGGACTGGGTGTCAGCCCCATGAGGTGCAGGCCTCGGCTGCACCCTTTATTAGCGTGGCGTGACCTCAGGCAAGCCACCTGGCCTCCTGAGCCTAGCGTCTCCTCTGAGAAATGGGGATAATAATAGTGCAGCCATCTCGTCTTGAAGCTCAGGGGCTGTTTGGATTTGAGGTTATTAGGCAGGCAGGAAATTAAATATATATATATGCATGAGGAATATTTTCTATTTGGCCCAAGAAGGAGAAACACGATTTGGGCACTGTGTGCCTGAGGCTGAGAGGGACACTGGGGAGGGAGGACCCTGTCTGCCACCCCACCCTCACCTCCAAGGACTGGCTCTGAGTCCCTAGAAGCAGGAAACAGAAGTGGCTGCTTTGGGGAAACTTTGCAAGGTGTGAGGCTCAATTAGGACTGCTTGGAGCCCTGGGGACAATGTGGGACCCTAACCAGGAGGGCCGCTGAGCTGTTTGAGCCTGGATCCTGCCAGGGCGGAGGAAACATGGTTGGTCAGCACCTAGAGGGTTTTGTGCTCTGGGAAATGGTGTCTGAACACCAGTGCAAGGGCAGGGTGGGACGTGTCCCCTGAGGGGCTTGTGGACAGCAGTGAAGAGGCCAGGGTAGGGGAAGGTGAGTAGAGAGTGTGCCTGAGCTCACGGGAGGCCCAGGAACACCCGGGAGCAAGGTTCAAAGAGGCCGAGACCCTGAGGGTGGTGGCCTCGAGCTGGTGAGATGCATGCTCAATGGTCATGGAGGTCCCCAGATGGTACCACCTGCAGGGGTGGCCAAGGACACTTGGTCAGTGTAATACCTACCTCCTAAGGCTGGGGGTCAGGTGAGAGCACCGGGGGGGCAGGCATTGTGGCAACTCAAAGTGCTATGACAAGGTCCAGTGCGCCCTACCCAGCCACCTCGTCATCGCTCTGAGCCTCAGTTTTCACATGTGCGAAATGGGGATGATGAGAAGGCTCTCCTTCCTCTAGGGTTGTTACGAGGATGGAGTGACATAAATATGACTTCTTCTTAGAGGCTGAATAGCATGCACAAAGTCACACAGCTGAGAGCATCAGTGTCAGATTCTGTTTGACCCTGTCATGATCAGCGTCGTATCCCTACATAGCCAACGCTCAGCAGATGTGGGTGAAGGAATAAGTGAATGCTGTTCCCATATTCCACAGTGTTCCATCAGAGCTCAAAGTGCTATTTGTAGAAGTCCTGTTGTGAACACACTCCCACAGAATCAAGTAGGACCTGAGCTCCGAGCGATGAAGTTCACTGAAGGCTGGTCTGCAAGCTATTGCCTGTTGCTTTCTTTCATCCTCGTAATGATCCTATGAAGTGGGTCCTATGACTAGAACCCAATTCCCACTGAATATAATTCCCATTGTGTAGCAAAGGGAACCAAGTCTTGGAGAGGCCAGGTGATTTGCCCAAGGTCCTAAGGAGGTAAGAGGCAAAGACAGGATTTGAACCAGGTGGCTTACTCCAGAGCCCAAACGCTCCAGCCCTTCATTTTGCAGTTGATGAGGGCAGAGAACTTGGTCCCAGGTATCCAGCGGGCAGGCCACCCCCGGATCCCATCTCTGGTTAACCAACCCAGGCTCCCACCGTACCGCTAACGAGCAGTTTCCAGGTGGTTGCTGCCAGGAAACAAGACCCCAGGCCTCCTCCAGGAATTACATTAGGGGCTTAAGAGGCAGAGAGTGTTTCAGAATAGCCATTGGAGCCGACAATTATTATTTTTTTGGTTCGATGGGTAAAATTTCCCTCTCGCTTCTTACTCCCCTGCTAAAGGACTCAATTGAATAAGTAAGAGAAACAGCAGCATGTGTTATTTGAAAACTGTTTAGTGCAATTACCTCTGCAGACTTTACTGAATTTGAAAATGATAGATGGCAAATCTTAATTTCCCAAACTCTCCACTCCGGCAAGCAGTTTGTTAAAGATTAGCAGTGCGGCTAATCACCGGTGCATAATGCCCACGAATACACGTTTTTCCTTTTTATGTAACACATTATGCTAATCACCCTGTATTCCATTTTTCAATGAAAGGTCAGCAGAGCACTGTTTGTTCAGAATGTGCAATTTAAACTTCATGTCTGTCATTAGAGATAATCTAGGTTTGCTGTATCAAGTGGGGTTGTCATAGAAACCAGACCCGCAAGCTTTGTTTATGGCCTTTGGAGAATAAACACTTTGCATTTATTTCTCTGGAAAGGAAAAAAAAAAAACACATCAGAAATCATCGAACAATTAAGTAAGGTTTGAAACAGAGCGGTAATAGCCCAGAAGAGAGAGCTGTGTCATTCATCAAAAATCAATAACTGTCACACAGTTGGTATACCGGGGCATTCAAGCAGGTGACTGACGGAAGTGGTCAAATATTTCCCCTGGGAAGAACAAGTAAGGGAGAGTGGATGTGTTATTATGTCAAGTAGAGAATTAATTTAAATGTGCTAATGGGCTTTATCCAAGCTAATATACCCCTGAAAAATATTTTGTATAAATTGCATCAAGTGCCTGATTAAGCTTTTTTTAATGCCGTATATTTGGATATTCATTTGTGAACCCCAAATAGTTGAGATGATTCCATAGTATGGTTTTTCTGATCTTCCTCCTGTCATTTATAAGGACCCTCCCTGGAAGCAGTTCAGGGATCCTGGGCTTCAGCATTTTAAGATCCTGCTTGAGTAGCTTCACCATATTTATCAAATCGAAATACAGGATGCCCAGTTAAATTTGAATAGTTTTATAAGCATAAGTATGTCACAAATATTGCACAGGGTATACTTATGCTGAAATTATTCATTGTTTATCTGAAATGCAAATTTAACTGGGTGTCCTATATGAAATCTGTCTTCCTCGGTCTGAGGGGTCCAAGGGGGTGAGGAGGTCACTCTCTGACCTCCTCTGCCAGCCTCAGGCCTGTGCTTCTTTTAATAGGGGAATGAGAAGTGTGTGCATGGGATGCGGGTGCATGACTAATCCTGTTAGTGTGATTGTGGCTCTAATTTGCCTGAGGCACCAAGCAAAGTCAAGTGCAAAAAAGTCAACCACTTGGAAATGGCCAAACAGCGCTCAGCCCAGCCACCCCATAGGGAGAAAGCTTCTGGGGGTTTTCCCACTGAAAGAGGGTTGTTGGACCTCTTTTCCTGGGCTGGGAGCTAACTGCCCCCAGTTGTTTCCGGAGCAAGTTCCTAGTCGTTTCTTTGGAGCTGGGCCAGAGGAAGGACCTGAGGCTTATCTGTGGTGTGTGATGCTCAATTCGGGGCTGAAAGGGTGGGGTTCTGTGAACTGTGGCCCTGGCCATGGGCAACTTCATTGTTGTAACCTCCACCCATGCAACACAATTCGCAGAAATCTGGTAACTGTCAGAAAGTGCATTCATTAGGCTACTGTATTGGATTCAGGTTGATGGAGTGAAGTACCCAACACACATTCAGTTCAACACGTGGGAATTCAGTATCTGCTGCCCTGGCTCAGGCGCCCAAGGGGACCCAAAGCCAGATGACGGCGAGTCCTCCAGGGATGCCTCAGCCAGCAGGGAGAGAGTCAAGCATAGATGTCACTCGAGAACCAGCAGATGGTCCGAGTGCCAGAGCAGAGGCAGAAACAAAGTGCCATGAGAACGTGTGGGAGGAAGAGATGGATGTCACCCCGGGAGTCTGGGGAGCCTTCTTGGAGGACGGGGATTCGCAGGTGATCTTTGAGGTGACTGTGTATTAAATCAGATTAGTTAACGCTAAAAGTATGTGTCTTACAAGGACACTCTCACTAGATTTGGGGGCCACCCCAATTCAGCACGATCTCATCTCCATCCTCAATTACCTCTGTAAAGACCCTACTTCTAGATAAGGTCACATTCTGAGTTTCCAGGTAGACATGAATTTTTGGAGGAGACTATTCAAACAACTACAGTTGCCAATGATGAAATCTTACAGATTTCACAAAATGTAGAGATTCTGCCTTCTCTTGAACAATCAGATCTAGCCCTAGTGGGCCTCCAGTAGACGGGGTCAGACCGGGTCAGAGGGTGTGCTGGCCTTTCCCCAGGCACACCCTCTCCAGGCACCAGGTACCCTGCTCAGTTCACCTGCCCAAGCCTTGCTTTAGTTCAGGTAGAGCTGTCACGGGGCCTCTGAGGGGCTGGAGTCTGCTTCCTGCTCTCCCATCTCCTTCCCAACACGTCCTTCATGACATACACTCATCTATTCTATGCATGAGTTGCTGGTTAATAGTATCTATTTCCAGAGTCAGAAATAGTTGATTCCAATTAGGGACACCAAGTTGAAACCCATGCAGTGTCAAAAATGCAGGTCAGGTGATAATTGAGAGCCCTGGGACATAGGACAAGGAGGGAGGGTGTAGGCTCCCGGACCAGGCAAGCCATGCAGCTCCTGCTCTGATCCCTGTGTGGTCTTGGGAAAGTAACTCAGTCTTAGCTAGCCTCAGTTTCACACCTGTGAAATGGATATAATAACAGTTCCCTTCAATGTTGTTAGAACTTGAAATACTGTGTGTAAAGTGCCCAGCAGAGTCCTGGCATGTAGTAGAGGCTTGATAAGTGTCTGGTGAATAAATGATGCATGAACTAGTTGTCTGAACTTTGAATCACTTACAGCTAAAACAGGATAAATGGTTCAGATGCAAATAATAGTGTCCAAAACACACTGATGAAATCAGAAAAGAAGGTGATAGAATGTTCCAAGAAAGATTCTCCTTGGCCCTGCAATGCAATAAACTATGCATTTTTTTCAGTCAAAAGGGAATTCACTCCAAGATCAGTAAGTAGTCATTCCAGAAGTAGTAATAATGACAAACCTCAATGGTTATCCCAATAGATGCAAAGTTTACATAATTAGGGAGCAAAGTCAGTTATTTTTCCAACATCTAGGATAGCATTTCCAATTGTGTGTGTTCTAAAAAAGTTAATAGCTGTTCTGTGAAAAAAAAAGCGTTCCTGGTTAAACAATTTGGGAAAATCCTCAAGTATAAGAGTTTTCTTTACTGCAGGAATTTTCAGGGGCTTTAATATGTTAATATGGAGTATGAATTTCCTAAATGAGGATAGAACATGGAGTATTTCCCAAATATATTTGGGCAGAGAAAAACCACCTTCCCCCACACCTTTTTTTGGAACTAGCGCTGCATGGAGCACAGCCCTGGGAAAACACACCATGATTTCTGATGAATACTGTCTCCCCACCAAATGCTAGATATTCTTGTAGGTTTCAGGAGGGCTCCAGTCCTTGATAGAACTGGCTGGCTGCACAGCCCTGTGATTTCGGTTATTAAATGACAGGCTGATCAAAGGGCTATGGAAGGAAAGACACTGGGCATTGAGCCTGTCTGAACGATGTCACCTTTAAGGCAACTGGTGAGAGATTCCTGTAGGCTGCCTACAGACTGACCAAATAGGAAGGATTGGGGAAAGCCAGGACAAGGGTCCAGCTGCCCCACGTGGGCTCCCATCTGTCTCAGCTTGCAGGTCCTCCAGGGCCAAATCTCATTTTCAGAGGAGCTTCCAGCTCAAGTGCTGGGACATAGATAGGGCTTCCTGGGGCCTGGGGTCGGAGGTTGCCTGTTTCTGAAGCTATCACCTTTAGGCTCCTTATTTCTCTGCCACCAAACCCCACCAGCTGACTCTGCCCAGTAACCCCCTTCCCACCAAGACTCGAGGATGCAGGCAAAACTCATCAGCCTTACAATTTAAGCCGTAGATTCTACCTCTAGGTCATTCTTTTTTTTTTTTTTTTTTTTAAATAAGCTTTCTTTTTTAAATTAATTAATTAATTATTTTTATTTTTGGCTGCGTTGGGTCTTCATTGCTGCACACGGGCTTTCTCTAGTTTCGGCGAGCGGGGGCTACTCTTCGTTGCAGTGCATGGGCTTCTCATTGCGGTGGCTTCTCTTGTCATGGAGCATGGGCTCTAGGCACGTGGGCTTCAGTAGTTGCGGCACGTGGGCTCAGCAGTTGAGGCTTGTGGGCTCTAGAGCACAGGCTCAGTAGTTGTGGCGCATGGGCTTAGCTGCTCTGCAGCATGTTGGATCTTCCCAGACCAGGGATCGAACCCATGTCCCCTGCATTGGCAGGTGGATTCTTAACCGCTGCGCCACTAGGGAAGTCCTGTCATTATTTACAACTCCTCTGCTCATATCTCTTGACAGTTCAGTCACATGACTCTCCTAGCTGCAAGGGAGACAAGGAAATGAGTCTTTGACCTGGGTGCCCTTGTGTCCACCTGAAAATCAGGGCTCTCTTAAAAAAAAAAAAAAGAAGGGGATACTGGGAGGATACTGGGAGGTAACTAGTAGTCTGCTACAACATCCTTAACTTTGGCCAAGACATTCTTTTTGTTTGTTTTATTTTATTTGTTTATTTTTTTAAAATGTAAATAGTCACAGGTAGACTATTTTTCTTTTTAAATATTTACTTATTTGGCTGCGCCAGGTCTTCGTTGCGGCAGGCGAGATCTTTAGTTGCGGCATGCGGACTCTTAGTTGTGATGTGCAGGATCTAGTTCCCTGACCAGGGATCAAACCTGGGCTACTGGACCACCAGGGAAGTCCCTATTTTATTATTTTTTTAAATTAATTTTTTTATCTGAGTATAGTTGATTTACAACGTTGTGTTAGTTTCTGCTGTACAGCAAAGTGAGTCAGTTATACGTATACACATATCCACTCTTTTTTAGATTCTGTTCCCATATAGGTCATTACAGGGTATTGAATAGAGTTCCCTGTGCTGTACAGTAGGTTCTTTTTTTTTTTTTAGAAAGCACTTTTTAATTTTTTATTTATTTATTTGGTTGTGTGGGTGTCTTAGTTGCAGCAGGTGGGCTCCTTAGTTGTAGCAGGTGGGCTCCTTAGTTGTGGCATGCAAACTCTTAGTTGCGGCATGCATGTGGCATCTAGTTCCCCAACCAGGGATCGAACCCGGGCCCCCTGCATTGGGAGTGTGGAGTCTTAACCACTGCGCCACCAGAGAAGTCCCCAGTAGGTTCTTATTAGTTATCTATTTTATATATAGTAGTGTGTATATGTCAATCCCAATCCCAATATATCCCTCCCCCTTTTCCCCCTTGGTAACCATAAGTTTGATTTCTACATCTGACTCAATTTCTGTCTTGTAAATAGGTTCATTTGTACCATTTTTTTAGATTCCACATATAAGCAATATCATGATATTTGTCTTTCTCTGTCTAACTTACTTCACATAGTATGACAATCTCTAGGTCCATCCATGTCGCTGCAAATGGCATTAT
Source organism: Eubalaena glacialis (assembly GCF_028564815.1). NCBI lineage: Eukaryota > Metazoa > Chordata > Mammalia > Artiodactyla > Balaenidae > Eubalaena > Eubalaena glacialis. The sequence goes on from NC_083716.1 coordinate 12,330,522, forward strand.
TTCATTCTTTTTTTATGGCTGAGTAATATTCCATTGTATATATGCACCACATCTTTTTTATCCATTCCTCTGTTGATGGTCATTTAGGTTGCTTCCATGTCCTGGCTATTGTAAATAGTGCTGCAGTGAACACTGGGGTGCATGTATCTTTTCGAATTATGGTTTTCTCCAGATATATGCCCATGTGTGGGATTGCTGGATCATATGGTAGCTCTATTTTTAGTTTTTTAAGGAATCTCCATACTGTTCTCCATAGTGGCTGTATCAATTTACATTCCCACCAACAGTGCAAGAGGGTTCCCTTTTCTCCACACCCTCTCCAGCATTTACTGTTTGTAGATTTTCTGATGATGCCCATTCTAACCGGTGTGAGGTGATACCTCATTGTAGTTTTGATTTGCATTTCTCTAATAATTAGTGATGTTGAGCAGCTTTTCATGTGCCTCTTGGCCATCTGTATGTCTTCTTTGGAGAAATGTCTATTTAGATCTTTCGCCCACTTTTTGATTGGGTGTTTTATTTATTTTTTATTAAAATTTTCATACATGTTCACTGATGAAAATCTGAAAAATGTTGGCAATTTTCAAAAAAAGAGCTATCTATGACCACTAATCATGCTTCCTAGAGATAACTATTATTAACACTGTATATAAATGTTCCCTCCCCCTCCTGCCCAATTTTGAGGTCATATCTTTTTTTTTTTTTTCAGAATTTTTAAAATTAATTTTAATTTATTTTTGGCTGTGTTGGGTCTTTGTTTCTGTGCGAGGGCTTTCTCTAGCTGTGGCAAGCGGGGGCCGCTCTTCATCACGGTGTGCGGGCCTCTCAATATCGCGGCCTCTCTTGTTGTGGAGCACAGGCTCCAGACGCGCAGGCTCAGTAGTTGTGGCTCACGGGCCCAGTTGCTCCGCGGCATGTGGGATCTTCCCGGACCAGGGCTCGAACCCGTGTCCCCTGCATTGGCAGGCAGACTCTCAACCACTGTGCCACCAGGGAAGCCCCAAGGTCATATCTTAAATTTGATATTATATCCTGCTTTTTCACCATATTTTTGCATGTCATTGAAAACCCTTCACAAGTATTTTTAACAATGACAATCGTATGGCTGTAATTATATGTACCATGATTTACTTAGTCATTCCTCTAATGGTTATTGAAATTGTTAGCAATTTTTCATTATTAACAGTAAAGAACATTTCCTGGGTTTTGACCTCATTTTGGATTATTTCCTCAGGGTTGATTCCTAGAAGTGAAATTACTGGTTCACATGGGCTGACCTTTGAAAGTTTCTTGATATACAGTGCCAAATTGCTTTCTTGAAAGCTGATTCACCTGGCTTCCTCCAGGATTGAGAAGAAATATAGGTTCTAAAAAATCATGTTGGCCTTACTTTCGTGAGGGTGGTGGTCAGCTGACTGTGGAGACATCCTCCTCTGTGCCCTGTTACCTAATTGCCATCCTGTCACACAGCTGACGTCTTTGTGCTGTAGAAAGGATGGGGGTCATGGATACTGTAGCCCACAGATGGGCAGCCTCCAGGATCTCATTAATGTTCCAGAGAGATCTTTGGCCACAGCCCTGTGCCTCATGTGTTGGATGAGGCAGACCATCTCATCAATACTGTCATTTCCACCCTTCTCAATGTTTTCCTGCTTCTCTGTGTCCCTGGCTGGTTCTTTGAGAGCAAGATGACCACTGCAGTCCAGGCTGTCCATTCTGAAGGGTCAGTTTCACTCATGTCCTTAGCTCCTTCCATAACCAGTTGCCTTGGTGATGTTGTCACCGACTCTTTAGGAGATGGACTTGAGGCCAATCTTCGGGGCCATAACGACACAGGGTCAGTTCCCCAACCAGGGCAGAAGCAGCTGCTGTCAAATAAACCTGGATATGAGACAACCAAAGAAAGTAGACGCTTTGCCTTCTGCAAGGCTGAAGAGGAGAGCTCTCTGCCTTTCCTTTTCAAAAAAGAAAAAATTAAAAAGACCTTTTTATTTTAGAGCAGTTTAATATTAATAGCAAAATTGCAAAGATAGTATAGAGAGTACCCGTATACCCACACCCAGTTTCCCCTATTATTAACATCTTACATTAGCATGGTACATTTGTCACAATGCATGAACAGTTATTGACACATTATCACTAACTAAAGTCCATACTTTATTCAGATTTCCTAAGTTTTTACCAAGTGTCCTTTTTCTGTTCCAGAACCCCATATAGGATGCTGCGTTATATTAGGTACCATATCTCCTTAAGCTTCTCCTGACTGTGATAGTTTCTCACACTTCCCTTGTTTTTGATGACTTTGACAGCTTTGAAGAGTACTGGTCAGATATTTTGCAGAATGTCCCTCAGTTGGGATTTGTCGGTTCCACCCTCACCTCCCTTGGCTTTTTTTTTTTTTTTTTAACGTCTTTATTGGAATATGACTGCTTTACAATGGTGTGTTAGTTTCTGCTTTATAACAAAGTGAATCAGCTATACATATACATATATCCCCATATCTCCTCCCTCTTGCGTCTCCCTCCCACCCTCCCTATCCCACCCCTCTAGGTGGTCACAAAAGCACCGAGCTGATCTCCTCTCCCTTGGCTTTTGGTAGGAGGACCACAGAGGTAAATTGCCATTCTCATCGTATCAAGGGTGTATGCTATCAGCATGGTAGCACTGTTGGTGTTAACCTTGATCAACTGGCCTAGGTAGTGTTTGTCAGGTTTCTTCCCTGTAAAGTGACTTGTTCCTCCTCCTTTTATTACTGTGCCCTTTGGATGAAAGTTACTCTGTGCAGCCCGTGCTTACGGACCGGGGAGCTATGCTCCACCTCCCCGAGAGCAAAGTATTTACATAGTTATTTAGAATTCTTTTGCATGAAGGGTAAGATGTGACAAAGAGATAGAGTGGCATGGACATATATACACTACCAAACGTAAAATAGATAGCTAGTGGGAAGCAACCGCATAGCACAGGGAGATCAGCTCTGTGCTTTGTGACCACCTAGAGGGGTGGGATAGGGAGGGCGGGAGGGAGGGAGATACAAGAGGGAAGAGATATGGGAACATATGTATATGTATAACTGATTCACTTTGTTATAAAGCAGAAACTAACACACCGTTGTAAAGCAATTATACTCCAATAAAGATGTTAAAAAAAAAAAAAGAAATAGAATTATTTTGCATGGAAGATTTGTCTATTCTTCCCCATTACACATTTGTTTATGTATTCGTTCATTTATTTATATCAGTGTAGATTCATGGCTTCCTTTTGCGCAAATTATACATATATATTTTTATAACAGCTCTATTGACATGCACCACACAATTAACCCATTTAAAGTATACAATTCAATGTTTCTTTTAGTATACCCAGAGTTGTTGGAATCAGGGCAGACATAGAATCACTTCCCCATCCAGGGCAGCAGCTGCTGTCAAATAAACCTGGATATGAGACAACCAAAGACAGTTGAGACAACCATAGCCACAATCAACGTTAGAATATTTTGTCAGTGCAAAAAGAGATCCCGTAACCGTTAGCAGTCTCTCTCTACTTCCTCCTAATCCCCCTAACTTTAGGCAACCACTAATCTACTTTCTGTCTCCATAGATTTGCTTATTCTGGACATTTCATATTAATGGAATCATTAATGGAATGATTCATCATTAATGGAATCAATTTGTGGTCTTTTGTGACAAGCTTCTTTCACTTAGCATGTTTTCAAGTTTCATCCGTATTGTAGCTTGTATCAGCACTTCATTTCTCTTTATTGCCAATTGTATTCCATTGTATGGCTATACCACATTTTATTTATCAATTCATCAGTCGATTGATATTTGTGGTGTTGTCATTTTTTGGTCATTGTGAATAATGCTGCTATAAACACTCATGTACAAGTTTTTGCATAGATACAGGTTTTTAATTTCTCTTCAGTACATAACTAGGAGTGGAATTGCTGAGAAGTGGATGTGAAGTGGCATCTCATTGTGGTTTTGATTTGCATTTCCCTCATGGTTAATGATGTTGAGCATCTTAATGTGCTTATTGGCCGTTTGTATATCTTTGGAGAAATGTCTATTCTGATCCTTTGCCCAGGTTGATAATTGGGTCAATTGTCATTTAAAAATTTTTTTTTAATTTTTTTGGCCACATCGCACGGCATGTGGGATCTTAGTTCCCCTACCAGGGATCTAACCTGTGCTCCCTGCACTGGAAGTGCGGAGTCTTAACCACTGGACTGCCAGGGAAGTCCCAATTGTCACTTTATTATTGAGTTGTATAAGCTCTTTATATATTCTAGATACAAGTCCCTTATCATATATATGATCTGCAAATATTTTTTCCCATTCTTTGGATTGTCTTTTCATTTTCTTGATGTTATGCTTTGAAGCACAACATTTTTTACTTTGATGAAGTATAATTTATCTTTTTTTCCCTTTTGTTGCTTGTGCTTTTGGTGTCATACTTAAGAAACTATTGCCTAGTCCAAGGTGATGAAAACTTATGCCTATATTTTCATCTAAGAGTTTTAGTTTTAGCTTTTACGTTTAGGTCTTTGATCCATTTTGAGTTAATTTTCAGATATGATATTTTTTTGGCCACGTCGTGCAGCTTGTGGGATCTTAGTTCCCCAACCAGGGATTGAACCCTGGGCCCCTGGCAGTGGATGCTTGGAGTCCTAAGCCCTGGACCACCAGGGAATTCCCACAAATTATATTTTTATTAAAACATTCTTTCATACTAAATAAGTAAAAGGTAGCATGTAAACTGATGTACATTTGGTATTTTGTAATTGTCATCATTCACATGTTATAATATCCAAAATAGTTTTCTTTGATATGAATTGAGAATGTGAGGTGTCACTGTGATTACGAATATCTGTATATTTATACCTTGATACCAGCTGGGAAAGCACACAAAAAGAGTGTGTAACAACGTTTATGTATCCTTATGGTTTACTTGTTTCATTCAACATGATGAAGCACAAAAGTCAGAATGCATCTCCTGTGGCAAGATTTTTTTTTTTTTAATGATGCAACCACTTTATATTTTTTAAAAATATTTATTTATTTATTTATTTGGCTGGGATGGGTCTTAGTTGCGGCATGCGGGATCTTCGTTGAGTCATGCGGGATCTTTTGTTGCGGTGCGCGGGCTTCTTTCTAGTTGTGGTGCGCAGGTTTTCTCTCTCTAGTTGCGGTGCACGGGCTCCAGAGCGCGCGGGCTCAGTAGTTGCAGCGCAAGGGCTTAGTTGCCCCGCGGCATGGGGGATCTTAGTTCCCCGACCAGGGATCGAACCTGCGTCCCCTACATTGGAAGGCGAATTCTTAACCACTGGACCACCAGGGAAGTCCCTGTAGCAAGATTCTTACCTACAGAATTATGGAGCCAACAAAGCTGAAGTGGTCCCTTATGTCCTGAGAATACATTACATGGCCTCTATTGTCTGAGTATAAAAGGCTAAATTGGAAAAAGTTGGAACTTTACCAAAATTGGATTTTCCCTAACACAAGAGTATTGCCTTGAGTCATCCTGCTTGCTGCATCATTGGATAAAAAACCTTGGTGAAGCAATATGCCCTGGAAATTGTTGAGCTGCTTTGTGCCTTGGAGGAAAATTTAAAAACTAAAACAATGCCTCTGTCAAATGTTCTCATTCATTCCAGAATTATTAAAATCTGTTCCAATGTTTTGAAGCAGACTGTGCAGAAATTGCCCTTTCCTTTCATCGTGCATCGGGATGACAGTATTGATATCCCTTAGTGGAGCCAACTCCTGATTTCCATCTGTTATCTGCACAAGGACAACATCAAACAAAGATTCCTATTTTCTGAACCTGTTTGGAAAGTTCAAAGACCTCCTGTGGTTTTTTTAATTTTAATTAAAAATTTAATTTTGACAGCCACTATGGAGAACAGTATGGAGATTCCTTCAAAAACTAAAAATAGAACTATCATATGACCCAGCAATCCCACTACTGGGCATATACCCTGAGAAAACCATAATTCAAAAAGATACATGTACCACAGTGTTCACTGCAGCACTATTTACAATAGCCAGGACATGGTTGCAACCTAAATGTCCACTGACAGACGAATGGATAAAGAAGATGTGGCACATATATACAATGGAATATTACTCAGCCATAAAAAGGAATGAAATTGAGTTATTTGTAGTGAGGTGGATGTACCTAGAGTCTGTCATACAGAGTGAAGTAAGTCAGAAAAAGAAAAACAAATACCGTATGATAACACGTATATATGGAATCTAGAAAAATGGCTCTGATGAACCTAGTGGCAGGACAGGAATAAAGACGCAGACGTAGAGAGCAGACTTGAGGACACAGGGGACGAAGGGGAAGCTGGGACAAAGTGAGAGAGTAGCACTGACATGTATACACTACCAAATGTAAAATAGATAGCTAGTGGGAAGCTGCTGCATAGCACAGGGAGATCAGCTCGGTGCTTTGTGACGACCTAGAGGGGTGGGATAGGGAGGGTAGGAGGGAGGGTCAAGAAGGAGGGGATATGGGGATATATGTATGCATATAGCTGATTCACTTTGCTGTACAGCAGAAACTAACACAACACTGTAAAGCAATTATACTCCAATAAAGGTATATAAAAAATTTAATTTTGAGATGAATGTAGATTCACATGCAGTTTTAAGAATTAATACAGAGTGATCTCTTCTATGCTTTATATAGTTTCCCCCAATGGTAACATCTTGCAAAGCTATAGTACAGTGTCACCATCAGAATATTAACATTTATACGGGCAAGATACAAAATATTTCTGTCACCATAAGGATCCCTCTTTCTTGCCCTTTTATAGTTACATCCACTTCCCTCCTACACCCATCCATTGCTGGGCCCCAAGCAACCATTAATCTGTTCTACATTTTTATATTTTTGTCATTTTAAGAATGTTATATAAATGGAACGATTATAGTATGTAACCTTTTAGAATTGGATTTCTTTTTTTTCACTCAGAATAATTTTCTGAAGAGTCATTCATTCATGTTGTTTATATTAATAGTTTGTTCCACCTTTTAAAATCTTTTTTTTAAAAAGTAATTAATTAATTAATTAATTAATTTAGCTGCATCGGGTCTTAGTTGCGGCACATGGGATCTTCGTTGTGGCATGCAGGATCTTTCGTTTTGGCGTGCGGGCTCTTATTTATGGAGCACGGGCTTCTCTCTAGTTGTGTTGGGCGGGCTCCAGAGCGTGCAGGCTTTGTTGCCCCGCAGCATGTGGGATCTTAGTTCCCTGACCAGGGATTGAAGACACGTCCCCTGCATTCGAAGACGGATTTTTAACCACTGGACCACCAGGGACGTCCCTGTTCCATTTTATTAAGTAATATTCCATATTACGTACCATAGTTTGTTTAACCATACATCCATCAAAGGACATCTGGGTTGTTTCCACTTTTGGCAAGTATGAATAAAGCTGCTGTAAACACTCATGTACAGGTGTAAGTGTTGACATAAGCCTTCATTTCTCTGGGATAAATGCCCAGTAGTACAGTTGTTCAGTCATATGGTAGTTGCATGTTTAGTTTTTAAAGAAACTCTAATAGTGTTTTCTGGAGTGACTCTACCATTGTACATTCCCACCAGCAACATATATAAGTGATCTAGTATCTCTGCATCCTTGCCAGCATTTGGTGGTGCTATTATTTTTTATTAGTCATTTGATAGGTTTGTAGTGATGCCTCATTGTTGTTTTAATTCCATTTTGACTAATGATGTTGACATCTTTTCATGTGCTTGTTTGCCATTGTATACTCTCTTTGATGAAATGTCTGTTTGTGCCTTTTGCCCATTTAAAAATTAGATTATCTTTTTTACCCTTGGTTCTTTATGTATTCTCAATACTAGTCCTTTGTTGGATATGTATTTTGCAAATATTTCCTCTATGTACCTTGTGTTTTTATCTTCTTAACAGGGTCTTTTATGGAACAAAAGTTTTTAATTTTGATAAACTCAAATTTGTCAATTTTTTCTTTTATGGAACATGTTTTTGGTGTAAGATCTAAGAGTGGTTTGCCTAGCCCTAGATCCCGAAGATTTTTTCCTATGTTTTTCCCTAATAGTTTTACAGTTTTATGTTTTATACTTAAGTCCATGATCCATTTTGAGTTAATTTTTATATCAATATAAGGTATGAGACAACACTTTTTTTTTTGGCCTACAGATGTACAGTTGTCCTAGCATTGTTTAAAAGGCTACCTTAAAAAAAATAATAAAAGGCTATCTTCCCTTCATCAAAATGCTTTTGCACCTTTGTCAAAAATCAGTTGGACATATTTGTGTGGGTGTGTTTCTGGGTTTTCTATTTTGTTTATTAATTTGTGTGTCTATCCCTCCACCAATGCCACACAGTCTTGATTACAGTAGCTTTATTCTTCTCTTTCAGAATTGTTTTTGTTCTTATAGTTCCTTTGCTTTTCCATATGAACTTTAGAATAACCTTGTCTATATCTACAAAAATTCTAGCTGGGATTTTGAAAGTAATTGCATTAAACCTGTATATCAATTTGGGGAGAATTGACATCTTTATGGTGTCGAGTCTTCCAGCCTATGAACATAGTATGTCTCTCTTTATTTAGAAATTCTTTAACTTCCTTAATCAGCATTTTTGTATTTATCAACATGTAAGTCCTGACAATATTTTGCTAGATTTATACTTAAGTATTTCAATTTTGGGGAGCAATTTAAAATGATACTGTATTTTCTATTTCAGTGTCTATATGTTCATTGCTAGTATATAGAAAAAAATAGATTTTTTTGACTTATATAGATTTTTGTATCAGTTTTGTAAAAGAGAAAATGGCTTGTGCATTTCTTTAAAAAGATTGGAAAGAGGGACTTCCCTGGTGGCACAGTGGTTAAGAACCTGCCTGCCAATTCAGGGGACATGGGTTCGAGCCCTGGTCCGGGAAGATCCCACATGCTGCAGAGCAACTAAGCCTGTGCGCCACAACTACTGAGCCTGTGCTCTAGAGCCCGCGAGCCACAACTACTGAGCCCGCGTGCTACAACTACTGAAGCCCACGTGCCTAGAGCCTGTGTTCCACAACAAGAGAAGCCACTGCAATGAGAAGCCCGCACACTGCAATGAAGAGTAGCCCCCGCTCTCTGCAACTAAAGAAAGCCCGCATGCAGCAATGAAGACCCAACGCAGCCAAAAATAAAATTAATTAATTAATTAATTTAAAAAAAGATTGGAAAGATGTAACAAAGTATTTGGTTTTATCTCTGATAAAATTTTAGGTGAAATTTTTCTAGATTTTCTACAATAAGCATTCTTTTACTTACATACAGATACATGTATATTTTGGTTTGTTGAAACAATGAAAAGTGATTTTATTATGAAAGTATGCTTTGGTCCCTAAATCAAATTTAATTTAGGGAAATTTGAAAATAAGTGTAATTTGAAAATAAGTGTAAATATAACTTTCAACATTTTATTATGGAGACTACTCAGTGATTACATATTATTATTCATATAAGTAATTTAATTATCATAAAATATTTATTTAAACCTCGTTCATTTGCATAGACATAAATAACATTTCTATGTTGTTTTTGTCTCATCTGCTTTTCTTATTATTTAAGTGTGCATGAAAATAATACAGAGAAAAATATTACCTGACATCCAGGAAATACAATAGATTTTTGTATGTTTATCTCATATTCTATAACCTTGCTAAAATCATTTATTAGTTCTAGGAGTTTTTGTAGATTCGTTTAGCTTTTCTATGTAAATAATCATGTCATTTGCAAAGAGAGACTGTTTTATTTCTTTCTTTCCTATTTGTATGACTTTTGTTTCTTTTTCCCACTTTATTGCTCTGGCTAGGCCATTTTGCACTATGTTAAATAAGAGTAAATGTCCTTGCCTTGCTCTCAGTTTTAGAGAGAAAGCATCACTCTTTCACTGTTAAGTATAATGTTCTCTGTGGGGTTTTGTAGATGCTCTTTACCAGATTGAGAAAGTTCTCTCTATTCCTGTTTGCTGAGAGTTTTTAACATGGATGTGTTTTGACTTTTGTAAAATGATTTTTTGCATCATTTGAGATGAACGTGTGATTGTTCTTGATTAGCTTGTTAATATGATGGGTTATATTGATTGATTTTTCAATATTGAACCAGCCTTGCATCTGTGAAATAAACCTCAGTTAGGCTTAGAATGTAATTCTTATTAAATGTTGCTGCATCCTATTTGTTAGTATTTTGTTAAGGATTTTTGTGTCTATACTGAAGAGGACGTTGGTCTGTAGTTTTCTCTTTTTGTATTGGTCACAGGGTGATAATAGCTTCATAAAATGAATTGGGTGTTGTTTCCCCCTCTTCTATAGAATCTTTCCTATATATATATATATATATATATATATATATATTTTTTTTTTTATCATGTTCTTACTTCCTTCTTGATGTTCTAAGGTTTTTTCTTTTATTGTTTTTTTGTTTAGAGAACTTCCTTAGCCATTCATTTAGAGTAGATCTGCTGGAAACAAATTCTCTTAGTTTTCTTTAATCTGAGAATGTTTTTATTTCCCCTCCATTCCTGTAGGATATTTTTGCTGGGCATGGGATTCTAGGTTAACAGTTCTTTCCTTCACCACCTAGAAAATATTGTGCCACTTCCTGCTGGCCTCCCTCGTGTCTGATGAGAAATCCACAGTCATTCTAATTGTTTCTCCCTAAAGGTAAGTTGTCACTTTTCTCTGGCTGCTTTTAACATTTTTTCTTTATCTTTAGTTTTTAGAATTTTTGTTATGATGTGCCTTTATGTGGATTTCTTTGGGTTTATCCTGTTTGGGATTTACTCATCTTCTCAAATTGGTAGGTTTACATCTCATGCTAAATTTAGGAAATTTTCAGCCATTATTCCTTTGAGTACCTTTTCAATCCCAATCTATTTCTCCTTTCCTCTAGGACACTGATGACATGAATGTTAGATCTTTTATTATAGTACCATAGGTCCCTGAGGCTCTGTTCCTCTTTTTTTTTTTTTGGTCTATTTTCTTTCTTTAGTTCAGATTGGGTAATTACTATTGTTTTGTCATCCAGTTCACCAATTCTTTCTTCTGTTTCCCATTTGGCTATTGAGCCCACCGACTGAACTTTTATTTCAGTTATTGTGTTTTTCAGCTCCAGACTTTCTGGTTCTACTTTATATGTTCTATTTCTTCACTGAGGTTTTCTATCTTTTCATTTGCTTCAGATGCATTTGTAATTGCTTGTTGAAGCATTTTTATCATGGCTGCTTTTCAGTCTTTGTCACGTAATTCTAACATTCCTGTCCTCTTGGTGTTGGCATCTATTGATTGTCTTTTTTCACTTAGTTTGAACTCATCATGGGTCTTCATATGATGAGTGATTTTTGACAGAAACCCAGGCATTTTCATATTATGTTATAAGACTCTGTATCTTATTTAATCCTTTTGTTTTAGCTGGATTTCTCTGACACCATTTCAGTAGGGGACGTTGTAGTGCTGCCTTGTTGCTGCCAGGTGGAGATGGAAGTCCAGGCTTCCTACTTGGCATTTGTTGACATCTGAGGTGGGGGGTTCCTGGTTCCTGCTGGCTAGGAGTTCTGGCTCCCCTTGTGGTCTTCACTGACACTGCAGTGGTGGGGGTTCATTACCACTGTGCAGGGGTGGGATAAACGCCCTGGCTCCCTACTTGATCTTCTCTGATACCATCTGGGTAGGGGTGTTGGGGCACCTTATTACATCCTTGAGAGGGTGGGAATCTAGGATTCTCACTTGGCCCTTTCTGGCATGGGTAGAGGTGGAGCCACAGTTTTACTACCTGTGGTGTTTGACTGGAGTAGAGTGGTTATTGGCTAGAAGTGCTCTTTCCTGGGCCTTTGGCTAGAGAGAGCAGGCTTTTGTTGGGGCTTTTTTTTGTCCTTGTGTATTGGCCTTTCTGGGTTGTTGGCTTCTTCCATTCCATGTGGGGCAATCTATGAAGCAAAGAGAAAACGCAGGGAACTCACAATGTCACTTCTTGGACACCAAGGTCCCTAGCTGGTCTACCTTCTTCCCTTCAGTCTACTTATGTGTGTTTTATATATAATGTTTAGGGCTTTTAGTTATACATAGTGGAAAAAATAGGGAAAAGTATGTCTATTCCATCTTCCTAGAAGTGGAAGCATCTTCTGGACTCATGGGTAATTATTTTATACTTAGGTTCTAATCCAGTACTACTTTGTTTCTTTTTCTGCTCAAAATTTTCCAGCTACAGTCACTGGTTGTGTTTTTTCTTTTGTATCAGAATCCAGCTGAGCTGCTTCAATGGCCAGGGAAGGAGGAAACCCTACAGAATGGTCTCTGTTTCAGTGTGGAAGGAGAGGCTTGGCTTCCTTCAAGTCCTTCTTTCATCCAACAGCTTGAGGAGAGGTCTAGCTTGAAGCCATTTCTGTGGGTCCCCCAATAGCTGCCCGACATAAATTGGAGGTGAGCTGATTAACTGATTGCAGGGCAGGGGCTCCAGACCCCAGCTTCTTCTCCTCAACGCCTTGACCCTGTCCATTTGATTGTGACAGTTCTTCCTCCCACCTTAGCTTGGGAGGAAATGGGATGCAGCCAGAGGGATCACGTATGTGGGGTGATAGCAAGTAAACATGAAAAATGTGCTGGGAAACACAAAAGAACAGTGATCAGGAAGGCTTTTTCTTTCAACCTAAATCATGATGTTTTGGGCGTCGGCTAGCGTTTCCCAAGTTATTTATAACTGTCCAGCCCTGTTAGGGCATATATGTTTTATCTAAATATAAGTAATCTTTCCTAATCAAATGATAAATGTGTGTGTCCCACATGGAAGGCCCCTAGTTAACCATCTTGTTATGAGTTGAGGTGAATAATGGAAATATTACCGATACGACCCTGGATCAGATGCTTCGAGATCCTCAGTGTTCGGATATTAGGGCTCTTGGAGTCTTTTGGTGGAAGACCCTTCATGGTAGCAGAGGTAGCCCTCATAAGCCGAATCCTCTTAGAATAATGTTCAAGGTACTTCTGTTCCTGGCAGCTAATGATCGTGTGTGTAGGAGGTTAGGTTGTGTCCCTTTGGAGTTTATGTTGTGAACAGTCAGCATCTGGCTCTTTATCTCCAATCCTTCTTGGGGGATCCCAATGGGGCATCTCAGTTCCAGACTTTGTGGGTGTCTAGTACTCATTTCCTCTTCACACAAAGGGAAATTCACAGAGCATTAGAGCTGGCAGGAACCTAATTACTGCTTCACTATAGCAACGCTGGTTGCTGTTTAGAAACATCTGGAAAAATAAAAAACACTAGTGCCTGGGCCCTACCTCTAGAGATTCTGATTTTTTACACCAGCGTGATAAAGTATGTAGTGTTATTATCTCCATTTAACAGATAGAGACCCTGAGGCCTGGATTAAGTTTCTCTCAGACCTGATAGTTGCCCAGTTTGGAGCAGGATTTGAATGCAGGTGGTCTGAGTCTGGAGTCTCCGATCTTAATCAACATACAGCCAAGAGGTGGGCCTTCATACATGTTGATTTTCTTCTACACCAATGAATGTTAGAATCACCTGGGGAGATTTTTACAAACATGGACACCTGTACCCTACTCCCTGATTCTGGTTTAATTGGGCGGGTGTGAGGTCAGTGCATTGATGGGCTTTTAAATATCTCCAGGTGATTTGAATGGGCATCGGGGTCAAGAACCGCTGTTAAAGTATGGACTACTCCCCAATGTCTAGAAACAGACTCCAATGCCCAGAGGCGGACGTGAGCCGGAGGTCGTGCCAGGACTCAGATGCTGCCCAGTTTTCTACACACAAGGGGCATCTGGCTGAATAAGGCCCTCGATCTTTTTAGTTAGTTATTTATTTTTTGGGTTTACATTGTTTTAAAACTATTTTTAAACTGGTTGAGAACATCAAGAGATTGGGAAATTTCACATAGATGCCCAGATTTCAGAATTCACTAGAAATGTCAGAGTATCTGGTGACACTTGGCTGGAGCTGAGCGGGATTGTCCTCTCCAGTTGGACACGTCCCCACTGCCTTCCTGGCATTCCCATCGCTGGCCTTCAAGCGCACTGGAGTTTACAACCGCTCTACTCCTCCCGTGATGTCCTTCACCATAAAGATTTGTGTAGTTGTTTTAGTTGCTCTTCTAGATTACAAGCACCTTAAGATTTTCAACCTGGGGGCAACTCTGCCCCCAAGGGACATTTGGAATGTCTGGAGATCTGTTTGGTTGTCACATTGGGAGTGGGGGACAGTTCTACTAGCTTCTAGTGGGCAGAGGTCAGAAATACTGCTGTATATCCTACAATGCACACGACAGCCCCACTATCCAGCTCTGAAGATCAGTAGTGCTGAGGTTGAGAAACTCTGCTTTAAAGTACTATCTGTGCTTCTTGCTCATCTCTGAACAGCCAGGCCCTGGGCCTGGCTGGTAGCATATATAGTAGACAGTCAATTAAATGTCAGCTAGTGGACTGTGCCGCCTCCTCCCCTGCTTCCGCTGGGTTTTGGCCTGATGCATCGTTGCTTTGCTCCGTGTGCACCATACGGCCCCTTGATAAATGAGTGAGTCAATACCCAAACCTGCCGTATGTGAAATAAGTGATCTTATGAATGAAATCCAGAGCAGGGACACAATGATTTCTGAAGACAGAGACTAATTAAACACAAGATTGCAGCAAGCGCATTTGTTCGGAGAACTGAAGGCGTTCTGCAGAGGGAAAGCTCATTGCTCATTCCTAGAGAAGAGGAATAGGGAGGAAGTCTTAATCATGCTTTTACTGATCAAAGGTGTCCTTAAGATCAAGCCTTTCGTTAACTGGGTGAAGAATGAAACTGACCCAGTGGGACTTTCAGGCGGCATAAATTAATTATAAATTGCTGCAAACAAGCTGGGATCTAGCTCCCATGCCTTTGCAGGAAAGGGTCAGAGGAATTCAGTTAAGGCTCTGAGGGAGCTGATATTAAATAACCCAAGCTGGGGCATGTTGAGGCTCCATGTCACCCTTTTGGTGACCACTTGGACATGGGGACCATCCTGGACTTAACCTGGCTACCACTGTGTCTGGCTTGCAGCTCTGTACAGGATGAGGTGGAAAATTTACGGTTACCAACCATCTAGGTTTGTCTGGGACTGTCCCAGTTTTAGCATGAAAGTTCTGTGTCCTGGGAAATCCCTCCACAGGATGTGAAGTCCTGAATTTCAGTGATGAGGGTAGAAGTTATAGGAAAAGCACAAAATCCGTACTACAGCCCCAGATAACACTGTTTTAGTGTCAAATGGATTTGGAATAGATCACTTGCCTTTTGTAGTTGCTGTGGCTATTTTGCCCCTGACTGTGATGTTGGCAACCCTGGGTAGCCTTTTGAAGCTGCCCTTTGCTCACCTTTGCTCTGTATCTGGCCTGAGATGAGTGACAAAAGTGTAGCCTCTGGTCAGGTGTCTGGGTGCATTTTCCACGTGAGCTCATCGTAGCTATGTGGGCTCCGGAAAGCTAACCCCTCCAGGACTCGTTTTCCCCATCTATTCCATAGGGATAATAAGAGCACCCTTCCTAGAGATCTGTAATGAGTATCAATTGAGACAGTGCCATAAAATGCCTACGGAAGGGCTTTGTTCAGAGTAAGTGAGCATTAAATGTTAACTGGCATTAATAAAATAATTATACTGCAATAATTATTGTTATTGCTATTATTATTACTGTTATTGTTGGTGTAAACTGCTGAATGCATATGATTGGGCAGGGTGGAGCAGCCCAGGTCTTTGCCCTGAGCATCTTTCCCACAAGCACTAGCTCTTCTGTGAATGCACAGGAGCGATGGGGCTTCTTTTGTATGTGGCAGGGAGACATAGGGTGGTTGCCTTGAACCCTGCTCTCTGGGAGGCCTGACCTCTAGTCACCCGGGCAGGAACTTGAGGGTGGAGGTGGGAAATGGGGAGACCAGCTGGGGCCCCCAAAGACCCAAGTTTAGGGACTTCCCTGGTGGTCCAGTGAGTAAGACTCTGTGCTCCCAGTGCAGGGGGCCCGGGTTCAATCTGTTGTCAGGGAACTAGATCCGGCATGCCTGCTGCAACGAAGAAGTCCTCACGCCACAACGAAGATCCCGAGTACCTTAACTAACACCTGGCACAGCCAAAATAAATAAATAAATATATAAATAAATATTTAAAAAGAAAAAACCCAAGTTTAGAAGCACAATGAACTCGCTCATCCTTCTCCCTAGAGGGCTCCCTTCAAGAGTTGTGATTTTCGTGTCATATACACTGTGAAACTATCACCAAAATCAAGAAAATGAACATATCCATCTTGCCCCAAAGTTTGTAATCTCTCACTCCCTAACGTAAGGCCACAAAGATTTTCTCCCAGAAAATCCATTCTTTTCATCCGGAAGTTTATTGCTTTACCTTTTACATTTAAATCTATGATCCATTTTGAGTTGAAATGCAAGATGTGGATCGAGGTTCATGTTTTTGCAATGGACATCCAACTGTTCCAGCACCATTTGCTGATAGGACTATCCTCTGTCTACTGCACTGCCTTGTACCATTGACAAACTTGGTTGTCCATATATACATGTGGTCTTTTTCTTAACTCTTTATTTTGTTCCATTGATCTCTTTGTCTCATTTGACACCAGTACAACACTGTCTGGGTTACTGTAGCTTTACAATAGGTCTTCAACATTGTTCCTCTTTTTCAAAGTACCCTCCAATATAATAGAAGTAGAAGTGATGAGTGTGGATATCCTTGCCTTGTTCCTGATCTTAGGGGGAAAGGTAACAGTTTTATTTTTGTTTTGTTTTGTTTTTTTTAAATCAAGTATGATGTTGGCTGTAGGCTTTTAGTAGATACCCTTTATGAGGTTGAGGAAGTTCCCTCCATTCTTACTTTTCTGAGAGTTTTTATGAGAATGGATGTTGAATTTTGTCAAATGCCTTTTCTGTGTCAGTTGAGATAATTGTATCATTTTTCTTTTTTAAATTTATTACTATGTGAATTATACTGATTGGTTTTTGAATGTTAAACCAACTTGCATTTCTAGGATAAATCTCACCTGGTCACGATGTATGCCATTTTTATATATTGTTGGATTTGATTTGATAAAATTATGTTTAGAATTTTTGCATCTAAGTTCATGAGCGATATTGGTCTGAAGTTTATTTTCCTGTGATATCTGTCAGGCTGTGGTTTAAGGGTAATGCTGGTCTCTCAGAATGAGTTGGGAAGTATTGTCTCCTCTTTTCTGAAAGAGTTTGTCTAGAATTATTTATTTCTTAAATGTTTGGTAGAATTCACCAGTGAAATCATCTGGGCCAGGAGTTTTCTTTGTGGGAAAATTTTAAACTATAAATTCAATTTCTTTAGTAAATAAAGAGGTATTGCAGGTAGTAAATACTCTTGAGTGAGTTTTGGTAGTTTGTTTTTCAAGGAATTTTTCCATTTTATTTAAGTTGTCAAATTTATTGGTATAAAGTTGATTGTAATATCTCCTTTATTATAATTTTATTATCTGTGGAATCTATAATGATGTTCTCATTCCTGATGTTGGTAATTTGTACCTGCTCTCCTTTTTTTCCCTGATCAGCCTGGCTCAGATTTATTAATTTCATTAATGTTCTTTAAGAGTCAGCTTTGGGTTTCATTGATTTTCTCTGTTGTTTTTCTGTTTTCTCTTTCGTTGATTTCTGATCTTCCTGATTTTCTTTCTTCTACTTACTTTATGTTTAATTTGCCCTTCTTTATCTAGTTTCTTAAGGTAGAAGTTGGGGTCATTGATTTAAGACCTTTCTTCTTTTTTAATATAGCTGTTTAGTGATATAAATTCCCCCCTACATACTGCTTTAATGGCATCTAACAATGTTTACATACTGTATTTCATTTTAATTCATTTCAGAATACTCATGACTCATGAAAACTGAGTTAATAAGCTTGTTTTTTTAAAATTTTTATTGGAGTATGGTTGTCATGTTAGTTTCTGTCTTGTTTTGTTATAAGCCTCCAAATTTGTGATAATTAGTTATACAACAATAGAAGAAAACCAATTCACAGGGTATAGAGTTCTAGGTTAAAGATTTTTCTCTCTGTACTGTAAAGATGTAATCCCACTCTCTGCTTGCTTGCATTGTTTCTGAGGAGAAATCTGCTGTCATCTTTCTCTTTTTTTTCTATGTATGCAATGAGACTTTTTATAAACTTTGGCTGCTTTTAAGATTTCTTTCTTTGTAATTGATTTTGAACAACTTGACTACAATGTGTCTTGGGATCATTTTCTTCAGATGTCTTGTGTTTTGTTGTGTTGAGATTCTTGGATCTGTGGGTTTATAGTTTTCATTAAATTTGGAAAAATTTCAGCCATGATTTCTTCAAAAATTTTTTTTTCTGTGTCCTTGCCCTCCATTCTCTTCTTTGGGCACTCAGTATCGCATATATTAGGTTGCTCAAAGTTGTTCCACAGCTGATTGATGCTTTGTTCATGTTTTTCTCTCTATTTTTCATTTTGGAGAGATTTTATTGTTATGTCTTCAAGTTTACAAGTCTTCTTCTGTGATGTTTAGTTTACCATTAATCCCATTAAATGTATTTTTAATCTCAGCTGTTATAATTTTAATCTCTTGATTTGGTTCCTTTTTTTTAAATATCTTCCATGTCTCTATTTAATTTTTCAAACATATGAAATACAGTTTAATACTCTTTTAATGTTCTTGTCTGATAGTTCTAATATCTGTGTCAGTTCTGGGTAAGTTTCAACTGATTGATTTTTTTTCCTCATCATGGCTATTATTTTTCTGCTTCTTTGCAAGTCTGGTGATTTTTCACTGGATTCCAGACATTTGACTTTTACCCTTTGTGTACTGAATGTCTTTGTTTTTCTATAGATATAGATATTGTTCTGGGATGTACTTAACATTACTTGGAAACATTTGATCCTTTTGAGTCTTGCTTTTAAAATTTGTTAGGCAGGACCAGAGTTGTGTTTTGCTTGGGTTAATTATTCCCCCCTACTAAAGCAATGCTCTTGTCCTGTGAATTATGAGATTTTCCAGTCTGATGGGACAGGCACCATTTCTGGTCCTGTTGAGTGCTGTGTATTGTTCCCTCTTATCCTTTTGGGTTACTCATTCTCCAGTCTTGGGCAGTTTTCTCACACACTGTGCTGATCAGTACTCTGCTATGTGCTCCTAGGGGACCCTTTGCAGGTCTCTGGAGTTTTCTCTCTGTGAAGCTGTCTTCTCTCTGGTACTTTGTTCTGAGAACCCTAGCTGCTCTGTCTCCCTGGACTATCAGTTCTGTCTCCTTAACTCAGGGCTTCTCCTGGGTGCTGCCCAGATTCTCTCTCTTAGTGCTGCATTCTGGAAGCTCTCCCAAGGCAGCAACCAGGCCCCTATGGGCTGATCTGGTCTATTTCCTGACCCTCTGGGACCACTGTCTTTCATTGTCTAACGATCAGTCTCTTGAAAACTGTTGTTTCAAACATTTTTGTCCACTTTTTTAGTTGTTTCAGGCAAGAGGGTAAATCTATCCCCATTTTTCCACTGTGGCTGGAAATGGAAGTCCAAACCTTCTGTGTTCTGTGGTCAGATTCCACTTCCATTCTGGTTTAAATTCACTCTTGTGATTGCAAGGATCAGACATTTTGCTGCCTTCCTCTTCTTATCTAATCTGCTCTCCCACAATGTTTTGATGACCTCTATGCTTTCCCCTGAATTCTGTGACTTAATACATTCTATTTTTACTCACTAATCTTGATTGACTTTCATCCTCTAATGCAATAACTTTCTCTTCTGACCGGTACTATCTGACATACATACAATGCATTTCTTCTTCACCCTCCCATCCATCAGCCAAGGAATGGCAGTACTGCCCTCCTGCAACAGACTGAATTGTGTTCCCCTAAAATCATATGTTGAAACCCTAGCCCCCAGTGTGATGGTATTTGGAGGTGGGGTCTTTGGGAGGTAATTAAGTTTAGATGAGGTCACAAGAGTGGGACCCCATGATGGGATTAGTGCCTTATAAGAAGAGCTCTCTCTCTCCACCTGCACACACTGAGGAAAGGCTGTATGAAGACATATTGAGAAGATGGCTATCTGCAAGCCAGCAAGAGCCTTCACCAGAAACCAAACCCTGCTGGACCTTGATCTTATACTTTCCAGCCTCCAGAACTGTGAGAAAATTTTTCTGCTGTTTAAGCCACCCAGTCTATGGTATTTTGTTACGGCAACCTAAGTAGACTAACAGACCTGACATCTTTCTGTGAACATTTGCTCTGCCTGTCTTCTTACTTAGGCTGCTACCTTGATTTTTTTCTCCCCTTCAAGCAGTTCTATAACCTGTACTCTAGTGTATTTTTTCCTCTCCTTCTCTTTTTAACCCCTGCACTATCATAGGTCGAGCCCTCCTCATCCTGGTCTATAGGAACCTTTTTCCTTCTAGGCCCTGTATTCTACACATGATGCTATGGTGTTTCTATAAAGCACAATTCCCATGATGGTCTACCTCTTCTCGTGCACCTTCAGTGGCTATCATTATTGTCAGAAATGGTGTTCAAAGTTTTTGAGTTCCTTCCTCCACGATGCCTTTTTCAATACATTGGATGTATTTTCTCCTCTGTGCCCCCATAGGGGTTAGTTTTCTCCTCTAGTCATTGTACATATCATTTTCTTCCTTGTAATGAGCTGTGAACTGCTGTCTCCTTACTAGCCTGCAGACTCCGTGATGGTGCACCAGGATCGGAGCACCTCACAGAGTCTTGCACGTATTAGTTGCTCACCAACTGCCTGCATCAACATTTCCCAATTTCTTATAATGGTCTGAATTTTAAAGTGACATTAAAAATTATTTTTTAGAAAAGAACAGAAAACCACCATAATAATCCTACCCTAGTACAACTCATCTTGTTTTTGCACTTCACCCCTCTGTCTTTGTATCTGCATTTTCAGAGCTATGTTCATAATGAACATATTCAAAAATCAAAGTTCTTTTTTCTTCAGTGTACCACCTTGCACATTTCCTCCTGTATTTAGCGTTACCAATTTTAAGTAACTCTAACATCCCGCTATGTAGAAGTACCATAACTTACTAGGTTCTATGAGGATTTATTGGATTCAAATCTGTGGAAATGTGACCCGATGTCAGGTTTCCCCTTGTTCAGGGAAGCTGACTCTGTTTTGGCCTCAGTTATGTTCCTCCAATTAATATAACTTAGCCCCTTTGCTGGTTTCCATGAGAAATAAAGCAGACCAAGCAGTTTGGGGCCATTTTAATTGAAGATCTATGGGCCCTGTCAGGGATCACATTGCAGAGCCCTTTACTTGGAAAATCCTGGTTAACCATCATCTCTCCTCTATAGAGAACCCCCGGTCCAACTCCCGCTCTGCCCCCTCCCCTGTTGCTGGACCCGGTGTCCAGCCTTCCTTCTCAGTTTCCCTGGAAGTTCAACTTTCTCATCCCTGTGTTATTCAGAGCAAGTCACTGCCCCAGCAACCTCTGCCAGTAAAACAGAGTCCTCCAGTTATGGGGTGCACCCTCCTGGGCAGATACAAAGCATAGGGTGTTATAACTAACATCCCATGAACCACCCCACCCCCACCCCCAGCTCTATAAGGGATGGAAAGAAGAAGAAAGTGGTGAGCATAGCACGGGGCTGGCTCTGTGCTCCCCCCTCTCTTGGAGTGAAGCTTAGCCTGAGTTTCTCTGGGATGCCCTGTCTGTGAGCACCAGGAACCACCCAGCCCAACACCTGTCAGGGTGGCGTGCTGACTCCTCTTTGAAGGCGCGGACAGGGCCTGGCTTTCGGCATATGGGAAGGGGAAGTGTGGGCAAGTGGGTGGAGGTGGGGCCTTTGGAAGTTAATTAGGTCATGAGAGCGGACCCTCATGAATGGGATTAGTGCCCTTATAAGAGACCCCAGAGGCTCCCTTGCTCCTTCCACCATGTAAGGTGACAGTGAGAAAATGGTCATTTATGAACCAGGAAGCAGGCTCTCATCTAGAGCCTTGATATTGAACTTTGCAGCCACCAGAACTGTGAGAAATTTCTGTTGTTTATAAGCCACCCAACTTAGGGTGTAGCCCGAATGGACCAAGACAGTGTGTGAGTGAGAACAGAAAGCACTGTACTGAGCGTCAGCGGACCCTAATTCTGAGTAAATCCTCTTCCCTATCTGGGCATCACTTTATCTTTCAGGTTATGGGGTTTGACTAAATGGTCTCGAAGGTCCCTTCCAGTTTGAATAGTCCATGATCCTCTGAGTTTTTTCACGATAACTGAGTTCCAGGGAAGGAAATCAGTGAAGTCAGTGGTAGAAGCTTTTGTTTTCGATTTGTTGTTGCCTGCCTATTTCCCTAAAAGGATCTGAGGGGATGAGTAATCTTTAGATACTTTTGCATTATATATATGCACACCTAAGGGAAAGTGGCAGTTTTTAAAAGTATCAACCTGTTAGCACCATAGAAAAGCCAGGGAAATTCCCTTCTGTCACTGCTGTTCCCTACTGCAGAACAGTTCTGGTTTGGGGATCAGAATATCTTGTGCCTTTAAGCTGGATAAAACATGTAAAGAAAACAACACTTAGGGGCATGGTGCAACACGTGCCCTGAATGATCTCTCAGAGAAATTTAATTTTGTTTCCAGTTATTTGGGGTTATAGATAGGATTATATCTCTGAGGCAGAGAAAGTCATTCATCAAGAAAGGGGCCTCTTAATCCTTCTCCTGATTTTAATGAGACACTGTAAAATGCCTTTCGCTGGCAAATGGCAAGTATCAGCTGGGTGTGATTAGCAGACTTCTGTGGCAGGTTTGCTGTGGTACTGTGTACCCAGTTATTCACCAGCCTAATCTCGCCTGACTGTCACGGGGGTGGAAATGGGCAAAGATGGCTTTATGGCCTCTCTTAAATGGCAGGCTGACAAGTGAGGACCTGGCAATGGCATATGGGATAGTCCTTAGACATCAGCCCACAAATATTAGAGTGGTGCCTAAGCAGAATTTCCAAAGTATATTTTATGTACCAGAAACAGAGCTTCACTGTCAGCATTTGGGGGCATCCTCCTTTGTTGAGGTCAGGACTTCAAACCTAGCAGAGAGGTGAGAACCGGAGTCTCCCCACGTCCCTCCTCCCTCTTTCCGTGTGCCCGTAGCTGTGCTAGTCACTGGGGAGACAGCAGTGTATAAGTTCCTGTCTGCAAGAAGCCCAAAGAATAGGAGTGACAGATGTGTTATGGCAGCATTACAACAACCTCAAGATCTCAGTGCAAGAATAAGTGCTTATTGAGCTCAGGCATCTGTGAGTTGGCTGGAGGTTGGCTGATCTAGGCTGGGCACAGCTGGAGCAGTCCTTTGTTCTCCTCCTAGGACCAGCAGCCCAGCCAGGGCTTGTCCTCCTCATGGTGTGTGAGCAGTTCATCAGGGCAAGCAGAAACACACCAGGCTTCTTAAGGCCTAGTCTTGCACTGGGCACACTCTCACTTTGTCTCATTCTATTGGTCAAAGCAAGTCACATGACTCAGCTTTGAAAAATCTTTGGGGGGGAAATGTGCTTTGCTTTGATGGGGAGAATCCCAAAGTCATGTGACAAAGGGTGTCAACACAGGGAGGGGTAATGAAAGGGGGCAGTAACACAGTCTATCATGATCGCATGTTAACCAATTAGAGTGATAAAGCCTTTGTATTAGCACACTTTCTGTTGCTGGTATCAGAAACACTCCTCACACAAGCCCAAGCTCACATAGCTGGGGAGCCCAGGAGTTGTCTGATTGCACATGGCTGGGTCTGGAGGCTCGGATGGTGTTGTCAGCACTCTTTCTCTCTTTTGTTCTCTTGGCCCAGGTTCTGGGTATGTTGGCTTCGTCCTGCAGGTGGCTTCTTTTTTTTTTTAAATACATTTATTTATTTTATGTATTTATTTTTGACAACGTTGGGTCTTCATTGTTGTGTGCGGGCTTTCTCTAGTTGTGGAGAGCGGTGGCTACTCTTTGTTGCGGTGTATGTGCTTCTCGTTGCAGTGGCTTCTCTTGTTGCAGAGCACAGGCTCTAGGTGTGCGGGCTTCAGTAGTTGTGGCACAAGGGCTCAGTAGTTGTGGCTCGTGGGCTCTAGAGCACAGCCTCAGTAGTTGTGGCGCACGGGCTTAGTTGCTCCATGACATGTGGGATCTTCCCGGCCCAGGGCTCGAACCCGTGTCCCCTGCATTGGCAGGCAGAGTCTTAATCACTGTGCCACCAGGGACGTCCCTGCAGGTGGCTTCTTTAATGCAGTGAGATAAGATGGCTCCAGCAGTTCCAGGCTTTCTCAGTCTTTATTGCTGCCATTGGAGGAAAAGAGATCCCCCTGACACCTAGTGAGCATACACCAAAGTCTTAGAGAAGGCTCTGATTGGCCCCGGCTAGGACATGTGCTCATTTCTGATCCAATCATGCTACCAAGAGAGATGGAGCATTCTGATTGGCTAGTCTGTGTCACATGTCCAGCCCCATGTTAAAGGGGCTGAAGGACCTGTGATAGGCAAGCCAGGCACAAATAAAGTGGGGAAAGGCAGTTCTCCCAAAGGAACAGCAGAGTGTTTTCACCAGATAGGAGAGGAAGGGGTGCTGGGCACAAGGAAGCACTAGAGGTCACTTCAGTACAGGGTCCAGTGGGGGAAGAAAAGAAGGAGTAGGATGACCCTACTATTTGCCTGTCTACGGCAGACACATCCATTGCCTTTGGTGGTGTTTGGTAACAACACAAGGGTCAATGATGTGTTTGGGGCAATAGGTCATCACCAGGAAAGGGCGCTGGTGTGGCAGGCAAAAGACAGGGTTTATGACCCAGCTCCTCACCCAATTAGGGTTAATGATGGACTGAGCCAGCCAGGTCAAGACAGATGCCAAGCGGGGTCACTAGATGATCTGTAAGGCCCACTCCTGCTCCTGTGCTTTGTGACTCTGACATTGACCTTGATCATGACCTGGAATGTCTCAAGGGTGCTTTCCCACCTCAACAGTGTGGGTAGAGGATCAGGCAGGGGGCAGCCAACGCTCATGATGCTACTTGATTGGTGCCCGTTCTGACGCAGATTTTGGCTTTCAGAGGAGGCAGTGGGGTTTGGTGGGGACCATAGGATGCAGACGCTTTAACTCCAAGTTTCACTGAACATCACTTCTGTATGCCTGGCACAGGGCAGGGGATTGGCATTACAAATGCACAAGACAACCATCGTCCCTCCTTTCAGAAGAAAGTCCGGGGTTTCAGTCTTGGGCAAGTCACTTAGCCTCTTTGCGTCTCAGTTTCCTCATCTATAAAATGGGGGTGATATCTACCCTGCTTTCATCACAGGGTTTTAGGGTCAGTTTATAGAAAATCAAATGTGTGGCAGCATTCTGTAAAGGCATCATATGCCTGTGATGGATTATATTAAGACAGGATCATTATCTAGTTCAGACCCAGCGATTCCACCTGTTCTTTTTTTTTAAATAAGTTCAATGAGTTTTTTTTTTTAGTTAATTTATTTTTATTTATTATTTTTTTGGCTGTGTTGGGTCTTCGTTGCTGCGCGTGGGCTTTCTCTAGTTGCAGCGAGCGGGAGCTACTCTTCGTTGCGGTGCGCGGGCTTCTCATTGCGGTGGCTTCTCTTGTTGTGGAGCACGGGCGCTTAGGTGCGTGGGCTTCAGTAGTTGCAGCATGCGGGCTCAGTAGTTGTGGCACATGGGCCCTAGAGTGCGTGGGCTCAGTAGTTGCGGTGCGTGGGCTCTAGGGTGCGCGGGCTTCAATAGTTGTGGCGCATGGGCTTAGTTGCTTTGCAGCATGTGGATCTTCCTGGACCAGGGATCGAACCCATGTCCCCTACATTGGCAGGCGGATTCTTAACCACTGCGCCACCAGGGAAGTCCTCCACTTGTTCTTTAGTGACACTCAGGATTCCCAGAATGTACCAACCAAATGACTGACATGGGGAAACCAGGGTACAGAGAAGCAGCATGACATAGGCAGGCCACATGTTGTATCCGAGAGAGGATTCATGATCTCAGATCTCTGCTCCTTATCTAGAGCCCCTTTAGTGGAAACCTTTGGTTTGAAAGTAACATTAGGCTCCTGAGTGGCATTATCAGGCATTCCTGGCATCATTTGGGCAATGGGGGGTATGGTATGAGGGAAGAGAGGCCGTGATACGATGATGATTCTCTCCTAGGGCCTGCCTGCCCTCAGCCTCACCCACCTCTTGTCTCGCATGGCATTTCCTTTTCCTCTCATTCTGCCTTTTCTTAAAGGTCTGGCCCTTTAAATAGCACCTCTGCCGCACGGGAGGGGCAAGACACAAACTTGGCTGCCTGGGGACACCTTGGCCAGACTGAGTCTATCAGAGCAGTGCTTGTCCTTGAACTCTATCCCTGCTAGGGGTGGGGAAGGAGGAGGCTTCAGCCAGCAGTCTGTGGCCCTGCGGGGAAGGGCTGGGGGCAGGACAAGGGTGTTGCCCCTTCTGGGGTTGGGATAGAAGGAGCCACGTGATGTAGAACCTGCATTCCACTTGCTTCTATGAGGAACTTGGAGGGGTGACAGTAAAAACACATATGTGGGCACACAGGGACACATAAATTAAAGATGAAAAGAAAACTATATGGATAAGGAGAGACTGTAAGTGGAAATAAGAAATTAAGTAATGACTTGTGATTGAGGTCTAAATTTGGCCCTGAACTTCCTGGCAGACAAGACAAAAAGAGAAATATGATGGGTTTCTTAGTATCTTGAAAGAAATGAAGTGTTCAGAGAAGGCAAATATTTTTCCCCCTGGCACAAATTTCTAGGAGAAATTTTATCACCTGGGTCCTTATATAAAGGACACTGGGAAACAGAAATTCAACACACAGGGGAAAGTACCCAGGGTCTTGCTTTCACGAGCAGACACCTCGTGACTAGACACATCGTGGACTTTGTTGTTTTAGTGTCTGTGTTTCCTACTAGCCTGTGGGCTCTGTGTAGACAGGAATCTGGTTTGTTGGGTGGATGGCTGGCCTCTGCATGACAGATGTCTCTAAATGTGTTAGAAGAATTTAATAAGTAGTATTTTAGGAGGAAAACAAATATTTTGTGGGTAATTAGAAGGACAGCTAAGCCTGACCTGTGTTGTCAGTTGAGGGGGAGAGGTTTCCCGGGTAAAGCGGCATCTTATGGAGACTTGAAGGACTCCTAGGAATTAGGGAAAGGGCAGGGGCTGAAAGTTGTTCAGGAGGAAAGACTAGCAAATGGGAGCCAGCAAGAGAGAGAGAGAGAGAGAGAGAGAACCATGTGGTGTAAGAGGCAGAACATGGGCTCAGCTAGGAGGCAAGGGGGCAGGAGGGCCTCTGAAGGGTCGGACGTGATCGCTGGGCAATGTGTCCCAGGGATCGGGCTCTGGCGTCTCCAGGCTCAGAACGAGAGGATCGGGCGGGCAGGCTCCCAGGATTGAGACTTCCGGTGAGAGCCTCAGGTGCACGTTCCTGCCAGACTGCCAGCTCTACGAGGGCAGGCCAGCCGGCTGTCTTGTCACCCCTGAACCCCTTCAGCTTGTGTGGCAGTTTGCAAGAGAGCCCGGGAGTACTCCATTCCCTACCCAAGGTCTGACCCAACTGAGCAAGAACTCAGAGGAGCCAGCAGATGGAAGGCAAAATATTCTCTTCATTCCTGTACAGAGGTGGTATTTGCAAATGTGGCTGGGACTAATTTCCCAGAGACAGCTGGTGTGGGCCTCCAGGAACGGGCGCAGGTCCCTATAAACTTTCTCGTGGAGGGAACGGAGCAGACAACCAAAGGAGGGGCTGGCCTGTGCGTGCCTGTCTCTCTCTCCAAACTCCCCATCAGATCAAGTCTCTCCTCCCTGGGGATGACTGAGGAGGCCAGGAGGGTTTGCTCGCAGAGCACCTTCCACAGGGAAGGAGACATCAGAAACCAGGAGGAAAGCATCCCCCTGACACTTACCATGGTCCCTGGCGTGTAGCAGGCACTCAATAAATTCTTACTGAATGATTGGATAGGTACATAGTATGCATTGCAGATTGAAAAAAACCTTGTTCTTTACCTACCTGATTATCGGAAGGTGGTCTTGCCCTCTGTGTTTAAAACCACTGCCACCACTGCCAGACCAGTGCTGGCTTTCCATTCTTTGCCTCAGCAAGGCCATCCGCCCACCACCCCCTGCCTCTGGGGCTCTTTAACCTCTGGTCGTTAGGCCCTCTGGGTTCCACTGCCCAGCCTGACTCCTTGGAGTTGGTGGATGCCAGCGCCTGTACTGCTGTCCTTCTGTACAGCTGTTGGCCTGCAGTGACCCAGGAGTCACCTGCCATGTCATCCCATAGGTGAGTGTGTGCTGCCAGCTGTCAAAACTGGCCATTGGGATCCATGTGGGCCTAACAGGAGGGGGAAAAGGGCAGCCCAGGTTTGGGTGACTGGAAAATATCCCATGGCTAGTGAATTTGCAGAAGGAGGGAGTGGACTTATCACTATTCGTGTCCTAGAATTAATCCCTGAACTGAATTCAAAGTTTCTCTCTTACCAATCTCCCCCAGATAGGAAGTTGAGAAAAGAGAATAGAGAAAAACCATAAATCAGTAAATGAGGACTAAACCCCTGTGGGGTGGGAGAGGGTTCAAGCTCTTGTGTCTTAGGGACCTCCGTTTGTGGGACCAGGGACTCAGGAGGCCGGAGGGGGAAGCTTCCTTCCGGAGTCAATGACCTGGCTCTTCCCTCTTGGGGAAGGATAGGGCAACTCCAGTTACATGGGTTCTGATGCCAAATTTCCTGTTGATTGGCCAGAGGGAGAGGAGAGGGGATGAGTATGAGGGAAATTCTTTCTAGTTCTTTTCTCTCCCCACAGGATTATATAATGTGAGTACATTAGTTTCCTGTTGCTGCTATAATGAATTACCACAAACTTAGAGACTTAACACAACACAAATTTATTCTCTTGCAATCCTGGAGGTCAGAAGTCCTATAGTCAAGGTGTTGGCAGGGCTGCATTCCTTCTGGAGGCTGTAGGGGAGAATTCATTTCTTTGCTGTTTCTAGCTCCGAGAGGCTGCTTGCGTTTTTCCTTGGCTCATGGCCCCATCCACCATCTTCAAAGTCAGCAGTGAAGCATCTTCAAACCTCTCTCTCAGCTTCCATCCTCACGTCGCCTTCTCTTTTCTCACCCTCCTGCTTCCTTCTTACCAGGATCCTTGTGATTGGGCCACCTGGATAAATCTTTCCAGCTCAAGATCCTTAACTTAACCACATCTGCAGAGTCGCTTTTGCTGGGTAAATAACATATTCACAGGTTCTGGGAGTAGGACATGGACATCTTTGGGCGGGGGGTGCATTTTTTGGCTCAGTGTTTTCCAAATGAGTGATCCACAGCGTCCTGGCACTCTGTGGTTTATGGGGTGGGGAGGAGGAGCCATCTCTGAAGCCCACCCACCTTCAATCGTGAGAAACTGTGTTTTTGTCTCTGGTATCTATTTGGGTTCCATGAGAGGTTTCATTTGAAGAAGAAGTTTGAAAACCGCAGATGTGGTCCAATCCCTTTAGAATGAGGCCCAGAGAGGGAAGGTAATTCACCCAACAATGAACAGCTAAAAATGGCAGATCCAGTGCTAAACTCTGGTCTCCTGACTCCCAGTCAAGTGCCCTTTTTACCAGCCCCTCTCAGGGATAAAAGACCAACCAAATTAAGAAGGGGTGCATATGTGTGTGTGTCTTTGTTTATCGGCACAACGATCCTGAGTGAAAAGCAGGGGGATGTTGTTTTTTTGCCCCAATTTCTCGTGAGGAAGGCCCTGTCTGGTGAGACCGGGGGGGGTTCCTGGAGTGTCACCTGGCTGAGGCCTTCAGACAGGTCCCCATTCCCCATACGTGGCCTCTCCCTCCTGTCCCCTTATCCGGCTCCAGCTAATTGAAATAGGTGGCGACTCAGACACTCAGCCACATTCCTGCTCTGGGGCTTCTGGGCCGCAGATTGTCGTTAAATTAACTGTGAAGATTTTCTGTGCTGGCTGGGAGGCAGTGACGCAGGGGACACGGTGGGCCTCGGGAGCTATCATCTGCTCCTCTGGCCCAGCTCAGAGCAGCTGCCCTCCGCGCCTGGAGATGCGATAATTTAATCGGGGGCACTGCCTCGTCCATCCTGGGCTGGGCACAGACACACCGTCCAACCTCCCAGCAGCCAGACGGATTTGCGAAATGGAGCAATTAAATCTAAAGCGAGCTGTCTGAACCGATTTTCCCCCTTCATCTTCAGCCAGTTCTGCAATCCCTCCTCCTGGCATTGTCTTCATTAGGGGCCGAGACAGCCTGGACGGGACTCAGATGGCTGGTTCTAACCTGTGTGCTCTGCGCCCTGAAACGCCAGCTTCTGCTATGCCCCCCACCTGCCTGCATCACTTGGATGTCCCTCTCCTGGCCTCCCCAGCGTCAAAAGCTCTGGGGCACGCCCTGTGAGTTCAGGGGCCGGCGGCCACATCCAGCCGCATAGCTGTGCTGGGCCCGACTCTGGGCCGCCTTTATTTCGAGCTCGATATCAGTGGCCTCTCCTGGAGTTATGCAGGCAGCGCCCCCATTCAGGGCTCCCCTCAGGCCAGAAAGGAAGGATTGTTGGTGTGGTCGGTGCTTCTGTTCCAGCTCCTTTGTGTCTGATGCTTAGGGGTGATGCAGGGAAGGAGAAAGGACTTCTCCCTCCACCAGCTGAGGAAGCTCCATTCATTAGTGTCCTGACACATGGACACTGGGTTGGTGCTCCTCTCATGGAGGCCTGTAGCATTTGTCTGGGTTAAAAGCCCAGGGGCAGAAAGAACAGGGAAAAGAGAGGAGTCTGGAAGAGGCTCTGGCGACATTCTGATGTAGCTTCTTAGAACGAGCAAATGTCAGTACTCAAGATGGGGAAACTGAGGCTCAGAGGGGGCCGGGGAGGGCTCACAAGCATACAGCAGAGGGAGGTGATCAGAACTAGACTCTTTCTTGCTACACGAGCCCTTGGGCACATAGCTCTCAGGCTCAAGCACAGTACCTGGCACACAGTGGGTGCTTAATAACTGTTTGTTGGTTGACTGAATCAATGGGAGCAACAGTGATGTGTCTGAGAAGAAATGGTTACCAGCCCTCAGCCCTTCCAAGTCAGGGCCGTGTTATCTTCATCTCCCTATTCCCAGAGCCCAGAACAGGCCTGGTATGCAGTAGGTGCTCAGGAAAGATGTATTAAATAAGTCAGTGTAATTGGGGGCAGTGTGGCTGGTCTTGAAACAAAGAGTCCACCCCTCCCACATTTATCCGTCGTTTGGGGAAATTAAAGGGAGCCATCCTTACCAGGACTTCTGGTACAGCTGAGGGAAGTTCTGGGAGGGAGGAACGTACTTCAGCACTGGGTAGGGTGTCAGCAAACTCAGTTTCAGTCCCTGTTGTGTGTTGTTAGTTGAGTCCGTTCTATTCTCTGGGCCTTGGTTTCCCCTTTGGTAAAAGGATGGGATTGGGTCAGGTGTCCCCATGGCCCCATCCAGCTCCAACATCTTGAGAAAACTTAGGGGACTCTGGTGAATCCCAGGGGCCTGGGAGCATGGGGATGGGGTGCTGGCTTCTCACCCTGATGGTCTGGGGAGGGTGGAGAGCATCCAGTCTCTTCCCAAAGACTTCCAGGCAAGAGAGTCCGGAGTGGCCTGGTTCTCAGGAATAGGAACCTGGAAGGAAAGTGGAGGTCAGGTCTTGTTTTCTGGGTAGCTCAGGACCAACACCCCAGCTGCCCACGGAAGGAGGGCCTCTGTGTGGGAGCAGGACCAAGTCATCAACTGGACCTTGATGACCCCGAGGCTACTGACATTCCCACTCTACTCGGGGCATGTTGCTGACCACATGGCAAAGTCGTCATTTCAAATGCCACTATTTTTGGTCCTACGGCAGGGGTCACACCTAGGGGAGGGGCTGGGCCCTAGAGGACATTAATGGGCTGATTGGTGTCCACCATGGCCCTTAGAAGGAATTCAGGGTTGGAATTTCAGGGTTAACCCCAAACTGCTCTGTAAGAGCTGAGGGAGGGCAGGTAGTCGCAGTGGTGACCTAAAGATTTGTCCCTGGAATTGCTGAGTGACTCAGATGATCTGCCTTTTATACGTTGAACCAGGTCACATGCAATGACCCTTACATCTTCCCCAGCAATCTTAGGCTCAGTTTTTCTCCTTTAACTCATGCTTGGGCCATACTTCAACTTTTGCTATGTTGCCCCTCATCTAGGCTCTCTCAATAGTATTATCTCAATAGCTGCAAATGCTGAAGTTTAATTATTGTAGTACATGCACGCACAGAAATATATGTCTATATACATATATCCACAAAAGAATAATACACAGCTCTCAGGGCACATGTGAATATGTGGAGCCACACAGCCAGTTCTTTGGAGAAGCTCAGGTTATCTTCAGTGAGGTTGCCCCTGCCGTCCAGCACATTCTCTGTCTCTGTGAACAGCAAGCACGACAATTCACCGAGAAACCCAGAGTCCTCCGTCACTTACTTGCACACGTGATTCACCACCAAGCCCTATTGATTCAGTTGCCCCCGTGGCTCTGGGATCCCTCCCAATATCTCTTGCTCAGGGACACAGCTGCCTACTCGTGGGCCATTGGCCTCCGCCCTCTGCTTCGGCTGCATCTCTGACTGCTCCCCTCTGGTCTCTGTGGCTCAGCCATTGCAAGGCCTCCTGGTTCCCTGAATATGTCAGGCTCCTTCCTGTGTCTGCCTTCCTCTGCTTGGAGCTGAGTATTTCTCTAACC
This sequence comes from Eubalaena glacialis, assembly GCF_028564815.1. NCBI lineage: Eukaryota > Metazoa > Chordata > Mammalia > Artiodactyla > Balaenidae > Eubalaena > Eubalaena glacialis. The sequence continues at coordinate 12,363,265 of NC_083716.1, forward strand.
AAACTGGATTATTTTTACTGATTCCTCTGGATTCAGCCTAGACATCCCTTCCTCCTCGCTGTCGTCCACATTCCCCACGTTGCTTCGTAGTCTTCATTATAATCGGGTCCACGCCTGCATAGGAGTCTATCAGCTGGCATCCCCACACTTCACCATCACATATCATTGGGCATAAAATGTGTTTCTTCTGTTCCCCCAATATACGTGATGCTGCATAGAGTTTCCTTGATCTTTGGGAGGCAGGGTAGGGTTGTAATTAGGACTGTCTCTAGGTTTGGATCCTGGCTCTGTTACTACATAAAAAGTTGTCAAGGACTTCCCTGGTGGTGCAGTGGTTAAGAATCCACCCAGCAATGCAGGGGATACTGCCAATGTCTGGGAAGATCCCACGTGCTGCGGAGCAACTAAGCCCGTGTGCCACAACTACTGAGCCTGCGCTCTAGAGCGCGTGAGCCACAACTACTGAGCCCGCGCATCACAACTACCGAAGCCTGCTCACCCTAGAGCCTGCGTGCTGCAACTACTGAGCCTGCGTGCAGCAACTACTGAAGCCCGTGCGCCTAGAGCCTGTGCTCCGCAACAAGAGAAGCCACTGCAATGAGAAGCCCGTGTACCGCAAGGAAGAGTAGACCCTGCTCGCCCCAACTAGAGAAAGCCCACGCCCAGCAACGAAGAACCAACGCAGCCAAAAAAAAAAAAAAAGTTGTCAAACTCTGTGTCTCAATTTTATCATCTGTAAACGGGCATAAAAATAGTATCCATCTCATAGGCTTATGAGAATTAAATGAGAAAACACATATAGAAAGTGTTTAGAATAGTGTCTGGCATTCTAGAGTAAGTGCTCACTTATTATAACCTATTGTTTTCCTTCTTATTGTGTCGAATTCAGTCCTGACAGATATATTCCCACAAGTAATATTACTGGATCAAAGGTGAGAAGGTTTTTATGGCTCTGGAAATGTTTTGACAAATTGCTTTTGAAAAGACTGTGCCTCTTTCACCCCCATCAACATGCTCGAGCAACAGCTGGTTGCTTTGTCCTGTCTTCCTGCATAGTATATGCCATAATTCAAAGTGCCGATCTTAGAAGATGAAAATCATGATGGACTCCATCTCTGGGCTTTGGGACCCTCCACCTGCTCACTGCCATTCAGCTCAATCCTCCGCTCCCAGCCTAGAGGGCTCCCTCTTGCCTTGAGTGTGCCCTGTCCTGCTTGGCACTGCATTCTTCTGTAATTGTTTGGCACCATGATGATTTATTGAGATATTAACTTACGTATTGTTCTTACTGTGATGACTATCATTCTGTCCCCATTTCAAGATGGCAGCCAAGCTTGTTCCCTCCCACTCCTGGGTTTCATGTTGCAAGGTACTGTGGGGCCCACAGGCAGGCTGGGGGTGGGGGCAGGGCAGGGGCGAGGAGATGATGTGGGGCACTAACCCGACCACTGGGGCTGCCTGTCAGGATTCAAGCCCCAGCTGTTGAAGCACTGGGAGATGGGACCAGACGGCAGGTGGTGACGTGGAGTCAGGGAGAGCTGCCTCAGGGACCTGGGAAGGCAGGGGCTTTATCTGTTTCATTCCTTGTTGGCTTCTGAGTACGTAGCACAGTGGTAAGTGTTTAAAAATACTTTTCGAGAGACTTCCCTGGTGGCGCAGTGGTTAAGAATCCGCCTGCCAATGCAGGGGACATGGGTTCGAGCCCTGGTCTGGGAAGATCCCACATGCCGCAGAGCAACTAAGCCCGTGCGCCACAACTACTGAGCCTGTGTGCCACAACTACTGAAGCCCACGCGCCGCATTGAAGAGTAGCCCCTGCTCTCAGCAGCTAGAGAAAGCCCATGCCCAGCAACTAAGACCCAACGCAGCCAAAAATAAATAAATAAATAATTTGCAAAAATGACTTTTCGGATGAATGAATGGATGGCTCTCTGTTGAGGGCAGGACCTCTATGGGTGGCTATGAGCTTGAAGCCAGGGTTCTGGTCAAGGGCCCTGGGTTCAGGGTGGGGCTTGCTTTGGAGGGAGTGGAGGAGCTGGGCTCCAGAGTAGGGGTCAGACTAGACACCCAAGCCTAGGAGTTCCTACAGTCATGGGAAGAGGAGAGGAGGGGATGGTGGAACTTGGGACCCAGGAGTGGTACTGGTCTGGCCCTTGGCAGGCTTGCCGGCGGTCATTCTAGGCCATGCTGGAGTCGCCCCCAGTCATGGTCATCGTATTCCAGCCTTGACCCTTGGTATGGGTGGTAGCAGCATGACCGGAGAAGGCGAAGGCCCCAAGGGCGTCAATCAGGACCGGTAACTGTGGTGGACACGACTGTTGCCCCCACAAGCTTGGCTGTGTAAGAAGTGCCCCAACACCTCTTTAAAACCATGTACTTTGACTCTAAGCCCCTCGTCCTGCTGGGCTGGTGAGGACTTCTGACCTGATTGGGGCTCCTTCCCCTGGTCTGTGGCGTGTGCAGGTCCCAGGGGTCTCGTGCTGAGCAAGGTCTCCTGTAGCCTTTACTGCTGCCCACACTTGGCCTTGTGGGTCCGGGTGCCTCAGCCAGCCCCGGCCAGTCCTTGGGTGATCCTCACGGTCACTTCCCCCAGAGGTCCTCTGGGCTGCTTTGGGGCTGCATCCAGAACCTGCAGACCTCCATCTCCCTGCCTGCCCCCGCAGGCAGCTCCCCTCCCCCAGTTTCCTGCCCGTCCTGTTCTCCCCTCTTCAGAGACTCAGCTTATTCTTCCCACCTCCTGGATCATCTAGCAGCAGCCACTCGATGAGCTGGGCTCTCGTGGAAGCCCAGAGATTTTCCACAAGCAACCTTTATTGCAGGCCCTGGGTACACGGGCTACCTTTGAGCCAAGGCGGGGGGGGTCCTCGGGCCCTGGCTACCTTCTTGGAGGGGGCGGGTGGGGGCAAGTAAGAAAAATGCAGCAAGAACAAAATGCAGATTAAGATCTCAGCAAATTACCTTGTCATCCCAGCGTCGGCCATTCTGGACATATGTAGGAGTTTCAGAAATTTGTGCCAGTTGATGGATAATTCAGCGCCCCCCGCCCCCCAAAAATCTCCTGACTTTATAGATAAAGGGAGCCTTCTGTGTGTTTTTTGGTTTGTTTTGGTGAGCAGAAGACTTGAGAGAGTCTGAAGCACTGTTTACGGAGGCTGAATTCAGCTTGTGCTGCCCAGAACTGTCCTGGAGACTGCGGGTTGGTTAAAATGTTTATAATTAAGTTAATATTGCATTGTCATTTCAGGTTTCAAAACTGGGAGATCTTTAACCCCTCTCCCCTCAAAAAACCCCTCAAATCCACCACTAAATTACAGTCAGCACTGATTTAAAAGAACAGCATGAAATCATTCATCAGGCAACAGGCCCAACAAATCTGAGTTGTTTATTCCTAAGTCATTTAATAGCTAATTACATGCTGCATAATGTAAAAATGCAGCAGGGCTCCATTAAGAATAAGTCCATCGTTGCGAGGCACATTACAGAAATTCAAGTTTGGCATTCCCCCACTTTCTTTTTTTTTAAATCTTTATTGAAGTATAATTGCTTTACAATGGTGTGTTAGTTTCTGCTTTATAACAAAGTGAATCAGTTATACATATACATATGTTCCCATATCTCTTCCCTCTTGCATCTCCCTCCCTCCCACCCTCCCCATCCCACCCCTCTAGGTGGTCACAAAGCACCGAGCTGATCTCCCTGTGCTATGCGGCTGCTTCCCACTAGCTATCTATTTTACATTTGGTAGTGTATATATGTCCATGACACTCTCTCACCCTGTCACATCTCACCCCTCCCCCTCCCCATATCCTCAAGTCCATTCTCTAGTAGGTCTGTGTCTTTATTCCTGTCTTGCCACTAGGTTCTTCATGGCCTTTTTTCTTTTTTTCCTTAGATTCCATATATATGTGTTAGCATACTGTATTTGTTTTTCTCTTTCTGACTTACTTCACTCTGTATGACAGACTCTAACTCCATCCACCTCATTACAAATACCTCCATTTCATTTCTTTTTATGGCTGAGTAATATTCCATTGTATATATGTGCCACATCTTCTTTATCCATTCATCCGATGATGGACACTTAGGTTGCTTCCATGTCCTGGCTATTGTGAATAGAGCTGCAATGAACATTGTGGTACATGACTCTTTTTGAATTATGGTTTTCTCAGGGTATATGCCCAGTAGTGGGATTGCTGGGTCGTATGGTAGTTCTATTTGTAGTTTTTTAAGGAACCTCCATACTGTTCTCCATAGTGGCTGTATCAATTTACATTCCCACCAACAGTGCAAGAGGGTTCCCTTTCCTCCACACCCTCTCCAGCATTTATTGTTTCTAGATTTTTTGATGATGGCCATTCTGACTGGTGTGAGATGATATCTCATTGTAGTTTTGATTTGCATTTCTCTAATGATTAATGATGTTGAGCATTCTTTCATGTGTCTGTTGGCAATCTGTATATCTTCTTTGGAGAAATATCTATTTAGGTCTTCTGCCCATTTTTGGATTGGGTTGTTCGTTTTTTTGTTATTGAGCTGCATGAGCTGCTTGTAAATCTTAGAGATTAATCCTTTGTCAGTTGCTTCTCCCCCACTTTCAGTGACTGTGGACTGAGGCTTTTGGCAAGTGAGAGACCCGGAAATAGAATCACTGTTTTTATAACAATCTTGTTACCTTTCATGACCATTTTCTCCCCTTAAGTGCAGCAAAGTATGGAAATATTGCCGTGCTCTTTGGTGCAATTTTCCTACTGTGATTTTTTTTCTTTTTTTGTTAAAAGCCCCAAGAGAGTGCCTTTCTCTACCTGCTTATTTGCTACTGTCAAAAGAGAGCAAAATTCATGAAAAAACTCAACTGTCAATCCCCAACAAGTATGCAATTATTTCAGGCTGGTGTTTTAAGCAAAAATGGTTTTCATGGCAGAAACTTCCTTCTATTTTCTGAACAGGGGATTCGGGTGGGGAGGTATGATTTTGCTTCCAGCTGTTTCACTTTCTCTGGGCATCTCCCAGCAACACCCGTTCTAACACACAGAGGTGAATTCCCACTCGCAGGGCCGCGACATTAGGCTGAATTAAATGCCAGTTTTGGTGCCCTTTTGGGCATCACTTGGTGGGGTGGGAGCCCCAAATAATTCCTCTTCCTGCCTCCCAAAGCCCATCATTCCAGGTTGTTACACCGGGGGCTGGGCAGCAAATGACAGAAGGACTTGGAAGGGAGGAGAAAATAGATGATCCTGTCCCCACCATAATACAGGGAGGATATATGAAGGGAAGTAAGTGGTAATGTTCTTGAAAGATAAACAATTGACTGCCTGTCACCAATAATTGATGACAGAGATCCTGAAGAATGTGGCCATGATAAAAAATACATATGAAAGTGTACACACACCATATTCTCCTGACATATCATTGCTTTCCTCTTTGCAAGAATCTTTGCAGGATCAAATTAGAAGCACTATTTGCTGAAAGGCAATATTCTCCTCTCCAGGCTTGTGAAAGCAGAGCTCCCTGTCTCCCGGGGAGCCTTCGTTTGACTTTCATCTTGATATTGAATTTAAGCGTCGTATTTTATGATAAGTGCATGCAGCCCCTGGCCCACCTGGTAATAACTACTGCCCCACAGAGTGGAAGTTTCATTCACCAGAAGGGCTAGGAGCAGACTCGTCTGATTATTTGAACTACAGTATTAATTAACTAAAATCTTTCTCTGGTTTGAACAGTCCTTGGTGGGATTCTTCCTAAAGTGCATTTGCTTGCTTTGCTGTCTTGCTCTGTGTTAAGAATACCATCGTGAACAGAATTGAATTCCTGGGGGAAGAGGGCTTCCTGTGGTTCTGCATGGCTTAGAGGGCAATGCTGAGACCAGCAGGTGGGCGCTAACATCAGTTCCCTGGGGGGCAGGCAAACTTCCTACCCCAGAGAGCTCTCTGAGAATAGAAATATTGGGCCGCCTTAGGAGGTAGGTAATGAGTCCCCGATTACTGGGGGAAACTGTTGGAAGGGCTACTTACCAATGGCATCACTGAATCACGCAACCTTTAAATTTGGTGACACCATGACCCACCCATAGCCCGTCATCCTTACCTTGTTAGAGCAAGAAGAACCAATTTCCAACAGTCAGCACCTGAGGGCATTTTTGTGGCATTGAAATCATTTTGCTTGCCCATTATGCTTTTGCTGGAAATGCTGGGGAATTCATGCCCCCTACCCCCGTGGCCCTCAACCAGTGACTGGTGGGTATAAATATCCCGGCTCCCTCACCCTTCTAACTCTGGGGTTTGTGTCTATACTGGCTCCCAGAGTTTCCCCAGGGGGATTATGTCTCAGTCACCTGCAGTGGCAGCCGTCTTGATAAAGCAACATTTATGGGTTAGGATTAGAGTTAGGGTTAGGGATGCCTTCCCTTCTCGGCCTCACATCCCTCCTCTTCTACTCATCTGTCCTTTACTCCCCAAAACACTATACATCCTTATCACAAGGTCTGCTCCTGGGGGAGCCCTGAGGAAAAGATAACGACTACCTTTTCCGGACAGCATAAGGGTCCATGGCCTGACAATGGGGCATCTTTGAAATTGGGTCTGGTGAACATGGTCCGGAACAACCAGACACCATACTGTGAGGGACCTTCTCAGCCCTGATGAGAAGAGAAGTAATTCTCTGATATCCCACGCCTGCTGTCCTCACACCCTTTGCCTTTGCAGCAGGGCCCTCACGGCCCCGCCATCTGCCCTGCTACCCGCTGCCATCCCGCCTGTGTTCCAGGAGACTATGCCCTGGCTTTGTTTTCTCAGGACCCGTCTCCACCGTGTACCCGCATTGCTTCAGAAATGAGGAACCCATACTTGGCACCACAGTCCTTCCGGGTGCTCTGGGCCCACTTCCTGCTCCTGGACATTCCTGAGAACGGCTCCCTGCCCACTCAGGCTTTCTCTTGCCTATTCCTGAGACAGCAGTTATTCTGGCCATCTTCTGTTTAGCTGCCAGGCTGTGATACTGAGAAGACTGCAAGGCCAAAGGAGCACCATTCTGAATATTGACTTTTTTTTTTTAATTGTAGATTTAAGGACAGAAGCATCAGGAAAATGGGCTAAATACATCCTGGCCTCAACTGTCTGTGAATGCATTTAGAACCCTCCCTTCCTTCCTTCCTTCCTTCCTTCCTTCCTTCCTTCCTTCCTTCCTTCCTTCCTTCCTCCCTCCCTCCCTCCCTTCCTTCCTTCCCCCCCTTCTTTCTTTTTTCTTCTTCATTTAGATTTCATTGTGTTTGTTTCCTTACCTTAAAAGAATTCTGCTTAACTGAAGCTCCTCAGAGCTGAGCATGCATGAGTTCCCAAGTTCTAGCTTTGAGAATGTGTCTGTGTTTCTGAGTATCATAGGCAGTGCCTGTCTCTGGGTGTTTTCACAGCATGAACAGCCCTGAGGCAGCTTCTTGTTCAAGGACTGGGGGAGAAATACTTGACTCAAACACAGTAAGTCAACTATAAATGCCGTGCTAAGTTGCAGATGTGGGCCTCGTCCCTAAAATGTGTGGGTGACACATTTCTGAATGCTTCTGCCTTCTCTCCGTGGTACCCAAAGTGTGCCCCCCTCCACTTGTGGTGCATCAGAATTGGAGGACCTAGCCTGTTTGTCTCATCATGATTTACGGCCCTTTACGTGATGTTAAATGCTCCACTTCATACTAGCCTGGAAGAGGTCTGATTTTCCTGGCTAACTAGTTAGTCTCTTTGGTAGTATTTGCCTTGTCTATCCCAGAGAGTCTTTTTTTTTTTTGGCTGTGTTGGATCTTTGTTGCTGCACGCGGGCTTTCTCTAGTTGTGGCGAGCGGGGCTACTCTTTGTTGTGGTGCACGGGCTTCTCATTGCGGTGGCTTCGCTTTTTGTGGAGCACGGGCTCTAGGTGCGCGGGCTTCAGTAGTTGCGGCCCACGGGCTCTAGAGCACAGGCTCAGTAGTTGTGGCGCATGGGCTTAGTTGCTCCATGGCATGTAGGATCTTCCCAGACCAGGGATCGAACCCACGTCCCCTGCATTGGCAGGAGCGCCAGCAGGGAAGTCCCTATCCCAGAGAGTCTTATCCAAGGCATGGACCTCAGCATATTAACACAGTTCCAGTGAGGAAGGACCCCTTCATTTCTGTTAGTGTAGATGGGGTTTTTCTTTACTTCCCTTCATCTGCTAGAAGGTGCCCAGTAGGCTGGTCATTTTAAACTTGTAAAAACAGCATAGCATTAAAATAGACACTAAAGAACTTTTTTTTTTTTTTAATTCTCTTAATCTTCTCCCTTCCCAAGGCAACGCTTTTTATTTTTGCGCGTTGTGATGTCAGGCTGACCCCATGTCCAACATGGCTTTTTCTCTTCACATTCTATCTGAAATGTTTTTCCATGTTTCTACGGAGACTTCACAGTGATTCCTTTAATGGCTGCAAAATCTGTGTGCTGGTTTCCTGAACTGCTCCTTTGCTCTTGGTAATCGAGGAGCTTTCCAGTCTTGGGCTCCTGCAGTGAACATCTTCACAAAGAAAACTTTTTGTTTTCATTTAATTACTCCCTTAGCATATAGTCCACAAGAGGAATTACTGGGCCAAAGGGTGGAGATGCTCCTCTGGCTTTTGATAAACATTTTGACACTGCTTTCCAGAAAGGGAATCAATGTACTCTGCCATCCCTGGGGGCTCCATGCAGCCTGTTAGAGGCGCGTGTGCAGAAACTAGTCTATAAGGATTCCTAGCTCTCTCTTCTGTTCAGAGCCTCAAAAATCATCCCCATCCTCCTGAGGAAGTGTTGGAAATGACATCTTCAACAACAACAAAAAAACCTACAAGAAAAAGACAAACAAAAAAACCCAACTCTGGCATCACACACTACCTAACGAAGACGTAAGTGCCCCTGAGGGTTAATGATGATACTTTTTAGGACACACACTTGGGTGCTAGACAATGGCTTGCTCTCTCATTATTTTCTTAGTTCTTCTAGCAACTCTCCAAGGTGGGTATTTATTATCCCCATATAAAGATGAGCAAACTGAGGCCCCGAGAGATGAAGTAACTTGCTTCAGGTAATGACTAGTGTCAGAGCCAGGGTTGAATTTTCATCTACCTTGCTTTATAGGAACAAAAATTGTGATGCCAGCGTACTTAAATGTGTATTTGAAGGACACATCATGAAGATCATCATCAGCTTCAGTGCATCTTTGTGAAAAGGACTGTGGCTGTGGGGATGAGACAGTCTGAGGGTCAGCCTGAAGCCGATTCAGTCTAGACTCATAAGCCCAGGTGAAAAAAACTCACAGGCACAATGACACAGAGTATGGCTGATCAGGGAAGCCCAACATCAGCTAATAATCTGCAAGTGCTATAGCCTAAGTGAACCCCTAATTGGGGAAGTCAAAATAGTTTGGGGAGTCAAGGAAGGCTTCCTGGAGGAGGTGTTGTTTGAGCTGCAATTCAAAGGATAACAGAATCTAGAAGAAGAGTATGGTGGGAGAGGTGGGGAGACCATTCTAGCAGGGAAGTAGTGTGTGCAAAGGCCCTGTGGCTGGAGAGAACTAGGCACTTCTGAGAAACTGAGAGAAGGCTCATGTGGCTGCAGTGCAGAGCAGGCATCCTTGTGTCTTCTTACCTCGTTGTACCAGCTTCCATGGGTCGACAGAGCAGGGGCCACAGGTGTGCTCCCCTTCCGCGAGGGGCTCTGGATGGTGATGGGAGCGCAGGCTAAGGGTAGGTCATTAGGGAGCATGGTAGACAGGGTACATTAGCTTCTCCAAACTTGTGTCTGCCTCATTCCAGTTCGGGAGGTTGGAAAGTTGAACCCCACATTCTCCAGACTCCCTGACAGCTCCCATTCTGGATGTGAATCAGGTCCTGTCAATTAGACGCAGGCATGAATGATTTGGACAGGGGAACTGTGGCAGAAGCCTTCTTCCTGCCCCCCTTAGGCTGTTTTCTGATGCTAAACAAGGTCATGGAAGTGTGAGGATTTCTGCAGCCATGATGCAAAGCCCATTCCATAGCTTCCCGGCTGTGGAGAGAGTCCTGGTGGCAACAGCAGTAGCGGTGGTGGCCTCAGGGGGCAAAGGTCCCCTGGTGGGTCAGTTCTATTTGGGCGTCAGTCCTGGAGGCCAGCCTAGAAAGCCTCCTCTAGCCCTTCCAGGAAATGTATCTAATTCCTGGTCTTGAATCCCTTCCTGTTAAGATGCTCTAGGGCACACTGTTGATGCCCCCCACCGACCACCTGGGTTCACATGCGCTGTGACAGTTCCCAGCTTCCCTCCTGAGTGCCTGCATCAAACTTGTTCTCTGATTGAGGGCTTTTTCCGGCACCTGGAATTCACTCTGCTAAATACAGGGGCAATCCAGGGGGTGAAGGTGTGAATTTCCTGGGGCTACTTTCAGCCACTGGAGCATGGGATTTGGTAAGTGTCCCACTTTCTGCCCCTGTGGGAAAATTCTAGGACATGGTCCACATGATTTCTCAGAGGGTCTTCAGTGAGACTGAGCCCTAGTTACCCACAGCAGTAACCCACTCATGACTGATTTTCTTCCGCTATCCTGTTACACTTTCCCCACTTCCTTACTTGCATTTCCTGGGACCACCTCTCGAATGAACCACCTGCACCTCAACCCTTGCCTCAGGGTCTGCTTTGAGGGGAGCTCAAGGAAAGACAATTAAATGCCTCTAGAAGTTTCTATTTTTGTGTGTGTTCCAAATCTGGCTAGGACAGAGAGGCACAAAAGACTGATTTACAGACACAGGAATGGATACTTTTTAGGACAGAGAGGTACAAAAGACTGATTTACAGACACAGGAATGGATACTTTTTAACTAAGTCAAACATACTCCAGGCAATCACATCACTGTGCTTTGAATTTATATCCCCAGGCTTTTAGCCTTTTAGTTACAAGATTGGTTTCCCAACACATTAAAATAAATTGCTGAGGTTGTATCTTTGTCAGTCCATCCATCCATCCATCCACCCACCCTTTCATCTATCCAGCCAGCAATCATTTATCAGACCTCTGCTTGGGCCCAGTGTGGTGCTAGAGGCTGAGGATACAGAAACTAATTAGGCTTCCTGCCTGTCAGTTACTCACTGTGATGATCCTACAGCAAATATGGTTCTGCCGTCTTGAGTGCCACTCGGATTTCTGCACATAATGCATTTAGCATGGCCATATAAACTCAACACTAATGCCAACTAGTGGTCTTATCATATAAACATACTAATCATAACATTTCCATCTATCCTGAAAAGTGTCTCCAACATTCAAACTGTGTCTCTATTTTATTAAAATGCCCTGTATTAAGACACTGCTTCTAAGGAACTAAATTTAGTTTGAGAAACTGCTCTCAATTTTGAAGTCATTAAATGTAGCCTTTTTGTGTGTGTGCATATGACAGAGAAAAATTACAGGCAGCAGTGTCTATATTGAAAATCCTGCATTAGATTGCCATCAGTTGCTAATGATGCATCATAATTATCCTTATAGGGTTAAGCTTTTCTCTTTTCTCTTCTACCTGCCTTGCCGAGATAACCTCTAAGGATGTCCTGGAAGACGGTGGGGCTGAAATTCAAAAGCTTTCATGACAACTGAGCTCTCCACGCAATTCATTATGTTGGAAAGATGGGGAGGAGAGAGTTGTCTGCAGAGATAATGACTGCAATTTCCAGTCCGTTCTCCTTGCAGCCAGATCTTGGAGGCAGCCCATGGACGAGTTTCATCAAGCAGACCCTGCTGATCTCTCATCCCTCTGGGAAAGGGGTGTGTACTGGGAAAGAGGTTGTGTCTGGCTCAAGGAGGAGCAGGCTGAAACCCTGGTAGGATGGGCCAGTTTGTGGGGGGAATGGGATAGGGAAATAAAGCGGGGCTCATCCCCAGAGTGCTTGGTTCTAGGGATCTTAGGTGTGGTTCTGGCTGACATCAGTGTCAAAGGGGCTCACTCCAGATGGTGGGCTGGGAACAGGAGATTGACTCCCAGCCTAGGCAACAGTTCTGTGCTTTCTCTGTATCCCCAGCTTTGAGCCCAGAGCCAGGCAAAGCAGGAGCTCAATAAACATTTGTTGTTTCACTGAGAAAGCACTGGTATACGATAACATGCAGCGAGGAAATCAGCCAAGCATGGTTCCCATGGGAAATAAAGTCGCGTTCTTCTCCAGTACCTGCCTATGGAATGAGATTCTTGGTAGGCAAATCCTAGCCCGAGTGTTGGACTATGTATGGAGAAGAAGATTTCCTGTGTTTGTGGCAGACATCCCCAGCAAGCAGTGCCCAAGGACAGAAGACTTCCAAGGACGGGGGATGCTACTGTTGCTGCATCTCTCATAATAGGCTAAAACCGGTGAAATCCTGTGTGGTCCCCAAAGGAAGCCAAACCAAGCTTTAAACACAAAGGGGGTGTTTCCTCTCACTGGAAGGCGGCAGGTGTCACACATGCCATGTCTGCCGGGGAAGGTTTTCATTCACACTTTCAAGGCTGTTTCATTTTCCTTCCCAGCCCTGCTACCCTCCTTCCTTTGTCCCCCTTTCATTTGTCACCAGTGTGCCCTTGGCAGGTTCTCAAGGTTATGGCCACCGTGGGAAGAGTGGCCTTGCCTGATTACAGTAGGGAAAAGAGAACACTGAAAAACTACAGAAAGTAGCATGACAGCAAAAATTAGAAGAATTATTAAATTATTATAAGCATTTGAAATCTTCCTTGAGCCGCCCTCCTTCAAAACAAGAATCATTTATTTGCTTTATTGGCCAATGGCAGAGGCCATTATCTGTCCTGCTAAATCAAGTCTCTGCTTTCTTCTACAGTAAGAAGAAAAGCAATTTTCATTGAGCACAAAGCTGCTTGGAATAAAGACTGCCTTTCCTGGTCTTCCTTATAGCTAAGTGTGGCCATGTGACTAAATTCTAGTCATTTAGATCCAAGCAGAAGTGATGTGTTTGACTTCCTTTCTTTCCTTTTCTTTCATTATTAAAAAAAGCAAGTATAATTCACATACGGATCTTAGCTATACTGTTCAATGAAATTTGACAAATGTATACATACACTTCAATCAAGATAAAAAACATTTCTAATACCCGTGAAAGTTCCCTACATCCAATCAATTAATCCTCTCTGCCTGCTTCAGTCTGGACAGCCCCCACCCTGGGCTAACCATTGTTCTGATTTCTAACACGTAGGTTAGTTTTATCTGTGCTTGAACTTCAACTGTACAGTATGTACCCTTTGTATCTGGCTACTTTCACTCAGTACAATGTCTGTGAGATTCATCCATGTTGTTCTTTTATCAATTGTTCATGCCTTTTTTACTGCTGAGCAGTGTTCTCTTGTACAAATGTGTCACATTTTACTTATCCATTCATTCGCTGATGGACATTTGGGAGGTTTCTGGTTTTGGACCATAAGATTAAGGCTGCTGTGAACATTCTTGTATAAATCTTTTTGTGGACATGTTTTCGTTTGTTTTAGGAATAGGATTGCTGGATCAGTGGGGAGGGGTATGTTTAACTTCATAAGAAATTGGCAAAGAGTTTTCCAAAGTATCTGTTCTACTTTACACTTCCGCCAGCAATGTATGAGAGTTCCAGTTCCTTCATATTCTCACCAACATTTGGTATTATCAGTCTTTTTCATTTTAGCCATTCTGACGGGTGTAATTTGGTATCTTATTGTAGTCTTCATTTGCATTTCCCTGTTGACTGATGAAGTTGAGCACATTTTTACATGCTTACTGTCTATTCAGATGTTTTCTTTTGTGAGATGTCTAAGTGTTTGCCCATTTTTAAATTGAGCTGCTTTTTAAAAAAAAAAAAAACCCTAATTTATTGAGGTATATAATTTACATGCACTAAGATGCATCCATTTCTGTGTAGAAATCGGAAGTTTTCACAAATGTTTGTACTTGTATAACCACCATGACAAGCATGATGTAGAATATTTCATCATATCACCAAGTTCTCTAAATGCCTCTTTGCAGCCAATCTTCCTTCTCCCTTCCCACTGCTAGCCTTGGGCAGCCACTGATGTGCTTTTGCCATTATAGATTAGTTTTGCCCTTTGTAAAATTTCAGATGAATGGAATCATACAGTATGTATTCTTTTGTGTCTGACATTTTTTTAAAAAATTTATTTATTTATGGCTGTGTTGGGTCTTCGTTTCTGTGCGAGGGCTTTCTCTAGTTGTGGCAAGCGGGGGCCACTCTTCATCGCAGTGCGCGGGCCTCTCACTATCGCGGCCTCTCTTATTGCGGAGCACAGGCTCCAGATGCGCAGGCTCAGTAATTGTGGCTCACGGGCCCAGTTGCTCCGCGGCATGTGGGATCTTCCCAGACCAGGGCTCGAACCCGTGTCCCCTACATTGGCAGGCAGATTCTCAACCACTGCGCCACCAGGGAAGCCCAGTGTCTGACTTTTGCTCAGCATATTGTTTTTGAGTTTTATCCATTTAATTGCGCGTATCAATGTATTTTTCTTTTAATAGCTAGGCAACATTCCGTTGTATGGACAGTCCACCATTTGTTTATACATTTACTAGTTGATGAATAGTACATCAACTAGTGGGTTGGTTCCCAGTTTGGGGCTATTTTGGTAAAAGGTCTATGAACATTTGTGTATAAGACTTCATGTGGATATATGTTTTCATTTCTCTTGCATAAAAACCTAGGACTTGAATTACTAGGTTGTATGCTTAACTTTATAAGAACCTACCATATTTTTTTCCAAAGTGATTATATCATTTTACATTCCCTCAGGTATGTGAGTTCTGTTGCTTCGTATTCTTGTCAATGCTTGGTGTTGTCAATCATTTTAATTTTAGCCATTTCAGTGTGAGTGTAGTGGCATCTAATTGTAGCTTTAATTTATATTTTCCTGTGACTAATAATGTTGAGCACATTTCCATGTGTTTATTTGCCATCCATATATCTTATTTTGTGAAATATTTGTTCAAATCTTTGCCCCCCCTTATTGGGTTTTCTTACTATTATTGAGTTGTAAGGCTTATTTATGTATTCTGGATACAAGTCCTTTATCAGATATATATTTTGCATGCATTTTCTTCAGTCAGTGGCTTGCTTAACAGTGTTTTTCAAAAGAGCAGAAGTTTTAAATTTTGATGAAATGGAAGTGATGAATATCCCTTTTAATGGTTTACACTTTTTGTGTGCTCTTTAATAACTTTCTCTACCTCAAATTTGTGACGCTTTTCAAATGATTTCTCCTAGAAGTTTTATAATGTTAGCTTTTATGTTAGGGTCTGTGACCCATCTCAAATTGATTTTTGCATATGGGATGAAGTAGGGGTTGAGGTTCATTTTTTTTTCCCCAGGTGGATGTCTAGTTGTACCAGCATAATTTGTTAAAAGGTCTCTCCCCACATACACACACGGAACTGCCTTAGTGTCTTGTCAAAAATAAGTTGGCAGTATATATTTGGATCTAGTTCTGGAACTTCTGTTCCATTCATATTTTTGCCTTTATGCAAATCCCACACTAACTTGATTGTTGTGATTTTATAGTAAGTTCTGGAACAAGTAGTATGAGTTTTCCAAATTTTTTTCCCAAAATTGTGTCGGCTAGTTTAGGTCCTTCACACTTAACTTGTATATAAATTTTAGAGCAGTTTTTCAATTTCTACAAAAATGGGATTGTTTTGAATCTGGGAAGAATCTATATCCTAACAATATCAAGTCTTTATAATCCATGAACATGGTATGTCATTCCAGTTTTTAGGTCTTCTTTAATTTTTCTCAGCAATGTTTGTAATTTTCAGTGTAGAAGTTAACAAAAGAAGTGTCTTTTGTTAACTTTGCCCCTAAGGAATTTTAAAATGCTATTGTAGGTGTTATTCTTTTAAAATTTTCATTTAACAATTATTTGCTACAAGTATATAGAAATTCAACTGATTTTCCTACATTGTCCTTGTATCCTATGATATTGCTAAATCGACTGTTGTTCATATATTATATTTTCTATTTCGTTGATTTCTACTCTTTATTATTTTCTTCCTTCTACTAATTTTGTATTTTTTACTCTAATATATAGCTTCTTATGGTGGAGGTGTAGATTAGTGAATTAAATCTTTCTTCTCCAATGTAAGCACTGAAGGATATAAATTTCCCTGTAAGTACTCCTTCAGCCACATCCATAAATTTTGATAAATTGTGTTTTCATTATCATTCAATTGGCAGGTGAGAATTCTGCCACTCAATTATCCATGTCATTTATATTAAATTGGAAATATTTTCTAATTTCTCTTGTGAATTCTTCATAATCCATGGATTGCTTAGAAGAGTGTTACTTAATTTCCAAATATTTAGAGATTTTCTAGATCTTTAAATTATTGACTTCTAATTTAACTACCTTTGGTAGAGAATCATACTCTGAATTATTTTAATCATTTAAATCTTTTGAGACTTGTATTATGGTTTAGTATATTTTGTAAATGTCAATTAGGTCAATTTGGTTGATAGTGTTATTCAGATCTTCTATATTCCTACCAGTATCAATACTTTGTCTACTTCTTCTATGAATTCCTGAGAAGGTAATGCTAAAATGTACTTTTATGGTTATGGATTTGTCTATTTCTCCCTTTTCTGATTTTTGCCACATGCATTTTGAAATTATGTTATTAGGTACATATGCATTGAAGATTGTTTTGTGTTTTTAATGAACTGACCCTTTTATCATTATGAATTCTCTCTTTATCTCTCTGGTAATTTTTTTTTAATCATAAAGTCTACTTTGCCTAATAACAGGATAGCCACCTCAGCTTCTTATGATTAGTTCTTTCATGGTCTGTTTTCTCCATCCTTTTATATTTAATCTTTGTAGTTAAAGTGTGTCTCCTGTAGGCAGCAGATAGTTTGGTCTTGCTTTTGTATCTAGTCTGACCATCTCTAGTTTTTAATAGGAGTGTTTAATCCATTTATAAGTGATGTAATTATTGATATGGTTGTATTTTATCTTCCTGTTATTTTTTTCTTTTTTCTTTTTTCCCTGTTTTCTTTTGGATTAAGCAGGTACTTATTTCATATTTTATCTTATATCTCCTATTGGATTTTCAGCTGTCACTCTTTATAATTTTGCAATGGTTTCTCTAGGGATTAAATATATATCCTTAATTTATCATAGCCTACCTTGAATTCATGAATAATGTAAGAACCTTTACTCCTCTCCCATCTTATGTGCTATTGTTGTCATATTTTACTTTTACATACACTATAAATCCTACAATGTATTGTTATAATTTTTTTACAATGTACTGTTATGATTTTTCAGCTCTCGAATTTCTATTTGGTTCTTTTATCAATTCTAATTTTTTTCTTTTTATCTTGAAATAAGCCATATATTCAGACATTATATTAATCTCTTCCTATAACTTATTTAACATATTTATAACAGTTGGTTTAAATTTCTTGTCTGTTAATCCAACAGCTAGTGTTTGTCTGTGGATCTGTTTCTGTTGACTATGATTTTCCTGACTTTTGGTTACATGTTCCTGCTTCTTTGCATGTTTCATAATTTTTTTTTGTTTGGAGACTAAAGTATACTAAAACAAAGTATAATATTTTGTTTTGTTTGTTTTCCAGAACATGCAAACCCACTCCTCTGTCTTGCAGATAGGGTGAGAGGTTCTATCAGTCAGATTCCTCCTTGAGTCTGGTTGGGCCGCAGCCTTCATTAGATTGAGAGTTTACCTGTTATAAGGCCATTTGTCTTCCAGCTTTTCGATCTGGTCAGTGTTTGAATTGGGAGGAGGTTGGATTAGAGTTTCAGATATTTTTGGTTCACTGTGCATTCTCCTCAGGGCCCCCAAATCCAATCACCATGATCATCATGAAGCTGAGTGGGACTAAGTGATTTGTCTCTGCTTACCTGCCCTGTCTTCATGACTCCTTCCTTCCTTGGCAACATTTTTGACAGGGCAGTATTGTTGGGTTAAGTAATTTATTTTTGCATTTGGGGTTCTTTCAGATTCCACATCATCCTGCCAGCCCACACAGTCTGTGGCAACTCTGTACTTTGTAAGTTTGGCTGAACTGGAACTATGTTTCCAAGAATTTCCTTCCTTGTGCATCTAGGTTAGTTTAGGCCATAAGAGACATTTTGCACAAGGCTTGGCAGATAGAAGTGAAGCTGCAGGTACATTGTTGGACATTCTGAAGGTTAGCAAGAGCACCGGGAACGCTTGCCTCAATGGCCAGCTCTCTAGCTCCCATGAGATCCCCTTCTTCTTCTCTGAGTTGTAGGTCAGCTGCACGTGCACCTCTGAGGTGAAGGCTGTTAGCTTTTCCCATAAATCATCCAGAGCATTCAGTTTGGAAAGTGTGAGCGACAGCTGTGGATTCCAGTTTGTCCTCATAATTTCCAGTTCATCCTTGTGATTCCAATTTGTGCTTTCCTTTGTCCACATTCAATTTTCCTTTCTGGCTGCCAGTCTGGCTGACCTCTAGTGATTTCAAGCTTAATACTAGCTACAGAGGCAACAGCCTGTGGGGACTGTCCCACCAGTGCCTCATACTGTGTAAGGTCAAACTCAGGAAATTAATCCTTGATTCTGTACCCTGCTTCTCTGATAGTAGTAGTTCTGTTTCTCTGTTCGACACTGACTGCTACACAGTCATCTAAGGCTAGGTTGGTTCCTCCTCATTCATGGACAGTCTCTCCCCTCAGGGATGCCACATGCATTCCAGACTGGTTCCCCATCCCTTCTCAGGTAGGGCAGCCACTGTGGCCCTCTACTTACCTATGAAATGCTCATTTCTTTTCAGAATTCAGTTCATCGAGGCTTCCTTCTACCCTTTGCTCTTTGCTAGACCCATAGAGAAGTAGGATTTTAATTTTTGTCCAGATTTTTCTCGTTGTTACCACAGGATCAAAAGTCTTTTACATTCTTCTACATCCTAAATATCAGCAAAAGTCTGGAAAATGTCCTTAAAGGGTGGGTGTGGGCCCTTCTCATCCTCTTTCCTCCTTTCTGGGCTGGGAACACACATGACTGGTGCTACATCAGCTGTCTTAGTCCTGGCAACAGAGAGCACTCCTAGCTCTGGCACAGGGCAGAATGGGAGGAATAAGGGAATTGCTATACAAACCCTGGACTGCTGACTTCCAGAATCTTGATATGGGAAACTAAGACCTTGAGTGCTTAAGCCATGGATAATTTTCATTTTCTGATTCATGCAGCCAAACTTATTTCCAGAGCATAGAACCAGCTTCTGGGATTTTGTGGGGCTACTCAGGGTAGGTAGTGAAGGGGAGATTGATAGAAGGTGGAAGCAAGCCAGAAGGCTCTACAAAGACAGAGTAGTTGGGGAGGGGACAGGATGTAACTAGTCTAAAGCCGGGGTGGCTGAGGTGGAATGGGGGCTACGAGGTATGCTGGGAGGTTTGCAGGGAGAAAATGTATATTATTTTTAAGTAGCCTTGGTTTGTGTTGTGTGATGTAGCTTCCCTTTTGATAGTTCCCAAAGAGGCCTTCTGTAATGGACCTACATTTCTTTCCAAAGCTGTAAGGAGTTGGGTCTGGGTTTCTTTGGGTGCAGCCCTGTGCTGAGATG
Source organism: Eubalaena glacialis (assembly GCF_028564815.1). Taxonomy (NCBI): domain Eukaryota; kingdom Metazoa; phylum Chordata; class Mammalia; order Artiodactyla; family Balaenidae; genus Eubalaena; species Eubalaena glacialis. Next base: position 12,382,817 of record NC_083716.1, read on the forward strand.
GGCCCAGTTTTCTTTAGGTTCCAGAAAATAATTTGAAGGGAGCCCTAGGACTGAAGATGATTTGGTTACTGAGTGTCCCCTGGGGAGGGATAGTTCAACAGCGTCAGGGCCACAGAATGTCCAATCTGGAAGGGTCTTGGGCAGCCATCCACCTACACCCCCCTGTTGCAGATGGAGGCAGTATCTGCCTTGATTGAGACTTGCTCTCACTGCCCATTTTCTCCTTTGGACCAGGTTGTTTAATGGCTGGACTTCCCATCTCAGCTTCTCCTAGGAACTCATCCCCTCTCAGCCTAGCTAAGAGTCAACAATCAACAAACTCAACTTTATCTGTATCTCTATTTCCCAAATGGGAATTCAGCCTTGTGAACATGACACACGTGATTTTTATCATTTCTAGGATCTTCATTGAATGACTGGAATGGAAGGGAACTCCCTTGGCCAACCCAGAGGAGGAAACTGTGGCCCATGGAGGGGAAGTGACTCATCCAAGGGCATATAGCCAGTGGGACCTGGGCTGGCATTAGAACTTACAGCTCATAGCTCATGATCCAGAGCACTTCCCATACCCTCAACGCGAGGTGGTGTGGAGCGAGGCAAACAACATTAGAAGCCAGTTAGACTGACTTTTTATCCTGGCTTCCCTCTGAATTATTGTTGACCTTCTTTCCATCCCTTTGGAGGCTTTCCTCTCCTTCGCGGCAGCAGAGAGGTGGAAGGCAGTCGCAGCGGCGGATTCACCCTGACCACAAACACAAATTCCACCGTCTCCCAGCCCTTTCCTGTACTGATGGTTCCAGGTAGAACGGGTGAGGCAACATGAATTCCTAAGAATGCTTTATTTAACTCAGTGGTTCTCAATGGAAGGGGGAGATTTTACATACACACCCCTTCCCCTCCACTTGCCCTGGAATATTTGGCAGTGCCTGGAGACAATTTTGGTTGTCACAAGGGGGTTTGGGATGGAATTGGAGAATGCTACTGGCATCTAGTGGATAGAGGCGAAGGACGCTGCTAAACATCCTACAATGTACAAGACAGCCCACCCCCCATGACAAAGGATTATCCAGGCTGAGCTGGTAATACCCTGATAACGTAACCATGAAAGCAATAGGAGCTGTATCAGGTCTGTGGCACCAAAGAGGCACCAAGCACACAGGCTCAGTACAAGCCCTTTCAGTTACAGCTTAAGTCCATCTCTGATCTCATCCTTCATCCACATCCTAATCATTTCCCCAATGTCCCCCATTCGCAAGTGTGGAACTATAAAGACTAGAACTTCCCGAACTGTAATGTGCATGTGAATCATCTGGCGATCTTGTTAACTTGCAGATTCTGGTTTGGCGAGTCTGGGATGGGGTCCGAGATTCCGCATTTCTGACATCTTGGGTGATGCCAAGGCTGCTGGTCCCCAGGACCAGATTTGAGTAGCAGTGAGCAAGACCACGTGTTGCTCTTCCCCTAATGACTGTTTACTTCTTGCATGTGGCTTTCCTTATTGTATCACTAACATGCTGGGGGCGGCATGTTTTGTCACTGGGATACCCTGGAGAGGGGCTGCCAAGTTCAGTCTCAGCTGGACCCTCTGCTCCGCTGGCTGTATTCCAACTTGGCTCACCTCCTCTCGAGGTTGTAAGAATGTAAACAAAAAGCCCAGGAGATTTGATGGAGTAATGCCGGCCAGTTCCTCCGAGTTATTCTGTCAGCTTTCCCCAATAGCCCCTCTGAATGGACTCACGTAACATATTTCATTTCCACTAACTAAGTCTAATAAATTTCCCTCCTAAAATAAAACATTTTTTAAAAAAATATTTATTTAATTTGGCTGCGCCGGGTCTCAGTTGTAGCACGTGGGATCTTCGTTGCGGCATGCGGGCCTTTCAGTTGCAGCATGGGGACCTCTTAGTTGTGGCTTGCATGTGGGATTTAGTTCCCTGACCAGGGATCAAACCCGGGCCCCCTGCATTGGGAGCGTGGTGTACTGCCCACTGGACCACCAAGGAAGTCCTAAAATAAAACATTTTAATTTTGATGAATAGTACTCAATTCTCCCACCAAATATCAAATATCAATATCTTTAAAATTTCATATATCTCTATAAAAAGAAGTTGACTGCTGCACCCTTAGCTCATGATCAATATTCTCTGTTAACCAACATCAGCAAGTTACTCAACCGTCTGAGCTTCACTTTTCTCACTACTTTGCAGTGTGATAGGCATTATCTACAATCATGCTATCTTTCTCTTGCTAGCTGATCTGGCTTAATCAGATGTGGTAAGATGACAGACATGGAAACAATTGCCTTGAAAGAAGAGTTTATTACTCACAGTTCCCCAAAGAAGGGGCACACAGTGCCCTGCAGGGCCACATGGGGAAGCACCTGGGTGGGCCAGGAGTGAAGGAGTGAAGGGAGAGCATGGTCAGAGCCTTTACTGAGGTTTCCATGGGAAGGAATGGGTGGGCAGGGTAGGCAAGTTTGAGCAAGTTTAGGATTGTATAGTTTGAATAACGTCAGTGGGCTCTGGGCTATAAGGGTGGTCTCTATATGTCTGGCACCTGGCCTGGTGGTGATTTAGGGCAGGGGAAACATTAACATGGTATTAGAAAGCTAGATAAAGGAGGAGGTGGATTTATGGGCTTTGGATTGGTTGGTTTGCATAAGAATAGCATACGGAAGGCAAGTTGTTTGCTGTCTTTAGGAATTAGTCAGCCCTGGGAGGGTCAGTCTCTCCAAGATCAGCAAGGCCCCAAGATGTCAAAGCATTATAAAATACAGAAAATAAAAAATTAAATAAAAAACTTGATTAATACATGGTGTCAAGCATGGCTTTGGTCATTAACACCCCCTCCCTTACAGACTGCTCCTCACCACCTCAAGTGAAGAGACAACTTATGTAAATGCGGTGGCTTCCAACCAGATGGCTGCCCCTATGTCCCTCCTCTGGAAGACTTCTCCTGCTGCCTCTTCTTTGTAGGAAGTCAGTGACAGTGCTGCTTCCAATTCACAGAATTTCCAAATGGCTGTGTAATCATAGACCCATGTAAGCATGAGCCCTGGTGTTCACAGGAAGAGGAGAAAAATCCCAGCTCCTTGCCCCTGTGAAGCCAAAAGACTGCTTCTGCATTTCCTTTTTGTGCTGGTAGAATAAGGCTAATTTTGACTTCCCAGCAGCTCTGACTCCAAGTGAATAACTAGAAGCAGCAAGCAACAGGATTGGGACCTGCTGTTGCAGTTAGAAATAAACAGCATGTGCATGGATTCCAGAGGAAAGCTGCTCTTTGTGGGGGAGGAGAGAGGGGTGGTGGGTACTGGGAACAGACGAATCTTCATCCTGCCTTAGCACTAGGGCTGCGTCTCAGAAAGATAGCTCACAGCACTATAGAACTGCCTTCCTTGTGAAGTTTTAAAAGCTCAAGAGAAGCGATATCAACAAACAGCCATTTGAGGACAGCGGGGGTGTAAGGGGGCTGGTGAGGCAGGTGTCATTATTACCTTGGAGCTCAATGGGACACTTGGGCTGCTGGGCTCCCCGTTGCTGGGCTGCCTCAGGGGAGAGGGGGCCTGCACCCAGTAGGGTGCTTTTGATTGCAATGAACAGATGAACCAACTTAACGTAGCTTCCAGGGTTGTCTGACATTGCACTTCAGAAGGTCATCATGGATGCTTGGTCCTTTCTACCTCTCTCTTCCGCCATCCACAGTGTCAGTTTTGTTCTAGGGCTGGTTCCCTTCTTTGTAGGATTGCTGCCAGCAGCAAGCTGGGCTATCTTCTTCCCCATTTATTTTAGGAAGAGAGAGAAGCTTCCTAGTCTTGTTCTTAAAAGTAAGGAAGCATAAGACATGAAGCCCTAGCAGACTTCTTATCGTGTCTCATTGGCTAGAACTGTTCCCCAGGCCCAGGGGAATGGCATATGCTGATCAGCTTAGGCCTGAGCTCTTGCTCCAGCTGCTGAAGAAGGGAGATGGGATTTCGTTTTCGTTGGGTTTGCATTAACTAAATGGGGCCCACCTGAAGGCAGGGTCAATTCCTGAAACTGAACTGTGGCCACACAGTGGGGGAGGGGGATGGATATCTGGGAGTCAACCACCACGTCGACTGTAGCATCTTATCACTGGAGCCAGGAGATGTGGGCTCAACCACTTGCTAGCTGTGTGACTTTGGGCAAGTGGCTTAACCTCTCTGAGCCTGTTTTTCACATTTTTTTTTTAAATGGGAGAAAAATATGTTTTACTTAATTTTCAGACCGTGAGGGTCAATGAGATATTGGGTGTAAAAGCCCTTTTAAGGTGCACATGTGGGGAATCAGGAACATCTGTCTCTTGACCAGCTCCTTCCAGATAAATTAAGCAGACCATTCCCTGCCTACTAAGAGATGATGGCTCAAGATAGTGCAGAAGCAGAGAGCAGAGGGGTTTACAGATGAGAATGAGTTAAGGGCAAAATACGAAGACTGGAGAAGTGAAAAGAGTCTAAAAAAGTGACGCCGTGTCCTTCTTTGTGCCACTGCTGCTGATGTGAACTTTGATCACTTGGTCCGGACGGTGTCCGTGAGACTTCTCCACTTTCATAGTTAATATTTTCCCCTTTGTAAGTAATTAGCATTTTGTGGGGAAATCTTTGAGACCATGTAAATATTTTGTTTATCCTCAAAGTTTTATCCACAAGTTTTAGCATCCGCTAATGATTCTTGCCTGAATTATTATTATTAATTATTACTATGATGCTTGCCAAATTGAGATTGTCTAACTGTATCATTCCCTATTTTATTAGCCACTGTCCCAGCTTAAATCTAAGAGCCTGAGTCTCATCCTTGGTCTTAAATGGGGCATTTTTGGTTTTCAGTGGAACTAAACTCCTAACCACCTCTGCCTCCTTCTAGACCTGCAGCCAAATAGCTCCAACCTTCAGTTCATTTAATGTTTTATTTTCTTGAGTTTTGGTCCTTGGAGATATTTATTTTGTTTTTAATGAGGGTGTGTCTTTTTAATTTTCTCTTTTTATATTTCATTTGTTATTGCTTTGAATTTGGGATTGGGGCATGATGCTCAATATAGGTACTTGAATGACATTTTGTCTGGATTCCATAAAAAAAGGGAGGTGGTGGTTGCTCAGAGGGATGTCAACAAAAAATTATGTCCTACTTTAGCCAAATATGCCAGGGGGGCAATAGAGGAATGACAAACAGACCACTGGGCAGTGATTCAAGAATCCTTGGTCTTATTTCCTGCAATATCCCCTATCTGCTAACTTGCTGTGTGACACTGGACAAATGACTTAGGCTCTCTGGGCCTCAGTGCCCTCCATTGAAAAATAGTGCTGTTAGACTACTTAACCTCCAGGGTCCTTGTCAGCTCTAGAGTTCCAGGAGTCTACAGGGGATAGTTTAAAACAATGTTCTCTGTTACAGTTGGAAGGACTGTTGAGAGTATTTGTTCAGTTCAGGCAAATGGTAAATGTGTCGGCCACTCTAATGAAATGAGTACATTTTTGCTCTAAATGTCATGGATGTTTATTATCAGATTAAACTACAGCAGACCTAATTTTAGCTCTTCCAATTCAAGTGGAGCAACGAAGATTAAATGTTAGGCATAATTGAAGATGCAGATGTAGTTATATTGAATTATAAACCTCATTAAGTGCAACGTCCCAGGAAGGCCCCTGAGACCAGCTACAAAGGACTTCTAGTAGCAACACTGCAGTTAATAAAATACTGTAAAGTAGATCTCACTCCAAAAATATTATGACTTGGATGCAAGGAGTTTTTAAAAGCATGGTTGGAGTTGGTTTCATGGGTAATTTCTTTGCAGATGGTTGGGAAGGGAAAACTTTTCCTCGGCATCTCCACAGAAGGCTTCATTGGGGCTTGGTGCTCCCCCCTCAATCTCCCAACGTGGGTTCTAGTCTCCTGGGTCAGCAAGAAGGGCAACTTCAAGGTCAGTCAGATTTCATTCCAGAGTCAGTAGTAAGTGGAGTTGGTGGAGAGGGCAGAGGTTTACTACGGACTTGAAAGCCATGTTTTTATATATAAAGAGAGAAAGGTTCTCTTGGTGACATTTTCTTTTCTGTCTGTAAGGATAATACATTATCATTTTACAAATTCATACAATACAGAATAGGATAAAGAAGTAAAAAAATCCAACTACTTCAAGATAATCACTGTTAATATTTTGATGCGTGTATCTCTCCCGCCATCCCTCCCTCCCTCTCTCTCATATTCAACAAAAACAATAGATCCTACCTTAAAACCTGTTTTTCCATCTACTTTTTCATTTAACATGAAGTAGACATCTTTCCATGTCAATAAATATTGATATATATTACCTTTTCTAATGGCTAATGATATTCCATTGTATGGATTTAATTTTTGAAAACCAATCCACCATTACTGAGCACTTAGATCTTTCCAAAAGAAGTTTTCTGTTTTTTAACTATTGTAAATAACACTGTAAGGGACATCCTTATTCACGCATCTTTGCATCTTTATTGGATTACCTCCTTAGGATAAGTTCCTAAAAAAGGATTAGGCAGGGTCAGTTATCTAGTTGCATAATAATGCTGTGCAATGAATGACCTCAAACTTAGTAGCTTGAAACAATAAGCATTTATTTTGCTCTTAAGTCTGGGGGTTGGCAATTTAGGTGGCTCTTGACTGGGCTGTTCTGGGCTTGGCTGGGCTCACTCACATGTCTGTGGTCAGCTGCAGGTTGGGTGGCCTCAGCTGGTCTTGGCTGGGACAGTTCAGGTGGCTCAGCTTTGCTCTGTGGCCCAGACATGTTCTCAGGGCAAAGGCAGAAGAAGAGGGAAAGCAGAAACAAGTCAGGGCTTTTTTAAGTGTCCGCTTAAGACCAGTCCACTAACATCGCACTGGCCAAAGCAAGTCACGTGGCTGAAAGCAACCTTAAGAGGTAAAGATGGGAAGAACCACAAAGTCATGTTTCAAAAGGCTTGGACAGAGGGTGGGGTGTTGATTTGGGGTCCCCCATTGGCAGTCAAAGCACATGCACATTTAACATTTTGACGCATACTTACGCACTGTCCAGCTGATGGGACCTGTTTACACTGCCACCAATGATGATGAGCTACCCTTTGTGGAGTCCTCAGTTAATGGGCCCAACTTCTGCTTCCTGACGGGCATTCTCTGCTCAGGGAGACCCGTCTCTCTCCTCACTGTCCCATGAGCATCTCATGCTGACTTTTCTCCAGGCTCCTGCTGCCCTCTCCTATCTCAAATGTTCTTCCTCCCTCTATCCTACCCATGTCCCACCCACCACACATCCAAATCCTGCACATTTTTCAAGGCTCACCTCTATCAACTCTGCCGCTCCCAGGGATGTTGCCTTCCTCTGAGCTGTTGTAGAGCAGGTAGGGTGACCAACTTGTTCCAGTCTGCCCAAGATTTTACTGGTTTAAAAAACGTAAAGTCCTGCATCTCAGGAACTCCCTCAGTGCTGGGCAAACCCAGCCAGTTGGTCACCATAAGAGAGGGGGTTGGCAAACTTTCAAGGGTCAGACAGTGACTATCTTAGGCCACATGATCTCTGTTTCAACTACTTGGCTCTGCCAATGCAGCATGAAAGCCACCATGGACAGTATGCACCAAATGGGTGTGTCTGTGTTTCAATAAAACTTTATTTACAACAGGCAGTGGACTGTTTGCTCCATGTGCCATAGTTTTCTGATTCCTGCTTTAGGGCTTAACATTTGTTCTGCACAATTTAATCCTACATCATATTTTCTCTTACGTTGCTTCATGTGGATTTGTCTTGTCTCCTTGTTTGGAATGTAAGGGAAGTATAATATCTTGACAGCATGCTCTGTCACTTAACAGCTGTGTGAACATGTCTGGCCTCAGTTTCCTCATCTGTCAAATGGGATAATACATAACGGTATTGACCTCATAGGGATTTCTGAAGATTAAATGAGTTGATCTTTGTACAGCCCCTGGTGTCCCTGGCACATTGTGAGGACTCACTAAATGTGAGCAGCTACCATCACCACCACCACTACCATGATCAACCCATGTGACTTCTGGAGGAGCTAGCACAGTTCTGGTTACAGAAGAGGCTCAATAAATAGAATCATAAAGATAGATGATGTTAAAGACAGAAGGCTCTTCAAGAATGTCTAATTTAACACCCTCATTTTAGAGATGAGCATCGTGGAGTTACTCCTGTGCTGAGGACGGTGGGATGCTATCCATCACAACCGACAGTGCACCCCCCCCCCAAGATGTTACCCACCTTCATCCCGTGGTTACCCATCAGCCCCTGCATGCCCAGAGGCCAAATTCCAGCTTCCATGTCATGGGCAGTCCACGGAGAAGGCCAGCTTTTGTCTTGTTCTCGGTCCCCTGGTCTTTTCCTTGGGATGGTGTTCACTCACCTGAGCTGTGCAGGTGAGGCTCAGAAGAGGACCAACCTGAGGTTGTAGCTGGGAGGTCCAGCACAGGTGGAGTCAGGTGCTAGTAGTGTGTTGAAAGTGGTCAGAACTAAGGCCGTGGGTGCACAGGTGTGCTGGGCTTGCCTCAAGTTGGGGCCTGGCATGTGGTGTGTGGGCAGACACTTGGCTCAGGCAGGCCAGACAGGACCCTGGACTACACCGTGCCCTTCTCTTAGGGTGGGAGGCGAGAAGGGGAGACCCCATGGGAGATGCTGGTCCAGTGACCCCTTTGGTCAAGTCTCTGCCACCTGGTTCTTCTTCAGGTGCATCTCATCGGGATACTTCTTCCATCTTGGTGCTGGTTCAGCTTTGATCTGGGAAAATAAAATGCCAGGCTGCTGGGTCCCCAGCTGCCACCTTCTGCAGCAAGAGTGAGACTTCATGATCCTGCTGGCTCACGCGCACTTCATTTCCCAGTAATTAAACAAGTGGAGATCAAAGCCGACAAATCTCCCCCATCTCTCAGCGCAGTAGATGAAAGGTAAATATTTCCAGCAACAGTTTTTTTTTCCTTATTAAAAGTGAGATGTGAAATGTCTTCTCCTTACTTTGAAGAATACTGATAAGTTCAAGGTCACTCCAGATAAGATATTTAGTTTGACTATCTTTATTATTCCACACCAATTGTTGGTCTTTAAAAAATTGGGTTAACTTGAGGGGCTTGCAGAGGCTAAATCATAGCAAATAAGTCAGAAGACAAAGGAAAGTAAAGAATGATACCAAGATGGTAACTGGTCCGCACTGTGGAAACCTACGCCTTGTGTATTATCTTCTCGTTGCCGGGCAGGTGCAAGGGCTTCTGAGGCCAGTATCTAAGATGGGTCCTGGAGTCCTACATATGGAATCTCAGGCAGATGGCCCGATGCTCTCTCGGCTGGGCTCCAGAAGAGACCATTGAGATCTGCTGTTTTCTTTGTAAACGAAAGAACCCATCCCTAAGGCCATGAATCTGGGGGAGCTGGTCTATCCAACCTGAGTCAACAAATGCCTGCTGGGTGTCATCAGGCTCTTTTCAGTGCAAAGAACAGACCTCCCTTGAACAGGTGGCTACTGTAAAGACACCCCAGGGACTCGGAATCAGAACAGGAATTCGAGTATGGCTCAAGGAGCCCACAGAGCCTTGGGAAGGAAGAAGACAGCCTCTTTCTGCTCTCCGCTGACTGCCCTCCCTGGCTGTTCCATCCTTGCTGCTTCCTCCGCCTTCCACCTGCTCACCGTCTCCCAGGGCTGCTCTGAGTGCAGGTCTCCCCCACGTCCCCTCTGTCCGTCCCTCACAGCTTACCTCTTCAGTCCCTCGTTCTCCGGTTCCAGACTCCAGAGAGAGAGGGAGAGGGAGATCTGACTGACCTGGGCTGTCGTGTGGAGTGAAGTCACAGGTTCCTGGCCAGGCTGGGGGTGTTCCAGGCCACGCCCCCATCCAGCTAGCTGTAAGGGTGGGGCCTTGTCCCCAGAGTCACACGGTAAAAAAATGCCAGCGGCCCCTCAGTGGCAGATGTGGGTGTGAGATTCTCCTCATGAGGGACCCTGGTGGTGTGAGGCTGCGATGGGCGTTTTAAGGGGTGTCAGAGCGGGACCAAGAGGCTGATGGCTTGGGTTGGACTCTTGGCTGGCTTTTTATCAGCTGTTTTGTTGGTTGGTTTGTTTTTGAGATGTAATTCACATAACATAGTATTCACCGTTTTAAAGTGCACAATTCAGTGGTTTTCATTATATTACCAAGGTTTGGCGACCATCACCACTGTCTAATTCCAGAACATTTTCATCGCTCTCTGCACTCAGGGATTTTCCCGGCGGTCCAGTGGTTAAGGTTCCGTGCTTCCAGATGCCCGGACGAGGGATGGAGCTGGGAGATGGCGTCCGGGGCGGCTCGCTGGCTGGCGTTGGCATCCGTCGGATCTGGGGCTTTCCGGGGCCGGCTGAGCCTGAGGAAAGGTGGTGAGGTCTCCGACGGACGACGGACGACGGACGGGGCGGCTCAGTTCGGAGTCTGGTACCATGAGGTCAGTCATCGCTACTCTCAGCGGCGCCATTTTGCCCAAACCGGTGACATGTCCTTCTCCCTTCTCCGTGTGTTCTCCATTGTGATCCCCTTTCTCTCTGTCGGGACGCTCATTAGCAAGAACTTTGCTGCTCTACTTGAGGAGCATGATATTTTTGTTCCAGAGGATGATGGTGATGATGACTAACAGGGCAGGGAGGAAGTGTAGAAAGGAGAAAGTCCTAACTTAAGAAATGGAGATGCTCGCACCCTCTCCTCCTTCCCTATCAGCACATGGGCCCGGGGAAAGCCCTCAGCCTCCCAACCCTAGTGAAGCCTCCTGCATGGTCTGTGGCCGTAGCTCAGATCCCCCGGCTCCGGGAGGTTCCTGGAGATGTGCTGCCCACTGAGCATAATCAAATTATGAATAAACATAATAAATATCAAAAAAAAAAAAAAAAGGATTCTGTGCTTCCACTGCAGGGGGCACGGGTTCGAGGAACTAAGATCCCACATGCCGTGCAGTGCTGACAAAAAATTAAAAAAAAAAAAATTCTGTACTCAAAGCAGTCCCTTCTCATCTCCCCTCCCCCAGCCCCTTCCCGTTTCCCCTCCCCCCAGCCCCAGGCAGCCACTGATCTACTTTCTATCCCTATGGATTTGCCTTTTCTGGACATTTCATATAAATGGAGTCATACAATATGTAGCTTTTTGTGTTTGTCTTCTTTTACTTAGCATGATAATTTCAAGGTTCATGTATATTGTGTAGCACGAATCAGTACTATGCCTGAATAATATTTAATTTACGGATATACCATATTTTATTTTTCCATTCATCAGTTGATGGACATTTGTGTTGTTTCTGCTTTTTGGCTATTATGAATAATGCTGCTATGAATATTTGTGTACAGTTTTTAGGTGAACACATATTTTCATTTCTCTTGTGTAGATATCTAGGAGTGGAATTGCTGAGTTATATGACACTTCTTTTTTCTTATAAATATAATTACCATTTTTTAAAAAATATTTTTATTTATTTTATTTATTATTTTTTGGCTGTGTTGGGTCTTCGTTTCTGTGCGAGGGCTTTCTCTAGTTGCGGCGAGTGGGGGCCACTCTTCATCGCGGTGTGCGGGCCTCTCACTGTCGTGGCCTCTCTTGTTGCGGAGCACAGGCTCCAGACGCGCAGGCTCAGTAGTTGTGGCTCACGGGCCCAGTTGCTCCGCGGCATGTGGGATCTTCCCAGACCAGGGCTCGAACCCGTGTCCCCTGCATTGGCAGGCAGATTCTCAACCACTGCACCACCAGGGAAGCCCTGACACTTCTATATTTATCTTTTTTTTTTTTTTTTTGGCCACACCACTTCCTAACCACTGGACCACCAGGGAATTCCCTATATTTATCTTTCTGAGGAACTGCCAGACTGTTTGCCAAAGTGTCTGCACCATTTTACATTCCCACCAACAGCGTACGAGAGCTCCAACTTTTCCATATCCTCGCCAACACTTATTATCTGTCTTTCTGAGTATAGCCATCCTGTGGGTGTGAAGTGGTATTTCACTGTGGTTTTGATTTGCATTTCCCCAGTGGCTAATGATTTGAGTATCCTTTCATGTACTTATTGGCCACTTGATACCTTCTTCGGAGAAATGTCTATTCAAATCTTTGCTCATTAAAAAAATTTGACTTGTCTTTCATTAATTTACTAGCTGTTTGACCTTGGGCTCATTGCTCAATCTCTCTGGGACTAAATTTTCTCACCTTAACAGTGGGGGTACCTACCTCTCAAGGTCGTTGGGGGCATTACATGAAGTCACGCGTGTCAGTGCCTTCCTTACACAGTGCCTGATCGATGGAAAAAACTCACCTTATTATTGTTGCGCCACTGTGAAGACTAACTTAATTTCTCAATAGCATAATCTCTCCTCCACAAAGGAAACTGTTTTGCGCGGAGGGAGAAGGGACTTATGGAGAACAATCTGATCAGCAGCCGAGAAGCTGTGTCTGGATGGAGAGCGAGGATTCTCATCCCCACCAAGGGACAAACGTCAGTTACAATAGATGCTTAATGCCTTTTTTGCTCAATAGGGTTCAGGCCAGGGCTGAGGACAATAGAAGAATTTGGGAAGTGACAAAAGGAGATAAGCTGGGGGGGACATATGCAGAGAACAGAGAATTTTTAAAGGTGGTTTTTATGGAGCTTCACCTTGTGATGTATAAAATGTCTTCCTTGTCTTCCCACCAAAGTGTTAGTAAAATCTACATCTCACTAAGAATTGTAGAGTTGGATCTTTTTGAGAGAATGCTGTGAAATGCTTCTGGTTGGAGGGGGTGGGGAATGAATGGGGTCAGCCACACCTGGAGATGCACCGTGATTAGTGGAAGATGTGAGTCCAGGAAGTGCAGGGGGTCAGGTCCCTTTCCTAGCTGCTCGCTGCGGCTGTGTGATGTGGGGCAGGCTGGCCCCGTCAGCCTCCATGGTTCAGGGTGGGTATATTCAGGGCAGAGATCTCCTAGCCCTATTGGGTGTGGTGCTTCGGAGTCTGGCCCCCAACTGACTGAATGAGCATGGAGGTTTTACTTCTGCTGTGCCGGTGTCACTTCCTCTTGGCTGGTGCATAAACCCACTCCAGGCCGGGTCTGCAGCTGGTGCAGTTCCTTTGACAGTGGCCGTCCCCCGGGGCCACAGAAGGGGATTCTCAGCCTTGCAGATTTCAGTAGGGAGAACTTGTTTTGGCTGGGCACTGCCTGCAAGATTCCTGTGGGCTACAACAATTGTCTCCCATCAACGGATGCTGAAGTTAAAACTACCCCCATATCAAGAAAGTACTGCCTTGCTGGGGCATGGGCATTTCATGCCCTCAACATGGGATTCCATGTCAACGCTAGGATCATCCCTCTGGGCATGCGTGATGGCTGGCATGTGTGCAAGTACCACCTGAAGAACTATTAGAGAACAAGCTCTCTTATAAAAACACCCAAGAGGACAATTTATTTGTCAGTCAACAAACACAGATTAAATAGCACCTGCTGTGTAACATGCACTGAACCAGGCATTGTGGAAAAGACAGAGGTGAATGAATGAGATCTGCCATTCCATCTAGTGGGAGGGATAGAGTTAGACCAAGAGGGAAACAACATGCAGAGTTCATGATAGGATGAAATAAATGTCATAGTACAGTTCGAAGTAACCTGCTGTGGGTGGAGAGAGCACTTCATTGTAACTGGAGCACGCGGGAAAATGTGGTAAAGGGTGATGGGGCCTTGGAAGGGGGAGGATGCTCCTGGCTGAGGGGCTGCCAGGAGCAAAGTGCCGTGGGTAGATGGTGTGGGGTGTGAGCAGAGAAGGATGTTTAAGTTCTTGTGGCTGGAACACAGGAGGTGTGGACAGCTGACCGGGAGAGGAGGCTGAAGAGGTGAGCTGGGGCCAGGTGGTGGGAATCTTTGGTGTCAGGCCAAGAGGTTTAGACTTTATTCTGGAGGCAAAAAGGAAACCAAAGAGGACTTCAAACAGGGGCTGTAGCATGGTCCTGCCTCATTTTAGGAAGAAACTGAGACAGAAGGAAGACAGCTAGGAAAGGTGAGAGGCTCAGAAGATTAGTAAGATTAATCAACCATTGTTAATTATATTTAGGAGTGAGAATTCCATTATGGATTTTTTTTTTAAACAAATAAGAGTCCTCATCAGATGCATCCTTATCTCAGACCCATATTGAAATATTTACAATGACTCTGTAATTGAACCCTGAATAATGCTGGCCACTGGAAGATCTCAGGGGCTGGGCTTCAGTGGGGTGATGGTGGAGTAGAGATTATTGGGATGGTCCAAGAGAGGTGGGAAGCCCTGGTCCAGGATAGGGCCAGGTGAGGATGGAGTGGAGGGTGGATGAAGGAGAGGATGTGAAGTAAAGCTGATTAGACTCTGAGTCCCTTTGGGGCAGGGGCCAGGTCTTCTGTTTCCTGCACAAGGTCTGGGGCATAAAGAAGGGGCCTGCTCCATCCTCAGAGATCAACCATCCCCATCCCCAAGTCATCATTCTACCAGGTGGTCCCTCCCTCTTCTTGGATCCACGGGAAGATAGAGCAGCTGGGTAGTTTGGAAATTCTGTAATCAGCTGGTCAGGACAGCGGGGAAACGTCATGACCATCAGCTGGCCTTGGTCATGGGCCTGTAATCTGGGCCCACTCTTGAGGCTTCAGCACCTTCGAGACACAGAGCGAGCACCTGCCTTACAGGACAGAGGCACAGGGGCTTTGAATGTCCCGAGTTTGAACAAATGGGAAGGGGAGAGGGAGGTCTGCTTTTCCTTCTTCTTCTTCTTTTGAGCCTTTCCTGGAGGTCTATGAGTTTGTTAAGGGCCCTGGTTCTCCTAGACCCACCCATAAAGGTCTGGGGTGGTGGATGACCCAGAACCTGTATTTTTAACAAGTGAGTCCGATGCCTTCCAAAGTTTGAGCACTACTGATATGGGAAACATTTTCTAAGGAAAAGGAAGGGTCTGTGTATTTAAACCCAAATATACTAGGGTTTAAATGACCTTGAATAGAAGAAGCCATTGGATTCTCTTTTCTTGCAGGAAACTGCCAAGAAATTTGAGTATTTAGAAAAAGTCCTTCCAGGTTTGTACAAGAAATTGTCACCTTTTTGTGAATAATATGCTGCCTGAATTTCTGTGGACCTTACCAGCCTGTGCATATGGAAGAGCCATGTTACAAGTAATAATCGCAGCTAACCTGATTCTACCCCAGCTGTACGCACAGCATCTCTAGCGTTTCCCATGAGGTAACTTAAACATGCTAAGGATCAAGTTCTCATCCACCAGGTGGCGCCATGGGCTTCCCAAGGTTCCGCTAGGCATTGGCCATCTTCCACCAGGCACCATCTCTTGGATACCCCAGAATTGGCATCATCACCCCCACTGAAGCCTGGGCTCTGAGGTTTTCCAGTAGCCAACACTATTCAGAGTTCAACTGCAGAGTCACGTAAATATTTCAGTATGTGTCTGAGATAAGGATGCATTGGATATTTCTTTTTTTTTTTTTAATTTATTTTATTTATTTATTTATTTTTGGCTGTGTTGGGCCTTCGTTGCTGCACGCGGACTTTCTCTAGTTGCTGTGAGCGGGGGCTACTCTTCGTTGCGGTGCGCGGGCTTCTCATTGCAGTAGCTTCTCTCATTCTGGAGCACGGGCTCTAGACGTGCGGGCTTCAGTAGTTGCGGCACGTGGGCTCAGTAGTTGTGGCTCACAGGCTCTAGAGCACAGGCTCAGTAGTTGTGGCACACGAGCTTAGTTGCTCTGCGGCATGTGGGATCTTCCCGGACCAGGGATTGAACCTGTGTCCCCTGCATTGGCAGGCGGATTCTCAACCACTGCGCCACCGGGGAAGCCCAAGCATTGGATATTTCTAAAAAGACATACCCAAATAGAATTACCACCCCTAAAAGAAATTTGTAATGATTTCTTAATATCATCCAATACCAAGTCAGTGTTCAAATTTCCGGTTGTCTCATAGATGTCAAACTTCTTAAACAGTTTGCTTATTTGAATCAGAATCCGCAGAATTTCGTACATCGTGACTGGTTCATTTGTTTCTAAATTTGTCGTTCTTTTATTCTACAGTCTCCCCCTCCATCTGTTTTTTTCCTTCTTGCAATTTAATCATACAAGAAACCAGGCTGTTTGTGGGGCTTCCCCAGTCTGGGTTTTGCTGATTGCGGCCCCTTGGTGTCCTTTAACATGCTCTTCTGCTGTATTTCCTATAAATTGGTAGTTGAATCCAGAAGCTTGATCAGATTCAAGTTCGTTTTTTTTTTTAGTCATTACTACTTCATAGGTGGTGCTGTGTTCTTCTATCAGAAGGCAGTTAACGTCTGATTCTCTCTGTCTCTATCTCTATTTCTATCTCTATCTCTGTAGCTATCTCTATCTCACTGTGATTATTAGCAGCCATTGAGGAGCAATGCTTAGGTCCATTAGTTTATTAGGGACTGTAAAATGGGACATTCTAATTCTATCATTGTTCTTTATTTATTAGCTCAGTTACTTCTATAATGAGAAATGTCCCTCTATCAACTCTTTGCTTCCTCAGTGGCACAGTCCTTTCTGGAAAGATAGGTTAAATGCTTGATTGCTTTAATTTTATCAGTTTTCAAAATAAGGAATGGGTTCTCTAGCATCCTCTAATGGTAACCAGTTAGGTTTAGCACCATTAATGATCTCATGGATTTAAGTATGTTTGGTGTGTTTCGATCCACGGCAGTTATTACCCTTAGGGATGCTCAGATTTTCTCAACTTGAGCCAGTGGCCCTTGAGTCCTTTGTTGTGACCCTTTGATGGCTTAGTCTCATCTTGTATATTTCCTGAGCCAGTCCTGGAACCAATCATTTCTCCAAGTAGCCCTGGTTCCTTCCAGTAGGAAATGGTATTTTAAAAGTGCTATCTTGGTGTGAGGGATGCTGATTTCTCTTGGGTTGGTGATTGTTTCTAGGCCTTTTCAGTGAATAAATCTCAGAACTAGTTCTTTTCTTTTGTTAAAGATAAAATACATCATGAATACTTACTGATACTTCCTATTCAAATTCAACTACAGGATTTCTTTTTTTTTTTTTTTTTTTTATTTATGGCTGTGTTGGGTCTTCGTATCTGTGCGAGGGCTTTCTCTAGTTGTGGCAAGCGGGGGCCACTCTTCATCACGGTGCGCGGACCTCTCACTATTGCGGCCTCTCTTGTTGCGGAGCACAGGCTCCAGACGTGCAGGCTCAGTAATTGTGGCTCATGGGCCCAGTTGCTCCACGGCATGTGGGATCTTCCCAGACCAGGGCTCGAACCCATGACCCCTGCATTGGCAGGCAGATTCTCAACCACTGCGCCACCAGGGAAGCCCTCAACTGCAGGATTTTTACCAGATTTCTTCTATCTTACCCATGTGTCTCCTTTCTTCCATGCCAAGGATACAAGAATGGAAGAATTAGAAAATCACAAAATCACTCCTTTTCTTCATCCCACATACACACAGGGAAGTCAAGTGACTTACACAGGTCACGTGGGTATTAGGAGGGGGCAGCAGGCATAGGTTCAGTCTGCCTGGCCTCAGAGCCTGAGTCTTAATGAGCACACAGTAAGCTCCCTTTCTCTCACCAACTCTGCTCTCTGTAAAGTTCCGTCATGGATCCATGGGGCCGGCTGAGGGACCAACCAGTGCAAACAACAAATCCCTCACCGAAATCAGAGTCTCCCCTCCAACGAATCTGTTGACTGGGCCAAGAGCTTCCCCCTAGGCTCCCTTTCCCATGGAATGGGTTCTCTCAAGATGCAGCTTGACCTTGATGCCAATAAAGCTCTCATGAACACCATGCGGGTTTCCCAGACATGGCCATGCAGTCTCTTCTCACTCAGATGAGAGTGGGACTCCACTTGCTTTTATATGGCCCCCTCCCACTTCTTTTCCCTGTTCAAGGCCAGGTCCACTTCCCCATCCTCAGTGAGTCTCGGGCTGAGAGGTTGCTTGGGTTTGATGTGAGGGGTGAGGCATGGTGTATTGCAGGATACTGAGGGTCCTGTCTCCGTGGCACAATGAAAAGAGCTCAGGATTCAGTTTGCTGACTTGATTTCCAGCCCTCGCTCTGCCTTGATAACCTCCCTGAGCCTCAGTTTTCTCCACTGTAAGATGGGATTGTCACACGTGCAAGGTGGAGTGATGATAAAGCCTCCTCGCAGGGTGACTGTGAGGATTAAACGGGGGCATGTGTAGGGATAGGGCTGTGACATGAATCTGTTGACTAATTGTTTTCTTAAAGGGCCTCTGTACCCTGGGGTAAAGAAGGGGTGGCTGGGGAAGGGTTTGGGTCCCAAACATCATTTGTTGCTGGTGGCAGATCAGGACCAGAGCATCTGCTGGCCGAGCTGAGAGGGAATTTATTTTGGCTCTAGCTACCTGGGCAGCCCAGCCGCCTGTGTGGTCCCCGTGCGCAGTGGGTATGCTGAGATAATAGCTCAAGTACTTTGTTAAAAGAGAAAAGCTCTCCACGTTTCCATTAACTGCCCACGTGGGGCAGTTTCAGCTCACTGCTCCAGGTTCCATTTACAGTCGAATTTCTCAGTTGTGATGGACGGAAATACCTGACTTGCTTCTGCTTCTCTCCACGAACCACACGCATCCACAAACAGCAGAGATTCCTCAGCTCACTCCTCACCCGTCCTTTCTTGTTCAAGTCATTGCCTCCTCCTGAGCTTTCTTCCCCTTGTCCTCTTCAAATGATAGAGCCATGAATGCATTTCACTTTGAATTTCAAATGTCCCAAGAAGTGCTTTCATCCACATTGGGGACTGATGAGTTAATTTCTTAGCAAATAAGCTGAGCACCCAGGAGCTGTTATAATTCCCTACCCCCAACGCCAACATCACAAAGAATAGCACAGCAGCACATAAATCTATTACTTGCATATGTTTACTTAATCACATTGGAATTCTCTTTGAACTTGACCCCAGGGGAGAGAGATCCCAGAACTGGCTGGTAGCTAAAATAATCCACTGAAAAAAAAGTTCAGTGTCACACTAGAACTTCAGGGGCTGTTTGTGAAAAGCATGGAACCAGTGTGACTTCTACACTGTTTGATTCTGACAACAGGCTTACCCAGGGCTGGGTATGCCTCCCCACCATAGGCTGTGGGTTGCAAACTGACTGGGAGGATATGATTTTCTTTTAAAATAAATAGGTGCCCTTACCTTGAATTTCCAAATGGTAGGCAATTAATGTGTCTGATCTCTGGAAAGCACAACGGGCAGTGGGGCCCTGGGCTAGACTTGTTAAGGCAAGATGGCAGAGTGGTTAGTACTGACTATGCTTGGGGATCCAAGGGGTGCGTGCAAATCTCGGAATCAAAGAGGTCAGGCTGGGCAGGCCCAAGGACAAGCAAAGAGGAGCACGGGGCAGGGCAAGGGGTGGGGGAGTGAAGTGATGGGTCTGAGATCAAAACTGCCCACAGGGCCCAGATACCCCAGCTCATTGCTACGGAGGGTTGCTTGCCTATATGTGGATGGATTAGTGCAGGCAAAACTACGGCCAGTGCCGAATCTGACCTGATGCCTGTTTTTGTATGGCCTGTGAGCTAAGAATGGTTTTTATATTTTTAAATGGTTGGTATCGATGAAAAAATTAATCAGTGGTCAATCTAAGAAAGAAATGGAAAATTTTATTCGAGCCAACCTGAAGATTATAACCCAGGAGACAGCCTCTCAGAAAGCCCTGAGGACGGCTTTGCCCTGGAGAGGTCAAAGCACAGTTACATAATTTTTGAGACAAATGACGTATTGACAGTTTACGCAACCCAGATCCGGAGGTACAAGAAGTAGCGGGTCATTGTGACCCCTTACAAGATTAAGAAGGCAGGTTATCTTCTAAGGAATTATGGGTCATCATGACCCTTTACAAGATTAAGAAGGAGTGTTATCTCCTAAGGAGGTCTGGATAATGCAGGTGCACAGTATACGCTAAAGGGCAGGGAGGAGGCCCAAATGGGCAGAGAAAAATTTTATGGGTTTTTTTTGTCTTTCCGTAAAATATGAATTTTATTTCATCATTGGAAAAAAATCGAAAGGAGAAAAATATTTTGTGATGTAAAATGTATGAAATTCAAATTTCAGTGTCTAGCAATAAAGTTTTATTAGAACACAGCTGTGCTTGCTCATTTACATAATGTCTAAGGCTGCTTTTGTGCTGCTGTGGCAGGGTCAAGCTGCTGCATCAGAGGCTGTGTGGACCACAGAGCCTGAGATATACTGTCTTGCCCTTTGCAGGAAAAGTTTGCCCACCTGTGGATTAGTTTAAGATGCACAGATGTGAAGCACAGGTTTGAGACAACTTGGGTTCTGGGTGGAATTAAGACCAAGTGAAATGAGCCATGAACTAGCTGGTCTTAGTGTGGGCCAGTTTCCTAATCTGTGAAATGGGTGTATTAACATTACCAGTCTCATAAGGTGGCTGCCCACTGAGAACCTGCTGACGGACTCCTCATGTGTATTTCAAGATATTTACATGGCTGGGAGGGGCCACAGAAATTGGCTGGAGATCATTTGCAGACCTGGGTCATCATCTAAACCGCTTGCTGAGCTCTAAAAACAGGGAGCCCTGGGCTACCATTCCTTGGAGACACTGATGCAGTAGGTCTGGGGTGGGACTGAGAGGCCATGATGTCACCAAGCTGCCCCGGGTTGGGGAAGCGGTGATCTGGCTATGCACCTCGAGCCACACGTGAAGACACAGGGGTTTGATCAATCCTTCCGGGTCCATCTTCAGTGACTCCTCTGCCTGCACCCTTTCTTCCTGAGATCTCATGGCCCCATGTTTCTTCTTTTGTCCCCACACTGAGCTCAGGCTGTCCTGTGGCATCACAGTTTGTGGATGCCATTCTCTGCCCCTTTAGGCTGGGAGCTTGCTAAGGCCAGGCTCGGGGGAACACTTTTGTCTCCCCACTAAAGCCCTAGGCCAAGGCCACTCCTGGTTCCACACCCAGCGAGGAGTGGGCAGCTGTGCCACAGGTGGGAGGTGTGGCTTTGACTTCTACTCGGCTCTTCCCTAGCTGGGGGCACTCGGGCCAACCATTTAACAGTGCCTCCCTTTCCCCCCATCCAAGGCCTCAATTTCCTCATCTATGATATGTGGCTGGTCCTCCTCATGGACTGTTGTAGGGCCCAGAGAGACAATAGTCATAAGAGCACTCAGTAAAAGGAGAATACTGTGCAGGTGGAGAGGCGGCTCTTAGATGCTCAGTAATTGTGTTCCCGTTTGCCCAGAACCAGGGGGATGTGCATTCAGCCCATTCTCTGGACATTGTGTCTTACGCTTTCCAAACTACCTCCCAAGGCTGTTGACTTCCCCTGCCAACATGGATTTTGGGCGTAGGGTGACCAGCACTGAAAGTCCTTTGTCCGGGGAAACCCCTCAATCCTAGGCAAACTGGACGCTTGGTCACTCCGGTTGGGCCTGACCTGGGAACTGAGCTTTTACTCACTGGCACAAGGTGATCAGCTGAGTGCAAGGGAAGGTCCTGGAAGGATGGTAAATTAGGGGTGTGGGCTTTTGGCATCCTGTTAAGGCCCCTTTCCTCCTGGCCAGGACCCCCAACCCTGCTCCTCGGACCCCTCTCCTTCTGGCCTCTGCTGAGTTGACATGGAGCCCAATCTAAGCCCATATTTAGAACTTGTCCACTTTTCTCCATCTCCCCCTCCTTCCCAAGTCTGAGCCACCATCATTTCTCACCTGGAGGCAGCTTCTGAACTTGTCCACCTGTATGCACTCTGACCCTCATCAAACGTACCCTCCACAGTCTACACGACCAATACACTGATTGCCTTAAGATGCCAGTATAATCATGTAGTCTATGCCTACATTTTTAAATCACCCTCAGTCCTCTTAGGATACAGACCAAACTCCTCACCTGACCTGCAGGGCTGGCGCCTGGTCCCTCCTCCTCTCCAGTCTTAGCTCTTGCCCCTCCCCACTGCTCACCTCCTTCCTGCTTTGGGGTCTGATTCTTGGAATGCTCTTTCTCCTGCTTAGCCTGGCCAACTCCACTCCTTTTCAGGCCCCAGCTCCAACATCATTTCCTCACGGAAGCTTTCCTTAGCCTCCCTGGTTTTACCTGAACTTCTTCGTAGCAGTTAACACAAATGTAATTCTGATTTGTGTGTGTGTAATTACTTGTTGTCTGTCTCCCCACAAGGCTGTAAACTTCATGAGGGTAGAAACCACATTTTTCTTGTTCCCAGCTGCATTCCCAGCAGCTGGCACAGTGCCCAGGATATAATAGCTGCTCAGTAAATATTCTTGAACAAATAAATGAATGAAGGGTTGAATGGATTATCAGATGGATAGATGGATGAAGGTTGCAGGGGGTGGATGGTGGATAGATTACGATTGGATGGTGGATGGAAAGATAAATGGAATGAATGGGTAACTGGAAGAATAAGTGGTTAGATAGTGGATGGATGAGATGGATGGTTGGATGGATGTACAGTGGACAGGGGCCCCTGAGACCCTTGTTCTTGGGTGGCTCCCTGTCTCAGCCTCATTCCATCTGTGCTCTCGTTTTGTTCTCATCAACAATAATAGCTACCAGCATTCCTGGCAAAGGGGACTTAACTTTCCCCATCTCTTTGGGAAGATGTTTGCCTTCAAGGAGGCAGCAGAGTGGTTGGCAGGCCCCAGTGAAAATGAGGTCCAATGCTGTGACATCACTTTCACCAAGTCCTACTATCTGTTAGGATCACTTGGATGTCATCTGGGAATATGACCCTCAGTAGCTGCTGAGGTCCTGGGCGCTCCTCCCTGGGGATGGGCCCTCTGTGGTCAGATTCTGCAGTTGTGAGTGGCAGAAGCCAGCTGATGGTGCTGGTGCTTTGGCTCCAAACACCCTGAACCCTACTTATTCCCTAAAACAGAGGTCAGCAAACCTTTTTTGTACAGGACCAAATAGTAAATGTTTAGGCCTTATAGACCATACGATCTTTGTTGCAACTATTCAACTCTGCTTTGGGAGCATGAAAGTAGGCATAGAGAATACGGAAATAAATAAGCGTGACTGCATTCCAATAAAACTTTACGAAAGCAGGTAGGTTTGGCCCAGAGGATATAGTTTGCTGACTTCTGCCTTAGAGCAGTAGGTCTTAAAGTGTAGTCTTTGGACCAAAAGCATTAGCATTACCTGGGAACGTGTTAGCAATGCAAGTTCTTGGGCCCTATTCTAGACCTACTGAATCAGAATAAATATTTTCTGTTTGCATCCCCACTTCCTTCTGGGACTCCAATTACATGTATGTTAGGTTGCTGGAAGTCGTTCCAGAGCTCACTGATACTCCTTTAATTTTTTTTAAGATCTTTTTTCTCCTCTCTGTTTCGTTTTAGATAAGTTCTATTACTGTCTTCAAGTTCACTAATCTTTTCTTTCGTAATGTCTGATCTTCCACTAATCCCATCCAATATTGCTTTTTATCTGAGACACTGTAGTATTGAGATGAAGTTTGATTTTGGTCTTTTAAAAATATTCTCCATGGTTAGGGACTTCTGTGGTGGTCCAGTGGTAAAGAATCCGCCTTACAATGCAGGGGATGTGGGTTTGATCCCTGGTCAGGGAACTAAGATCCCACGTGCCGTGGGGCAACTAAGCCCGCATGCCACAACTACTGAGCTTGTGAGCCTCAACTAGAGCCCGGGTGCCGCAAACTACAGAGCCCACGTGCCCTGGAGCCTGGGTGCCACAGCTAGGGAAGAGAAAACCCACATGCCACAACTAGAGAGAAGCCCACGTGCAGCAAAGAAAGATCCCACATGCCTCAACGAAGATCCTGTGTGCTGCAACTAAGACCGTATGCAGCCAAATATAAATAAAATAAATAAATAAATAATAAATCTTAAAAAAAGCTATTCTCCATGGTTTTATGTAGCTTTCAACATATGGAATACAATTATAATAATTGTTTTCATGTCTTTGTGTGCTAACTCTGACATCTGTGTCAATTCTGGGTTGATTTCAGTTGATTGCTTTTTGTTCCTCACTATAGTCATGTTTTTCTGCTTCATTGCATGTCTAGTAATCTTTGACTGGATGTCAGATATTGTGATTTTACCTTGTTGGGTGCTGGATATTTTTAAATTCTTGAGCTTTTTTCTGGGATGCAGCTAAATCATCTTTTGACTCTTTTGAGTCTTGCTTTAAGATGGGGTAGGCAGGACCAGAGCAGTGCTGTCTGGGGTTAATTATTCTCCACTACTCAATGTCCATGTTTTCCAGTCTGGCTGGTGGGAATAGGCACTGTTCCTGGCCCTCCTTTTGGAAGGTTCTTTCCATGACAGTGGGTAGTTTCCTCACATGCATGAGCTGATCAGTCTTGGCAAATACTCAAAGGCAGTCCTTTGCAGGTCTCTGGAGATCTCTCTGTACAGCTCTCTTCTCTCCAGGACCCTGCCCTTCGACCTCTAGCTGCATGGGTCTCCCCCAACTCTCAGCTCCATCTCTTCAACTCAGAGAGTCCACTGGGCTCCTCTTGGGTTTCCCTTTTCTGCACCACCCCTGGAAACTTTCTGAAGGCAGCAAGCTAGGGCAATCATAGGTCTTATCTTGTTTATTTCCTGAGTCTCAGGGTCACTGTCCCTCATTACCTGATGCCAGTGGTATTACAAATCCTTACTCCATCTTAGTCAAATGCACTTCTGTAAGCAGATGTATTGATCTCTGATATTCTGATGGCTCAAAAACAGCAATTCAGACTTTATAAATGTTAGGACATTTGATTCCTCAGAAACTCCAGTGAAGTACTGTAGTTATTTTCATTTTGTAGCTGAGGAAACCGAGGCTCAGACAGGTGAAGTGACCATTTGCCTGACCCCCAAGCTCTCATATTTTCATTGCTTGATGCTGCTCGCCTTCCGCATCTGCCAGCCCCTGCTGGGATATCTTCTCTTTGAACCAAAGCACACCCTGGGAGTGCAGTAGACGGGGAGTGCAGTAGACGAGGAGTGCAGTAGATGGGGTTGTGCAGTAGACGGGGAGTGCAGTAGACGGGGAGTGCAGTAGATGGGGAGTGCAGTAGACGGGGAGTGCAGTAGACGGGGTTGTGCAGTAGACGGGGAGTGCAGTAGACGGGGTTGTGCAGTAGACGGGGAGTGCAGTAGACGGGGAGTGCAGTAGACGGGGTTGTGCAGTAGACGGGGTTGTGCAGTAGACGGGGAGTGCAGTAGACGGGGAGTGCAGTAGACGGGGTTGTGCAGTAGACGGGGTTGTGCAGTAGACGGGGAGTGCAGTAGACGGGGTTGTGCAGTAGACGGGGAGTGCAGTAGACGGGGAGTGCAGTAGACGGGGAGTGCAGTAGACGGGGTTGTGCAGTAGATGGGGAGTGCAGTAGACGGGGAGTGCAGTAGACGGGGTTGTGCAGTAGACGGGGAGTGCAGTAGACGGGGTTGTGCAGTAGACGGGGTTGTGCAGTAGACGGGGAGTGCAGTAGACGGGGAGTGCAGTAGACGGGGTTGTGCAGTAGACGGGGAGTGCAGTAGACGGGGAGTGCAGTAGACGGGGTTGTGCAGTAGACGGGGAGTGCAGTAGACGGGGTTGTGCAGTAGACGGGGTTGTGCAGTAGACGGGGAGTGCAGTAGACGGGGTTGTGCAGTAGACGGGGAGTGCAGTAGACGAGGAGTGCAGTAGACGGGGTTGTGCAGTAGACGGGGAGTGCAGTAGACGGGGAGTGCAGTAGACGGGGAGTGCAGTAGACGGGGTTGTGCAGTAGACGGGGTTGTGCAGTAGACGGGGAGTGCAGTACACGGGGAGTGCAGTACACGGGGAGTGCAGTAGACGGGGTTGTGCAGTAGACGGGGTTGTGCAGTAGACGGGGAGTGCAGTAGACGGGGAGTGCAGTAGACGGGGTTGTGCAGTAGACGGGGAGTGCAGTAGACGGGGAGTGCAGTAGACGGGGTTGTGCAGTAGACGGGGAGTGCAGTAGACGGGGAGTGCAATAGACGGGGTTGTGCAGTAGACGGGGGAGTGCAGTAGACAGGGAGTGCAGTAGACGGGGAGTGCAGTAGACGGGGCTGTGCAGTAGACGGGGAGTGCAGTAGACGGGGAGTGCAGTAGACGGGGAGTGCAGTAGACGGGGTTGTGCAGTAGACGGGGTGTGCAGTAGACGGTGAGTGCAGTAGACGGTGAGTGCAGTAGACGGGGTTGTGCAGTAGACGGGGAGTGCAGTAGACGGGGAGTGCAGTAGACGGGGTTGTGCAGTAGACGGGGTTGTGCAGTAGACGGGGAGTGCAGTAGACGGGGTTGTGCAGTAGACGGGGAGTGCAGTAGACGGGGAGTGCAGTAGACGGGGTTGTGCAGTAGACGGGGTTGTGCAGTAGACGGGGAGTGCAGTAGACGGGGAGTGCAGTAGACGGGGTTGTGCAGTAGACGGGGAGTGCAGTAGACGGGGTTGTGCAGTAGACGGGGAGTGCAGTAGACGGGGAGTGCAGTAGACGGGGAGTGCAGTAGACGGGGAGTGCAGTAGACGGGGTTGTGCAGTAGACGGGGAGTGCAGTAGACGGGGTTGTGCAGTAGACGAGGAGTGCAGTAGACGGGGTTGTGCAGTAGACGGGGAGTGCAGTAGACGGGGAGTGCAGTAGACGGGGTTGTGCAGTAGACGGGGAGTGCAGTAGACGGGGAGTGCAGTAGACGGGGAGTGCAGTAGACGGGGTTGTGCAGTAGACGGGGAGTGCAGTAGACGGGGTTGTGCAGTAGACGGGGAGTGCAGTAGACGGGGTTGTGCAGTAGACGGGGTTGTGCAGTAGACGGGGAGTGCAGTAGACGGGGAGTGCAGTAGACGGGGTTGTGCAGTAGACGGGGAGTGCAGTAGACGGGGTTGTGCAGTAGACGGGGAGTGCAGTAGACGGGGTTGTGCAGTAGACGGGGAGTGCAGTAGACGGGGAGTGCAGTAGACGGGGTTGTGCAGTAGACGGGGAGTGCAGTAGACGGGGAGTGCAGTAGACGGGGTTGTGCAGTAGACGGGGAGTGCAGTAGACGGGGAGTGCAGTAGACGGGGTTGTGCAGTAGACGGGGAGTGCAGTAAACGGGGAGTGCAGTAGACGGGGTTGTGCAGTAGACGGGGAGTGCAGTAGACGGGGTTGTGCAGTAGACGGGGAGTGCAGTAGACGGGGTTGTGCAGTAGACGGGGAGTGCAGTAGACGGGGAGTGCAGTAGACGGGGTTGTGCAGTAGACGGGGTTGTGCAGTAGACGGGGAGTGCAGTAGACGGGGAGTGCAGTAGACGGGGAGTGCAGTAGACGGGGTTGTGCAGTAGACGGGGAGTGCAGTAGACGGGGTTGTGCAGTAGACGGGGTTGTGCAGTAGACGGGGAGTGCAGTAGACGGGGAGTGCAGTAGACGGGGTTGTGCAGTAGACGGGGAGTGCAGTAGACGGGGAGTGCAGTAGACGGGGAGTGCAGTAGACGGGGTTGTGCAGTAGACGGGGAGTGCAGTAGACGGGGAGTGCAGTAGACGGGGTTGTGCAGTAGACGGGGAGTGCAGTAGACGGGGTTGTGCAGTAGACGGGGAGTGCAGTAGACGGGGTTGTGCAGTAGACGGGGAGTGCAGTAGACGGGGAGTGCAGTAGACGGGGTTGTGCAGTAGACGGGGTTGTGCAGTAGACGGGGAGTGCAGTAGACGGGGAGTGCAGTAGACGGGGTTGTGCAGTAGACGGGGAGTGCAGTAGACGGGGAGTGCAGTAGACGGGGTTGTGCAGTAGACGGGGAGTGCAGTAGACGGGGAGTGCAGTAGACAGGGAGTGCAGTAGACGGGGTTGTGCAGTAGATGGGGTTGTGCAGTAGACGGGGTTGGATCCTCCCAATACTCAAAGTGTGGGCTGGCAGCCAGCATCATCTGCATCCCCAGGAACTTGTTAGAGAGCAGAGGCTTGGCTCCTCCCAGGCCTGCTGAATGAGAACCTGCACGTTAGCAAGATCTTAGGTGACTTTTTGCAGGCGTTACAGTTTGAGACACATTCAGTCAGAAACTATGTCCTGTTCCTTATCTCCTGAGCCCAGTGCTGGCTCCCTGGGAGCAGAGAACTGAGCTGAACTGGGAGGAGGCACAGCCAGAAGCTGGGTCTCACACCCAGGGTGAGCCTGTAGGTCCCCACCTCTCTTCCAATGGCAGTTTGTGTGCCTGGCCCAGCACATACTGGACAAGGCTGCCGGAGAAGCTGGTTGGACATGGCCTCTGCCCTCTGGGAGTTTGTCTAGAACACAGTTTTCCAGGAAGTTGTGACTTACCTGTCTTCATCCACCTGCCAGGTGCTAGCCTGGCTGGAGGCCAGTGGGCCGAGCTCTGGGAGAAGCGGCCAGGAAGGCCTCCAGGGGAGGGGAGCGGAGAGAAAGTGGATGGTGGTGGGGAGCAGCTGCTGGCTGTGGTGCCTTCCCTGCAGGCCTGGCCCGGGCTGCCTGGGGGCCACTGCGGCATTGCCTGCCCCACTCCCTTGCCCCCCGCCTCGCCACGCCAGAGGCAGGTCATAAAACAGCTGGACAGGTCCCTCTGCACTTACCTTCTGAGGCTTTGTCTCTGCATTTTGAGAATCTTTCTGAAAATGCCTCTGGATTCCTTCTCAGGACAGGACAGAACTGATGGTTCTACTGGACCAAAACCACCGGGGCGGAGAAGGCAGGGCTGTTAAAGGACTGTTTATTTCTTGTTTATTTCCTCTGAGACCCTTACCCCTTACCTTGCAATTCACATAAACTGCCCCCAGGAGGAGGGTGGTACCCGAAGGTCCAAAAAGCTGGGAGAGACTTAACAGAGTTCTAGATCAGCCTCCTCTTCCCAGGTAAGCATGCTTGTTCTCTAAAGAGGGGGTTCCAGGCACTAGTAGAATTTTTCTCCTAACCAGATACCCTGCAACCCCTCTCTAGGCATGGGGTTCCCAGACTTCTCTAACCAGTACCCACACCTGCACAGTATTTACGAACCATACTGCAGCCAGGTGCCAGGGAAAAATGAACCAGCACAGCTGTGAAGTCAGAGAGCCCTGGCTTTGGATCTGGCACACACTGTGACAAGCTGTGTGGCTTTTGGCAAGCTTAGAAGCTTTGAGCCTCAAATTCTTCATCTAGACCATGGAGTGACAATCAGAGCCACCTGAAAGAGTTTCAGTAAAGTGAGTTAATGTATGGACCGGGCGTGATGGTTCATTTTAGGTGTCAACTTCACTGGGTCATAGGGTGCCCAGATTGTTTGGCTAAACATTTCTGGGTGTGTCTGTGAGGGTGTTTCCAGATGAGATTAGCATTTGAATTGGTAGACTCAAATAGCTAAATAATCGAGGCTATAATAGCACCTGACTGAACTGTGAATTTCTGCCTCATTTCTCTGGGGTTTTGCTCCAAATCCCTGCTTTTGTTGTCCAAATGCACCTCACTGTTAAGACAGCTCTGCATCTTACGACAGTAACTGAAGCCACTTAGAAATAACTCCACTGTGATATTCAGCAAATTATTTTTTATCTGGTGGGTAAACTCACCTTAGTGCAGCTTTCATGTCAGAGAAGGGAACAGAGTGAGGGGCGTTCAGGGCGCCTGCTGGGCTCGCTTCATAAAAGGTGCCTTGTTATTTTGCATTCTGTCTCCAGTCGTGCTATTTCTGCTGGGCTAAGCTGTCACTGACGTGTCGCTGGTGGCAATAATAAAACTTGAGGAATAGGGGGAATATCCTAATTCAGCTAGAAGGCCCGGACTGAACAAGTGAGGCAGTTTTCCAGATAAAGGAAGATCCTGGCCCCAGTGTCATTTTCCCAAGCCTCATGCTAGGCAGGCTTCCTGCCCACCCACCTCTGCATTGTGTTTTCTTTTCCTTCTGCACAGCCCACTCCCAAGCAGAGAGCACCAGCTGCCTCCTTTTCTGGCCAGTTGGGTTCGCCTGCCGCTGGGGCTGAGATCTCCCAGCTGAGGTCCTGGAATCATAGCCTTCATAATTGCTGTTCCTTCAGCTGCAGACAGGCTTCCCCTGGGTATCTGCATGGCTGTCTCCTCACCATTCAGGCCTCAGCTAAAATGTCACCTCCTCAGGGAAGCCCTCCCTGACCACCTCTATAAAGCAACCCCCACTCCCACCAGCAGTCTCATCCACTGTCAGCCCTGTGAAGTGAGCTGTCTTGGACACCCAGCTCAGCCAAGCTTCAGGTGGCCGCAGCTAGCCGATATCTGACTATAAGGACATGAAACACCAAGTGAGACCCGCCCAGCTGAGCCTTGTCAACTCACTGAACCATGAGAAATGCTGTCCCCTGTTGAAAGACACTGAGTGTTAGCTAACTTCATCCTCACCACAACCCTGTGAGGAGGGACATTCTTATTCCCTTTATTTTATTTTTTTAATATCTTTATTGGAGTATAATTGCTTTACAATGTTGTGTCAGTTTCTGCTGTACAACAAAGTGAATCAGCTATACATATACATATATCCCCATATCTCCTCCCTGTTGCGTCTCCCTCCCACCCTCCCTATCCCACCCCTCTAGATGGTCACAAAGCATCAAGCTGATCTCCTTGTGCTATGCAGCAGCTTCCCACTAGCTACCTATTTTACATTTGGTAGTGTATATATGTCAGTGCTACTCTCTCACTTCGTCCCAGCTTACCCTTCCCCCTCCCCGTGTCCTCAAGTCCATTCTCTACGTCTGCATCTTTATTCCCGCCCTGCCACTAGGTTCATCAGTACCGCTTTTTTAGATTCCATACATATGCGTTAGCATACGGTATTTGTTCTTCTCTTTCTGACTTACTTCATTCTGTCTTATTCCCTTTAGAAAGAAGGAAAGGGAGCCACAGAGAGGCAGTTGAATCCCCACAACTGTGCTATGAGGCACAAAGATCCTCATTTTATAGAGGGGAACTGAGGTTCTGCAGAGTTAGGAAGTCTGCCCGGGGATCCCCACTGGGGACTGTGGGGTGGGTGAGAGGTCTGAGGGGCTCAAGGCCTGAGCCTCCACCCCCAACCCTCGCTGCGGCTCTGCCCTACCTGTCCCTCAAGTGCGGCTCTTTTCCAGCCCTGCTTCTGCATTTCTCACCCAACAGGCCCTTTCCAGGGAGCTCCTCCCTCCCCAAACAAGCACCAGGGGCTGACATCTTCTAAGCTGTGCTCGGAACAGTGCTGGGTGAAAATAAATTCCATATGCAGCAATGAGCTAAACAAACAAAAAACCAACATAGAATATTTGCAGAAAATATAGGAGAATATTTTTGTCATCATTCGGAGTGTGAGCCGTCCTCACCGAGTCACAAAACCCAGATGCTACCAAGGAAAAGACTGACATACTTGACTACAGAAAACCAAAAATTGTTCAGATTGACGAAGGCACAATAGAGTGAAGTGCAGACCAGAAAAAACTTTTTCTTCATATCTGACAAAGAATTAATATTCAAAATATACCATGAGAAAAAGTCAAAGTGCCCAACTTAAAAAATGGGCAAAAGGGACCTCCCTGGCGGTCCAGTGGTTAGGACTCTGTGCTTTCACTGCCGAGGGCCCAGGTTCCATCCCTGGTCGGGGAACTAAGATCCCACAGGCTGCACGGTGCGACCAAAAAACAAACAAACAAACAAACAAAAAAACAAAATGGGCAAAGGATCTGGCTAAGACAATTCGCAGAAGACAGCTGTGACTAGCAGTCAACCTATAAAAATGGACTTGGCCACTTCCCTCATGGTCAGAGAAGGGCAAACTAAAACAAAGACACTTCATTAAAAACAGATGGACAATTTTTTAAAAATTGCTGCTATCAAGTGGTGTTGATTGAGGATTAGGAGAAAAGACATTTTCAGCCCAGGCTGGTCTTTGTCATTGCCTGTGTGTATTCACAAAGCGCTTTGTATTTTTGAGGACGTGAAGCTTTCCCACCAACCGTCAGGACCCATGCTGTTCCATACGGGAGCCACTCACCACCTGTGGCTATTGAGCCCTTGAGGTGTGGCTAGTCTCAACCGAAGCGTGCTGTAAGCGCAAAACACATACCGATATTAACGACCTAGTACGAAAAAGATAATGTAAAACAGCTCATTAGATATAGGGCGCTCCTGACAGCAGCCCTCCTGGCCTGACTCTTGACGAGTCAGATGGACAGATTTCTGGGACTTGGAAGGAGGCCACCTCACTGGTCAGCGGCCTCAGAGGGAGGGCTGCCAAGCAGAGCTGGATGAGGGTGAGGTCCAGGAAGCGAGGGCCCTGGCAGCCCAACTCCCACCCAAACCCCCAAGGCCATGTGGGTCCCATTTACCTGAGCCCATAGGGACAATGGGGCTTGAACCTCAGGAGAGCTAGAATGTTCTGAGCCAGTGAGAGGAGGGAGAGCAGGTCCAGTGGGCCTAGAACGTGTTGTGGTGCGGAGTCACCATGGCCAGATTCCTGCTCCCCCCTTTCACGGTGGCTGCCCCCTCATAAATAGGTGCTTCTCCTTCCAGTGACAAACTTTGAGTGAATCAAACCTTTGGGGCTACCCACTGCCAGTGCTGAGATGGCCATATTCCTCATTTCATGACTTAGAAATAGTACTCAACTCTGAGCAGAGACAAGCCTCCCCACACCCCACCCCTCCCGCCCTGCAATAAAAACCGCAGCTCAGACACATCACCTCAGGTGTTTTGTTTTCCCTCTCACATACAAGTCCAGAGGATGGTGTTTCAGGGCTGACGTGGGGCTCCACAGTGATCAGAGACAGGGGCTTCTTCTGTCTTTCTGCTCCACCCTTGTTAGGAGCAAGGATGAAAGCCTTGTTTGACTTTCATCCTCAAGTTTGCTTCTGCTCCAAAATGATTGTTGGAGCACCAGCCATCATGTCTATATTCCAGGCAGGGAGAAGAAGAAGAGGGAAGATGCACAAAAATGTGCATCCCAGCTTTCTGTTCTCCTCAGCTATCATACCCAGTAATCTCTGCTTATATTTCATTGACCAGAATTTAGTCACTCAGGTGCAGGTGAGGCTGGGAAATGTAGTTTTCTAGCTGGACACATTGCCACTTTGAACTAAACAAGAGTTCTGTTTCTAAGGAAGAACAGGAGAATGAATACCGGTAGACAACTAGAAATTTCTGCCTCACTTAGCATGGCAGTCAAGGCCTTGAATGAACTTCCAGAACTTTCTTCTCCTGCACTGCAGGCCTGGCTCATGGTTGGGAGGACACGGAAAGTCGGTCATTCAGTTCTGTTAGGCTCGTCCGCCTGACTTGGATAATCAACACGTGACCAAGCCCGAACATTCTGCCTTCCCGCTCAGCTTTTCTGCCGCTTCCAAGGTAGCATCTGGAACCCCACCTGAAGGGCAGAGCTGCTAAGGGCTCCTATTCTGTTCCCCAACGAGTAGGGCAGTTTCCGTTCAGCTAGCCTGGAGTTGCCCGCTGAGAAGACACTGCTGCTGTAGGGCCATGGGCTGGAGCCTACTGCGTGTTTGCACGCGTGCACACCCCACGCACGCATTCCCCCAACTCTCTGTCTTCACAATCACTTACATTTCTCCTAGCTTTCTCTCCCTTGCTTCTACACGTACACCCCAAGGAAAGAAACCTCTTCTAGTGTTAGTATCTTTCCACCTGGAGCAGGTTACAGGGCTCCCACATGTGAGCAGATCTTTGAAAGACTTGAGTGCAGTGGAGGGGTGATGGTGACGGCAGCCTATGGTCCAGAGTCCCTCAGGTCCCCCATGGCAGGCTGCGGGTGCCTTTGTGATTCATCCTTTCAGCTGGGCAACCTCACAAATCAAATATCGGGTCTAATTGTTAAAGCTGTTTTCATGACAGTGGTTTTCCATTCAACCCCCCAGAGCTAACAACATGTAATCAGTTTTCCTTAACAAATGACCTCCTTTAACTTCATTAGTTCATAATTAATTTGCTAGCATGTAGCAAGATAATTAACACTCCTGATTAGAGACAGGCAAAAGAAGGAACCTCTTTTTTTCATGGCCAAGGCAAATATTGATTAAAATCCGAGCTGTTTTCTAATTTTCCTTCCAATTTAATTCATTGAAGGTGGTGGTTGGTGATTTGTGAGTTTTGTTTAAAAAATTAAAATGGAGGTGAGATGAATGAGTCTTGCTACAGAGCACTTTATTACCAACTCATGTTTTGGATACTTTTGCTGTCTTTTCCTCGGATATAGAAACGTGAAACCAGAGAATCAAGGGGCAGTTGAATATGTTTAACAGAGGCTTTAAGTAACTGGAGAGACTTTCAGCTCATTAGGAGGGGAACTGAGGGGTGGGCTGGGGTGAGGAGAATGGAGAAATCCTCCCAGAACGTAATACTAACCATCCTGATGGTGAGCATCGTCTTTTGAGTGGTCTGGTCCATCTACTTTACAAAGCCCTTTCACTCCCTTATCTCACTTGGTTCCCACACAGCTCTGGGATGGGGATGGTGGGGAGGGACCCACCGTGGGAGCCTCAGCATCTCTGATGTGTAAACAGCCCAGAGATGTGAGGAGAGTTGAGGAAGTGGAGCCAAACCGGGAACTGCGCCCTCTGCAGGCTGGACCCTGCGTCTTCCTACCCTTTGTGAAGACCAACGCAAATGGCTGATTCCGGGCTTTTTGTGTCTCTCAGCTTCACCTGCGCATTATCAGTGAGGTAAGCCAGGTGCCAGGCCACGAGATTTAAGGTGCCCTCACTCTCGGGCCCCTGCGCTCTGTGCCCTCGCTACCTCGCTTGTTCCACTCCAGCCCAGGCCCTGCATCCAGGCCCTGTGCTACTTCTTCATGTTTCATGCACTATTTAATCCTCACGACCTGGTGAAATGGGTGTTTTGGGTATCTCCATTTTTACTGACGAGGATAACGGGGCTTAGAGAGGGAGTAACTTGTCCAAAGTCATGAGGCTGGAAAGGCGGAACTTGTTTGGAGTCCTGGCTGGCAGGCTCCAGGGCCTTTGCTCTTGAGGCAGAATCCCAGATTTCCCAGGAGGAGAAATGCTTGGACCTGGGCATCATCTACCCACAGGCTGCTTGCTTGGCCTGCCCTGGCTGGGGGTTCCTCGGAGAGGGGCCGGGGAAGGGAGAGAAAGCCCAGTGCAGGTGGGTCTTGGGAACGTGGCTGGGATGTGTGTGTGTGGAGTGGGGAGGGCGAGTGACCACAGGAAGGAAGTGAGGAATCTTGCTCAGTCCCCTCAGGTGGGCAGACCGTGCTGATGAAAACAGGGCTGCTCTCACCTTGGCCTCTTGCAGCCTCCCAATCTTAAACACAAAATTCCCTCAGGGCATTGGGCTCCTCTCCCAGGTCTCTGGAGATGGAGCCTTTCCCGGGGGATGGAGGATGGAGTGGGCATGCTCACAGGGGCTGGGGTTTGGGGCTCAGGCTGTGGCCCTCCGATGGGTGCGCAGCTTTCTGGGAGTCCTTCCAGGGCATCCCCTCACCCCCAGCCCAAGGAGCATAGCAAATGCTTGGGGGAAGGAAAGCTAGGGGCAGGAGGTAGGCAGTGCAGGGGTAACAAGACCCCCCCTCCAGGGCCATGAACAGCACTCTGAGGGGACCCCCCCAGACCTCTGTCCACAAGGGGGTGAGAACCAGAATAGTGGCTGATCCAAAAGACTGTGATCTATAATTTATCCCCAACTCCTTCCAGAAGAGACTGGCGGCTGCCTGCCAGGGGATTTGTAATGGAGGATTTTGCTTTGATGAAGCTAAGGGGATTTCAGGTGGTCCCTCGGGTTAGGTGCTACTGAATTAAGACCATCTGTGAAGCGGATTCCTATGTATTGACTTCTCTGTGCTCACGGCACTGCTGCAGTCAGGATGATTATCTCTGTGTGACAGATGGGGAAACTGAGGCTCAGGGGGTGAAGTAACTTGCCCAAGGTCCCATACCTAGGGAAGGCAGGATTACAATTCAGGTCCATTTAACTTGGGCAACATCGAGGACTCTTCCCTGGAAGCAGATGGTGATACAATTTAAAATCTGACTGAAATCTCTTTGCTGCCTACAGCCATTTGAGGCATGACCCAGGTTACCTAGATGGCTCTAGCCACCCACTGAGCACTGGCCTGTATTTCCCTGGGACCATTTCCACCCAAAACATGGGTGTTGGCTAGTCCTGAATGGATTGTCTTTTGTTATGCAGAATAGGAGGGAAGGGGGTGAGATTTGGCAATCTGTATACTTTGTACACACAGGCCCAGTCATAAGGAGATCCACTACCCACCTCTCCAATCAGAGTCAACTTGTAGATGGCGAGGTTCTTATGGACATGGTCCTGAAGTCAGATTGACTGGTTCCAGTGATGGCTCTGCCATCGGGAGATGTGTCAGCTTGGGCTGCCATTACAAAATACCACAGTCTGAGTGGCTTAAACAACAGAAATGTATTCTCTCACGATTCTGGAGGCTGGATGTCCAAGATCAAGCGTTAGCAGGATTAGTTTCTTCTGAGGCCCCTCTACTTGGCTTGCAGATGGCCGCCTTCTCCGTGTCCTCACGTGGTCTTTTCTGTGTGTGAATGCCTCCTGTCCCTTCCTCTTCTTATAAGGAAACCTATCCTATTGGATTAGGGCTCCACCCATATGACCTCATGCAACCTTGTTTACCCCTATAAAGGTCCTATCTCCAAATACAGTCACATTGGGGGTAGGGCTTCAACATATGAATTTTGGAGGGATACAATTCCGTCCATAATAGGTGAACATAGGCGTGTGCCTCCCTAAGCCTCAGTTTCCTCATCTGTTACATGAGGTTAATAAAAGTAACTATTGCATAGAGTTTTTGAGGGAATTCAATGAGGTATTACATGAGGACAGTGATGGCATACAGCAAGTGCTCAGTGTGCTAGGTACCATCACCATCACTTTTATCATCCCCATCACCACTGCATCATCTCCATCAGTCTAGACATCTGCTGGTTTCAGACCTCTGGGTCCTGCTTGTCATTTGTGGTTCAAGGTTGCAGTTAGTGAGGATCAGAGCTGCAAGGATCTTGACCTTTAACACCAAAGGCTGATTTTACAAATGAGGAAACTGAGGCCGAGCTAGTGGTCATCTGGAATCAGAATGCTGGTAACCCGTCCCCTGGCCTGGTGATCTTGAACCATTTCAGTGTCTAGGAGGGGCCAGGAGAAGGCTCCCTTCCCTGTTGGGACCACCCATGGAGTATTTGGACAATTCAGTTAGTTTTATCCCCTTAATATTTTATGGACTGTTTCCCTCATGTCTTAATGGAGTGCCTGTCACATAGTGAATGAATAAAAGCCATTCATTACCAAATCCCTACACATGGGTCCTCAGCCCAGCCCCTCTCCATAAACCCAGAGTCCCAGCTCCTGGTGTGATGACATCACACCCTTCCAAGGGCAGCCTAACATTTCCTTGCTTCATCCCATCTAGACATATGTGTCTCCCTGGGAATTTGGATGGCAGTATTAATAAGCCACCAGGCTTCAGTCAGAAGGGCATGGTGACTCACTTGTTTTGACAGTATAATATCTCTAGTTAAAAATAATGCAGAAGCTAAAAAACAAAAATCCCAACAAGCCCTGGCAGTTCGGTTGGTTTCCAACCGAATGTCCACTCCCACCATCTTCCTTCCAGCAGAATCCCAGCTGTGCTCAGGATGGGGTGCAGCGTGCTCAGTGGGGGTCAGCCTGGAGCCCGGCTCTCGCCTGTTCGCCAACGATTGCTTTGGGACTGGACATGTGACCCAGTTCTGGCCAATGGGACTTAAGGGAAATCTCCTGAGGACTTGATTTGGTTGAGAAGCCTCCGCCCCCCAACTTCGGGTCTTGGGACGCAGTTGTTTGGGGAAATGACGCCTGCAGCAGCTGCCTTGCAACCAGGCAGGTGAGGCCGACAACACAGACTCTCAGAGGATGTGACCTGGAGCCCAGACGTTATAGAGCTGTGAACCCACCCTGGAACCTCCTACCTCCAGGTTTCTCATTACATACTGTTTAGGCCTGGTTCACTCAGGTGCTACCTGCAGCCAAAGCCAGGCCAGCTGAAGCTGGGCTGGTGGTGCCGCCCTTGGCCAGGCGCGGGTGAGGGAAAGCGTGTGTTCCCACTCAGGGATGGAGGTGGTTGTGACGACACTGGATGCAGCTCTCAGTCTTGATACCTTACCTGGTGACTGTGGTCAGGTGATCCTCCCACTTCCTGGCTCCCCGCCCCCCTCCCCCACCTTTGTGCGCTGCACCACCAGGCACCGCCCTGAGGAATGAAGTGGGGTCGTTCTGAGCTCAGCCTTGCTTGTGCTCCCTCCTCATCGGCCTCAGGTCAGCTGCACTCTGCCTTCCCAGGGCTCTTTCTCCACCGGCATCTCCACAGCTCATCCTATTTCTGGACCTCAATTTTATATGCAGATCCAATAAGCAGCTGCTGAAGACTACACATGTTCCAGGTCATAGACGCCCTATGCTGGGCCCCTCCTCCTCCAGTGAGTGTCTGATTTATGGGCACCTGAGCTGGGCACGGCGATCACTGCATTTCACAGATGGGAAGCTGTGGCTGAGTGGCTGGCTCCCAGGTCCTGCGGCCAGGGCTCTGACCCAGGCTGTCTGGTGCCACCCCCAGGCCTCTTTCTGCTAGTTTTTCCCTGTAAGATGGGGTGGAGTGGGCAATATAATCTAGGAGGCCAGGGTCCGAGCATGAGGCTAAGTAGATTCAGATGCGGCTGGGCTTGGGCACTGGAGCTACCAGAAGTGTGTTTGTCTGATGGACTAAGGAGTTTGCTGGGAGAGAAGTCACCTAAGGGAGAGGGAATCAGGAAGACAGTCTTAGCCCGTCACCGAACGTGGCACAGGGGAGGGGGGGCATCACGACCACAGCAGCCTGGGCACAGCTGGGGGCCTTGGCAGTCCCTGAGGTAGGGCAGCATTGCTGGTAAGGACCAGGAGGTGTCAGGACGGTCACGCTGCAGCTCGGGGGCCCTGTGGGACTAAGTGGGGCCCTGGGTGGGGAGAGAGGCCACAGCATGGCACAGGTGGCAGGCCAGGGCTGGGGAGGGAAGAGACCGACACACACACAGTCTGTCCCCAGCTAAGGTAGCCATGCACAGGGGCTGTGGAGCTTGGCTAGCCCCAGACCTTCATGGCTCTGCCTTGGAGGAAAGCTGTAGGTGGCCTCTCGTGCTGGATCCCTTGCCCAGGATCCCTTGTCCAGGGGTTGGCAAGTCTGGCCCACGGCCTGGTTTTGTATGGCTTGTGAACTAAGAATCGTTTTTACATTTTTAAGTGGTTACATTTTAAATATTTATGCAAGTACCTACACAGTATACTCAAATTTTGCCTCTTGGGTCATAAAGCCTGAACTATTTACTACCTAGGCCTTTACAAAGTTTGTTGGCCCCTGGGGTGGTCGGTCTTTAGAGTCCAACCTTGGGGGCCACAGGTTGCTGGTGGAGACACCTGGCCTTGCCTGCGTCTTGGCCCTGGGGGTGCGGGATGCCGGACCTCCTTGGCCTCAGGCTCAGTGTACGCACATGCCCTCCACGTTTTCTTAAGGCCCCCCCCAAGCACAGAGGGGTAGGTCTGGGAGAGGGTACCAAGCCCCAAGAGCAAGCCCATGGCTCCAGCCTTCCCACCAAAGTCTTCCCAGAGCCATCGGTGCTTCTGGAGGCTGCCCTTGCTGGGGGCAGGTGTGTTCCCGCCAACGGAGCAGCATCTTGCTGATAAAACCCGATGAGCTGCAGTTAACAACACGGCCCTGCCATGTGGCTTCCTCCCAGGGCTGCCCATCTGTTGGCCCTGGGGGACCACTCTCGGTGCAGCTGAATCCCCCCACCCCGCATCACCATCGAATCAGGAGAGAGCCCAGGTCCCCGGGGCCAGGCCCAGCACACAGGCCAGGAAATCTCTGTGCTTAGCCTGTGCCAGCTCCTGGCCACCCTCCAGGCTCTCAATGACACCTCCAGATGGTGGCTAACGGAGGGTGAAAACCTCCTGGGAAGGTCTGGGCACAGAGCAGTAGAGGGAGGCCAGCCAAAGGCACCCTGACCATGGCCGTGGGGAGGGCTCCAGGTGTGGCCTGCCTTTGCTCGGGCCAACGTGCTTTTATTCCTGACCCCTTACCAGCCGTCCTTCTTCTCCTCTCCTTGTCACTAAACCCAGGGACCTGCCAGCTGGGCACTTATCCCCTGCACAGGACAAGCAAAGGCAAGGTGTGGGTAGACGTGTGCAGTCCATAGGCCCGGGCCAGGGTATTCCGGGAGGGAACTGCTCATTGGCCTCGTACCTGCAGATATCCTAGCAGCCCAGCCTTCCTTTTTTCCAGGAGTGAAAGAGTGGGGCCATCACACATCCGGGAACTCTTCAGCTCATCCTGAGCCACAGACTGGGCTGTTCAGGTGAAATGGTTTGACCTAACCTGTCAGGGCTGTGATTGACGTTCACTTCATCCTCTGATGGCGTCAAGCATCGTGCTAGAGAGGCCAGTTCACAAACACATCCAGTGCCCCCTGGGCCAGTGTCTTCTTCCTCCAGACCCACCCCCCAGTCCCTTTGGGCTGGAGGACCAGATAGGTCAGGCCAGATGAGAGAACAGGGCTGGATGAGGGCAGATCCAGCTCCACAGGATGGAAAAAATATCATCATAAAAAAAATCCAAGCCAACGCTAGGATGCCTGTCTTCCTAGGGGGAGCGAGGGGCATCCTTCCCAGTTGCTTGAGGAAGCGGATGTGCATCTGTATCACGTGGGACAGGAGAAAGGCAGAGGTCGCCTGGACGGTGTACTGCTCCGAGGACATGCTGTGGTGGACACACAAAGGGTTTCTGGGGCTGTTCGGAGCTGGAGAAAGCTGGGCTCCTCTGCACTGTAAAGTGGGGGGGGATTTTTTTGCAGTTGCAGGGGAGCCAGCCATGAGAGGAGCCTGAGCAGCCTGGAGGGCGCTGCCAGCTGTCCAAAGGGCTGTCCTTTGTTCTGATTGCGTTTTGTAATTCTCAAGGCGAGCATCAAAACCTCTCCCACTGGGGCTGGGGAAGTTCTCTGGGAGAAGGTGCTTTTTGAGGACAGATGACAAGAAGGGCAGCAGGACTGGAGCAGTGTGGAGGGGGGGCCGGTGGTGGCAGAAGTTTAAGTGGTAGCAGTGAGCAGATCAAACAGAGCCTTGAATCCATGGATGTGGCTTTTTCCCCCAAGTGAGAGGGGAAGCCCTTGGTGAGTTTTGAGCAGAGGAGGGCACAATTTGACTTCAGATCAAGGGCTGGCCCTCACTGCCTCGTGGAGAACAGGCAGTGAGTGAGGGGCAAACAAGGAAACCGGCCAAGAGGCTACGGTCGCAGTAGGGAGGGTAGGATGGGTTGGGCGTGAGGTGTGAGAGAGAGAGGGGTCTGGAACCAAGATTTGGCCTGACTCACTGGAAGAATGGACTTGGCCATTATGAGATGGGGGGAACCATAGAGAAGGGAGCCTGGGGTGGGGGCCCCTTACCTTCTCAGGACTCCATCCCTCCCTGTGGGTACTCTTTGGGGCCGTACTCAGCTGAACTCCCGCCGCTGAGGCTCTGGAAGCCTCCCTGGAGCTCTGCAAGCTCCTGGAAGGTAGGGCTGTGTCTATGTTTATCTTTGGAGTAACTGCTCGTGGAATGGGTGCATGAATGAAGGGATTCAGGAGAGTCCCATCATTCAGGTAGAAGTGATGCTTGGCTCAGCTAA
The DNA here is from genome assembly GCF_028564815.1 of Eubalaena glacialis. Lineage (NCBI taxonomy): Eukaryota > Metazoa > Chordata > Mammalia > Artiodactyla > Balaenidae > Eubalaena > Eubalaena glacialis. Next base: position 12,424,361 of record NC_083716.1, read on the forward strand.
GTATGAGGTGATAGCATTTTCTGGGCTTCCTGACTTCTGCTGGTGGGAGTGGGATGTGGAAAGTGAATTCTCACAGAGGGGCTGGTCTGACCAGATTCTATGCTGCCTTTTCTTTTCTCTTCACTCTATCGTCACTTGATCCAAATCTCCTGGAGGAAGAAAACAGGGAGATATGGGCTGCCACTGCGAAGGGGAAAGAGGGAGCTCTGGGCTTCTCCCCAGCCCCTGGGTTCACTCTGTGAGCAGCCTGCCCCACACAATGAGGAGAAAGAGATCTGAGTCATCCCTGGAGAGCAGATTCCCATCTGATCAGGCTCCGAGTCTCCACGGTGCCCGTTGCCATGGCAAACAGCCATTTACTGAGAGTCAAGCAGATCATTCCAGAACCCGTGCCCCACTGGTTACCCTGTGACCGAGCACAGTGAATAGGCTACGCTTTGAAGATGCCAAGTCCCTAACCCGCCTCTGAGCTCAGCGTGTGACCTCCTCTTTGATAGGCACTGCTCACGCTTCTGCTTTGTACCTGGAAAAAGCTTTCTCTCCACCTGCTGTTCTGGGGGAAGGAAGTGTGATGTTCAGATGCTCACAGCCCTTCGGCCTTAGAAAAGAGCATTACTCTCTGTGCTGATGAGGCTGAATCCCCGGATCTGAGTTGTCACTGAAGGCCAATCCTGAGCTGGTTTTCCTTCTGGGCCTTGCATGTCCCCACATCAAACACTCAAGGGCAACTCACTGGTCAATGACTAAGGTTGGATTATTGTTTTGTTGGGTCAACCAGAATGTCTCCCTTTTTTGGGCTCCTTGGTGGATAGAATGGGGTATATTATACCAAGGGTTCGGCACAGGGCCCCGCCCCAGGGAGGGGCAAGATGCATGCTTGTCCCTGTTTATTATCCTTATTCCCTTCCTCGCCTCCCCCTCCATCCCCTACACTCTCCTCTGCCCTTTCTTTCCCCGCAAAGTACTCCAGAAACTTGAAAGAGAGCCTAGAGGGCTTCCTGGAGGTGGTGTTCCTATAACCAAAGCTGGTTGTATGTATTTTCCAATAAAATAACGGCCCCTATTTCTAGAGTGTCTCCTGTACGCCATGCATGGGCTATATGCTTCTCACTTGATTCTTATTGCAACCCTTTAAGGTTTTATCATCCTTATTTTTCAGATGAGGAAATTCGGATGAGACTCAGAGAAATTAAGTAACTTACCCAAGATCACATAGGTTATTTGGACCTGGGAAGTCTTATTCCAGAGCTTGGGCATTTACCCCACATGCAGTCCTTTTTTGTTGTCATATTTGTGTTGGCATTTGCTTTGGGCCTCTTCCCAGCTCCCCTTCACACCCCTCTTCCTGGTTCCCCTGAGTAGCGGTGCCTGCCCTCCTCAGGGACATGGGGCACTTCACGCCTCTGCTCCCTTTTGGCTCCTCTCTGCCCTCAGTAAGGCAGTGGCCACTTGACCAGCCACTGGACCACACCTTCCACTCCACTGAATGAATATGGAAAGAGAAGGGAAAGAAAGGAAACAAGCCCAAGTGTGAGACCGACTGGGGCCGCAGCCATGTGGTCGACAGGCTCACGAGAAGGGAGAAGGCCCCAGGACCAAGGGGAATGGGGCAGGTGTGGTCCTGGCAAGGCCAGCTGTCCAGGGTCCAATGGCAAGCTCTGGGCAGTCTGGGAAGCAAGCACCAGCCTCTAGGGAAGGGCTGGAAAAACTCAAGCAGAGTGTTAGGTCCCCACCTCAGCAGACTAAGGGGAATTCGAGCTGGGCTTGAGGTCTGTAGGGCAACAGAGTGCTGGGTAGGGAAATTGAGTTAGGAATCTTGTCCTCCGTGCTGGGTCAACTCTTGGGTCCCCATGCAGGCTTCTGACTCCCAGGGTGACCTGGCTATACAAGCCTTAGGCCCATGGGCAATAGAATTTTACCCCAGCCCCAGGGGCTGGCATTACTCAGGCTGCCAAGACACTTGCTGCCCGTCAGAATGGTCTCAGACCTGGGTAGTGCTGAATCTGCATGGGCATTTCAGCTTGGGGAGCAGGGAGGAAAAATTGGGTGAGAAGAGATGAAGACGGCACCTCTCGGCACCCTATCTCTCCCACCACAGGATCCTGGCTACACAGAGCTCCCCCTCCCCAACATATTATCCAGAGCTCCCAGGCCCCCAAAACCTACTATTCAAGAACACGTAGGGATGGTGTCACCTAGGGCTTTGGAGGGAAGAACCTGATAACTTGATTGTAGGACTTCATACTAAAGTGTCAAGGACTACTTGTTTTTTTAAAAAAGGGTCTAAGAACCTCAAAGAAGCCCCTCCTTGGTATGATGTGGGGCTGGGGGTGTTGATGAAGCTGGGGGATGCTATACACACCCTGATCACTTCGTGGGCACTTGTCCCGTAGTTCTGGCCTATTATGAATTTACACATTGTGACGTGGCTCTCCCAGACTGAGAGGCCGGCTACAGAAAAAGCCACAGGGAGAGATGAGGGAGGCCACGCCTCAGGGGCTCTTTGCTGTCTGGCTCCCATGGGTGATGTTCATTATCCCTAAACCCACAGCGCTGGAAGTCAGCCACGCCGGCCTCTGCCTGCAGCCGTGGACGCCTGTCTCTGCTCCACCAGCTTCTTTCCACCTGATGACCGCTGCCACCTGCACAGGAAGATGGATGGCTGCTGTCATCCAGGCAGGTGTGTGATGCAGAGGCACAGACCAGGAGTGACAAGGGGCAAAGGTGGCCAATGCAGACAGGCTGGAGCTGGTATGGGGCTCTTGGGAGGACGGATGCCCCAGCCCAGCCCAGCCCTCTCCTGGAATGCAGTTGCCACTCTAACCTCCTTGCCTTTTCCTCTTCACCTCGTTTCTGGAAGCCTCTTCCCTTGGGACCAGCAGGCTGGTGGTACATGGGCACCATGGGCTGTCCTGCAGCTGCCCTGCTCCCCCACTCCCTGCCCCCCGTGGGTGGCTCCACAGTCTCTGGTGACCCGTGTGCTGGCTCTGCCTGCTGTCTTTAGCCTGATGCTATCATTATGATTTCCACCCTCGTTGTTACCGGGGAGAAAGAGGAGGAGAAGGAAGTGCAGGACGAGCAGAAGGGGGGGGGGGGGTCATTGAATCCCAGGGGACACTCCCTCCCATTGAGCTGTGCAACTAGTGACCAACCACTTCAATTTTCCTGGGACCAAGGAGGTTCCCAGGAAGTGGGGCTTTGAGTTTTAAAACTGAGAAAGTCCCTGGCAAGCTGGGACGAGTTGGTCAGCCTGTGTGGAAAGCCGGGGCTGGGTGGGGCTGGAAGCAGCGGCTTGCTGCTCTGGAAGAACACAGCCTGTCTCTCCTGCTCCCCTGCGCCTCTCCAGGAATGCAGCTTTGTGGTCGCCTGGCCGTGTGAATCTGGCTGTGGCTCCTGGGGGATGAAGTCTTCATTTGCCTCTGCACTCAGAGTCCCTCTGGTGAAGGTCCCAAGAACTGGTGTGCTTGGAACCTCGGCAATGCCCTGAGAATGAGATGGCCCCATGTCACTGGCACCATCCCATCCCTTGGATGGGGGACCGGAGCCTGTCCCCGAGAGCTTAAGGTCCAAACCAGAGAAGCAGAGGCATTGTCAAGTCCAAGGGTGGGGTAGGAAGTGAAGAGGTCAAGGACTTCTAAAAGCCTGAGACAAAGCCAGGTCAGGAGTTGAGAAGATCCAGAAGGAAGACTGCTGAGTTGACCATGTGGACCATGAGAGGGTGGGCTTTGTTATGGGACAAGAATGGCCAGGCAGACAGCCCTGACCAGCCATCACAAGTCACGCCTTCACATGGTGGGACTTACGGAAGGCTCACAGTCTAATAGACAATGGAGAATGTCGACTGTGTGCCAGCCCTGTGCTTGACAATGCGTGGCATGCAGAAGTGAATTTCACGAACGCAAGCTTCATGAAGCAGAGACTCTGCTCATCTTTTACATTCCTAACTTTCCGAGCACCAAATAGTATTAGCTAACACTTATTTAGTACTTAATATGTGTTAGGCATTGTTCTAAGACATTTTAAAAACAGCTTTAGTGAGATATAATTCACATACCATACAATTCACCAATTTAAAGTAAACAATTCAGTGGCTTTTAGTATATTCACAGAGTTGTGCAACCATTACCACAATCAGTTTTAGAACATTTTCATCACCCCAAAAGGAAACCCTGCACCCACTAGCAGTCACTCCTCATTCTCCCCTCCCCCTGCCCAGGCAACTACTAATCTACTTTCTGTCTCTCTAGATTTCCCTGTTCTGGACATTTCATACAAATGGAATCATATAATACATGATCCTTCATGACTGGCTTCTTTCACTTAGCATAATGTTCTCAAGGCTTATCCTTATTGTATTTGTACTTCATTCCTTTTTATTTCAGGATAATCTTCTATTGTATAGATGTACCACATTTTATTTACCCATTCTTCAGACGGACATTTGGGTTGTTTCTACTTTTTGTCTGTTACGAACATCTGTGTACGAGTTTTGTGTGGATATATGTTCGCATTCCTTGTTCTCAGAAACTTATATATATACCATATGATCCTTAAAACCCCATGAGGTAGGTAATATTACTATCCCTAAGGCTCAGAGAAGTTAATTAACTTGCCCAAGGTCACGCAGCTTGTAAGTGATGGAGCTGAGGCAGGAACTAGGCAGTCTGACCCCAGAGTCTGTGCCCAGAGCCACTCTGCTCTATTACCTGGAAGAATGCCTGGCACATCCAATAAGTATTTATGGAACAAGTGGCTGAATTAGACAGGGGCCCTGCTCTCCAGAGACTCATAATGTAGTTGCCTTCTTGCAGACAGCTTCTCTCTAATTAATCTCTGCAATACTCTCGGGGTTGGAAACAGGAAGAGGAGGTGGTTGGCTGGAATCAGCTGTTAAAAAGCTGAATGTAGTTGACGCCGATTGCATAAAGGGACCCTTTCAGCCGCGCTGAGGCTGCAGGTTCCTAAGAGAGAGAAGAGCCAGCATAAGGGCTGAAATTTTTGAGAAGTTACAGAAAACGTCTGCTTCAGAGTGGCAAACAGGAAATCTGCTTTTTTGGTTGTTTTTTCAAGTGAGTGATGTTGAAGTTCATTTGTGTGCCTGGTAACATCTCTGCCTGAGGTCCTGGACTGCCTGTTCCATGTTACCTGTCACCGGATGACCAGGAGAGCTTATTCTGGGGTGGGCGGCTGAGCCGAATATTCTAGAGCAGCAACTGGTAGGGAAGTGCAGAGGTTCAAAGCCAGAGAGGCGGAAATCCTCATCCTACTCCAGGTGAGCAGGGAGACAAAGACCCCAGCAGACCATGTTCCCCAGAGCCCAGTCCTGCTGCCCTGCTGCATCCCCTGCAAAGCCAGCACTCCCTTTGTACCAGCACCCACTCCATAGGCACTCCGATGTTTCTGGGAGGTGACACTGACTTTTACGAATCAGGCAGTCATCAACATGAATCTTAAAAAAATTTTTTTGTTCATTGAAGTACAGTTGATTTACAATGTTGTGTTAGTTTCAGGGGTACAGCAAAGTGATTGAGTTTTATATATATATATATATATATATATATATATATATATATATATATACACACATACATATATACATAAAATATTTATTCTCTTTCAGATTCTTTTCCATTATAGTTTATTACAAGGCATTGAATATCGTTCCCTGTGCTGTACAATAGGTCCTTGTTGGTTATCTATTTTATATAGAGTAGTGTGTATCTGTTAATCCCAAACTCCTAATTTATCCTCCACCCCCCCCACCCCCCTGCCACTTTCCCCTTTGGTAACCATAAGTTTGTTTTCTATGACTATGAGTCTATTTCTGTTTTGTAAATAAGTTCATTTATCAACGTGAGTCTTAAACACAGCTCTGACCCTTTTACCCTGGACTCAAAAAGCTTCACTGTCCAGAGAATTAAGTACAAATCTCTACGCCTCACCCTCAGCACTCTCAGGGCCAGCCCCCGTCTCCACTGTCAGCTCTGACCTCTTGGCTCTCCTGCCCACCTCTCCCTCCACCCACCCCCTCCACCGTAGCATTCTGGGTCCCAGCCTCTCCTCTCTCCCTGCACAACCCCACTTTTCTTTTGCTTCCCAATCTTTGCTCAAGTTGTTTGTCTTGTCTGGAATGGCGCCTCTGGACTGTTCAATTCCCCAGATCAATTCCCGCCTCCTCCAGGAAGCTTTCCCAGTCCCTCTGGCCATAGAGAATCTCTCCCTTCCTCGGGGACCATGTTACTCCCACCTCTTTTCTTTTAAAAAATAAATAAATTTATTGATTTATTTATTTTTGGCTGCGTTGAGTCTTCGTTGCTGCGCACGGACTTTCTCTAGTTGCAGTGAGTGGGGCTACTCTTCGTTGTGGTGCGTGGGCTTCTCATTGCGGTGGCTTCTCTTATAGCGGAGCCCGGGCTCTAGGCACGTGAGCTTCAGTAGTTGTGGCACGCAGGCTCAGTAGTTGTGGCTCACGGGCTCTAGAGTGCAGGCTCAGTAGTTGTGGCTCACGGGCTCTAGAGTGCAGGCTCAGTAGTTGTGGTGCACAGGCTTAGTGGCTCCGCGGCATGTGGGATCTTCCCGGACCAGGTCTCGAACCCGTGTCCCCTGCATTAGCGGTGGATTCTTAACCACTGCACCTCTAGGGAAGCCTACTCCCACCTCTTTTAGCACTTCCCCCTGGTCTACAGTTGTGAGAATTATTTATGTTTATCTTGTTCCTGGGGAGAAGAGACAAAATTGCACTTTGTGTCTGCTCTTTCCCCAGGCCTGGCATAGTGTCAGCACATAGTAGGTGTTCAGTTTCTGGACTGTTCAGCCTCTAGCAAAGAGTTTGTCTTCATGTGGCCTGAGTCCACAGACAACCAGGTGTCCTAATGCCCTTTGTGTCTCATTCTGGCACAAGAACATATGCCCCCATGGGGAAGGTGGTTTACTATAGACTCAATGGTAAAGGAAAAGAACATCATGAATGAAAATGCTATAAATATTTGATTGGAATTTTAAAATATTTTTTAACCTCTCAGAATCAGGGCCACTTCTAGCCAACATGGTGTCTTGTGCGAATCAGAAAAAAGGACTCCTTTTTTTCCTGGATAAATACAACCCTGCACCAGGGCACATAGTTGGATTTCAGTCCTCACTTACCCCCTTGGCCAGGTGCCCTTGCACAGTGCACAACCTACCCAACCTTACAGTGCCATTTGGGATGAAACAACTACTTATAATGTGTAAGTCTTTTGCTCCACTTGTATACAGTTACTTTCATACATATTTTTATATTTATGAAAGCAGAGGACTGCCTATATACAGTATTTCCTGTTCATTTACTCTTTAAATTAGACAAGTTGTCCCATATTCAAGACATACCTAGGAGAGTTGAGAAAGCTGGGCCATGAAACTATGAAAATTGCCTGAAGGGTGGTGCTCTGCTTCTAAGACCAGAGTTCGTGTTCCCTTCCTTCAGCAATTCTCCTGCCCCTTTAGCGCAGGAGCCACCCTTCATCTTGTTTCCTAGTTATCTGTATCATTTCTTCTTCCTTCTACTAGATTGTCAACTCTCCAAAGACAAGCGCCAGCAAACAGCACAGAGACCTGAGGGAGTTTGCTGGCTGTGCTTTGATAGAAAATGAGAAGAATTGATATATTTTCTTCAGGTACTTACGTCTCTGGACTCTCGTAGCCTTTTGGGCATAAGCAACCCTTGGCATACCGATTTGCTTCCATTTCTTCTTCCTCACAGCAGCTGATGGGAAAACCTTTGCTGACACCAACAGAGCTTGTGGATGATGGAAGATTGGTAACTGTCAGATCTTCCTTAGGATTGAGTCATGCCTTCCCAAAAGGATTGCATTCAGGGACTGGTAGATTCCAGCACTTTCTGTGAACAGGGGCTCTGTATGTTTTCTGTAGTTGGTTCCTTCCCAGTTGTGCAGAGGAGCTCTGGGCTGAGCCAAAGGAGAGAAAAGTTCAGCTGTGGGAAAAAAGAAGTGGAACCCACCATGCCAGGCAGCCTTCTAGATCTTGCTGGGCTAGGAACATCCCCTCTCAGACCTCATCTTCCTCTTCTCTAAAGCAAGCAGGAACTCAATGTCATGTACAGCCATGCTCGTCAAAGTGTGGTTCTGGGACCAGCAGCATCTGCAATGCTTGTAAGAAATGCACACAAATCTCAGGCACCGCCCCAGAACTGCTGCATCAGAGCCTGTGTTTTGACAGGATCCCCAGGTGATTCGCTGTACATCGAAGGTTGAGAAGAGCTATTCTGAAGCCCCTTCTGGCTATAAAGCTTTACGATTCTGTAGGAAGGTATCCAGTAACAACAGCCAAAACATATTGAGCCTTTACTCTGTGCCAGGGCCTCTCCCGTGAGCTCTGCTCATTCCCGGCACAAGCCAGAGGCAGGGGCAATCAGGATACGTATCTTACAAGGAGAGGAAGCTAAGACGTGGCTCAGAAAAGCTGGGCTCCTTGGCTGAGGTCACCTAGCTAATTGGGGACAGAAGTGAATCCACAATCAGCTGGGCCTGACTTCACGCCTTGTGCAGCATTGTCTCAAGGGTCCAGGCAAAGCTTCAGAGAGGAATTGATGTTCGAATTTTGCATTGCCAGATGCTGAGGAGTTTGCCAGGCAGTGAGTGGGAGAGAGATATTCCAGGGGAGAAAAAGAGCGAGGGCAGTGGCCCCAGGGCAGGAGGAAGTACGGCAAGTCCAGAGAGTGGCCTGAAGTTTTGTTCTAATAAAATGAATGATAATTTGGCATGAGCTGGTTTCTGCTGAGCACAGCATGGGAAGAGGGGGAGATAATCAAGTTACCCAAATTATCAGCAAGTTTAAATAAAATCTAATGACATTTTAATGTGTTTTCTGAAGGTGCCGTCTACTGCAGTGAGATGTACCATGCTGAGCAGATGTATCACGTGCTCGTTGTGCTAGAGAAAGAGCATGCTTGTGGATTGAATTTGCTCTTTATAATTTAGCTACCACTACTTTAAAAGGGTCAATTTCACCCCTGGGAGTCTCTCTTAGGAAGGAGGAACCATCACCAAAGAACCTTATGCTTGTTGAAATTCTTCCTGCACTTACCTGTCAGCCCAAGCTTCTGAAGTTGTCCTCAGGGGGTCCTCACATCAGTGGGCAAAGCAGCACAGACTCATGTGGTGAGGTCAGAAGTCCTTTTATAACATACTGTAGCCATGGTGACACCCCTTAAAGTCAAATTTCGGAGGCATCTATTGGAGCAAACATTTTGTAAGCTTATCTTTAAAGATTTTGTGAGAGGCCTTGCCCCAGTGATGAATCACTTGATAAAAACATACGAAAGAAAAGAAAACCAACACATCCCTCTCTTTAACTTGGATTTTCCTTTTCTGGGGAAGCATCTGAATCAGGAAGGTTTGAGTTGTAAGGGACAGAAACTGTAAGGAAACGAGGCCTAAATAACAAGTAGCCCAGAGTTAGAGCAGTGCCAAAGACTCACTATGGGATGGCTACTCAGTAACATCTGGGACACAGGCTTTTCCCAATCTGTCCTCTTCAAAATGTTGGTTTGTCCTGTTGTCAGCTCCCCTCATGGTCCCAAGATGGCGGCAGCAGTTCTAAGAGTCTTGTGGCATAAAAAAAGAAGGCATCATCTCATGAGTTTCTTATAAAGAGGAGAGAAGCCATTTCAGAAAGCCCCTAGCAGCCTCTTCACATTTCACTGGCCATAACTGTGTTATATGCTCTCTCCTAAACCAATCGCCAGCAAACTATAGTTGGCTTAGACGAATGGAGATTTGCCCCTTGAGGTTGAAGAGGATACCTTCTCTGAGCACTTGTCTGGGCTGGGCATAGGGTGAACTCCTGAAAATAAAATCAAGGCTCTACCAGCGGGAAAGAATGGCAAGGGACATGGATCTGGGTAGACAACCATTAGAATTTGCCATTAATAATCATATATTCATGGTAATGAAAAATTTCTTGAAATTCTGAGATCAAAGGGTGGGACAGTCAACTGTTGGTACAAAAGTGCTGCATAACAAACAATCACAAAATTTCAGAGGAGCTGAAAAATAATTAACTCATTGGTCTGTGGATCAGCTGGTGGTTGTCTAATCTAGACTGTTTGGCTGGGGCGGCTCAGCTCCACCTGACTCTCATCCTCTTCCTGTGACCAGCATGTTCTTCTTATGGAGGTGGCAGAGGGGCAGGAGCCCAAGCCCCAGAGACCAAGCCTGTTTCAAACCTCTGCTTGCATGGTATCTGCTAATATCCCATTGGCCAAAACAGGTCACATGACCAAATTCAACATCACGAGGCTCCACCCATTTAGTGGGAGGTGCTGCAGAGTCAAAGGGCTGAGGGCCTGGATGCAGGGAAGGGTGACAAATTGATGCAGTCTACCACAAGGGGAAACAAAATGTTGTCAAAAAGAAAATTAAGGGCAACTTTAACAATACTCTTGTTTTTAAACTGCACTTTAAAGATACAAAGCCTTTCTTTAGAATATAAAAGAACTTGGGGATGTTCAGGTGAATATAAACATTAAAAATATGTGTGTGTGTGTATAGGTTGCAAAGGGTCTCAAAAAGCAGATTTTTCTAGCTCTGAATAACCCACTATGTGTGGTTATATTAACACCACATATCAGGGTATCAGTTTCCGCAGAGCTAACTGTTCCCATTGCCCCCTCTCCCTCTTCTACAAAGCAATACCTGTGGTCTGTACTGTGGAAATAAATGAAGACAACACTTAAATGAGAATAAACAAGCTGTTTATTTAGAGCAGAAACTCAAAGGCAAGTTGGGGAGAGGAAAGCTTTTCAAAGGCTGCAGGTTTGCCCTGGTTGGAGGTTGTCCTGAGGAAGCTGGAAGCAGGTAACTAGAAATAGGGCATTTTACGTGATTGGTCCTGAATTGGAAGCAGGGACAAAAAATTGGGAAGCTGGGAGGCGTTGACCGAGTCCTGACCTTTCTGGCCAGATTGCTGCAGAGGCTGTGATTTGTATTACCCCGCAGGTTGCTGCAGAGGTTGTGGTCTGAGTTCTAGGTCACCTATGATCTGAACTTTGTCCATTTGTGTGTTCGGTCTCTCAGGACCCATCTGAGAAAGCCCCAACTTCTCAGCATGGGGTAAAGACCCCTTCACTCTCCAAACAACACTTCTGGTCCCCACTCCTGACATCAGTGGTGCCAACAATCCACCCACCCGTTTCTCTCCCAGACACACACAGCTCCCACCTCAGCAACCCGGCCTCAGCGGGACCTCCGCTGCACGCTCCCAGAGCCGACATGTCCTCCTCAGGTCATGCCTTCCGTTGCTTTACACCTGTCCATGGAGTCAGCTCAAGAGCCCCCGCCCCTGTGCCTTCTCTCGAGCTTTTCTTCCACCTCAACTGGCTCTTCCCCATACAGAATTGCTGCTGCTTCTGTGTCCCCCAAATCATTTGCATAAATATTTATTAGAACAGGGATGGATCTCATTGATGCAGAAGACACCTGTTACTGTTTGTCTCCTCCCCTAGGCTGTGAATACCTTGAAGGCAAGCATTATGCTTTATTTTTGCCTACTATAGGAGAGTAGGCTTTTTGGAAGGAAGGAAGGGAGGAAAGAAGGAAGGGAGGGAGGGAAGGGAGAGAGGGAAGGTCACAGGTAGGGTTGACAGATAAAATGCAAGATACTCAGTTGAATTTAAATTTCAGATAAACAATTTTTTAAAACATAAGTATGTTCCAAATATTGCATATTAAGTAGATTTTTAAATAAGCATGAGAAACAAGTATACTAAAAATACTAAAAAACTACTCATTGTCTATCCAAAATACAAATTCAGCTGGGTATCTTGCATTCTTATTTGCTAAATATAGCAACCTTGATCATAGGGCAAACACCTAGTTGAACTTGAAAGCGGTTAGACTCTGAGGCCAAGACGCAATGTCCCTAGTCCACTCTTCCCTTCCCTGTTGGCCAGAGCTCTGCCCTGGGGCTGGCCAGGCTTCGTTGCTGTTGTGCCCAATAAAACCCCAATGATAAAACCCCAATAGCTGTCTCCTTCCTTGGAAATCAGAAACCAGGCTGGTAGTTTCTGAGAGAATGCTTTGAAGAGTCCTAGAGGAGAAGAAATGCATGGAAATGGTAGTGGAAAGACAGGAGGAAGGAGGAAGGAGCCTTAATGGCCCTTAAAGGGCAAGAAATTGCATTTCTAAGCCTCAGGCATTTCCTTCACTTGGGAAGACATGAGTTAATTATGAACGACAGGCAGGAAGGGCTTCTTTGCCAGGGGAAGCGTTCTGTAGAGAAGAACTGTGTTCAGAGAAGCTCTGCAGGTCCATGAGGGAGGGAGAGACAGAAGCTGGTCCACACTGTGCCCCGACTCCCCTTCTGGGCCCCACTGCATCCATTAAAATTGTGGGAAGGATGTGTGCATTGGGTTGAATGGTGACCCTCAAAACCTGCAAATGGGAGCTTATTTGGAAATGGGGGCTTTGCAGATGTAATTAAGGGTTGTGAGATGAGGAGATCATCCTGAATTATCTGGGTAGGCCCTATATCCAATGACGAATGTCCTGGTAAAGGGCGCACAGAGGAGAAGACAAACACACGGGGGAAAAGTCAATGTGAAGACATTGAGGGGTGATGCAAGCCAAGGAATGCTGACAACACTGGAAGCCGGAGTCTAGGAAGGATTCTCCCTGGAGGCACCAGAGGGAGCAGGGCCCTGCCCACTCCTTGGTTTCAGATCCCCAGCCTCCAGAATTGTGAGAGAATAAATTTCTGTTCTTTTAAGCCACCAAGTTTGGGCATAAGGCATCATTTTAAATCTTAGTATCGGACTTCCCTGGTGGCGCAGTGGTTAAGAATCTGCCTGCCAATGCAGGGGACACGGGTCCGAGCCCTGGTCCGGGAAGATCCCACATGCCGCGGAGCAACTAAACCCTTGCGCCTCAACTACTGACCCTATGCTCTACAGCCCGTGCTCCGCAACAAGAGAAGCCACCGCAATGGGAAACCCGTGCACCATAACGAAGAGTAGTCCCTGCTCATCGCAACTAGAGAAAGCCCGCACGCAGCAATGAAGACCCAATGCAGCCAAAAATAAATAAATAAATTTAAATCTTAGTATCATGTGTGAAACCTCATATTCGTCTTTACAAAACAAATCATTGGTCTCCTAGTGGGGTGATCAACACAATCGGGTTGTGGGGAAAAAGTGAAACTTTGGGGCAAAAAAAAAAAAAACCACAATTATACTTTCCTAATCTTTTGAAGTTCAGATCAGCACTAGTAGCTTCCTTCAGTGGGAATGTCAAAGGGTCCAATGTCACCCATGGCACAGGTAGGCCTTTCAAGGGCTCCACAGTGAGGGGCTGATGGAAGTAACCTCACATATGCATTACCTCCCAGGGGAATTTGAGGTATTGTGCTAGACATGTGCTTGGGTAAGTGGATTTACAAATTATGCAATCTAGCTTTAGCTAAACTAATCCCTCTAAAATGGAAAAATGGTTTTAATAGATTATTGTAGAGAGACTGAGGATTGAAGACAATACTAATAGTACAAGACCTGGTAAAAACCAAAAACATTAGCTGATGTGGTAGTATGAACTCTGTATTAGCACATCACGAGGTAAAAATGCGATCAGACAAGAAGTCAGTCCCCTTGCCCCCCAATTTAAAATTATCAAGAAGGTTACTTGAAAGATGGATTTACAGGCAGTGTCGTTAATGATGAAACTCACCCTTAGTGTATATTGTGCCTTGGAATATTAGTAATTAATAGTATAGAGTCATCAAAATTAACACTTAAAATATTACTTTTTACCTTTAACTCATCTGCTTAAATTTTCTATTTAATAGAGTATGTATAGAATGTATACGTAAATATGCATATATTAGAGATGCAAAATTTTAAAAAATTAGGGACTGCTATGGACTAAATTGCCCTAGCCCCCATCATGACTGGATTTGGAATTAGGGCTTTTAGAAGGTAATCAAGGTTAAATGAGGTCATGAGGATGGAGTCCTAATCTAATAGATTGGTGGCCTTATAGGAAGAGGAGGAGAGAGCTCTCTCTCTCTCCATGCACACACACACAGAGGAAAGGCCATGTGAGCTCACATCGAGCAGGTGGTCATCTGCAAGCCAGGACAAGAGATCTCAGCAGAACCCAATCGTGATGGCACCCTGATCTCAGACTTCCAGTCTCCAGAAGTGTGAGAAGAAAATTTGTGTCCTTTAAGCCCCTCACCCCACCCCCGAGTCTGTGGTATTCTGTTATGGCAGCTGGAGCTGACTAATACAGGGATAAGTGATCATAAGCATTTGGGGATCACTGCAGTACATAATACGTGGTTGCCATGTATTCCTTCTCTGATTCTTTATCATCAAATTCTTTTTCCTCTGGAAAGTGGAAATGGCTCACAGTAGTTGACTGTAGCTATGACAGCCCCCATTTGTTCGTGCTTCCCTCATTCCGTGCCCTTGGGCGGTCCCCTCCCATACAGACCCTGGCCTTGGCCTTGTGACTTGCTTTGGCCAATGGAACAATAGCTAATGTGTCACAGGCAGAGGCTGGGAAAGTGCTGGTGAGTTGGAGCTTGCCTCCTCTCTTACTGTGGGGCCTTCTGGCACCTAGTGAACGAGCCCACCAATAGCTTCCTGGAGGCTCTGAGACCACGGGGAGAACAGCTGCACACGTCCCAGCTGAGGCCCAGGACCTGTACGTGGAGCCGACTTGGCCCACCCAGCTCTGGCCAGACTGGCCCAGACCAGAAGAACTGCCTAGGTATCCCACAGAGTCATGAGAAAGTAGAAACGTTTATTGCTGGAAGTCACCGAGTTTTGGAACGGTTTGTTACCCGGCATAAGCTAAGTGATAGCTAGTGGGGTAGGTAGATCATAGGGCCTTTCGCCCAGTTTAGATGCATGGCAGTCTAAAAACGGATGGTCACCAGATGAGATGACTTTCAACAGTCCTTCCAGCTTTGTTATTTGTCTTTGCATTTCCCGAGTCTAGAACAGAGCCTCACACATATTAGATGCTCAGAAACATTTGTGGAGTGAAGCAGATGGGTCAAAGAAAACACACATTTCCTAAAAGTGGATTCTTTTACTTACTCCTCCCCCCTCCCCCAATTTGGGGTCGGTATTGTGATTACCATGCTCATTTTAAGATGGGGCAACCAAGGCTTAGGGAGGTTAAGTACCTTGCCCAAGACCAGGCACCTGGAAACAGCTGAGGAAGATTCCCACAGGTCTGCTTTCATAGTACCTGCTTAGGTTCTATGCAGTCCCTCCAATTCTGGACTGCCTATCTTTCTGTACTGCCTGAAATTCTAAGGGAGGAAAGCCAGAAAGGGAATTTTCAGAGTCCCTCTGTTGCTTAAGTTGTCCACAGCGCACACACCTAGCGCCTCCAGGCACATAGTGGTGGATGGGGTCTGATCACTTAGCTCTGAGAACCAGGTTTCTTATGATAATGACAGCTGTGGGCCTGGTGGGTCCTGCCTGATGGAAGAGAGGTCACCAATGGAGGCTGTTAGGAGTAAACGACACACAGCCCAGGAGCTGGCGGTTCCCGATGCCACTAACCGGGAGGGGATCCAGGGTGCTGCTCCAGCTTGGGCTCAATGAGAACTAATTGATGCTAGTTGCCGTCCCTGGGACCCAGGTGGTGCCCATTAGGCACAGGGACAAAGCCAGCTTGGTGGCGGGTCTGTGCCACGTAGGGTCTGCAGCCAATAGCTTTCCCTGCTGGCAGTCTGTGTGAGCCCTCTGTCTAGCCTCCGTCTCTCCATCCTCAGATGGACAGAAAAAGCACAGATTGGATTACCCTGGTAGAAGCTGTGCACAAGCTACATGGGGTATGGGGCTGGCCTTTGGCTTTGTTAATACTCCCCATGAGGGAAGCAGGTGTGGAAGATTCCAGGTAAGGGCTATAATAGTAGCTAGTGCGTGTGCTCAGAGCTTTACGTGAGGTTCGTCTTTTATCCCTCAAAGGGGAGGATTTCCCAGTTCCCAGGGCTCCCACACTCTGTTGTTCTCCGTTACGGTAAACTGGTTACTGTGATTATTTTGTTTGCTTATTTATTTGCTTCCTTTATCATCTCTCCCTCACTGGACTTCAAGCCCTTTGTTTTTTTCTCCATGGTATCTCCAGCTTAATGTCATGCAGAAAGTGGATGTTCAATAAAAATTTGTTAGGTGAACTCTTCAAGACAGACTTTATTATTCTTATTGAATAGAACAGGGAACTAAAGTTCAGAAATGTTGGGTAACCTGCCCAAGGTTACACAGCTGGGGAAATCTTAGAAACCAAATTCTAACCTGGGTTAGACTGGGCTGACTTTGGAATCTGTGAGGTTATTCTAAAGCATGAGGCAGGTACCGCCCATGGCAGGAGAGATAACGTTAAGTAGCACACAAACATGTTTAAAGAATATCAAATCATAATGCAAAAGTCATTTCCTTTGCATTTATCTTTTAATCCTGGTTATCTCAAGAAAATAATTTTTCCAATAAAGAGAGACTTCAAGCTTAGAGCCAGACTATCTGCATGAGTTTTGGCTGTAAGAGAAAGAAAGTTTGAAAAGATTGGTTGAATATAATAAGGCATATTTCTCTCTTATGTAAGTAGACCCAAATAGCCCAGGGTTGGAAAGGCAGTTCCATGATTATGAAGAAGCCATACTCTTTCTACTCTGTGGCTCTGGCATCGTTATCATGTAGAGTCTACTTTATAGCCCAAGATAGTTGCTGTAGCTCCAGCCATCATGTCCATCAGGTCCACCTTCTAGCCATCAGGAAGTAAGGAAGATCCTGTTCCTTTCTTTAAGGGTCACTTCTTAAAAGTCAGTTTATATTCCTTCCGCCCCTGGAGAACTGAAAAAAGACGGAGGGGAGGGAGGAACCAATAATTTTATTCCTATGGCTCTGTTAGGAGCCTGGCTTTTACAAGATTCATGAACTCATTGCACTTGGCAGGGCCTCCAAACCTGGAAGCTTTGATCAGAAGATCAAGAAGTGCTTGGTTGTTGGACAGGCTGTAAATTGGGACTTGTCCTGTGGCTCTGGGCCCAAGACTGATGAGGACACAGAGTCACCGTATTGGGCTGTGTGAGGGGGTGTCACAAGGGGCAGCTTCCTTTCCTCCCCAAGGTATGATGGGGGGAGGGCGGTTGCTCCTTTGTGTTTCTACCCTCATTGTGCAATCAAGGGTTGCAGAAGAATCCCTTATGGGGACTGGGGGGCCACTCCATCCCGATCGGATAGTGCTCAGTCCCTGGACGTGCCGATCTCCAGATAAGCCCCACTGAGCAGGGGAGAAGAGGGCTGGAGAGAAACGGCAGGGCTAGGGCAGGTGCCTGTCTACGCATGTGTGCCCGGAACACCCACGTGTGTGAGTTTCTCCGGCATCCAGGGGACACAGTGGGAGGTGGCTGCCTCCAGACAAAAGGACCCCAGTAGCAAGAGGCTGTGAGTATAACTGCCAGTGGGGGCAGCTTAGGTGTGGTGGAGTAGAACTGGATTGCTCACTCGGGAACATCCAGGGGAACCCATGCCTGCAGCAACCCAAGGCAGTGGCATCTAGAAGCTGCTCCCAGCGAGGGTCAGCCAGACCAGTGACACCTACTAACCCAGAGAGGACTGCAAAGCACCAGCTACACTAGGAGATGTGCCCCCCCACCCCTTTCCCTTGAATCACTGACTACCAGCCCCCAACCCCTGACAACCTGAGGGAGGGGAGGGTTATCTCCAAGTCACACCAGGCTCCCCTTCACTCTCAGGTGTGGTGGGGGGGGGAGGAGGTGTAAAGCAGGCTGCCTGTCCCCTTTCAAGTCCCCAGAGCCCCAAGTCCAATCATGATGGGGAATGGGTGACCTTGGAATCAGATAAGAGATTAGAGCTCTAAACCAGACTGGGCTGGGTTTTAATAAGGAAAGGGACCTGAAAGCTCTGAGATCTGCCCCACACCTTGTTAAGGGATGGGAACGGGAGATTCAATAAGGGCTGGTTCATTCTCTTCTTCACCATATGTGCTAGTCACCGCCACATGCCTCAAGGGGTCGGGGAGACAGATGATGAACAATAAACACACACTCCAGGTCGGGTAGTGAAAAGTGCTACGAAGGACAAGGAAGGGGATGGAGGGAGACAGCTACCCCTCCAAGGAAGGGATCTTGAGCAAGGGCTTGAATGAGGGAGGAGGAAGTCTTGTGGCTGCAGGGGGATGACTACGTTAGGCCGAGATTGGCCTTTTCTCCCTACTTCCTCGCCAGCCCGGTGGGGTCTCCCCTAGGGTGCCGAACCTGGGTGATTATTAGAATCTTAGATTCCTAAGCCCAACCCTGGGATTCTGATCCAGATGCATGGGGGAGAGGGCAGGAACCTTTCCCAAAGCTCCTCATCTGATTCTGCTCATCTGAAAGTCTGAGGACCAGACTGATTCAATGATCACATCTGCTACTCCCCAAGCACTGCAAGGCTGAGGAGGGAGATGGAACCGTAGAAACTGAGAGCTCTCACTGTGTATCAGGAACGCTACTAAGCACTTTGCCTGCATTACCTTTTAAAATATGTATATATATATATATAATATTTGCAAGAACTCTGAGGTAGGTACAATTATTCTACCCATTTTGTAGATGAAAAAATCGAGGCCCTGAAATACTATATAATTTGCCTGCAATCACAAAATAACATGTGGGGGTGCCAGGTTCTGACCCAGGCATGAAACTCTGGCACCATATTCTCCCTGCAGAGATGAGATAAACACTCACTAGAAAGGGAACCAGCCACACAAGGTGATAATTCTAGGTGACAGATGGAGTGGGCCCTGTGGCACTTAAGATTTCAGAGTCAACGAAGAAGCCAGTGAGGTCTGGATATTCAGGAATTAGTTAAGATAATGCCAGCTGCTGGGACAGGTAAACCTAGAAACCTTAGTGGTTTAACACAATACATGTTTACTTCTTGTTTACACCATGGTGTGTGGGTGTTCCTGGTCAGGCAGCCTTCATCGAGGGACCCAGATTCCTCCGTCTTATGGTTCCTCCCTCCTGTACAACTTTGGAGTCCACTGAGTAGGCTGAGACTGGGGGGAAGTACTCCTGCCCAGATGTGACGAAGATCCCTTCCACCCACTTGCCATTGTAGAGACTAAGTTGTCAGTCACACAATCCCACCAAAATGCAAGAGGGCTGACGCTGTGGAAAACAATATGGCGGTTCCTCAAAAAGTAACAGAGTTACCACCTGACCCAGCAATTTCACTCCAAGGTGTATACCCAAAAGAACTGACAATAGATGTTCAAACAAATTCTTGTACACGAATGTTCATTGCAGCATTATTCACAATAGCCAAAAGGTGGAAACAGCCCAAATGCCCATCAACCGATGAATGGATAAACAACTTGTGGTAGAAATAGTCACAGATGTAGAAAGCAAACTTATGGTTACCAGGGGATAAGGGGGGGGAGGGATAAATTGGGAGACTGGGACTGACATATACACACTACTCTATGTAAAATAGATAACTAATAAGAACCTGCTGTATAGCACAGGGAACTCTATTCAATATTCTGTAATGGCCTATATGGGAAAAGAATCTAAAAAAAAAAAAAAGAGTGGATATATGTATACATGTAACTGATTCACTTTGCTGTACACCTGAAACTAACACAACATTGTTAAATCAACTACACTTCAATAAAAATTAAAAACAACACAAAAACAACAACAACAACAAAAAGCAACTTGTGGTAAATCCATACAATAGAATACTATTCAGTCATAAAAAGGAATGAAGTACTGACACAGGCTACAACACAGATGAACATGGAAAACATTATGCAAAGTGAAAGAAGCCAAACACAAAAGACCACATATTGAATGATTCCTCTTATAAGAAATATCCAGAATACGTAAATCCATAGAGACAGAAAGCAGATTGGTGGTTGCCAGGAGCTGGAAAGACGAGGGAATGGGGTGTAATTGTTTAATAGGTACAGAGTTTTCTTTGGGGATGATGAAAATATTTTGGAACTTGATATAGAGTGTGGCTGCACAACATTGTGAATGGACTAAATGCCATTGAATGGTACATTTTAAAACAGTTAATTGTATGTTATGTGAATTTCGTGTCAATTAAACAAAAAATGCAAGGGGCTGGGAAACGTCATCAGGGCAGCTGCTGCTCCCCAGTGACAACTCCACAGTCCAGGAGGGGGTCACGTGTCATTGGTGACCAGCTAACATCTTTGTGCACTTTTCTTCCTCCTTCCCCCAGAGCACACTCGTCTCCTCCCCAAAGAAGATAATCCGAAGACCTCTCAGGTCATTGCACCCAGCTCAGAGCTGCGGATGTGCGGTCCTCCCTTGAGTTTGGATGTGGCTTCTTTTGCTTTAGTGACATATAAACTAAAAGGCAAGTTATCTGAATCCCCCCACCTCCATACCCAATACACAGAGGTAGAGCAGAAACAGCATGACTGCAGTACCAACTTGTATTCAGAAAGGGGAAGGCTGGCTTACGGAGCAGCTCCTGGCCCCTGGCAATTATGAGCTCCTGCCGGGCAGGCACTGAGAAGGTGGGCCCATGGGTGGAGAAGTTCCTTCATTACGCCCTATTCTGATTTCTGGGAGGAGCTCCCTGGTCCATTGTTCTTTATGGCTGACTCCACCCTCTGGGAGATTTCTCCTTGATTATTATCTCCTGGGCCACATCTAAAGTGAATGTTGGGCCTCCCTGGTGGCGCAGTGGTTAAGAATCCGCCTGCCAATGCAGGGGGCACGGGTTTGAGCCCTGATCCAGGAAGATCCCACATGCCGCGGAGCAACTAAGCCCATGTGCCACAACTACTGAGCCTGTGCTCTAGAGCCTGCGAGCCACAAGCCCACGCACCGCAACTACTGAAGCCCACACGCCTAGAGCCCGTGCTCCACAACAAGAGAAGCCACCGCAATGAGAAGCCTGCACATCGCAACGAAGAGTAGCCCCTACTCGCCGCAACCAGAGAAAGCCTGCGGGCAGCAACAAAGACCCAACGCAGCCAAAAATAAATAAATTAAATAAATAAATTTAAAAAAAAATAAAGTGTATGTTGGGGGAGTTTGCCCTACTTAGAGGCTGTACAGCTTGCACAAGCCAACTTCCTGCCTGTGCAATCTCGGGGGCCTGAGGGTGGTTTAATGCTTGAACAGTCAAAATCTTTGCTAGTTTGGGCTCGTTATTTCTTCGGCAATAAAATACCCCGCAAAATTGTAGTAGGTTTCTAACCAGACACACAAAAAAGTGCATCGCCTGTGATTTTAGTTACATGATGCTCAAGAACAGGTAACATGAATCACTGACGACCCTTTGTGTTTGATTGGAATCCTACAAACAAGAAGACTCAGAGGGGCTAAGGGGCTCACCTAAAGTCACACAGCCAGTTTGAGCAGAAGCAGGATTAGAACCCAGGTTTCCAAATTTACAGCTCGGGGAGCTTCCTTTCACACTTGGTCCTCATAGGGAATGAAGAGACACAGCAGTTTCCAAATGGAGCTTTTTCTTTTGGTGCTTTTAATTAGCAAATATGAAATACACTGCCAATCTAATTTAATTATAATTAGTTAACCAGAAGGCTGATTATGTTGTAAATTTAGATTAAAGAGCTGCTGTTTTCAATTAGATTTGATTGTAAAGTGCTTTGACACTTTTCCCGGCCTCAAGGAAAGTTCATTATATAATTTCCCACTTGTTCACTTGCATTTTACCCACAGGTCTAGGGTGGTGGTAATGGGACTAAATTCCCAGGGCACCCCCAGCCTGGTGCAGATTTGGACGTGGTACCCCATCGACGACAAGGGCCACCAGATGTTACTGAGCTGTTGTAGCAGGGTGATTTCAGCTCCATGTAATAGAGGATCCAACCAAAAAAGGCTCGAACCTCAAGGGGACTTAAAGTCTCACGTGATAAGAAGTATGGAGGTAAGGCAGTTCCAGGGTTAGTTAATTTACTTTCGAAACACCCAGGCTCATTCCATCTTCCTGCTCTACTAACTTCAGCATGTTGGCTTCTAACCTCAAATTTGTGGTTGTGTGACCGTTGCTGCATCTCCAAGCTTTCCCATGTCCCTAGAAGAGGACAGGCCTTCCTTGCATCCCTTGAGTCTCCAGTAGATTAATCATGACTCCTTGGCAGGACTGCCACCCAGGCCCATTCCTAAGTCAACCACTGTTCCTAAGGAATCACCATGATTGGCTTGGGCAAGTCAAGACTCATTTTGTAGAGCCCATGGTTGCCTGATACCTGCCAGCCACTTAGTAGACCTGTGGGGAGAGGGAGTAGCTGTCGGTTAGGCTACCAACTGTCCTTGCCTGGAGCCAGTGTGCCCACGGAAGATCTGGCTGGACCCAGCCTGGGTCTGCAATATTGTGATCAAGGGAATCCAGCTGCAAATCATTGCTTCTTGACTTTCCATCTGTTGTCTGCTATCTCTGTATTCCTAAGGGCTAAGCTTTAGTTTTGCTTGTAGGTGGTGTTGGCAATATAAGGCACAGCAAGGCAGGGAAAAAGGTTGGAAAAGAGCGGTTAAAGAGGGACTTCCCTGGTGGCACAGTGGTTAAGAATCTGCCTGCCAGTGCAGGGGACATGGGTTCGAGCCCTGGTCTGGGAAGATCCCACATGCCGTGGAGCAACTAAGCCCGTGCGCCACAACTACTGAGCCTGCGCTCTAGAACCCTCGGGCCACAACTACTGAGCCCACGTGCTGCAACTACTGAAGCCCGCGCGCCTAGAGCCCGTGCTCCACAACAAGAGAAGCCACCGCAGTGAGAAGCCCGCACACCAGGACAAAGAGCAGCCCCCGCTTGACGCAACTAGAGAAAGCCTGCGTGTACGAACGAAGACCCAACGCAGCCAAAAATAAATTTAAAAAAAAAGAGTGGTTAAAGAGAGGACTGTTTAGAAGATGACGGAGGAGGCAAGCTGACTGGAGGATGAGAGAGACGTGCGTATGGCTCTGAGGGTGGCCAAGCTGACCCCGTTGCCTCTGGGGAATATCGAGAGATCTGCCTTGGGAAGAGGGTATCAGAGAGAATGGGACTGGCCCTCAGCACCTCAGGAAATGCTCCCTCTAAGGTGGTATTATCTTTCTGACCCAAACTCTGCTGTTCTGCCATACCAGGCTGCCTGTCTCTCCTGTCAAGCCTCCAGAATGATGCTTAAGCGATCACCTTGGAGACACTGTGCTCCAGGAGAGAGGTTTCCATTTTGAATCTCTGCTGACAGCCCAGGCAGCCTCCGCTTCCCTACAAAACGTGTTCTTCAAGATGCTGGGACAACTGTATGCATGAAGTTGAACATTGGACCCACAAAGTTATAAAAGGCTGTTCCATTCTCAGAAAGCTAAAAATACCATAAAATCCTCAATCACGATTGTCCTTTTTAACACTCCTTGATGATATTCTGTTGCCTTTTGAATTTCATTTTGTTCTTTTATTTTGCAATTAAACACGTGAGTAACTGGCTGAAGTCCAGTGACTGACCAGTAGAGATTAGACTTCTTGCGGCACTCCTAATTGTTTCCATCTGTGTCTAAATGGGATTAACTTTACAGCTTTCTAAAAATCACTAGTATCAGTTCATCCAGTTTTCCATTTTCCACTCATTTTTACAAAACAATACGGCAAAAACATGCAATTCTCATAAACATATACTGTTGACCAGATAATGAAAGGAAGCTGCCCCAACTGACCAGTTGGCTGACAGGAGGCACAACTGTGCCAAACCTGGAAATGTTTGGGTTTAGAATATGAAAGGCAATTTGGGGTATAATGTATGAAAGTGCCAATTGTGTGCAAAACAGATGGAGTTGAGGCCCATTTATGTCTGTCCCTTCTTAAACATGACAAGATGGATGTCGGCTGCTACCAGATGATCAGTGTCGCCTTTAAAAGGCTCTGGGCCCTGCCCAGGGCTAATCCATTGAGTATTGGCCCCAAGATCATGACGCATCTTGGTCCAACCACCTGGAGTGCAGATGAGAATTGCTTGGATTGATTGGCCATGAAGAACCAGGTGTTTTGTGCTCACCACTGCCAACCATGTTTATGTCCATGGCACCTGCTGGTGCTGGCTGATGGCGGAGGGCCAGTCCTGAATTTCAATCCCAGGAAGGCCCTTACTTCCAGGCCACAGCTGAACTATGTTAGGACCAGGTGTTCTCTTCCCCTAAGACTCCATCGGGCTTGGATGCACTGGACCTTTCAATGCCATTTTATCACTCTAGGTGCAAGCGATAACTTTTAATAAACTTCTAATTCTCATATCCAAACTTCTCTGTAATCTCCCCTGACACAATCCTTCACCCCTTTCCTCCTTCATAATCCCTTTCACTGTGCCTTCTAGAATACTTGTTCCATGATCAGCACATTCTTTCATGTATTTTTCCTTCAAATATTCCCTCCACGTCATTGCCTTAACCCAGACTTAGCTCTCCCCTGAGCTCAGCTTCCCTGTGACCTCCCAAAGGGACACATTTCTTGTTGCCTGTGTTCCTCTGACGGGGAGGTGGCCTTGGTGTCCTCCTTGTTCCATTCCATTCCTTCCTGTGCCCCTCGTGAGCTCCACTGAGGCTCACACCATTGGAGTTTTCTACCCCACCTCCTCATAGTGACCACCTCCTGGTCATTAGCACTCCCGTCACTTTCGTTTCCAGATTCCCGTTATCTCCACGTCAGCCCCTGCCATCATTCCCATGAGGGAAACACCAGCTTCTGTGCGAACAGCCCTTCCAGCCCTCTAGCTTTGTATGTCGCTGGCCTCCTCACGAGGCCCATTTCTAATATTCGCTGCAAGAGTACAGATGAAGACTCATCTCTGTGTCCAAATATTGACATGTTATCCATCCAGCTAACAGAATATTAAATAACACATACACTATCCCCTTTTCTTGACAAATATACCTTTATATGATGACAAGATTAAAAAATGTATAAAGTGATGGTAAAATTTCAAAGATGACCGAAGTTAACTATTTTTTGTGTGTGGCTGGGTGTTCTTTCCATGAGCTTATTATTTGGATAAGTAATAAAATGAACTCATACAAAATTCATAAATTATATTTACTCCATGAAAGTTAATCTTCTTGCCTTCATTTAAGTAAATTATTAATTATGCTGTTATAATCAAGACTTTCACATAATTTGTGTTCTATTGACAGTAATGATGACTTAGACAAACTTTTGGGGACGTTGTGGTTCTTAGGGTGTTTTTCATTAATTTCAAAATGAAGAAACTATGTTTGGCTGAGGTTGGAACAACTGGAATTGTCAATTAAATTCTTAAAGCAATACTTAGATTGGAAATGAACTGTGAGTCTAATATATGTTCATATGATCATGATTTATCATGAGTTTAAAACATCATGTTTAATATATAACATTTTGATGGGGTTAGGTTGTATATGATTAATTATTGGTACAGAAAATAGCACAAAATATTTTAATTTCGTTATGAAAGTTTCTTTCACCAATATCATGAGTTTCACTCTCTCTTAAAAGCAAGATCATACATTATCTTTTTTTTTTTTTACCAGAACATCATGTAAGTTTATTTCAGGTGTAACAGCCATGTTAAAATCAACAAGTTTAAATCTTAACTGCACTAAGTAAACTCAGCTATTTAAGTGTTTTTAAAGTTATTCCCTCCAAAAAACTGAGGGAGCTTTTCTTTTCCACCCCATATGTCATGGTTTCCCAATAGTTCTTTTTTTGGAGGACTTTCAGTTGATGAGTAAACTACTTTGTGGCTATTTCAGAATTCTTCCTGCAAATGAAAACTAACCTGGACAAACTACATATTGCATAGATTTCTCTGCAGATTCTTTTCTTTAGAACCTAAATGCAATTACCATACAATATCATTTTTACCTATTTGCCCCACAGAAAAAACTATCTGCCCTGAAAAATATGGCGGATATATCCTGTGATCTTCCAGTTAATAGAATTGTTTTACCTCAATGATAATTTTTATCATATTTCAAAATAACCGACTCAACATGGGACATTATTTCAATCTTTACTGACTCACAGGCACATGAACTAGCGCCCAGCTTGTACGTCTTCTACATCCTCCTCCTCCGTAAGTGGATGGAATTATTTCATGTAAGTTTGATATAGGACAATTCACCCTTTACAAACACTTACACGTTAGGTTAAAGTCAGTGACTAATGTGGAAAAAGAAACACTAAAATGACGGGGAGCCTACACACTCAATTCAAAATTTAATATTTTTTCCTCCATAAGTAATATGTACTTAATTGTCATGAGGCAGCTATTCGGTTTTCATTAACCACATTTAGGGATATATTCATAGGACTGATTAGATAGTCCAGGTGAAATGGTTATAGAAATAGAGGCAGTGTCATCTCACAAAAGTCATTTATATATCAAAATCTATTTTGATATGTGAAGTTTACAAAAAGGCTGAATTTTCAAACTAATTATGCCTTCTGTAACTCAAGCACTCTTCTCTTGGCAAGAGCAAGCTGAAGCTTATGCATGAAGGTAAAGGTGCTTAATGCTAAACTTTTCTTCTAAGCTTAGATTTGGACTGGTTAAGAAACTGATACCCAAGAAACCAGCATGGTCTTTCTACATTTTTACTATCTTAAGATTATAACCCTATAAACTCATTTATCAGCTGTCTTCCTTTTCTATATTATTCTTGGCACTCAGCTAAGACTGTTGAAGTCTATTGTACCTTGTATTTTTACATTCTCAAATAAGAACTTAAGATTATAAAATGCGCATAAACATTGTGTAAAATAATTTTGCCATTCCACATATTTGAAGAGATGAAACTTTTATGCCACAATTTACATAAGAGGATAAATATTATGAAGCAACCTTCCTTTTAAAGTCAAATGACAGAAAATTCAAGCTCTGTGCATTATTATTTTTTTTTAATGATATTCTTGTCTGCTTACATTCTTTTTATGTATGTATGTATGTATGGCTGTGTTGGGTCTTCGTTTCTGTGCGAGGGCTTTCTCTAGTTGTGGCAAGCGGAGGCCACTCTTCATCGCGGTGCATGGGCCTCTCACTATCGCGGCCTCTCGTTGCCGAGCACAGGCTCCAGACGCGCAGGCTCAGTAATTGTGGCTCACGGGCTGAGTTGCTCCACGGCATGTGGGATCTTCCCAGACCAGGGCTCGAACCGGCGTCCCCTGCATTGGCAGGCAGATTCTCAACCACTGCGCCACCAGGGAAGCCCTGTGCATTGTTTTAAAGTCTAATGAAAACATTTCTTGGTCCACCAGTATTGGCAATGTAGAAAAGTTTAAATATTGGAGATGGGATTATGGAGGAAAATATGAAAATTTCAGATGTCTTCTATCTTACAAAAAGTTATCGACCCGTCAAAGCCACTCCCTATGTGCCAGAAAACGATCTGGCATAAACCAGTCCTGTCACTAGAGGAGGTCACAGTGACATTTGCGTTATTAACACTTCTAGACTTCTACTTTTTCCAAGAATAGAAGAAATATGTTTAATAATTCCCCTACCCCCAAATCCTTAAACTCAATATCACAAGCACAGAGTGTAACCAAATCTAGGATGTTCTTCAACAGATAAGCAATAGCACAGCTATGTTATTCTCAAAAATACTGTCTAGATATTCTTTCCTCTAAAATCAAATGCTCAGTGGCCACACTTCTAACAGTCTGCATTAGCTGACATTAAATGCATTTGTTGTGCCACAAGTCCATCTAAGCTTCCTTTTAGCTATTTTTTAATATGTCCAAGAGACAGCACCTGCTTCAGGTTTATTTAGGGGCACTGACCTATAAGGACATCAACTCCATTTTTAAGGTTTGACTAACTATTGTGGGTTTACTGAAGAAAAAGGACAGGAGAGAAAATAGCAAATCACCACAAACCTCTTTAGGTCAGTTAAAGGCCATATCTCTAGCTAGGATATTAAAAAAAATTAATCTCACCAGCCCACACTCTAAAAGTTAATGCCACTTCTAACAATCAACAGCAGGAAAAATAAACCTGCTAACAACCAGACCACTCATTAGCAAAAAGCAGCTCAACTCAAATGCTGAGACCAAAGTATAATACTACCTACTCAGACTGTCCCACCTATCCTCAGCCACCAGCGAGGAAGGAAGAAATAACTGCTTAACAGAACAAAATAAGCTTAGGATTTCTTACCGGGATAACAGTGGTCCAACTCCTGAGCTAATACTCAGAAGGACAAAAGGTGGAGTGGAGGCAATGTATAGGGATTAGTATCCCACAAAATCTTGAAAAACCCGAAGTACCACAAACACACTAAACTTGTCTATGAGTTAGAGAACAGGATATTGCTGCTGCTTCTTGGCCTTTGAAATATACGGTATTTTGTTGGCTCTGCCCTTCAATGTGAAAGCAGGACATTAAAAAAAAAAAAATTGAAATTGACACTCAAGTTTTGGGGACCATATATCTTAACTGTGAAACTAAACAGAGCTATACCTTCTCCTTCCTACAATCAAACCACCTCAAAAAATAAGAAAACTAAAACAATCCAAACACGATTAATAAGTCCTTAAAAGTTTAAAACTTTTAGAGGAAAGGGAAGGAAGTTTTGAAAGGAAGAAACACAAGAACAAGGAAGGGGGAAAGCTTTAAAAGAAAAAAAGGGAGGGGGGGAGGAATCAGTGGGCCTCTCTTTTGTTTGGTGACCAGCAAGTGCAAGAAAGTTCATCTGTAATTTGTTCAGTTGTCTGTCTTTTGCACATCTGCATTCTGGCCAGAAGGGACTTTGAGGTTTTTCTGCAGCACATGAGCATCAGCGGGCTCTATCCTCTAACAGTAGTTCTTCTTTGTCTCAATAATGTCAAAGCCAAGCTTTCTGTAGAAGTCAACTGCAGACTCACTGCTGATCTGGACATGCAGATAGTTGTTGTCAAAAGTGCCATCTTTTTCACAGATGTTTAAGACATGATTTAACATTTTAGTTCCTACTCCTAGCCTTCCGTATGGTGCCAGACATCCTAGTGTCATGATGTAAAGTCTCTTCTGATTCTGTGAATGATCCACCCTACAGCATACTGCACCTACTGCAACATCATTGAAATAGGCAAGTTTTGCTAGCTCGCCAACCTCCAGCGCCTACTGCAACATCATTGAAATAGGCAAGTTTTGCTAGCTCGCCAACCTCCAGCGCCTACTGCAACATCATTGAAATAGGCAAGTTTTGCTAGCTCGCCAACCTCCAGCGCATCCTTATAGAACTTGTCATTGTAGCTGACTGGAAAGATGACCTGGTTTAATCTCTTCGGCCGATTAATATGGTGTGGTGTCACATCTCCCAGCTCGATCCGGCCTTTCATCTTCCCCGCCTGCTGAGGACGTTGTTACCCCCGATATCAACGCCGTTGTCGTCGCCGCCCTGAGCTCTCCGCGCCCTCAGCTCGGGCTACTCAACCCGGCAAGCCGGCCTCCTCGCCTAGGGCAGGGAGGGAGCTGAGCCGGGTGACCGAGGCCGCGAGAGTGGAGCGCGGCCCTGCGTCTCCGGAGGGGGCGGGGGTACCTCCCGCCGCCACGCTGGTGCAGCCTCTTCTCCACACGTGCACACGGCGCACTCGCCTCCCGCTGGCCACGCCGCCGCGCTGTCCATACATTATCTTAAAGTATCTTCCTTTCAAATTCCCCAATGCTGAGATAGAATAAGAAAATTGACGATGGCAGCGTGTTATTTGTTAAAATCTTTCTTCAGATTGCATTTTGATCTATAATGGCCAAAAATAGTCTCCAAAAAACTAGCTTGGGGAAATTTCGTCCAAGGCTTTCTGCAGTCGTGCAAACATTTTTGTTTCCCTTAAATTTTTCTTTAAAAATAAAAATATTAATGCTTTAAAAAGTGAAATACACAAACAACTGTGTATGGTTTTCTTTTGTAAGCAGCAGTTCACACCAAACACCTGCAGACAGTGCAAATACAAATACATAAAAAATAATTTTATTTTCCACTAAAAACTACAGTTCACTCATACTTGAGGATCTTCTGTTGTTTCACTTAACTTTTCAAGTGTATCTCATCTATCTTGTCTCAACTAAATCAAATGGCTTTAACATAGGGAGTAGCTCCAAGACTATGAATTAGAACACGAAAATGGACACTTGTCACAACTGGGAGATGATACTTTGTTATGCAAGAATCCATCACATTAATGCCAAGCGGAAAGGATTTCAGCAGTTATAACTTGTCTTCTCTTTCAGTTAAGCGCTTCTGTTGCTCAGATCCTCCTTGCACTCTGATATGTCACTGTCTTGTGTGTAGGTGGTAGACCCCACCCAGAAACCTTCATGGCATCCAGAAGCTGTTGCTTGTTGTTTTGAGGATGTGGGGTGGGGAGAAGCAATACTGACTTGCTAATTCAAACATTCTACCCTTTGGTTATCATCTATCCTGCTGGTTTCTTAAGGACAGACATCCTTGCAGTAGCTCTTCAACATCATGGAGCCCTCTCATCCATAAACAACTCTCCCTTCTCTCTAGCCATCTGCCCCATCTGTCTTTATTTTCTTATCCAGCTTGCAGTCCATGGCTGATTCATCTTTTTCATAACTAATCCAACTCCCCTTCCATTGCACGCATCTGACAAAACCCCAGCTTTAGAGAAACATGATCGTCTATATCAGAGCAGCTGCGTCATCCTTGAAACCTTTGTTTCCCTCACCTTCAAACTTTAACCCATCAAGTCCTGTCCATTCAAATGCCAAAAGAGGGACTTCCCTGGTGGTCCAGTGGTTAAGAATCTGCTTTCCAATGCAGGGGACGTGGGTTTGATCCCTTATTGGGGAACTAAGATCCCACATGCCGCGGGGCCGGTAAGCCCGCTCACCACAGCAAGAGAGAAGCCTGCGCGCCGCAACGAAAGGTCCCGCCGCAACGAAAGGTCCCGCCGCAACGAAAGGTCCCGCCGCAACGAAAGGTCCCGCCGCAACGAAAGGTCCCTCATGCCTGAACTAAGACCCGACGCAGCCAAAAACAAATAAATAGATATTTTTTTTAAATGCCCAAAGAAACCTGCAGTCTACCACATCTTTCTATGACCATTACCATCCCCATAGTCCAAGCCACCATCATCTCTTTCCTGAAGTATTGTTTTAACTCCCTAATTGGTCTCTCTTTCCACTCTTTCCTTCCCTATAGGCCACTCCCCTCAGGGCAGTGAGATGCTCCTATAAAATGTAAGTTACATCTTACAGCACTTCCTTACCTCTTTTCCGTTCAAACAGAAACACAGAATCCTCAACAGGACTTACAAGAGTACCCATAACGTGGCTATTTCCTACCTTTCCTCCATATGCCATATCCCTCTCTCTCCTTCACGCCACTAGAGTCTCATTACCTTTCTTTCAGTTCCTAGATGATGTCAAACGCTTTCTGCCTGGAAAGTTCTCTCCCTAACTTGTTGACTAACTTCTACCCATCCTTTTATCTTGGCAGAAATACTTTTTTCAGGACGATTCTCCTTGGTCACCCAAAGTAAAATAACTTTCTCTGTTATGCCCTCTCATAGCACCTGGTATCAATATCTTCCTTTATTGTGCTTGTCAGGCTTTGGTTCCTGTGGTTAATTGTTAAATCTGGACACTTCAGAGGACTGGAAACTCCATGAGGGGCAGAAACCCTTTTTGTCTGTTTACTCTTGTAGCCCCAGCACATTGCCTGAACACAGAAATATTTGTGAATGACTGAGTGAAAGGAATAGGCCAGCAACAGGGTGCTGGTAGGGAAAGCTTTTATCCTACAGCCTCCTTCAGCCTGACGTCCTTTCCTTCAGCTCCTAGATTCATCAGGTTTACAGAAAGAATCTGCATCATTATCTTTGTTCCCCTGCTAGGATGGAATTTGGATTCAGATGCTAAGATATAAAAGGAAGGAACAAAATCTAACATGGAAAGAAATATCGAATAGAGAATACTCCCCCGAGTGGCTACACATCCTCACTGTAAGCAGTGATCTCAGTGTGCAGCTATTGAGGCTTGAGTTATTTACATATCTCTAATCCTCTTACCTTCTAACTGAGATCATTCCAATAGCTTTGCCTTTAGACTTCCAATTGCCTTATGCATTCACAAGTCATTTCTTTGTCAAATGCTGTTTTGTAATCTCCTAGGGAGAGTATAAAAAAAGTATTCATTCTTCTTTATCCTAATATAGTTTATCTATCTCCATTGAAGTTGTGTTTTAAATTTTTCTGTGCTAATGCCTTCATGAAATTAATAGTAAATTTAAAGTGAAATAGAAATTAAAATAATTAAAACTAAAACATCATCTATAGGTCTGTATGTTGTCTACCACAGCTTGTCTGATTCAATGAGTTCAGACTTGACTACTTAGAAGAAGCATGTATGGTCTGTGGATTTTTTCATATAATTTTTCATCTCTTCTTTCCTCTTCCTGCTCACCTCTGAGCAATTTCATTTCTTTCTAACAATGCAAGAATTAGGATGAAAAGATCTAAAAATGGCAATAATAAGTTTGCTTTCTCTTAGGAAAAATGTATCTCTCATCATACAGATGATGTTTTAAGAGTTGACTAAAGAAAAAAGGACTATTGATATAAAATAAGATTTCAAGTAGATTTAAGGTAGTCATGCATTTATTCATTCAAAAATGTTGAACAACTGTAATGAAATATTCTGTGGGAAAGGCGACATAAAGGTATTTAAAGCCATAATAAACAAAGACTAATTCTTAGTGACAAAATCTCTGTGCCACGACCTCCACCCCCATTTTAACTATTTTAGATAATTAGCTACATATTTATTTTGTAATTGTCTTTCTTGATTCTAATCAGAACATACACAATTTTGCATACATATATTTATTAGGGAGATATTTATGATGGGGAGGGAGTCGAGTGGTTGGGATGAGGTAATGTAATGGATAGGCTTTGGGGCTTAGGTACTTGGGCCTATAATGGGCATTGCACCCATTTCAACCTCCCTATTTGACCCCAGATTTTATTCTTGCGTCCCACTCTGAGTACCAGGGGTGGGCCTCATTTTCCAGGAATCCATACCCTTTCCAGTAAATGGCTTTGGAATTCAGGCGTAAATGCCATGTAGATTGGTTCAGGAATGAGTCAATGAGACATTGGAACAGAAGTATGCTGAGGACTTCTGTGAAAGAACTTGCTTGCTCACAATAGATGTCTACCAGAAGTCATGGGTCCTCTTCTTCTGGACATTGTTGTCCAAATATATGAGGTCTGGGGCTGTGGCAGCCATTTTGTTGGCAGCCTAAGGATGAAGCTTGCAAAAGAGGAGATCAGGTCAAATAACAAGGCAGAGAACAGAGCTGGAGACCTGACTGAACCACGCCTCACCTTTGCCCTTCCTAGACCCTATCAGTATGTTAGCCAATGAATAGCCTTGACTTTTAAGCAATTTTTTAGTTGAGATTTCTGTTTCTGGAAGCCAAAATAAATATTTTAATGTACAGAATCCCAATTTATACATTCTTAATATTGTTTTTATTTTTTAAACTTTAAGGTTAAGAATGTTTTTCTGATTATAAAAATAATATGTGCTCACTGTAGAGAATATAGAAAAGATCGAAAGATACGAAGAGGATAAAAACCATCTATAAGCCTATTAGCCCTAGATAATTGCTATTGATGTTTTGAATTAGTCTTCTCTTTACATAAACAAACTTACATATACATTTTACATATATATGTATTCTGCTAAATATAGATTTTTTAATAATGGTGTGTTTAACCAATTACAGTTTAAGTAAATGTCTTATATTGATTATTTTGGCAGTATACATGTAAAGGGTTCAGTGTTCACCAGTATGCTGGGTAAAACCCCCTGGAGTAGGGCCTTACTAGATGGAAGTTATATTGCTGTGATAGTACCAATCCCTTCAGTTCTAAATGTCTTCTAGTTTCCATCATGATTTTCTGACCCATATGTTGACTGGAAGACTAGAAATACTAGCTGTCTGTTGGTTATTGATTTCTAACTTAACTACACAGTGGGCAGAGAATGTGGTTGCTATGATACCAGTCCTTAGACATGTTGAGAAACTTGCTTTATGACCCAGTATGTTCAATTTTTGTAATGTTTCACATATTCTTGAAAGAAAAGTATATTTTGCAGTTGTTGAGTGCGATGTTCTATACGTACTCATTAAATCAAGCTTGGTAATTGTGTTGTTCAAAGCCTCTAGTCCCTTAAAGATTTTCTGGTCCCTTTGATCTGTGTGTTAGTTTCCTGTGGCTGCTGTTAACAAATTAGCACAAATGGATGGCTTTAAACAACAGAAAGGTATTCTCTCCCAGTTCCAGAAGCTAGAAGTCTGAAATCAAGGCACTGGCAGGGCTGCCTTCCCTCTGAAGGCTCTAGGGGAGAATTCATTCTTTGCCTCCTCTGGCTTTGGGTGGCTGTAGGCATGTGGTGTGGGAGTGTAGCTGCATCACTCCAACCTCTGCCTCTGTGGTCACACTGCCTTCTCCTCTTCTGTTTCTATCTCAGATCTACTCCTCCTTTCTCTAAAGAGGACACTTGTCATTGGTTTTATGTTCCGCCTGGATAATCCAGGAAGCTCTCCTCATCGCAAGATCTTTAATTACATCTACAAAGACCTTATTTTCAAATAAAGTAACACATAGGTTCCAGGGATTAAGACACTGGAGATATCTTTTTTGGGAGCTACTATTCAACCCACTGCAATCTGATACAGAGATATGTAAAAATCACCTACTCTGATGATAGATTTCTCTTTCTTTTTCTACTTCCGTCAACTTTTGCTTCATATATTTTGTGACCATATTATTAGAGACACATTTATGACTCTCATATCTTGTGTATTGAGTGTTATCTAGTCACACCCACCCACCCACCTCAGAAGTCTATTGATGACAAACTGTCAGCAGTTGTTTGTCTGAAAAAGACTATAATTTGTCTTTCCTCTTACATTCTTTACTTGCAGGTCATAGACTTCTAAGGTTACCATTTTTTCCTCCTCAGCATTTCACTCAGGTGTCTTTTACTTGAAAAAAATTTATTTACATATTCCCAAAATGTCCCAGGGCCAGAAAATTAGTACGGTTCCAGGCCCAGAGAATCAAAACCGTGTGCTGATTCAAAAAATATATGCCATTAATTAATATGAGGGAGCATTGTCTGAAATTAAATCATTCTAAGTGATTGGTCAGAACATTTCATTTAGTGCAGAATATATTGGGAAAATAGGTGTAGAGAAGATGAAACAAATGTGGACACTGAAGTATATCAGAGACAATTTCTCAGTGACTGAAGTGATTCTTCACTTCACACTAATTGCATATCTGTGGAAATAAAGATTCATTGTTCTCATATAATATACTGCTATTGCAGAGGAATCAAATAAATTATAATAGAGTTACATAATCTTTCTTCCTTGCCCCTCAAGACTCTCATACATAATCTCAAATTTGTAGTTAGATTTGTGAAACAGCATACGGAGACAGGCATTTTTAAGTTTAAAATTTCTGGCCTCAGTGTACGGAGGAGTTAAGGAACTTTTAAAAAGTTCTTGAATAGCTCAAACACATTTATTTTTTAAGCCACTCTGCTGTCTCGGTTGTTTTCCTCGATTTTGAGGGTTTGGGTCGTGTGGGCTGAAGCTCAAGAGCAATCCTGCCAAGGGCCGCCCTGGGCAGTCCCACCCGTTTATAATGTGCGACGCGGAGCTTCTACTGGCCCCCTAGCTCCGTGGTCAAGCAAAAGTTGGGGCTGCAAGGCCCTCTGCAGTGCGAAACCCTGTAAATCGGGCGAGCAGAAGAAAAACACCGCCGAGACGGGGAGCCTGGAGCACACCGACCGAGGGCCAGGCTTTGAGCGCGTCTTCATCCCCCCGCTCATCTCCCCGTAGTCCTGGTAACCAAACTCTGAACGCGCGTGCGCAGCCGAACTCCCTTATCACGTGAGGCCGGGCCGGGGGCGGAGCCGACGAATGCTCCTCAGGACTAGTTGCCCAGTTCCTCTCTGCATGGGACCAGCCGAGGCGGGGCGAACCTCCGCTGTACTGCGTTGGGGTGGCTCACAGCTCCCGCCCCTTTTCGCTTAGCTTTCTCGCGGCTGGTTCCTCGCACCACGTGCCCTCCTGGCCGCTCCCGCAGCTGCTCTTTCCAACTGCCTGTTGGAAGCTGCTGTAAAATGTCGTGAGGGGCGCTGCTGCTTTACGGCTGCCTCTCCCAGACTGGAGCCCGGGAGCGCCCACCGCCGTCAGCCCTGTCTCTACGAGTCGGCCCGGCGGAGATTGAGAGACCCGGCGCGCCGCTGCCCTCCCCGCCGCGCCCGTTCCGGCCCTCG
This sequence comes from Eubalaena glacialis, assembly GCF_028564815.1. Taxonomy (NCBI): domain Eukaryota; kingdom Metazoa; phylum Chordata; class Mammalia; order Artiodactyla; family Balaenidae; genus Eubalaena; species Eubalaena glacialis. Next base: position 12,460,693 of record NC_083716.1, read on the forward strand.
GCGATGTGAGCTCGAGGAGGCTGCGGTGCCCCCCGGCCCGGGGTTGAGACGGGCGGCAGGTGCCTGTGAGGCGGGCGGGTGCTGGGGGCCTGCAGGATGGAGGAAAGTATGGAAGAGGAGGAGGGGAGCAGCTACGAGGCGATGATGGACGACCAGAACCACAACAACTGGGAGGCCGCCGTGGACGGCTTCCGGCAGCCCCCCCCACCCCCTCCGCCCCCCTCTTCGATCCCAGCCCCTGCCCGAGAGCCTCCGGGGGGTCAGCTGCTGGCGATGCCTGCGGTCTCCGTGGACAGGAAAGGCCCCAAGGAGGGGCTCCCGATGGGGCCGCCGCCACCGCCGGAGCCGAATGGGGTGATCATGATGTTGAAGAGCTGCGACGCGGCTGCCGCCGTGGCCAAGGCGGCCCCCGCCGCCACCCCCACCTCCAGCATCAACATCAACACCTCCACCTCCAAGTTCTGTGAGTCCAGCCTTTCGTCAGAAGCCTTGGCTTTTCTCCTCCCCACCCGGACGCCGAATCCTTCCCTCTCGGCCGTCCCGCTTCCTTTGTTTCAGGCCTGGGTCTCTCCTCCCCTCCCCGCCTCCCTCCCCCCCTCGTTCGGTGTCCGCGGCTGGCGCCGGAGCGGCCCTGGCTTCTTGTATTACCTGGCCTAAAAGAGCAGCCTGGTTACGCACACAGCCCCAAGTTCTCCTACAAACGCGATTCGTATCACGACTGGCTATCTCTCAGCATCAGGAAGCTCTTTTCTTCTCCGTTCCCCCTTAAGTTTCACCCTCAAACGTGAAGGGAAAATAAGGCTGTCCGAGTTTCGTTAGGGAGAGGCCTTCAGTGTTTTTTTTTGCAACCAGGGGAAAAAGAAATCTGGCCACTTGTGTTTCTGTGCTTTTAGCCAGTCTGCGTTAAACAAGTCAGGAATTAGAAAGTTGACCTATATCTACACTTCGTTCTTTCCCTTCTCCAGTGCACGCCTTCTGCATCCCGATAGGGAAATGTATGAGTTGCTTCTTGAGTAACAGCAGCGCAGTGGGAGCTGCGGCATCCGTTTTGAAGCTAATAATGTATAAAATTACTTTTTCACAGCCTGCACTCATAAGAATAAGCCATTCGGTATGTGTCCAAATCTAAGATTCTGTTCAATATTGAACTTTTATGTTAGTGATCTGCCTTAACGCTCAACTGCAGGCGGAAAGATTTACGACCAAAATCTGTTTTGTAACCGAAACTATCTCCAACCGAGGATGTATGCTTCCACAGCTAGGAAGAAAAGTGCGTTTGCTTTAAGTGGTGTTTTTGGGGGCTGGTGATGGTGGAAATTGACCGTCACAGCCAGATTTTTCTCTCCTATTAATAACTGCAAGTTTTGAATGGCATCTGGTAAAGCAACTGGAGATTTCATTTCTAGTTGCTAATTTTATCAAGCTGTACCAGTAATTGTGCAATTAGCTGTGCAGAGAAAATATCTGCCTTGGTTCAGATGTATAGTCATAGCTTTACACATTTTTTTTTGGAACAAGCACATATTTGCCTTCAAGATACTGCTTTAGTCAGAGACGTTCATATGTAGGTATGGTTGGTAAGATTTGTCTACGATTTTTTCCGTATTATGTGTGAAAATAATGTTTATATTGTATAGTTTGTGTGTTGAAGTCTATGTAGTGAAACCAGACCTGGGACACAGTGGCAGGGTGACTTATCTAAATGCTGAAGGCAGCTTGCTTTAGTGTTTCAACCAAGTTCATTTTAAGAGTTCAAAAAACAGCATACAGCTAAGAGCAAAGATTAGTGAAATTAGGAACAAAAGAAAGATTTGCCAAACCAAAAGATTGCTTTTTGAAATTAATAAGCTAAACGGACCTCCGATTTTTTAAATGCAAATACAATAAGTGATAAATGGGAAAAAGGTACAAACATGAGGTGTTTAAAAGAAGAGTTTTATGAATTGCTATGGGTTTATAAATTTGAAAGCCTAGAGAAAATGTGTAAATTCTTAGAAAACTACAAACTATGAAAGTTGGTAACAGAAGTAGATAGCTTGAGCTGACTAATAAATATTTTTTTAATTTATTTTATTTAATTTATTTTTATCTTTGGCTGCGTTGGGTCTTTGTTGCTGCGTGTGGGCTTTTCTCTATTTGCGGCGAGCGGGGGCTACTCTTCGATGCGGTGCGTGGGCTTCTCATTGCGGTGGATTCTCTTGTTGCGGAGCTCAGGCTCTAGGCGTGCGGGCTTCAGTGCTTGTGGCACACGGGCTCAGTAGTTGTGCCTCGCGGGCTCTAGAGCGCAGGCTCAGTTGTTGTGGCGCATGGGCTTAGTTGCTCCACGGCATGTGGGATCTTCCCGGACCAGGGTTCGAACCTGTGTCCCCTGCATTGGCAGGCGGATTCTTAGCCACTGCACCTCCAGGGAAGCCCGAGCTGACTAATAAATATTTAAAAACTGAAATAGTAAAACGTCCCCTTTCAAAAACTCTGGATGAAGATAATCTTATAATTGAGGTGCAATGAGCTTTTAAATAACAATTCCTTTTAAAAAGTTGTTCTGGGAAATAGGAAAAAGAGAGAGAGAGAGATGCCAAGCTCATTTTATGAAGTTAGTGAAATCTTGATTCCAGAACTAGGTAAAGTTAATATGAGAAAGTTATACATCTGTTTTCAGTTATTAGCATAAATGTAAAAATGCTACACAAAATACTAGCTCTTCAAACCCAACAATGTGTTAAAAGAATCTTGATCCGTAGAGTTTGTTTTAGGAATGTAAGTGTGGTTCAACATCTATTTATCTGTTAATGTAATTTATCTTATTAATAGACTAAAGGAGAGTATGTGGGTTCATCATTCTCTCTACTTTTGTATATGTACTTGAAAATTCCCATATTAAAAAGTTAAAAAAAAATAGACTAAAGGAGAGGAGTCATCATTATTTCGATACCATAAAATTATTTGATAAGATCCAGCACCCATATATGGTAAAAACTCTTGGCAAGCTTGGAGCGCAGGATAACTAAATGATGGTCATTACCAAAAACCTACAGCAAATAATAATACTTAACAGAGAAATTTTAGATACATTTACTTTAAGATCAGTAACAAGGGACTTCCCTGGTGGTCCAGTGGTTAAGACTCAGCGCTTCCACTGCAGTGGGCACGGGTTCAAACCCTGGTTGGGGAACTAATCCTGCACATGGCACAGCAAAAAATAAATAAAAAGATCAGTAACAAGATAAGGATGCCCTCTGTCATTGTTACTGTTTAACATCGTAAGAAAGGTCCTGACGAACACTACAGGGGGAAAAATTAAAAGTATAAGGATAAGAAGGGAAGCAATAAAACTCATTATTTGCAGATAATATCGCTTATCTAGAAGAACCATTAGAATCAAGAGAAGCTATTAGAACTGGTAAGAGTTTAGCAGGGTTACTGGACTTAAGATCACCCTACAAAAGTTAGCAGCATTTACTACACTAGCAATAACCAGTTAGTAAAGGTAATCAAAAGTAAATATTGTAGGGCTTCCCTGGTGGCACAGTGGTTAAGAATCCGCCTGCCAATGCAGGGGACACGGGTTCGAGCCCTGGTCTGGGGAGATCCCACATGCTGTGGAGTGACTAAGCCCATGGGCCACAACTACTGAGCCTGCGCTCTAGAGCCCACGAGGCACAACTACTGAGCCCATGCGCTGCAACTACTGAAGCCCGCACGCCTAGAGCCTGTGCTCCACAACAAGAGAAGCCACCGCAATGAGAAGCCCACGCACTGCAAGGAAGAGTAGCCCCCGCTCGCTGCAACTAGAGAAAGCCTGCGCACTGCAACAAAGACCCAACACAGCCAAAAATAAATAAATAAAATAAATAAAATTTTTTTTAAAGTAAATATTGTATACAATAATAGCAAGAAAACTATAGTCTCTAGGAATTACCCTAAGTACATAAGATGGAGAGAACTTTAATAAGGAGCTAGAAGAGGACCTAAATAAATGGGAAAACTTTCCATGCTCTTGGGATTAGATTACTTATTGTTGTAAGGAAGTCAGTTTTCTCCATTTTAATCTATAAATTTGATTAAATTGCCATCAAAATTCCAGTTGGTTTGTCTGACAAACTCAATAACCTGATCTAAAATTTATATGGCAGGTGGGATAAAGTCTGTGAATAGCTAAATCAGTCTTAAAGATTTGCTTTCGTGGGGGCTTGCCTTACCAGAGGTTAAGACACTGTTTCAAAACTATAGTAATAAAAACTAGTATAAGTGCAAGAACATAAAAAATACACTGGGGGAACAAATTGGAGAGCAGAGACTTACCTATATGTTCAGGAACTTAAGATAAAGGTAGTATCATAAATCATCAGAGAAAGGAGTCATGTTGCTAGGAAGAGTGGCTCACTTTATGGAGAAAAACCTAACACCACAGATGGGATGAACTATGGATAATTAAAGATCTAAATGTGAAAGAAAAAGTTATAAAATTAATAGAAGACAATGTTGAAGAAACTCTTTCCCTAGGGAAAGCTTTATCTCCTAAAACTTATAAAGGTGAAAAAGTAATGACTTTGATTATATAAAAATTAAAGGTTTTCATTCAGTGACAGACAGATGATAGAATTAGGGAAGATATTTGCAGTGCCCAAAATTACCAAGGGATTTAGCCTTGAATTTATTTAGCTTTTGTTTGTCCCCAAAAGCATTTTACCTTCATTTTCTAAGGATATTTTTGCTGGATATAGAATTCTAGATTGATAATCTTGTTTTGTTTTTGTTTTTCCTTTCAATACTTTAAAGATGTCTTTCCGTTGTCTTCTGGCCTGCATTATTTCTTTTAATAAATGTCTGAATATTCTTATCTTTGTTCCTCTCTAGTAATGTGTCCTTTTTTTCTGGCTGCTTTTAAGATTTTCACTTTATCTTTCACTAAATCAAATTTAATTTGATTGTGATATTCCTTGTGGTAGAGTTTTCTTTAGGTTTATTCTTGTTAGTGTTCTTTGAGCTTCTTGGATTTGTGGGGTTCTAGAATTTGTCAAATCTGGAACATTATCATTCATTTTATATTTTTTCAGAATTACTGCCCCATGCCCCTCAGTTGCATATATGTTATGCCACTTGTTATTGTACACTAAATCACTGAGGCTCTGTTCATTATCTTTTTCAGCTTTTTCACCCCCCTCTGCTTCAGTTCAGACAGTTTCTATTGCTGTGTTGTCTCTGGTGTCTAATCTGTTGTTAATTCACTCTTAATCAGCAAGAGTTCCAACTGTTTTTAACATAGACTGTCATTGAGTCCGGGTTTCAGTCAGTTAACTGAGCAAATTGTTATAACCATATCTAGTTTCTTGAGATACTGCAGTGAATAAAGAATCTTCAGTAAGTGTATTCCTTTTGATAACTTAAGTCTCACCTAAAGTTATGTTTCAGTCTTTAGAATTCTTAAAGTCTTCCGAAAGTCCACAGTGGTGTACCTCAGAGATACTATGGGTTCTGTTCTAGACCACCACAGTAAAGTGAATATCACAATAAAGTGAATCACACAAATTTTTTCATTTCCCAGTGCGTATAAAAGTATGTTTACAGTATAGTGTAGTCTGTTAAGTGTGCAATAGCATTATGCCTAAAAAAAAATTGAACATATCTTAATTGAAAAATACTTTATTGCTAAAAAATGCTAAATATCATCTGAGCCTTTAGCAAATCATTATCTTTTCGCTGGTAGAGGGTTTGAAATATTGCGAGAATTACCAAAATGTGACAGAGATGCAAAGTGAGCAAATGCTGTTGGAAAAATGGCACTGATAGACTTGCTAGACTCAGAGTTGCCACAAAACTTCAATTTGTAAAAAGTGCAGTATCTGCAAAGTACAATAAAACGAGGTATGCCTGTAGTTCTTTTGGAATGAAGGCTGGCTCCTGTTTGTTTAGATTTGGTGCTTCTCCCCCTGGGAAATTGGATTTATAATAGTTGGAGGTTTAGAGGCGGTGAGAGCTGCTTGGAGGTAAGGCATGAGGAGAATCTGCATTCCCTTGCAAGGCTGCAGGTAATATTACAGCAGGGGAGCAGGGGCTTCAGTCAAGGAAAGATTAGCCTCATATTGGGTGGGAGGGGTGCTTCTCAGGTATGGAAGGCTCAGTGAGTTTTGTGAGGTCAGGTTTCTCAGGTTGATCAAACTCCACCAAACTGACCCCATTTCAGGCCTCAGGGTCTTATCATTTCACAATCAGTGCCCTAACTTTTACTTAAGAGATCTGTCTAGGCTTTGAATTATTTTTATATGGTAATTCTGTAATTTGCAGAATCACTCTGTTTGATTTTTGGCTATATCAACCCTGTGCCTGTAAGAATTAAGAGGTTCTTTTATGCATTCATGGATGCTCTTTGGTCCTCTGTTTATTGAATTAATCATTTTCTTAAAGCTTTCACCTGTCCTCAGAATCAGCCCACTCCACAGTCCTTGTCTTTCTTGTTTCCATCATAATGCACTTAGCAGTCTGCCATGCTGTTTTCTTCAAGAAGAACTTTATTCCAGGTATCTACAGGTGATAAGTAATTCTTTGCTGCTACATGCCATGTACTATTAGTATTATGTTATCTAATGGTGGCAATGTCATCATTGCCTTTAAATCCAACTAGATTGGAAAACCAAAGCCAGGTTCCTAGCTTTCAAGAGTCTGTGTCCTGTAACTACGCTGGTACCAAATACTTTATCAGTCACAGCTCAGCGCAAGAAAACACTCTAGGTATCTAAAGCAACAGGAGATTTAATAGCAGAAATTGGGTCCATTGTAAATTGTTGGAAAGGTCAGAGGTATGAAGTCAGTGAGGCTGCTCGACTAAAGCTGCATTCCAGAGGGCAGGCTGCTGCTGCCACTACCGCCGTTCTTACATCGTCACACTTGCCTCCCTCATCCTTGACGTTGGTGACCAGACACTGGAACTTGGAGTTCGGCTGCCACGAATTCTGATGTCTCTAACCTTACTTGCCAGAACCACCAGCAGCAATAATCTGTCCTTTGCCTCCCTTTGGCCTTGCAAATCGCATTCAAATGTATCTCATTGATGGAATGTAATTTGGGAAGTAATTATTTAGTTTAGTTTTTCATTGCACATTAGTCAGCTTGATAATTACCTCCAAATTTCAGGAGCTTATGGACCAACAAAGGCTTATTTCTTGCTCATGTTATGTTAGTGGCTGACAGTTGGTTGTGGCTTTTCACATATCATCTCATTCTGAAGCGTAGCTCTTTTCTGGGTCCTGTCACTCTTGGCAGAGACAAAAAGAAGAGAGTGGACAGCAACACACAATGGCTTTTAAAGCCTCTGCTCAGATGTAGCATATGTCACATCTGTTTATATTCCAGATATATTAAACAGGCTAGAATGGTTCCCTGTCTGAATGTGTTGGGGCAGGTGGGACTGGAGCGTGAGGATAAAAGGCACTGAATGGCTGCATGGAAGGAGGGAGGGGGGTGGGTGGGGTCTTGCCTTGACTGATGGTACTGTGCCATGATCTCAGGATAATTATGAATCCAGTGCACCAAAAGCTTCTCCAGATGAATAAAAGCTTCACAGTATTTTTTAATTGAACTCAATGAAATTATTCTTTTTTTTAAATTAATGACTCAGAAGTATGTTAAAATTGACTTTTGAATTTAGTGAAAGTGTTAACTGATTTTAGTAAATCCTAAATAAAGTTGCTCTACTTGATCAGGTCCTATCTGCCAGTTTCCAGATTGGTCGATTCTTTTACAAGTGGATCAGTTAATGTATTCAGGCCTTAAAATATGCACTGTTTGCGGCATCCGTGGTGGTTGTTTGGTATCTTGTCTTCCAGCTTAGTGGGGTGGTGCTGCAGCAAGCATCACTATGGTATCGATCGATTGTCCAAATTTCAGGATCTCATTGGGGATCTTGTCTTGCTGTTTTTTGACATGAATTGCACAAAGTGACGGTGATGAAACTGTAAGAGAAAGCCATTGTAATGTTTATGTAAGGCCCAGTCCCAAATCCCTAAAGAAAATGAATGCTGTTTACTTTCTCTTTAAACTGTAACTCTGTAAGCCGCAGACCATATATAATCACGTTGTGAACTGTTAAATGCTATATAAAAAATGATTGTGGATATTCTTTTATAATATGCCTTGGCAGAGCAAACTGGCCTTCCATTTTTCTTCCTACTTTTGTAGTTGTTTGGCTATTAACCTCTGTAGTTAAGAGTATAGATAAGTAATTTGTAGTTGCAGGTGTGCTGACTAGAATGGCATTTTATCTAAACAGATACTTATTTATCATCTTCTGTATGCCAAGGTAATATTTTAGCCTCTGGTGATGAAAGAGACAGAGTTTAGTGTGGTGGTTGATGGACAGATGATTGTGATACATTATAATTAAATGCTGTGGTAAAGTTATGTATGTACATGGTAGCATAGAGGGAAAAAGAATCTTTGAAAATGAATAAAAGTTTGTTAGGAGGACTGAGGTGGCAGGGTTGGACTTGAAGAGACTTCCTTTGCAGAGGGAGAAGCCTGTGTGGAAGACCCAGAGTTGAAATTATTGTAGGAACATAGGGTGTGAGGAGGGAGTGGCACAAATTAAACCTAGATCGATAGAAAGGTCTAGATGCGAGGGGCATGCCAGGTTAGAGGTGGGATTTTCTTCTGCAGGAATAGGGGCCACTGAAGTATATTAAGGGAGTCAACTTGGTAAAATTTGTCTTAGCATATTAATATAGATTAGAAAGGAGAGAGAATGGAGGCATAGAGACTGGTTAGGGGGTTTAATTATCGTAGTCTAGGCAAGAGATGACAGCCTGAACAAATAAAGCATTGGAAGAGAGGTGGTTTCCGACTTTGGAAACATTTGGGGACTACAGTCTGTAAAATTTGGGTGGGAAGAAGGGAGGATAAGGATTTGGTAGGCGTATAGGTAGGGGTGTGTGTGTGTCTTTTTTAAGTTATCTGTGGAACATTTGGGTGGAGAGGTCCAGTAGGTAGTGGGTAAACTGAGCTTTCTCATTTCATGTGCCTTCGAATATTGGAAGTACTGAAACAAAAATCTAGTTTCACCAGATTAGTTTTTCCCTTTCTGAGGATTTGAGTTTCACCAAACTCTTTGGCCTTAGAACAAAACAACACAGAACTTTGCTTTTATATAGGCTTATACTTTAAAAACTTAAACTGTATGAAAAGATATATAATGAAAATCAGTGATTCCTTCCCTTGTTCCTTCCCATTCCTGGACCTGTGACCCAGAGTCAATTATTTTTAATTCATTTAGTTGTCTCTTCTGGTATTTATCCACACATTTCAATGTGTTAATGTTGTTATTGATTAATTAGTTTTATATTACCTGTTGACCTGTTATTTCCACGACTTTTTAGTTCTCTTATACCTCTACACACCTTACCTCTTTAATTCTTTAAATACCACAATTTTTGGTTCAAAATAAACCATATTTACATTACAACTAAATATCCACTGAAGGGCCAGGAGTGTACTCAGATTACATTTTCTTTCACATAGAACTCTGCTATTAAGTTGCCTTGTTTATACTTGCATAGTTTTTGAAAAACTGATTCTTAAAGTTTTTCAGCATCTTTATCACATCCACCATATACCTGTCACTGGTGTTTTTGAAATGCTCAGTTAATCAGTATTTTCTTTTTGTCTGCTTGTGGAGCTGTTAATCTTCTTGTTCCTGTTTATTTCTTAGGGCCCACAGTTGCCACTCATGGACTTCCCAACAGGTGGAATGATTGTTACTTGATGTCTTCCTTTTTATTTATTTGTTAAAAGTTGAAATATAGTTGATGTACAATATTATGTTAGCTTCAGGTGTACTGCATAGTGATTTGACATTTGCATACATCATGAAATGTTTACCACAATAAATCTAGTAACTGTCTCTCCCCATACAAAGTTATTACAATATTATTGACCACGTATCTTAAGCTGTATATATGGTACAACATATATACATATGTGATTGTTTTCAGTTGATGATCTCTTAAGTTTGAATGCCTTCTAACAATGATACATTTTTATTCCCCCCATCATGTTGAATGTTTTTGATGTATTGTCCATCTTTTTGTTTTGTATATCCCTTAACTATTTATTGTGGTTTTAGATGATTTTACTACTTTTGTCTTTTAACCTTCCTACTAACTTTATAAGTGGCTGATCTACTACCTTTACTATATGTTTGTCTTTACTAGTGAAATTTTTCCTTTCACAATTTTCATATTTTGAGTTGTGGCCTTTTCTGCTTAGAGAAGCCCTTTATCATTTCTTGTAAAGCTGGTTTAGTGGCGCTGAACTCTTAGCTTTTGCTTGTCTGTAAAACTCTTTATCTCGCCTTCAAATCTGAATGATACCCTTGTCAGGTAGAATATTTTTGGTTGTAAGTTTTTTCTTTCATCACTTTGCAAATATCATGCTATTCGCTTCTGGCCTGCAAAGTTTCTGCTGAGAAGTCAGCTGTGAGTCTTTATGGGAGTTCCCTTGTATGTAACTAGTTACTTTTCTCTTCTGCTTTTAAGATTCTCTCTTTATCTTTAACTTTGCAATTTTAATTATTATGTGTCTTAATGTGGACTTCTTTGAGTTCAACTTGTTTGGGAGTCTCTGTGCTTCTTGGAATTGGATGTCTGTTTCTTTCCCCAGGATAGGGAAGTTTTTAGCTATTATTTCTTCAAATAAGTTCTTTGCCCCTTTCTTCTCCTTCTGAGACCCCTGTAAAGTTAGTATGCTTGATGTTGTACCAGAGGTCTCTTAAACTATCCTCATTTTTAAAAATTATTTTTTCTCTTTTTCTGTTCAACTTGGGTGATTTCTACTACTGTCTTCCAGATCACAATCTGTTACTCTGTGTCATCTAATCTACTGTTGATTCCTTCTAGTGTAATTTTAATTTTAGTTAATTGTATTCTTCAGCTCTGTTTGGTTCTCAGTATTTTCCAACTATTTGTTGAAATTCTCACCATGTTCATCCATTCTTCTGAGCTAGGGAGCATCTTTATGATCATTACCTTGAACTCTTTGTTGAGTAGATTGCCTGTCTCCACTTCATTTAGTTCTTTTTCTGAGGTTTGTCTTGTTTCTTTGTTTGGGACATGTTCCTCTGTCTGCTCATTTTGCCCAGTTTTCTGTGTTAGGTTGGTTACATTTCCCAATTTTAGAGAAGTGGCCTCATGTAGGAGACATCCAATGGGTCCCAGTAGCACACTCCCTTCTGGTCACCAGAGCTATATGCTCAAGGGGTGCCCCCGTAGGGCTGCCTGTGCCCTTCTTTTATGGCAGGGCTGCTATGGTGGGTGTGCTGGTAGGCGGGGCTGGCCCCCAGCCTGGCTGTGAGGCTGTGCCTCATGCAGTGGCTGCAGGGCTGCTGGAGGGCGGGGTAGGCTTCCCAGCTGTCTGCCTGGCCCTAGGGCTGGGGCTGGCCTGCTGGTGGGCGGGTAAGCCCCCAGTGCTAATAATCTAGGGGGAGGATTCCAAAATGTCACTTGCCAGTGCTGTGTTATCTTGGTAGAACGAGCTCCCCAAAATGGCTACTGCCAGCATCTCCATCCCCAGGGAGAGTTCCAGTTGCCTCCTGCCTCCCCAGGAGGCTATCCAAGATCAGCAAATGGGTCTCACCCAGGCTCCTTTCAATTTACTGCCTCTGTGCTGAGATTTGAAGTGTGTGAGATTTAACGTATGCCCTTTAAGAGCAGAGTCTGTTTCCTACAGCTCTCTGGCTGTCCTGGACATAAGCCCTGCTGGTTTTCAAAGTCAGATGTTCTGGGGGCTCATCTTTCTGATGCAGGAACCCTGGGCAGGGGAGCCTGATGTGGGGCTCAGAAAGAATCCTCACTCCTTGGGGAGAACCTCTTTGATTGTGATATTCCTCCCATTTGTGGATCGCTGACCTGGAGTTGTGAGTCCTGACAATACCACGTCTCAACCCCTCCTACTCAGCTCGTTGTGGTTCCTTGTTTAGGTATGCAGTTGTGGAATATCTTTTCTGCTAGTTTTTAGGCCGTTGTCATAGATAGTTGCTCTGTAAGTAGCTGTAATTTTGGTGTATCCATGGGAGGAGGAGTGAGTTCAGGGTTTTCCTACTCTGCCGTCTTGGCCACTTCACTTCATGTCTTTCTTTGTACTGGTGTGTTCCCATGTATGTGTGTGTATGTACAGAACATATCTGCTGGCAGTCTGTTGGGAAAATGTGTATGGATAATAATATCAGGTCTTGACTATATAAAAATGCTCACTTGATTGACTGGGTATAGAATTCTTACCTAAATAATCTTTTTTTAAATTTTATTTATTTTTGGCTGCATTGGGTCTTCGTTGCTGCGCGTTGCAGCGAGTGGGGACCACTCTTCACTGCGGTGCGCGGGCCTCTCACTGCGTTGGCTTCTCTTGTTGTGGAGCACTGGCTGTAGGCACGCAGGCTTCAGTAGTTGTGGGACATGGGCTCAGTAGTTGTGGCTCGTGGGCTCCAGAGCACAGGCTCACTAGTTGCAGTGCACGGGCTTAGTTGCTCTGCAGCATGTGGAATCCTCCTGGACCAGGGCTCGAACCCGTGTCCCCTGCATTGGCAGGCGGATTCTCAGTTGCTGCGCCACCAGGGAAGCCCCCTAAATAATTTTCAAAGTGTTGCTTCATTGACTTTAAGCTTGCAGTGTTACAGTGGAGAATTCAGGTGCCGTTTTTATTCTTGTTATTTTGCATGTGATCTTTTTTTCCCTTTGGAAAATTATTGGGATGTTTTCTTAGGTGAATGAGTCAGTGTTTTTCTCCCTTTACATTTTCTCTCTTCTCCCTTTTCTCTGGAATTATTGGTAGTCAAATGTTGAATTTCCTGTTTTGATCTTCTAAGTCTGTTAACTATTTTTTAGTATATTCTATTTCTCTTAATGTTCTGGGAGAGTTTGTAGATGTTTACTTTTTTCTTTTGGATTTTTTTTTTATGATAAAGACATTTATGATGAGATAAATGCTTTTATTTATTCATTCATTCATTCATTCATTCATTTATGGCTGTGTTGGGTCTTCGTTGCTGCATGCGGGCTTTCTCTAGTTGCTGCGAGCGGGGGCTACTCTTCGTTGTGGTGCGCAGGCTTCTCATTGCGCTGGCTTCTTCCGCTTCAGAGCACGGGCTCTAGGATGCACGGACTTGAGTAGTTGTAGCTCATGGGTTTAGCTGCTCTGTGGCATGTGGGATCTTCCTGGACCAGGGCTCGAACCCGTGTCTCCTGCATTGGCAGGCAGATTCCCAACCACTGTGCCACCAGGGAAGCCCTTCTTTGGGATTTTTAACAATGGCTATATTTTTAATTTGAAGAGCATTTGGAATTCTCCTTTTTCATTACTGTTACTAATTTTTATCTTCTCAGCATAGTAATTATTGGGTTTTTTTAAAAGTTTTCTTTTGTTCTTTTAGTTATCTTTGCTTTTATCTTTGCAATTTTTGTTTGTTTTGATCTCTGATGTCTGAGACTTTGCAAATTTTGGTGATCCTTAGCTGTCTATTCGTATTTAAAAGTGAAAAAGGCTAATTGGTAGTTCTGTGTTTACAAGGGACCTTGCCAGGTGTAAGTGTTGGGCTTCACTTGGGGTTAATTGGATGCAAAGCTGCTATTTCTTGGGGAACTGCCAAATAGTATGTGAATGTCTTTTCTTTGGGACTGTTCCGTTTCTCTAGGGAAGGATCTTCTTCCTTTCTGGGAGAATGGTAGGGTTGGGTAGGTGGGGCAGGAAGTAAAGACACTTCTGGCCGATGGCATTCTAGAATTAAAGAAAAGGAGCAGGGTTAGATGTTTGAACGTTTCTTATTTTGACTTTTGACTTTACTTAAATCTGCCAGCCCTGTGCTTCCTACACACCCACCCACCCACCCACCATGTATCTGTCCTGGAGTCCCAAACTTTTACCTTTCAGTTTCTGTGCAGAATAACTCTTTTCTTTTTTACTGTTTAGTCTACAGACTTGCAACCAATCTTCACCCTTCCCACTCCAGCCACCAACTCTCTGCCTCTCAACCTCGCTCATTGTATCCTGTCCTTAGGTCCTGAACTTCTCAGGGTCCTGCAGGGCAAGATTAGCTCACCTATTGGTGTTTCCACCTCAGCACACACTGCCTTATGCTACTACTTCAGAGTTACTTTCCTGGTCTTAATGCCATGGAGAGTTTGACTTGTTTAAATCTTGCAAGAAAAACAGAATTTTAAAACTATGGCAGATGTGCAGTTAGCATGGTTTGCACATATGTAATCACAATTGAGCAGATACTTTCTATTTGAATATTATGAGATTTTGGATTAGTTGGAGTTGGAGCCATATTGGATGTTTTGATAGCACTTGACCTTTTCATATATGTACTTTCATAACATGTTCATAGTGAGAACTGTGTCACGGGCTCAAGTGTGATGTTGTAATTGTAGAATAATGTTGTGCAGTAACTATTCTAAAGTAATGTATTGATAGATTTCAATCTTGCTGGTAGGCCACTGCAGCTACTTTCTGTTTTTAAGATAGTAGTGATGAAGGAAGTTTCTACTGTTCTGTTTTTTCCTCAATTTGAGAAATGTGTCTATTTCTAAGCAGTAAAACAACAATGGAGTGTGTTTTCTATACAAGTTTTTCAGTGTTTGGGGGAAAGAAACATGTCATTTGAAACAAGGCAAAGCAGGTTATATGGTTTCATATAGTTAGTATGTTATAAGCCTTATCTGGACCAAAATGTTATCTAGTTATTTGTTTATATAAATATAACCCTAAACCCCAAACCCTATAACTTAGAAACTTCCCAAACACATGCAATTTAGAACTTAAAACTTAGAAACTCCCCATAGAGCATATAACTTTTAAAAGTTTTTAGCTTACTTCAGAAACAGTTGCTTCATTAGGACTTAACATTAGCTATCATCTTTTACTGGCGAATCAAAATATACCCGAGTAGCTGGCACAGCTTTTGTTTTTTTCCTCCTAATATGGAAAAGGATCTTTAAAGGATTTGGTCACTTCTATTACTTTTTTTTTTCCCAACTTGGCAGTTCTCTTAGGAGCAGCTAAGTATTACTCTTTCCTTTGCCAGGATCAAATTATTTTCCTTTTGAGAGAAATAAGTAACTGGGATTTTGTTGTTTTTTAATAAAGAGTAAAACTCCATTTATTTGTTAGACTACACAACCTTGTTCTGATTCTGATTCTCTTCCACTCTGACTGATCTTTTTCTTTATTCCCAAAGGCTTCTCCCCATTCTGCAGGCCTTGTTCTTGGCCTTCAGCTTCTCTCTGTCCATTACTTGAAAGATTTCAGACATCCCCTTGTGCTGGAGGGAGAATAATATTCTACCAGGTGGTAATGTTTTGGACCACACAGATTTACAAGACTGTTATTGATAGATGGGCTTGCTGTGACAACAAGAAGTCGTAATTTTTCTCTTAGATCACATACCCTAGCCAGAGTTAAAAGCAAAGCCCAGAGCTTTTTTCTCCTAGTCCATTTGTCAGATTATCTAATTGCAATTAGTTACAATTAATCTAAAAGGTCACTATGTTTGAGACACAATTTAGCCTGTTTAATTTGGCTTAATCATTTATTTCATAATTGCCAATGCTGTATTCTTCTTAAGGAGCCAGTTCTTAATGAAAGTGGCCTTTTTGGTGGGGAGAAGGGACATGGAAGAGTAGAACTTTAATGCTTTTTTGACATAAAACAGTTCCTAGCTGCCCTTTAAATTTTTTTCTGTGCTACATTTACACCTTTATTTGACTCTCCAATTCGAGTTGTTTGGAACCAACAACCATGTGCTAGCGATTGAGAACAGAGGAGCACTGTGACCCTTGGCTGTCCTGAGCTTGAATAGGAGCGTTAGGCAGTGGTTCTCAAAGTAGCAGGCATAAGAGTCACCTGGAGGGCTCAAATGGATTTCTGTATCATGTGTTACACGCTCCCCACTTTTCTGACGCCATGAGTCTGGGTTGGGGCCTGGCAGGTTGCATTTACATTAAGTTAACAAGTTTCCAGGTGATGCTGATGCTGCTCTGGTATCAGATTTGGAGAGCCACTGATAGAAGGTAGTGGCCAGTCTTTGCAGTAGACCAAGGATGAATTAATAATACCTGCTATAGTTTCTGAATATATCCTCCCCTTACAAACAAGTAACAAGAAAAAAACTCAAAAGGAATATCTGGTAGGGCTTATTACCTGGTTTGCTTTAGCCCGTGTGAAACCAAATGCACTTCAATTTTTAATTCCAGAGCTACTAATAAGTAGTATGCCTTGGACTGTTTTTATATTAAACATTTATTTTGACTTCCATTAAATTAATTTACTTCACATACATTATTGAATACGAAATCATATGATAGTTTGGAGTTGGGGCTCTAGTGCTGAATTCCTTCTCCAAGGGGCTTATGTCTAGTTTGAGGAAGATTGATAATAAACACATAATATGTCAAGTGTTGATAAGTTACTTGGATAACAAAGTATGAGAGTTGAACATATTTATTCCTGCCTGGTATGAATTACATATCCCTAATAGTTTCTCATTTATCAGCAACCTGATAGTATTTCCTGAACCTTAGATTCCAGCTATTCCATGTGTTTTAGATTTTATTTCACTTTATTTTAGTAAAGGTCAGTTGTAGTACTTTCTCAATAGAACTGAAGCTATGTGAGCTTGTTATTTTATGAGTTTCAAGGTTTAAGCCTTGTGGCGTGATGTTTTGAGGGCAACTTGAGGGTTTTTACATTTTGTGAGCTTGAATGTCTCTAGAGGGCATATGCATTCTCCAGCTCATTGAAATGCTCACTGCTCTTTTTTATTCTTATACCAGGCCTGTTTTACTCATTTATGTTAATGGCCTGGGCCTTGTAGGCATTTGAGTTTAGAATACCTTCTTTAAACAGTTTAAAAAATAGTGCATTTTTTTCAAGCTGGAAAATCTAACCTAGATAAAATTTAGTTATTTAATGGTAATTTCATTTTTGTTTAGGTTCCATGTTTCATATTTTTTTTGGTTAGTCTGAACTTTTTTGTGGGCAAAGTTGAAAGCGATTGATTACATTTCTCTAGCTAGAGGATCTAGTTTTAGAATTCAGGACTGCACGCACGCACACACACACACACACATACACACACACTTTGAGTCTGTGCGTGTCAAATGTTAGATAAACCAAACAGCTAATATATTTTGTTTGTTTTAAGTCAGAGATTGGGTTGAGATTAGCAAGGAATTCAATATCTTAAAATTTTCTGGATTGTCATTTTAAGTGTTGACCACAGATTGGTATGAAAAACCTTCCTAATCTTTGGCTAAGTGTATGAATACCAACTAGTGCTCATTCTTCAAACTCCCTGTAGCTCTGCAGATGCTTCTCTGTATTCTGCTTTCCTTTGCTACTATGGTGAAGATTGGGTGGCTCCTGAGAAGAAAGTCATGTTAGCCAGTGTCTTAGTCTGTTCATGCTGCTGTACCAGACTGTCATAGACTGGGTGGCTTATTTATCTCTCACACTTTTGGAGGATGAGAAGTCTAAGATCAAGGCGCTGGCAGATTCAGAGTCTGGTGAGAGAGGCTGCTTCCTGGTTCATAGAAGGCCATCTTCTCACTGGGTCCTCACATGGCAGAAGGGTGAGGGAGTTCTCTAGAGACTCTAAATCCATTCATGTGAGGGCTCCACCCCCATGACCTAAAAACCTCCCAAAGGCTCCACCTCCTAATGCCATCACATTGGGGGTTAGGATTTCAACACAGGAGTCTTGGGGGGACACAAACATTCACTCCGTAATAGCTAGCATGTAAGCGAATTGGTTTTCTGTTGTTTTTCAAGCAAAATATATGTGGAAATAGATATAGCTTCTTTTTAGATGTGGAAATAGGATTTAAGATTTTCTACTGTGACTTGTGCCTTTTTCGTTTTGGTTTGAAAGTGTTTTCAAAGATATTTAAAACCAGAGCAGTTTTGTTTTTGTTTTTGTTTTTTTAATGCCACATGAAAGACACCTGAGAGGCGTCAGAAATCATTGCTTCTGTGGAACTTCATTCTGTCCTTACAGCTGTGGGACTTCACACCTTAGGTTCTTTTTCCTCTCTCATATCTTTGACTTGGAGATTTGCCGAAGTGTGAAACGTGTGCTTGGAAAGAAGGTGTCTCCCCACCTTCAGCGCAGGGTGGAGTTAATTGAACCGAGCGGTCCAGGAGCCCATGGGGTTGGTGTGTTCATTCTTGGCTTTCAGTACTTGAAGTTTTCTTTCTGAGCTTGTCACTTACCTTCCTTAATTCCCAGCGTTTGGCGTAGAGCAGGTGTATGATGTGGTTTAGGTGATAAACACTTGATAGGAGGTTCAATAACCTAGAATCACATAGTGAGAAAGTTCTTTGTTTTTCAGTTACTTAAAAAAAATTTTTATTTTTTTTTTAAATCCTTCTGAAAGCAGAAAGGTGGTATTTTGGAGCTAGTGTGTAACACTTCTCAGCATCTGCCGATCTCCTTTATTCACAGGGAAAGCAAGCTTCACTCAGAACCTTTAAAGGCAGTAGGACCTAGCTAGAATTTAATAACACTGTGTTCATTTCTATATTGCAAATGACACTACTTTTCTATTTTTGATCAATTCTTATTTTAAGTGCGAGTAGTTTTATGCACAAGGGGGTGATTCTAGGAAGCACCTGCAGGAGTGTGGAGACAGAGACAGGGATGGTAAGGAAGCCGTAAAGAAGGCAGCACTGCGGCTACTGGAGTGGAATCCCAGTGGGGACTTGGGAGTCAGTGCATACTCACCCAGAGTAAAGGGATACGCTGGGTATTTACACTGAGTTCTCATTAGTCATTACTTGATGGTGGCTCCTGGGGGTGTTAATTCTCTAGAACTTCCAACCTGCCTCTCCTTCAGGCAGAGCAACCCCGGCAGCCAGAGAGAACACTGGCAAATAATGGTAGGTATTGACAGTGGCCTTTGTGGATCACTGTAAATGGGTGGGGTACCAACAGTTTCAGCTTCACTCCCAGACGTGCTAAGCTTCTCCTACATCCTCCTCATCTTAGTCAACGGCAACCCCATCCTTCGGTGCTGAAGGCTAAAAACTTTAGAGTCATCCTTGACCCTTCTCTCACATCTCACATCCAAACCATCAGCAAATCTTGTTGGCTCTACCTTAAAATATATTCAAAATCTGACCTCTCCTCTTGCCCTCACTGCTACCACCTGCTCCAATCCCCCATCATCTCACAGCCTTCTAACTTAGTTTATTGCTAGTACAGAAGCTGGAATGATGCATAGAAAATCAAAGTCAGATTACATCACTGTCTGCTCAAAACCTTCCACATGTCCTCATCTTAGAGTGAAAGGCAAGGTCTTTCCATTGCCCATAAGGCCCTCCAGCATCTGGCCTCCTTCTACCTTTTGTGTATGTGCCTGTGTGTGCACGTGCATGTACAGTTCTTTTTGTTTTTAGCCTTATATGTAGTCAAAACATTCCTTTCTTCTCCATTTTCTTCCCTAATTTTTTTTTTTTTTTTTTTTTTTTTAGTGTGGGTTATGTGATTCATTTGTAAATTAGATTCATTTGCCACAGTTTGCCATTCCATCTTTACCACTACATCCTGGGTGAAAAATTTTTTTTTTTTCATACAGTGAATGTACTTTTTATAGTGTATAGTTCTGTTGGTTTTGACAAATGCATGGAGTGGTGTATCCGCTACCGCGGTTCCATACAAAAGAGTCCATTGGGGCTTCCCTGGTGGCGCAGTGGTTGGGAACCTGCCTGCCAATGCAGGGGACACGGGTTCGTGCCCTGGTCTGGGAAGATCCCACATGCCGCGGAGCGACTAAGCCCGTGAGCCACAACTGAGCCTGCGCGTCTGGAGCCTGTGCTCCGCAACGGGAGAGGCCGCGACGGTGAGAGGCCCGCGCACCGCGATGAAGAGTGGCCCCATGAAGAGTGGCCCCCGCTCGCCGCAACTGGAGAAAGCCCTTGCACAGAAACGAAGACCCAACACAGCCAAAAAATAAATAAATAAATAAAATAAATATAAATAAATAAATTAATTTAAAAAAAAAAAAAAAGAGTCCATTGTCTTAAAAATTCCTTCCTGCTTCCCCTTTGCAGACAGTCCTCCTTTCCACCTTCCAGTCCCTGGCAACCACTGATCTGTCTTCCTCTCTATAGTTATGCCTTTATAAATAAGTGAGAGTCTTACCATATGTAGCCTTTTTGGTCTGATTCTTTGATTTAGCAGAATACATTTAAGATTATTCTGTGTTGTGTAAATCAATAGTTCACTACTCAAGTGTCCTTTAAGTATATTTAAGCAAAAAAAAAAAAAAAACAAGTGAACTGATTTAAAGAAAATATTGAACAAACATGATATAGGTGGCACATAGATACGAGAAACGTCTTGAACCTGAATGACTAAAATTTGGAAATGAGTAGTGTGATAGAAAGATGCTAGGTCAAGGCTTTGCTTTACCTGGTACCTCTGCCAGTGATTAGCTGTGTGCTCTTGGGGAAGTCAACCTTCTGCTCTTGAGTTTCTGATAAAAATAAACAGTAAAATGGCTGATCTAGTAGTTGTTAGCTCCTACCATGGTTCATAAGACACAGGGTATCTTAGGTGCTTTGGGTAGCTCTTTTTAACATTAGCATTTCATTGTTGTGAAGCACCCATCACCCCTGGATTTCACAGTTGTTAGGACAACCTGTTACAAATGCTTTATTAAACCTATCATGGAGGAATAAGAGCCAGCCATTAGGAATGAGGTACACCTTCAGTGTAAGGCTCCAGTTCATCCACGTTTTTTTTCTGTTGGGCTTATCTAAAGGGTAGGCTAGGGAGAGCCTGAGTCAAGAGCTGTAGTCATGTCCAGGAGGTACTGGTGGTGCCATAAATCTCTGTGAGTTTTTAGCACCGTAGCATTTGGAATTTAATTTCCATAGTCCTTTCCCTAGGTTGATTCCCCAGAGCTGTCTGTAAAGATTGATTGGAGGTCATAGTTTCCCAGAACTTTATCGTGGTTCATGAATAGGCCATCTTGTCACATCATTGGCAATGTGTATTTGAGGGTCAGTGCATGTTAAGAACTCTCCACTGATAACGAAACTGGGAAAGGGAACCAGAGATAATTGCTTGTTTTGTTTTTATTTTTAAAGATGAACAGATTCATAGTAATTCTTTTTTAAATCATAATTAATGGCTGCTTAAAATCCCTTGCCAGGTTGGGTTTTTTGAAATTGGAAATGGGATAATAATTGAGTTGTATTTAGGTGACAGAGTGTCAATGTAAAATCAGAGAGTAAGTGAGAGGAATTTGGGAATGCAAAATTGATTTGTGTTTATTTTACATGTGGCACATAGTAATATTAATTTTACTTTTTACTTTTAGTAATGAATGTTATAACTATTGAAGATTATAAGAGCACATACTGGCCAAAATTGGATGGTGCCATAGATCAGCTTTTAACTCAGAGTCCTGGTGACTATATCCCCATATCCTATGAACAGATATACAGGTAAGTCAAGATTTAATTTGCTTGGGTTTTAGAGGGTATATTGAAGTTCACAGCAACTTGAATTATGACAGTATGTATGCATATAATATATGATACCTACGTTAAGGCTCTGTAAGTTATTTATATGTTCCATACTTGTGGATTGGGGGTTTGATTTATACTTTTTGCTTCAGAATTGGTTTTCAAATGAAGATAGTGTTAATCCTACCTCAGCCCGCCACACCTGCCATACATAATGCAGAAATTATAGAGGTCAGTGAAAAAGGCAAAAATATGTAGTTTTAGTATCACAGGGAGATGTTAGCTTAATCTGTTGATGTTTGTGGCGCACAAGTTTAACCATCTTTGGTTATTTTGTTTCCCAGCTCCTGGTAAATGGAAGTAGCAAATTAGTGAGGACTGGGGTGGGTTGTGAGATCAGCCCAGTCACAAGAGGAGGAAGTGACAACTGTGCTGTTCTACACAAGTGATGCACAAAGAGGTTACATAGCAAACGTTTTTGTTACTTAGAAACCTTCTGCTGATTGCCACTCTCTCTTCCTTATTTTGACATTCATTAAAACGAGAGAGAAACTGGTTTATAAGTAGTTATCATGGTCAGACTCTCAGATTATCACCCAATATTAGATTATCTAATACTGATAAAAAATTTAATAGAATACTCAAAAAGATTATTTGTAGCTGGTGATAATGTCTCTTCCATATGAACACTGATTGGGGCAGGATAAATTTTTGTTTTAAGAGTTGCAATTGGTCACTTTTTGAGGCCTGAATTAATTGTTTGACCAGTGGTTACATATTGAGGGTATGCCTTAACCTTAGGTTGAATTAAGTGCTTCAACCTTAAAATCATTAACTTGGTTTTTCTGTCTCCCCTCCTCCCCACAGTTGTGTGTATAAATGTGTATGCCAGCAGCACTCGGAACAGATGTATAGTGATCTGATTAAAAAGATAACTAATCACTTAGAAAGAGTCTCAAAGGAGCTGCAGGTAAAGAACTTATGGTATTGATTTTAGCTTCTTTGGGATTTTCTGACTGGTTGGAATTAGCTTGTATAGTATACCTTTGGCGGCTTGTTCATTTGATTATGATATAAATTTATAAATATTTTATAGATGAATATTGATCAAATTGTCTTATCTTTGGAATAGATGAATTTGAAAATTTGACATAAACTGTGGACATTTTTGGATTAAATGTATTTCCGATTTTAATTCTGTTTATTACCATGCAGTATTTCTTTTATGTAAAACCTTATTCTGTTAACTTCAGTATTTGGTGACTTTTATATTATAAACGTGTATATTTTAATTTTTTTCTGGAACTTTTTTTTAAATTATTATCTTTAAAGTGTTATTTGCCTACCAGTTTCTAATATTTGCTAATAGAAACAACTGAAGTCAGCATTTTGTTGATAAACCCTCTACAGATGAACATCATCCCAGCTGTAAAATCTGGGGCAAGTTGCAGGAAATATGTTATTTAAGGAAGCACTTGGCTTCTTGATCCTACTCCGCCCCTCCCTGCCTCAGTAAAGTTTCCAGTGCTTGAAGGTCAGGTACTATCTTTATTCCAGGACCAGATCACATTTTAGTTGTGTAGAAGTTACAAGATGTGCAGAAAAGTCAGTCAGCAGTAGATCACCAGGGTCCACGCCACAATTAGGAAGTGCTCCAGCAATTTTGAAATATCCACAGTTTCTAGCAAGTGCTGGGTTGCTATTTGGATATTCTCCTCACTTACCTTGTGTTTTTTTTTTTTTTAAAGTATAGCCAGAGCTGTGTTTATCATAGCCAAATATATCTTTTTCCTGTTGTTAGTGTAAATTGTTTTCTTCATCTTTTTGCCATTAAATACAAAATCTTTATTCATTTAACAAATATATTTAGCGCTAGGCATTGTATGTAGACCATAGATGAAACCTAAGATCTGCGCATTGTAGCTTTGAATGATTTGCTTACTAATTCTTGACTACCCTCTCTCTGAATCCCCACGTTCGATTTACTGCTGAATCCTGTTTATGTTCTCTTTCTCTCTTGGCTCCTGTCCACTTGGCCACCACCCAGTCCAGGCCGCATCATCTCAAGTGTTTTACTAAAATGCTCATCTTAGTTGGTGCTCTGCCTCTAGTCTTAACACGTCTAACTAGAATCTTGCGTTTCAATCAGAGTGACTGTTTCTAAAGTACAGCTCTGATTATCATATTCCTATTAGAATAAAGTCTAAATTTCTTGATACGATTTAGGAAGCCTTTCACTTTCTGACTCCTGCCTGTTTCTGCGCCTGATGTCTTATCTTTCTGCTCCTGCATACTGAACTTATTTCAGTTCCTTGAACATTTTAGGTACTATCTCACATCTTGGCTTTTGCCATGTGAACTTTACTGCCTGAAACATTCTTCCTTTTCCTCTGCCCTCTTATTTTTTCAGTCAGTGTGAACTTACCATTTAGGCTGCCGCTTAGACATCATTTGTTTTGGGGAACATTCTCTGATACCTTGTTCCCCAAGTCAGGTTTGGGAGCCCCTCATCTGTGCTTCTGTAACACCCAGTACATCATGGTAGTTCATTGTGTAATTTCTGGTTTAGCTGTTCCCCTTCCCCACATTCCCCACCCCAGTATTGTGTCCTGAGAGGGCAGAGGAGCATGTCTGTTTTCATTATTGTGCTGTTAGTACCTTGCCCAGTATCTCATACATACTAAGCGTAACTTGCTGAATGAAATGTATAGCAAATGAATGTTTATAAATATTTACTCTCTGTTGGATAGTGAAAGCTTTTCTAGTAGAAATCCGAGTTTGATCTCGTTTTTTAACCTGAAGTCTAGGTGGTCTTTGGGGTGCAGGGTGTACCAGAGATTTCATTAGATCAACAAAGAACTCATCTCAAAAAGGATTGTTTTATGAATACTGTTTTGCTATTATTGAAATAATGTTAAATATTCTAAAACAGAAAGCGAACCATTTCAGTTCAAATTATAAGGATAAAATAATTACTTGTCCTGCTTATAAAAGTTATCTATGAAATGTGAATTGGAAATTTTATAATATGTTTTACACGTATGCTTTGCCATCACACGTGAGTCATTAATTTGACTGATAGAATTGTGATTTGCTAGTTATTTGTCATATTGCAGTTTCTGCTTGAGTAGAATTTTTTCTTGTACTTAATTTTGTAAGCACTATATGACTACATTTCATTCTTACAATTAGAATATTACTGTAAAATATTTTTTAAAGTTAGAGGGCACTATAGTACTGTGTTATCAAGCTCAATCTAATTGGGAGTTTTGGAAGGCCACTTGGCTACATTCTCTGGCATAAATTTGCTTGATCAATTGTCAGTAATACAAAGGTAACCTGTTACTTGCCCAGGATGGGCTGCACAGGGTACTAATATTTGAGAGTCACTGAGGTTCAGAGAGTAAGTTTCTGAGGTTTTGGAGAGTGATCCCTGTCAGCGTGTGTAGAGCTCCTTTATTCTTTATCAGGAATGCATAATAGTTCATTGTACCTTGCTTTATTGATGTACCTCAATTTATTTAACCACTTTTTAATCAATGAATATTTAGGTTGCTTCCAGTCTTTTGCTGTTGCTAACAGTGCTACAGTGAATAATCAGTCTTGTAAGTTTTATTGTGCTTCGCTTTATTGTACTTCACAGATATGGCATTTTTTACAAATTGAAGGTTTGAGGCAACCATGTGCTGAGCAAGTCTTTCGGCATCATTTTTCCAATGGCATTTGCTTGCTTCTTGTCTCTGTGTCACATTTTGGTAATTCTCGCAATATTTCAAACTTTTTCATTATTTCTGTATTTGTTATTGTGATTTGTGATCAGTGATCTTTGATATTACTGCTGTGACTTGGTGAAGGTTCAGATGACGTGTAGCATTTTTTAGCAATAAAGTATTTTAAAATTAAGGTATGTACATTGTTTTTTTTAGACATAATGCTATTGCACACTTAATAGACTACAGTATAGTGTAAATATAACGTCTGTATGCACTGGGAAACAAAAAATTCATGTGACTCGATTTATTGATATTTGCTTTTTTGCGGTGGTCTGCAGTTGAACGTGCAGTATCTCCGAGGTCCGCCTGTCATGTCATTTACTATGTCCATATTTTGTGGTTCACAAAAGTTGTACCAAGTTATATGCTCCCACTAGTTCTGTATGTTTCAGAGTGCCTGTTTTCTCCACCATTACTAATATAGCATATTAGGTAACCAAAGAATTTTTGCTTTATACTAATAATAGGAATAATTCTTATAAAAATAACATAGACAAGGGTGATAGCTCTTTTGATGCTATTATTTAAAACACCATATTGATAAATGTGAAGGTAATATACGATGTAAAACCAGGGAATTTAGCTTGTTTTTAGAATCAATACATGTCCTACTTTGAGTTCAGCAATATGGGACTATAAAAAAATCTTACTTTGAAATGATCTTTTTTGTAAAAGAGTGTAAACTCGAACCATTATTAAATAGCAGGGTAAAGTGGATAAAAACATGGGGACCTGTGCTCTGGTCTCAACTCTGCCACTCAGCAACTGTGTGCCTCTTGATTAAACATGCTAATATCATCTTGTGAATTTTCTCAACGTTGAAATGAAGTGGCTTTACTGAAACATCTGGTTGCTTTAAGCTCAGTTCTAAGATATTTTTTCTTTGCTTCCTGCTTGGCAAATGCTTCTTCATTCTTTTCTCAGGCTTAAACTCATTTGTGTCCACCTGTGTAAAATCTTCCTAGAACCCTCGCACTCCCCTCAAACAAACAAACAAAAAGGCCATTGGAACTTTTTCTTGTGTGTGTTCGTAGCGTCTTGGCAATAACAACTCTGTATTGTTTTTGCGTCCACCTGTGGCCACCTCACGGCCCTGTCCTCCTTTGAGGGCTTGTTTGTGTTTTTATCCTTAGTGCCTGGCACAGTTACAGCTCAGCAGAGGTTGAGTGAATGCTCAGCATCAAATTTGACCAGTGGGAAGAGTAGAATAATTAGCCTCGTATGACCACTAATCTTTGTGTCTCTAGATGCTTAGGCAATGAATTTATTCATTGTTCAGTTAATCCAGTACGTTAATTTATTCAGTGTTGGAAGTATGTGGCATAATCTTGGTGTAATCTCTACCTTATAGAGACCTTAAGGGCAGTTTTCACTGGGGACAGAACAAGAGTGTATGCCAGGCCCCATGAGCCAAAAAAGTTTTATTTGGGTGGAGTGTTTTGTTTGCAGTTGCAGCTCTGATTTTAGTAATGAAATATTCTTATTAGCTAAAACAGGAGTGTGGGATGAGTTGAATTTGGCAGATAATCAGAAATTTAGTGTTGGGGTTGATAAAAATCAATGAGTTGAACCTTTAGGGCATCAGCCTCTTATCTCTCAAGGACATCTTAAAATAGCTACTGGTGTGTGTGTAGTTTACATGGCCCAGAGTGACTTACTTATCTCTATCAAAAGCCATATCAGTGTTGGAGGGACTGAAGAGTGTATGAAATAATGTTTCCTATTCCGCAGTTATTGATTTAAAAGCTAGAGAATACTGGTTTTTAGAGACTGTAAAAGATTATTTTAATTTGTTGAACCTAAATGCTTTAATATAACAACATAATCTAACTTGCTTCCTCTTTTAAAAAAATAAATATTGTTTTCATTTTGGAAACAATGACTTTTCGACCACTTCGGTAACTTAAAAAATTTTTCTGTTAAACTACTTATATAGCTAAACCTACTTAGTATTCTGCTCACTCTTGTATTTTATTACGTGTATATCTATGCTGTTTACTTACTACTAGATTGTTTGAACTGTGACATATGTTTTGCCTTAGTTTTTTTTTTAAACCGTTCTCTCCGCTTGTGCTTCACTCCTCTGTTCTTTAAATGTGGTAATGAACATCTCTATTTTATTTTCCTTTTTCCATGTCTCCAAAGCCTCAAAATGTGAATTTCCAGTTCTGATTTTTTGATATACCAAAATTGGTTTATTAGTTCAGTGAACAATATTCTGGTTAGTTTTGGCAAATTCTGTTGAAACTTTTAGCAATCACTATACTTTTGGTGAGGGCTCAAACCAGCTTTTCCAAATGCCTATTGGACATTTCAACTTGGATTTCTTCTTACAGATACTTCATATTCATGTCTGAATCTAAATTCCTCTTCTCTCAAATCAGTCTTACTCTCAGACTTGAGATTTTATATTCACCTTTGACTCCTTTTTTCTCCCTTACCTGTTATTTCCAGGTGATAGTCAAGGTTGATAGAATACGGTAATTTCATTCCTTCTGTCCCCTTTCATTCCCATTGCTGTCATCTTTTTCCTTATTATTGGCTCATGCCTGCACTAGAGCAGTACTCTCCTAACTGGTCTGCCTTTCTGCAGTCTGTTCTTTTGACTGACTAATCCTCTAAAAATGCTAATTTTTGATGGGCATACTTTCTTGTTCCAAAACCTTAAAGACTCCCTGTTGCTTTTCTCGATCACAGTTGATTTCTTGGACAGTATAAAAACAACTGAGCTGGTTGATTGGTTACAGGGCTTCCTAGTGGGGAACCTAATATAGCTAGCTCTTTCCTATATAACTATGCAAGGTACTCTGTTAGGTACAGCCGTAGACATATGATTGATAAGGCTAGATAATTTTAGACCAACCCTCCTGCTGAGAACAATTTTTTAAATGGGCCAGGGAGCTAATAAAAAAATGAAGAATTGTAGGACCAAGACCTGGGAAAAGGAGGAAATCCAGAGACGGGAGACTAGCACTTGACCCATTTCTCTACTAGAGGCACCTATTTATTCTGGAAGAGGAGGCTAATAGGCTGAGAAATTTAATAGAGCTTTGATGGGTTTATGGGGATAGGGTAATAAAAATTGGAGTTTAGGTCCCACCAAACCTAAAGGATCACATCCCAGGTGTAGTAAGAATAATAAGTTACAGACTAGCTTGTTGTAGCTGGCACTTGATTCCTGATTGGATTAAGATGGTCTGGATTTGCTAGCTCCTCTAGTTGCTTACCAGAAGCGAAAAGTAAATTCTTCCTGGAGAAAGAACATTATCCTAGACATCAAATTGTTTCCATAATTTTTCATAAGCAGTGTCTGACGTTCAGTCAGAAATATGTAGTTATATTAGGAGGTGAGGTGATCATAAAACCAAGAGAAATGGAGAAATACATTTTTTAGACAAGAGTTGGGAGAATTCATCACCAGTAGTCTCTAACTTTAAAGAAATACTGGAATGTTCTTCAGATAGAAAGAATATGTCCCTAGATGAAAATTTGGAGAATCAGTAGGAATGAAGGAAAACAAAGATAAATATGCAAGTGTAGAATAATAATAGTGATAATGTCTTATAGGGTATAATATAAATAACCCAAACACATGACAGTTGCATGGAAGATGGAAGAAGGTAAAAGGATTTTAAATGTTCTAAGGCCCTTGCATTGTTGAGGAAGAAGGTAAAAGGATTTTAAATGTTCTAAGGCCCTTGCATTGTTGAGGAAGAGGTAAAAGTACTCATTTATTTCAGACTATGGTAAGACAAGGATGCAGTCTATAACCTTAGGGTAATCACTAAAAAAAAATAGTAAAAAGTGTAATTAACAAGATAATAGAGAAAATGGAATAATTTGAAAATAAAGGAGTCAAGAAAGGATAGAGAAAGGTACAGAGAACAGATGGGACAAATAGAAAAATAGTAAGATAATAAACTTCAGTGTATCAAGTACATGAAATGTCAAAGACAAAATGCTGCCTTAAAAAGGTAAATAATTATTGGATTGAATGACATTCTGCAGCCTTACTAAATGCTGCTAACATGAGACACATCTAAAATATAAGGAGACAGAAAGATTGCAAGCAAGTGATGAAAAAAGATACACCATACAAACATTAGCCAAAAAGAAAAACGATATAGCTACATTGATATCATAAAAAGTAGACTCAGAGCAAGAAGTATTATTGGATATAAAGAGAACCTTTTATTATGACAGAACGTTCAGTTACTAGGAAGATAATAATTCTAAATTTGTATCGACCCAAAATACCCAGAAAAATCAACAGATCCAAAAGGAGAAACAGACAACTCCACAATCATAGTGAGAAATTAACACATCAGTGGCTTTAGCGTTTATTCCAAGAAATTAGAAAAAGAACAACAAATGAAACCCAAAAAAAGAATTGTCACAATCTCTGCTAGTGTACCTTTGGAACAATAAGAAATATTCAGGGAACTATGGTACAAAGCAGAATAAAGAAAGTGCTGTGTCAGACTAAAGGTGAAATGATCACAGGCAGATGGAGGAATGAAGAGGAAGGCGGCATTAAAAATGTCATGAGGGCTTCTCTGGTGGCGCAGTGGTTGAGAATCTGCCTGCCAATGCAGGGGACACGGGTTCGAGCCCTGGTCTGGGAAGATCCCACATGCCGCGGAGCAACTGGGCCCGTGAGCCACAACTACTGAGCCTGCGCATCTGGAGCCTGTGCTCCGCAACAAGAGAGGCCGCGACAGTGAGAGGCCCGCGCACCGCGATGAGGAGTGGCCCCCGCTCGCCACAACTAAAGAAAGCCCTCGCACAGAAACGAAGACCCAACACAGCCAAAAATAAATAAATAAATAAATAAATAAATTTAAGAACAGTTTAAAAAAAAGTCATGAAAAATGATATTTGGGGAGGGGGTGTTTTGAGCTGAGAGAACTTCCATAAGTAAAGGCTTATGGGTAAGAGAGGTTTGGGTAACAAGGAGTGGTCCTATGCGGATAGAATGTGAGGTATTTGAGGGAGATTAGGAGGTGATAAGGATGAAAAAGACAGATTGGAGCCAAATTGTAGAAGCCCTTAAATGCCAGGAGTTACATTTTAGGAAGATCGATACAAGAAGGATTGGAGTAGGAAAGAATGAGATGTGATTACAGTAGACTAGGTGAATTACAGGTCCACAGTCCCTTATCTGTAATTCCAAAATAGAAAAAAAGCTTTGAAAATGGATTTGTTTCCCTCTAAGTTTGGTGCCAAAACTCATTTGGAGTAAACTTGATTTAAACTCATGTGAGGAAGGAACTTAGTTGGGAACATTCATGTATTTTCTCCCAGAAATATCACTGGGTTGATATTCCCAATCTCTACTGGGTATTTTACATAGTATATGGTATATGTACCATAATACCTTCTAAATCTGAAATCCTCTGAATTATGGCACATCTGGCCCTAGGAATCTTGGATAAGAAATTGTGAACCTGTTGGCAATGAAAAGGGAGAAAGAGATATCTGGGGCACATTGCAGAGATCAAAGAAACAGGATAGGGCTTCCCTGGTGGCGCAGTGGTTGAGAGTCTGCCTGCCATTGCAGGGGACACGGGTTCGAGCCCTGGTCTGGGAGGATCCCACATGCCGCGGAGCAACTGGGCCCGTGAGCCACAATTACTGAGCCTGCGCGTCTGGAGCCTGTGCTCCACAACAAGAGAGGCCGCGATAGTGAGAGGCCCGCGCACCGCGATGAAGAGTGGCCCCCGCTTGCCGCAATTGGAGAGGGCCCTCGCACAGAAACGAAGACCCAACACAGCCATAAAAAAATAATAATAATAATAAAAAAAAAATAACAAAGCATTATAAAAAAAAAAAAAAGAAGAAACAGGATAGATAAGACAATACTTAAGTTGGAAGAGAGGTGGGATGAGAGGATTTAAAGATCATTTTGGTTTCAGTGGAATTGTTAGAAGTTGGTAGTGGGGACTTGAGAGAGGGAAGGAGAATGATGATAGTGGTTTTAGAATGTTTAGTTCAGCTAACATTTAGTGTCCACGTGCCAGGCATTGTGCTAGATGCAAAGGGTACAGTGATAAATAAGATGGATTTATTCTTTGTACTGTTTAGGGGAAATGTGCAATGGTCATTTTAATATACTGAAATGTGATGAGTAGTAGGATAGAGATATGAAATGAGTCACAAGTCTTGCTGATTTTCTCCCTTGTAAAATGTCTCAAATTTATCCCCTGCTACTTCCCTAGTTTAGGTCCTTATTCGTACTTTCTTGAACAATAGAAAAAGATTTCTAGTTTGTATCTTGACCCTGCACCTTCCCTCAATGCATTTTGTTTATTTTTTAGACGTGTCATGTCATTCATTTTCTCAACCTTCTGCCTCTCGTTTTACCTAAAGAGCAAAGACCATACTCCTTAACAAGAATTTCAAGGCTCTTTACACCTGAACTCAGCAAGATAGTGTAACAATATTTTGCTTTTAAAATTTAAATGTGGGAGAGGATGTCTTTTTATCTTTGTGTATTTTCTTCGTTTCTTTTGCCACTATTTCTTTCCTCCCTTCCCTTTCTGCAGAGGGGGCGTTCTAGTTGTCTGTTAGGGTTTTCCCAGTTTTTAACTTCTTTATTCCCGGTAGGCTTAACTAATCACTTTCTCTTCTTTGCTGCTGTAGCACTTTATTTGTGTTGCTGCTAGAGTCCTTAGTTTAGCACTTGGCATACATTTAGTTACCAGCAGGATGTCACCTTTGCAACACTGGGAGCTGCTGCTTCTTTTTTTAATTTATGTATTTTATTTATTTTTGGCTGCGTTGGGTCTTTGTTGCTGCGCACGGGCTTTCTCTAGTTGCGGTGAGCGGGGGCTACTCATTGTTGCGGTGCGCGGGTCTCACTGCAGTGGCTTCTCTTGTTGTGGAGCAAGGGCTCTAGGCACGCGGGCTTCAGTAGTTGTAGCACGCAGGCTCGGTAGTTGTGGCTCGTGGGCTCTAGAGCGCAGGCTCAGTAGTTGTGGCGCACGGGCTTAGTTGCTCTGCGGCATGTGAGATCTTCCTGGACCAGGGCTCGAACCTGTGTCCCCTGCATTGGCAGGTGGATTCTTAACCACTGTGCCACCAGGGAAGCCCATGGGAGCTTCTTAAGGGCATGAATCCTGACTTACTTGTTTCTCTTGGCCTGTGTGGTATTGAACTAAGTGCTCGTTAGGTAAATATGCTGGTCTTAATGCTGTTAACCAAATGTTTCCAGTCAGGAGTGTACTTCTCTATCCCATTGAAGTTAGACTTGGTCAAGTGCTTTGGCCTGTGAATTGTAAGAGAAAGTGAAGTGTGTTTGGTGAGGTATATACCCAAAGATCTGAAGCCTTTAAGATCGGCAGTCCAATTTTCCATGTTTCCCTTTCTCTGCCAAGTGTTCTAGGTGGTAAAGGCTCCCTTAACCTGCGTCCCTGAGTGATTATAACATGAAGCAGACCCTCAAGATGGGCATGTAACATGGGAGAAAGAAAACTTTGCTATATTTTTTTTTCTTTTTAAACACATTAAAAAATTTTGTTATTTTTTTATTGAGATACAATTCACATACCCTAACATTCACCTTCTTAAAGTGTACAACTCAGTGGTTTTTAGTATAGTCATGAAGTTGTGCAGCCATCATCACTAATTTCAGAACATTTTAGTCACCCCAGAAAGAAGCCAGCGCTTATTAGCAGCCACTCACTAATCTCCCCTCCTCTCAGCCACTGGCAGTAACGAATCTACTTTGTGGATTTGCCTATTCTGGACACTTCATAGAAATGGAATTAGTCAATATATGACCTTTTGTATCTGGCTTAATTAACTTATTAGCATGTTTTCAAGGTTCTTTCATGTTTATAGTATGATACTTCATTATTCTTTTTGGCTGAAAAACATTCCATTGTTTGGTTATACCACATTTTGTTTATCTAAGCTCTGTTTTGTTAAGTCACTGAGATTTTGGGGGGGCGTTGACTGTTAAAATCAGTATTTGAATTGATAATACTTAGAAGATTCTGTTTTATCCCACTACCATTTGGATAATTGAACTTCATGGATATAACATCCTTTACTCTTAAAACTGTTTTAAATGAGACTTAGACAATTTGATTATTTTTGTGTACATCTGAATCTGGAATCCACTAGAGCAGTTGGGAGGCATTTTCTCCCCACGTAATGTTGATAAATTTATTGTATATGTTAATATACTTTATTAAATTGAGAGTATATTTTCACTTTGGCCAAATAAAAATATTCTGATATTTTGATCTAGTAACTTTATAGTCAGGAACCCACTAGCAAGTGTGTTTCTTCCAACAGTTTCTTTGTCAGTGGTTTGGAACTTACACTGTACATTACCACCAAGAAACAGTGTTTAAACAGAGATTTTGGTTCCCAGGCCAGGACAATAACATTGAAATGTTATTCGGAACAGCACTGATAATACTAACCTGAGTGCAGGGTCCTAAGGAGGAGAGACCACCAAGACAGAAGCAGAAAAGGAAAATGGTGCGATTTTTATTCTCAAATAAGGCAGGATTTAGAATAGTGTCAATGAGTATTTATTTGTCAACTGTTGTAAAGGAAGTTAACTAATTGCATTTAAACCATTCATTTAAATGAATTTAGAGTAATTTTAATGTCTTTTAAGCTAAATATATCTTGGTTGAGTTAAATATAATTTGACTCTCAAACCAATTAATAATGGAAATTAATAGAAACTAAATCATAATCAGTCAACATGATTTAACTTTGATTCAGTCTTCATAGACCCCAGATTACCTGTAAAAGCTTTATTGCCAAACTGCCAACAAATGAAACCAGGTTATTTTAGTGTTTAAAACGAGCCATGGATTGCTTTGCTATTTGTGTTTTGTCCAGTGGGTGGCAGCATAATTCAACTAGTTGTATGCAGTCATTTGAAAGCTTGTATATTTTTTAAAGGCTACAATTTCTGTATCTGTTGAGCTACAAAGTGTGTTTAAAAAATCTTTCATTCTCCCAAAATAATGCTGTTTACTCCTTGCTATAGTGAGGAAGATTTTTAGATAGTGAGAAGATTGTCTGTTATCCTTTTTACATAGATTTCAAGTAAGGTAAATATCATTGCCAACTGGTAACTATCTCTTCACAGAAAGTCTTTTTTTTTTTTAAATAAATTTATTTATTTTATTTATTTATTTTTGGCTGCGTTGGATCTTTGTTGCTGCGCGTGGTCTTTCTCTAGTTGCGGCGAGCAGGGGCTACTCTTCGTTGCAGTGCGTGGGCTTCTCACTGCGGTGGCTTCTCTTGTTGCGGAGCACGGGCTCTAGGTGCGCGGGCTTCAGTAGTTGTGTCACGCGGGCTCAGTAGTTGTGGCTCGCGGGCTCTAGAGCGCAGGCTCAGTAGTTGGGGCGCATGGGCTTAGTCGCTCCGCGGCATGTGGGATCTTCTCGGACCAGGGCTCAAACCCGTGTCCCCTGCATTGGCAGGCGGGTTCTTAACCACTGTGCCACCAGGGAAGTCCCCAGAAAGTCCTTCTGAATAAGTTATTTGGAGATCTATTTTTAAGTCCAAACTAGAACTTAAAGTAGTTGTTATAGCAGAGTTGTTCTTAGAGAATTTGCCAGTGAGACGCC
This sequence comes from Eubalaena glacialis, assembly GCF_028564815.1. Lineage (NCBI taxonomy): Eukaryota > Metazoa > Chordata > Mammalia > Artiodactyla > Balaenidae > Eubalaena > Eubalaena glacialis. Next base: position 12,495,578 of record NC_083716.1, read on the forward strand.
TTAACCCTCTATCAGTCTATAGGCTTCCATTCAGACCATAATTCTAATAAGTTTACTACCATCCTTTGAAGGCAGGGTCTGTGTTTTCTTTTCATGTGTCCTTATAGAACTTAACATAGTGCCAGGCCCCAAAGAGATCCAGTAAAAGTACTTACTAGTTGACAAAAATAAAAACCATATGCTTGCCTTACAGCTGAGATTATTAGAACCATCTACTTATTCCAGTTAAAACAGCATCCTTAACTCAGGAAATGGAATTTATGATGAGCAGGAGAGTCAAATCACTCAAATAATGAATAATTATTTGCAGTTGTTTATTAGAGTGTAAAGAGTACATTTAGGAGTTGTATTCTTTTTTTTTTTTTAATTTATTTATTTATTTTATTATTTATGGCTGTGTTGGGTCTTCGTTACTGTGCGAGGGCTTTCTCTAGATGTGGCAAGTGGGGGCCACTCTTCATCGAGGCGCGCGGGCCTCTCACTATCGCGGCCTCTCTTGTTGCGGAGCACAGGCTCCAGACGCGCAGGCTCAGTAATTGTGGCTCACGGGCCCAGTTGCTCTGCGGCATGTGGGATCTTCCCAGACAGGGCTCGAACCCGTGTCCCCTGCATTGGCAGGCTGATTCTCAGCCACTGTGCCACCAGGGAAGCCCAGGAGTTGTATTCTTTTTAAAATAAACTTTTTATTTTGAGACAGAGTTATGTACTTAAATTGGAAGTTTTGCTCAGTGGTAAAAGAGATGAGGCGTATAGGAAATTGAGAAGTCATCCTAGTTCATCTGACTTTGGATATTTTCTCTTATGAAGTAATCTTGAACCTTCTGTAACTGTTCTTTGTTACCTAGCTTGTCTGTTAAAAAGCTGAGATTAGAACCTAGGTTTATCTCATTGTTATGTGGATAAGCTAAAGGAATCCAGGATCACAGAGGCTTGGCTTTAATTATGTTTAGTGTTCAAGTCCAAATAGTATTTGGAAAAGGAGGCAAGTCTTGTCTTAGAAATAAGCGGGGAAGAAATTTCCATGTAATTGTAATAGTAATGATAGTAGCAGTTAACTTTGAAAGTTAAGAGACCTAAGAGAGAAATGTCTTCTGCTGTCTTTTAGACTCACTTCGACTTTTTTATTGTTGCTTTTAATTAGAAAATCATCCTTACAACTTATATTAGGAGCATCTAATGTGTACATTATAGTTCTTACTAGCTCCCGAGATTCATTTACCGTCTATGTAACTTACGTTTTTTGGATACTTTACTGTGGAAACAATATCTGCACAGCAGGAATGGGAATAGATAAGAATATAATGCCAGATGTATGGATTTGTCTATTTGGAAAGAAATTCCAGTTTTATGTAGCATCTCCGTCAGCCTTAGGTGTAATTAGTATTGCTTCTGGAGCCTTGATAAATCTGTCTGTTGGCAGAGTGGTATTGCTCTGGAAAGTCATGGAATAAGTTGGTTAGACTAAAAGTATATTACACTCTATTCATTTTTGCTAAAGTTAGTCATGTAGAGGCAAATTTTTTTTAAAAAGTAATTTCCAGTTTGATATAGAAAACAATATTAAGAGAGCATTCAGGTCCATTTGTATCGTATCCAAAATGCCGAAGTCATACTTGGTAATATAGGAATAAATGTTAAAATGTTAAAAGATTATGAAGGAACTGTTTGAAAACTTTTAGCATTTCCGTTTGACTTAAAAAAAAAACCTTTTCATTTGTCTGCTGTAATTCCCCATCTTTTTATGCATGTTGCCCACCTCTTCTACTGGGTCATAACATACATTAATCATAGTTATGTTAAAGTCTCTGTATGATAGTTCCAACTTGTGGGCATCTCTGTGTCTGGGCCTGTTGACTGTTTAACTCTTGACAGTGGGTGTGTTTTCTTACTTTTTGGTGTTTCTAACTGAATGCTGGACATTGTATAAAAACATCAGTAGAGACTGACATAAATAATATTTATGCTTAGTAATGGGCCTGCCTCTCTTCTGTCGGGCTGTTGGTGTGAGGAGTTGAATCAGTCGTATTAGTGGTTGACTTGGGTTTGCGTTTTATCGTTTCAGTAAACAGTAAGGCCTAGGTTCTCTAGCAGTGGACGGTGACTGCTCTGTTCTTAGTGTGAATCAGGAGGGGTTTTTTTCAGTGCTCCTGCTCTAGCCTCAGCCCTTAGCAGGCCCTCCTTTGTGGCGGGGGCCTTTCTTTGCACTATTGCCCTCTCCCAGCAGTGAGTGGATGGCCGTTGCCTGTTACTTGGTGCAGGGCTTCGGGGTGGGGAGCAGGATTTTGGGTTTGGGTTTTTTTCCCTGGTTCTCTTGCTCCTGCCTCAGTCATAGGTAGTCCCCGTGCACCTGAACCCTCGGAAGTGGGGCTTTCTCAGTGTTCTCGTCTCCCTCTTCCTCACCCCATTTGCAGATAGCCTTGTCCTTCTCAGTTCAAGGTCTAGAACTGGGGTTGGTAAACTTTTGCTGCCAAGGACCAGGTAGTAGTTATCCTCACGGGCCTTGTGGTCTCTATTGCAGCATCTTTAACTCTGCTGTTGCAGCGTGGAAGCAGCTGTGGACAATCCATACACGAATGGACATGACTGTGTTCCGGTCAGACTTTATTTATAAAAACAGGTGGTGGGCCAGATTTGGCCTGCAGGCTCTGGTTTGCTGACCCCTGGTCTAGAGCTCCGGAGGGTTTCTTGCTTTCTCCCTACCCCTGCACCTCTTGTCCCCCACACCCTGTGGCAGCCAAATTTCGCCTTGTATCCATGGGGGGCTTTGGGAGTGAGCAGGTTTCCTGCACTTCCCTCAGCAGCAGGATGCTTCTGTTTTGTAGTAGTGCAGAAACCTGGGCGTGAATGCATTTTCTGCTCCCTCCCCGCTGATTGCTGACCTTTGCCTGTGACAGGAGGGCTAGAGGATTCCCTGTGCATCCCCCCATAGTAGACAGTTTTTGCCTCAGGTAAAAGAAGGGTCACCAGGGTGCAGGTGGATCTCTTACCCCTTCCCTTCAACAAATGGCTTTTGCTTTGTAGGCGAGTAGGGTCCAGCGCACAGGCAGTTTTCATTCATGTCTTCCATTGGCAGCTAATCAGCAGCTGTTTACTCGTGATGGGCCCGCAGTGTGCATGGGTTTCCTTAGGGACTCCTGCCCCACCCTCAAACCTTGACAGGCCTAGCACATCTGTGCCATAAAAGGTGGCTCTCTGATCTCTTTCAGTGCCCTCAGTTATTCGTCTCAAAGGCCCAGTGGAAACCCATGGAAAAGAGCTGGGGAGTAGGTATGGCCTGCCCTTGTGTTGAGGCTCCCAGGGATTCTATACTGCTAGTTCACACTGGGCCTTTAATGGTTTATTTCAGCTTCTGTTGTTCTTGTACCAGCTTTTATGGCTGCCATCACCAGAGAGAAGCAGTTCACGTGTCCTTTCTTTCCTTAGAAGAGCTTGTCACTCTTTGGAATTCAGTTCACTTGGTTGGACATGGCAGTTGTAAAATGTAGTGACCTCAGGTCTCTGATGAGCTCAGAGAATTGATTATGTAGGTTAACTAGCTTTTTCTTATCATCAGGGCAGGACTGATGTTCTCTGATGGCTTTCTGCATTCTAAGTGGAGTTAGAACTTCACCGTTGCACTTTAATAACTTCATAATCACTGAAGTTGATAATAATCAAGAAGCTGTTAAATTAAAAAGAACAATTCACCTATAGTCTTAACACTAATATTAAAATGTTAGTGTATCATATTTTTATTGATTTCAGTATAGTTTGCAGCTGCAGTGTCACTATTGTCATGCAATAAATGCCTTGTGTAGGGTGGGTAATTACTGCTCTGCCCTCTCTTGGATCCTCTAGACTTCCTTCCCATAGAGCACCTCTCTTTCCTTTGAAGTGGTCTAAGGTACAGGCTTCTAAATGCTTAACAGCTGCTGGGCCAGCTGTTTAAAGAATCCCCTGAAGTTCTCTTTAAAAATATACACTTCTGGAAAGTTTCTGAGTCTGGACTTTGTGGCAAAGGAATCTGCATCATTAACAAGCCCTTCAGGTGACTTGGAGAGCAGCATTCTTTGAAATTCACTGGCCTAGGCAAATGTGCCATAGTTCCCGAACCTGGTCTCTCTCAAGCAACGAGTGGTGTCATTTTTTGTTTAAATATAAGATTGTATTGTTGCTGAAGACACGCAACACATTTGCACCACTGAAGTGCTAATCTGGAGTAGAAGTACCACGCAAACCTGGGTAATGCAGACAGCAGAGCTTGGTTTTAAGTATCTAATGAAGAGGGACTGATGAAGTAGACAATGGTGGGGCCCGACAGTCATTATAATCACGTTGTTGAAATACATTTGGTCTGTGAGGTGTCGATGATATATATAGCTGAGTGATAATAGCAGATTACAGAATAATTGCGTATTTGTTATAAAACATACACACAGAAGAACAGAAGAAAATGTTGATGGTAGTTATCTACCATTCTTGGTAGTGGTTGTATTCCTATAATTGCATTTTTAATTTTAAAAATTTCAGTGAACATGTATTACTTCCACAAAGATATATGTTAGTGGCCTTGTTATGTTTATTAGATCCTTCCTTCCCGTCTTTTCTTCCTCCCTATTTCATTATAACATACGAAAGTCATTTCTTTATTTAAAGATAACTACAACGTTTTTGTGAACATAAAAGCATATATTCTTAAATTTTTTTCATGTTTCATTTTGGTGGGATGGGGGTAGGGCGTAGATAGAAGAGGAGGGATATAATTATGAAATTGTGGAACTGTGGACCTTATTTGTATTTTACATCTGCAGTGTCCAGTTTGGTTACCACTAGTCACATGTAACTTTAAAATTAAAATGACATAAAAATTCACTTTCTTAGTTGTATTAAATACATTGCAAGTGCTCAGTAGTCACACATGACTAGCAGCTGCCATATCGGACAGTGCAGATATAGGACATTTCCATCATCACAGGAAGTTCTGTTGGGCAGTACTGACCTAGACCATAGTATATTTGTCTGTTGGCTAGTAAAATTATTTGAACAAGTCATGCTGTTCTAAAAATTAATATATGTCTAATTAGAGTAACTGACCAAGCTTCCTTATCTAGCTTTCAAAATTAAAGATAATTAAGGAATATACCTAGTAAGCAAATATATATATATGTGTATATGTATATATATTTTTAAGGGATATTTAGCAGATTGGTTCTATAAAACTCTTAAGTACCAAAATTATTTCATTTTTATATGATGATACATGATTATCATCTAATTCTACTTTTTTTAAACTTAATTTTTCTTTAAAATTACTCTACAAAATAACATCTGTATGAAGTAATCCATTGCAACATCTTGTGGTAATAAAAGATTAGCAACAAGCTATCAAATGGGGGACTGGTTAAATAAATAGTACATTCAAACATTGTACTTAAAAGAATAGATTTCTTTAAAAAGTGGTTTGAGGACCTCTGAGGGTCCCTGAAATCTTTTCAGGGGGTCTGTAAAATCAAAACTGTTTTTCTAATACTACTAAGATCTTATTTTCCCTTTTCACTATGTGGATATTTGGTCTGATGGTGCAAAAGCAATGGTGGGTAAAACTGCTTGGTGCCTTAGCATGAATCTTCACTTCTACAAACTCACAGCAGAAAACAAAAGCATTTCACTTAAGAATGTCCTAGATGAAGCAGTGAAAAATATTAATTTTATTGAATTGTGACTTTGCGTATACTTAGAAAAATATTCTTTGTGAAGAAATGGGAAGCTGTATACTAAAGTAACAATGATTGTTTTGAGAAATAGCACTTCTGTGGTTATATGAGTTTTGAGCTAAACTAGCTATTAAGCTAGTGTTTTCCCCTATAAAACACTGCTTTTATTTGAAAGAATGACTGGCAAACTATGGTTATTTAGACTGGTGTTTAATAGACATTTTCTGAAAAATGAAAGAAGTGTGTCACTTCAAGGAAAACAACTGACGGTATTTGTTGCCAATGATAACATTTGAGCTTTGAAGTGAAAATTAGAATTTTGGAAAACCTGTATCTACAACGATGATCTTGATAACATCCCAATACTTAAAAAGACTTTTCTGATGAGATAGATGGTGATAATTTTTTTTTGATGTTGTATAGTGAAATGTGTCAACATTTAGATCTACATAACTCAGTGAGTCAGTATTTTTCAAATGACCGGTTTGTAATGCTATAAAATGTATCTGTAAAAGACCCATTCAAAGTAGAAGATAGAACAATGGGTTTTAATGTAATAGAGTATCAAGAATTCATTGATAGTTTCAGATTTCATATCCCAACTAACCTTTAAGAAACTACCACTTGTCAAGTTTCAGAGAAGAATATCTACAATTATTTGAAAAGGCTATTAAAATATGCCTTCCTTTTCTGACTACATATCTGTGTGAAGGTGGATTTTCTTCATTTACTTTAACCAAAACATCACATCACAACTGATTCATTACAGAAGCAGATACGAGAATCCAGCTGTCTTCTATTAAGCCACTCTCAAGAGACTTACAAAACTGTAAAAACAATACCACTCTTCTTACTAATTTTTTTGGGGGAAAATATAGTTATTTACATATAACTTAGTTTATAATATAAAATATCTAACTGTATTTTAACATTAAAATTGTTAAAATGTGATGAGCTTATTATTGTCATTTTAGAATATATTAATACATAGTTTTAAAACCCAGTTTTAGTTTCTAATATGGTAAATATTAATAGATACAACCTACATTATCAATAAAAGCTTTTTGGAATTTCCAATTATTTTTAAGAGTATAAAGGGTTCCTGATATCAAAATGTTTGAGAAACACTAGAATAAAACAGTCTCCAAGATACATTGTTAGGAAAAGTGCAGATCAGTATGATTGTAAGTTAGCATTTGTGAAAAAGGATATAAATGGGATTATTTTTTTGTGTATATGTAAAATTCTTCTGAAAGATTATAAAGGAATTAAGTGTTGGTTTGTTCAGTGCGGAAGGAATGAAAGGTAAATTCTTTACTCTAAACCCTTTTGAACTAATTTGAATTTTAAACCAGATGAATGAATTACTGATTTAAAAAAGAAGAAGAAGAAATAATGAAAACATTCCTACCAGCTATATTACAAATTTCAGGGAATCTAAGTCTGTTATGAGAAGTTGGAGCATGTTTGGAGTAATGGTTATTTTTCTGGCCAATTGCTTTTTCTTATTTTATTTGAGAAGAAAATGAAGCTTATTTTAGAGGTAAAAAATTTCATTTAATGTCCAATCCAAATACATTCATGGTGAAATTATGTAAATCAAATAGGTAGCAATTTCCCCAATGGGACCCAAAGTATACTGAACTTAAGTTTTAAGGAGGAACAATTCGATTAGTTTTTTTACTAACAGGTATTTCTAGGTTTCTAGTAAAGAGAATGGATTTATTTTAGAAGACTATTATAAATTGTAGTCTGTCATTTAAGAGGTTTTGAATAAGTGCTACATGTAATGTGGAAGTAAGAAAGCTAAGTAAATGTTCTGACATTTGATTCAGTACAAAAAGTACTTTTTAATACTCATAACCTTTGCGGCTTTGGGAAGTCTTGAAAAGAATAACTAAGGAATTCAATTTTATTTATTCTGTCTGCTATTAAGTGTGGCTTTTGATCAATGTTCATACTTTTAACTTTTGGATAGATACAGTATCCTTTTATGAAAAAGGAAAATTATTTTAATGCAAAAACTCTTCAGATTTTCTTTTTTCATATCATACTTCTAAAATTTATTTCTTTGAATATTGAAATATAATTTCCAGAGTTCTTCAAAGCAGTTTAGAGAAAGATATTACATATGATTCTGTTCATTAGTTATAGTGAAAAGTTTGCCCATAATGTGGAACTATTTTCCCCAATTTTTTTAGTTAACAAAGAATGCCTTTAATAATGTTAATAGGTTTTTCTGAAGTATTAAACAAATAGGTAGTTAATTCATAAAGGAGTTTACTCTTGCTACTTGCATGTGCATGTGTAATAGTTGACATTTTTCTAAGCACACATTATTTTCTTTGATTCTCAGCACATCTTGGAAATAGCACAATTAGTGTTTTTCTTATTTTTTATATGTATGGAAATTGAAATTCAGAGGGGTAAATGAATTGTCATATAGTCTTGTTAAATGATAAAATAGCAATTTAGATTTAAGCAAGGCTAGATTAGATTTACATTTAAACAAGTTTAGATTTAAGCAAGACTGTCCTAAGTGCAAAAAAAAAAAAAAAAGGCATTTATCTATACCTACTATGTTCGGGTTCTGTGGTCTGCACTAGAGATATAAAGATAAGACACAGATCTTGCCCTCTAGGGGCTGAAAGTTTAGTGACAGAGACTACCCAGTGGAGAAGTGAATAAGTGTGGTGGTGCCCTGTTGAAGGGCCATATATCTCAGTTTCGAGGAAGTGACACAGATCTTGAAGGATGAGTAGGAGAAGTTAGCCAGGGTGAGTCTGGTTGGGGGTGGTAATAAAAGGCGTCAGGTAGAAGATACAGTCAAGGAGGCCTAAGCAGCACACGGACATTGTTTGGGAACTGTTAGTAGTTCCATGTGATGACTGTGCTGGGCTACATGGGAGAAGGAGCAGGATGTGAAAGCAGAGAGGTAGATAGTGGCCTAAATTGGAAGTCTGAACTTTTTTCTGAAAGTTTCAGGGTGCTAAAAATTGATTATAAATAGTTGGAAGGACTGAGTTTGAACAAGGTTAGAGTCTTAATTCTTGGGCTTATTAGCTGTAGGACTGTAATCAGTTGACTAAATATTTCTGAGCCCCAGTTGCCTCAGTTGTTAAATGGAAATAACATTCAATTTATTGCAGTAGGAGGACTAAGAAAAATAAATGTTAAAAAAAAAAAAGCACCAAATGTGCACCAAACCTGTATGTAAGAACTCAGTAATGAAAGATGAATTAGAAGTAAGGACAGCTTGCTGCACATATCTAAGCTTCTAAGTAGAACTGAAAAAAATGAATTAAATTTTATTTTAAAATATTATTGGACTACTTGGACATTTCTAAAACAGCTTAGCTGAAATGGTTTTATAATTTCAGTGTTTAAATTTAATATTTAGGAGTCTTTCAACGTGGTGTTTCTTTGTATACTTGTTTGAAAGCTGGACTTTGTGTATATGATGTGGTTGTCAGATGAGGAGACTGTCATGCGTTAGCCCTTGTGTGGAATCAGTTTTGTTTGTGTGATGTTTTGTGCCATGCCCATTCCCCCAACTCCCTGGCCCAGGAATGAGTTCATAGCTGGAAGACCTGGATCTGTCATTCTAATTTTAGGCAAATTCTTGCCCATTTGTGTGTTTCTTCAACATTAGAATGGTACTTAATTAATTTAGCTTTAGAGAATAAAATGAAATAGTACATGGATACGTTTTTGTAAACCACAGTGTCTTAGTCTGCTTGGGCTGCCATAACAAAATACTACAGACTGAGTGGTTTAAGCAACGGAAATTTATTTCTCACCATTCTGGAGGCTGGGAAGTCCAAGATTAAGGTGCCAGCTGATTTGGTTCCTGATGAGAGCTCTCTTCCTGGCTTGTCGACAGCCATCCTCTTGCAGTGTGCTCACATGGCCTTTCCTCTGAGTGTGCTTTGGGGGAGGGGAGGGAGAGGCAGGGGAAAAGAATGAGCCCCTTGGTGTCTTTTCTCATAAGGACACTAATCCTGTAGGATAAGGGCTCTACTCCTATGACCTCATTTAGTATTAATTACTTCCTTACTCTAAATAGAGCTGCACTGGTTAGGGTTTTAACATATGGATTTGTGTGTGGGGACACACACATTCACATTCATTCCACGATGTGCAGTTAAATTGGAAGTGTTCTCTTTTGATGGCTTTATGACATGGTATTTGGTAACAGTGAGTTAAATGCCGGTCATGTATTATATTAGTTTAACTGCTCTCCAGAGCTGCAGATGTATATGGACCATTTTGAGTCCTGCTTTCTAGCCAATAGGTTTATAATTGGTTAGCTACAGGAGTGGTACAACCAAGTTAGTATCAACTTAGAATATTACTGTGCCTAAGGTAATTCTAACATATCAACAGCCATTCTCATAGTATATTAAGCCTATATCACTTCCTTGAATTTCCCCCCCTATTGCAAGCCCAAATATAGTTTGAGTCCCATAGTAAATGTCTACAGTTTAGTGGTGATTTAAAAAATCATATCATTTATCTTAAGTGTAAATTCACTTTTTTACTTGTTAACAGAGCAAGCCTTTTAACTGACATGGTAAGGCTACACACATTTTAAAGGCAGCTAAATCAAACCTCAGTTTTGCATAGCAGATATTGGAATAGAGCTAGAAATCTTAACTAAACTTCAGGATATAAGCCTCCTCTTTTTCTTTATTGTGAATTTCAGTGTGAACTTTGATTGAGTTCTAAGTCTGCATTTTAGATTGTGCCGGAAGATCTTCTGGTTTCCTGGAATGATCACATTTATGTTCTTTTTCACAGGCCAGCCCTCCAGATCTCTATATTGAAAGATTTAATATAGCTCTTGGACAGTATATGGGAGCATTGCAGAGCATTGTGCCTCTTTTCATATATATGGTAAGTTAGAGCTGTTTCCCCTTTCCAGATACCTCGGTTTATTGGTCTAAGTGCAGATAGATGCAGAAAGTTAAGCATATTCTATTTTTCTTTTACTATGTTTTATGTTAGAAATGGAAATTAATCTAATTCAGTAATGTTGATAGTGTTGGCATAGAAGACTTATTTAGCCTTTCACTGTTTTAAAATTTCATAAGTACCATTGCTGAAACAGACAATTAGGCATTAATAATCAGCAGTCACCCAATTAACATTTATTTTGTTTCTGCCATATGGAAGATGCTGTGCTTGGAAAATAAAGATATATCAGAAAGATTTCTTACCTTCAGAAAGTAGAGAGTTAAGACATGTATCTAAAAACATGATGTATAATAAATGCCAAGGAAGTAACTCCATAAAAAGTAGAACAGTAAAGTTTGCTTTCATTCTGATAATCTCTTTCGCTTGGAGAATTATGCCGTGAGTACGTCTTGTAGTCTGTTGACTTTGTTGAGGTGTCCCAGCCCTGTCCCCCACCCCCGCCTTTTAAATATATAAAGCTATAGGATCTTAATGTTAGTGTTCCTATTGAACGGAAGAGCCCTTAGAAACCATTGTCCCACTTTCTCTTTGTTGATTAGATTAGGGAATGGGTTGTTTAGGTTGATCCTACATTCTGTAGCCTAGAGATAAACTATGTGTATAATACCAATCTTCAAAATGATTTATTCTCCATAAGATATGCTTTACTGAAAAAAACAGAACATTGGGAGGAATCTGTGTTATCAGTGGGAGACTACTATTTAAATAATTTATGGAGGATATTTACAGTAGAAAAATACGTAGTTAAAAATAATGACATGTCTGTATGTTATTTTGGACAGAATCTTTTCAACATACAATGTTAGGTGAAAAAGCAAGATGTAAAGCAGTGTGTGTTATATTTCTTCATTAGCAAGTGTTTTCTTCTTCATTTTAGAGGGAAAAAAAGCATATCCAAAAAAATGTAAGAACATTTTAGAAAGAATATACAAAAGTTTTTGCAGTGTAGAATGGGACCTTTGGGAATGGGACAGAAAGTCTGCTGTGGGAGACTCCTTTTTATTGCATACCCTTTTGCATGGTTTTATTTTGTAATTATGTGCATGTTTTATAATTTTTTTTTTTTTGGCTGCATTGGGTCTTCATTGCTGCGCGTGGACTTTCTCTAGTTGCGGCGAGAGGGGGCTACTCTTCATTGTGGTGCGCGGGCTTCTCATTGCAGTGGCTTCTCTTGTTGTGGAGCACGGGCTCTAGGCACGCGGGCTTCAGTATTTGCAGCACGTGGGCTTCAGTATTTGCAGCACGTGGGCTCAGTAGTTGTGGTTCATGGGCTTAGTTGCTCTACGGCATGTGGAATCTTCGCAGACCAGGAAATGAACCTGTGTCCCCTGCATTGGCAGGCGGATTCTTAACCACTGCACCACCAGGGAAGTCCCTTATGATTTTTTTTAGAGAGAAAAAAACATGTTAAGAATTGAGAGAATCAGTGAGCAACTTATTGACATTCATTCCTCTTTGTATTTTCCACTCCTGTACATTGAGTTAACATTTAAACATGAACAAATTCGATCTTTTTGATTTGCCAATCATTCTAATTAGGATGCTTTTGGCTGCAAGAAACAGAAAACCTGATTCAAAGTGATTTGTAAATGAGAAAGGTATTATCTCTTGTAATAAAACTCCAGAAATACAGCAGTTTCCGGGTTGGTTGAATCCGTGGTTCAACAATGTTACCAAAGTCTCAGGGTTTTTTTGTCTCCTTGCTTTACACATCTGTTTCATCTTGTTCTCCTCATGGTTGTAAGATGATTTTTACTCAAGCCTAGGTTTCCCTTAGTCTGATTGGGTTACCTTGGATCACTTGTCTACCTTTGAACCAAAGACCATCCATCCCTAAGGAATGCCATAAGCTGAATGACTTAGACTAATCATTAAAGTGAAATGTAGGGGAGTCAACCAGTGCATGCCCACTGCATGCTTTCAGCCTAGATCATTGATAAATAGGGTACCTTTCACTAGTGTTTCCTGGTGTTGCCTTTAGATGATGATGTAGTCATTTAAAAGGGCATATTAAGTGCCTGTCATACAATATGGTCCATTGCGTCCCTGTCTAGTTAATGTTGAGTATCTTCCCATGTTCTTTTGTATGATTTATAGCATTTTATCTTGATGTGCTTTTAACCCCATACTAGGAAGACTATAACTAATAGTGGCAGGGCTTTTGTTTTCTGATGTTGGGTTTTTATGTTTTAATTGATGCCTTTATGAATTGTTTCCTAAAATTATTTTTTAGTGCTTCAGTTCATTAGACTAATCATTTCTCTCTAATTGATGCACTGAAAAATAGCTTATTTTCTTTTTCAGAATAAGTTTTACATCGAAACCAAGCTTAACAGAGACTTAAAAGATGACCTTATTAAGCTGTTTACGGAACATGTTGCAGAAAAGCACATTTACAGCCTAATGCGTAAGTAATTAAACTTATAGGGATGGCATAACACTAGCAGTGTTTCTGGGGTTTTTTTTTTGAATCGAAGAGCATTGGCATCTAAACCCCAATGTTGATGTCTTCTGAATCTTACAGCGATCATAAAGCCCAATTCTATAGAGAGAGACACTGAGGAATTGAAAGTGTGACTTGAAGATCACCCAGTGAGCTGGGAGCAGCCAGGTCATTGGACAGTGCCTTCATATCTGGCATGATACTTGCTGCCTTTTTTTTTTCTCTGACATTGGGGGAAATATTAAGGAGTTCACCCATAACTTTGTTACTGGTAATTCTAGAAGGAGTGTAATGTTAATATCTTTGAAATGGTAGCACAGTATCCTCTCAGTTTCCTTATTTGTACTAAAAAAAAAGGTAGATGACAATTAAGCTTGTGAGAAAGTAAATCCTAAATTAAATAAAGCGTATGAGAATTAAACATATGTAAAGTACCTAGCACCTGTTAAATGCTCAATAAGTATTTTCTTCCCTCTCTCAAGCTACTTCTCCCTCAAATTCCCATTTTCTTTTCCTTAAAAGGGGAGTTCAACTAGAAAATTTTACTTTTAAAGACTTTTCCTGCAACGAATTTTAAGTGGAGAGGATTTTAGTGAAATGTTATACCTTCTTAACCTTACCTTTTGTTACTGAATATGATTATTTTTCAGTTAATTCATCCCAAATTAATTTATATACATTTTATGTATAACTTAACCTGTGAATTTATCATTTCCTTATAGCTATCAAATTTGACATAGGTGGTTATAGTTATGTAGAAGTTGTTTGCAAATGTATATATTTGACCACATAATGAATGTGTGATTGAACATGAAGAGTTGGTGGAAACAACACTTACTGAAAACCAAACGATCGGTCAGAAAGTAGGAGGAAGATGGATTAATAGAGATAGACCCTGGGTTTGGGGTACATGTTGAAATTAGAGAGAACCTTGAGTAGAAGAGCCCCTAAGAACCTAAAATTTAGAATTTCAATTTTTAAACATGACATTTTAAATTTTTCTGCAATGCCTAGCATTGCAGATGTAACTCACATGGCATGTTTGAAACTACAGAAATCATTGTTGGCCAAGTGAGATGGTGTTTCCATTTTTAAAAAGCTGGGGATAGAAGAAAACAACTTATATAATTTTACAAGCTGGCTTAGATGAAAATTATGCCAAGTTTCATGGGTATTTGGTTAGTAAATTACAGGTCTGTGAGAGATGAATTAAAAATAAGCCGTTTTGAGTCAGTAGTATCTGTCATATTCATTAAATGATGGAGTTCGTTTGTATATGTTTTGTCTAGAGGAAGTATTTGTATCCATTTAACATATTTTAATAAGATTTTTGTGTGACCATAGATAACCTAAAAGAAAACTGACTCTGTTGTCATGTTTAGTCAGGGTCACATGGTTAGACAGTGTGATGTCTTGCCTTTACCTTTAGTAAGGAAAAGTACCTTCAGTTGTAACATTTGGGAAAGTGAGTTTCTGACTCTGATCTCAGTTACCAGAATTACTAATAACATGTCTTTCAGAAAAATTCCAAGAGCTTCATATATGGGTGATTTGGGGGAAAGGGAAATGATGGAGGGAGTTAGAGAATATTTCATTCCCCAAATGTAAATCTTTTGAATCGTGAACTTAATGGGAAGTATTTATAGCTCACTCACTAAGTACCATGAATACTGTTGCTTTTAGAAAGCTTTACTTATTTTCAGAACCTCCATCAATTGAATCATTTCCGTTAGTGGTTCAACAGATACGCACATATCTACTTGTTAAATTGAGCTCTACTGCACTGGATTAAAAAAAAAAATCTTTACAAATACTTGGTTTGCCCTCTTGGGTTGTTCTTTTCTTGCCCTTGTTTACCCTTCAGTCTTTGGGAGAAATAGTGATAGAAAGTGAAACCTTGACAATCAATAAAGTGTTGTATCATTTTTATAACCCATTTTCTCTCTATTTCAGCTTTACTTTTAGAAGCCCAGTCAACACCATTTCAGGTCACACCTTCAACTATGGCAAATATTGTGAAAGGCCTGTACACTCTCAGACCAGGTAAACATTCATCATTTCTTTAGGGGTTGGACTTGTTTGTTTGTTTATGGCACTTCCAGCCCTATCTGCGAGAGGATAGTGTTTCTTTGTGTTTTCTGAGGCCTAATGGTATTTGGATTTGTTATAGCAAAAAAATTGAGTAGATACTCATCATTGTGAAATGTAAACTCAGGACCTCACTTGGAAATCTTTCTACGCTAGTGAAAACCAACTAGTTTGGGGAATACAAGAAATAGTTTGTAGGAGACACTTTAGATAAAGTAGAATCTTATGTCTGGCTTTAATCTCTTTTTTTGTTGTGAGGTTCTTCTTCACTTCTGCCCCATACTGCAAATATGCACGGGCATATACATTCACAACTCCGTCTCGTTAGGCCTGTTATATAACTTACAAGGAATCTAGAAGTGCTGGTAAAGTTACAGTCATTTCATAAGGATAGTTTGAGGAGAAAGATAGTCAGAATAGCAGAACCAAAAATCAAAGATCACTGTATTCAAAGGCATGGTTTGTAAATTATCTTAATGTATCTGTCTTATAATAAAAACATTGTGGGACTTCCCTGGTGGCGCAATGGTTGGGAATCCGCCTGCCAATGCAGGGGACACGGGTTCAAGCCCTGGTCCGGGAAGATCCCACATGCCGCAGAGCAACTGGGCCCTTGTGCCACAACTACTGAGCCTGCGTTCTAGAGCCCGCGAGCCACAACTACTGAGCCCTCATGCCACAACTACTGAAGCCCACGCACCTAGAGCCTGTGCTCCGCAACAAGAGAAGCCACCGCAATGAGAAGCCCACGCACCGCAATGAAGAGTAGCCCCCGCTCGACGCAACTAGAGAAAAGCCCGCGCACAGCAGTGAAGACCCAAGGCAGCCAAAAATAAATAAATAAATAAATAAATTTTAAAAAAACATTGTGAATTTAAAGGACTCTCAAGATGCTTTTGTATGTTTCTTTCTGTTTTTAACCCAGACCCGCAAACTTATCATACAGTTGTCTAGCCAATTAAAAAATGTCCATAGGAGAGAGATTGCAGAAGTTCAGGGTAGAAAATCGTTTTTCAATGTAGAAACTTAAGGTTTGCTTTTTTGACAGCAATTATCTTTTTATGAAATTCTTTTGTCATTTGGAGATTGAATGAAATAAAACGTGATCTAAAGAGCTTAACATAGTACCTGATAATGTAATGAGCATGCTAATATTAACTGTTGTTACTACTATTCATTTGGGTCCAGTGGTTATTTTATTTTAATTAATTGATGTCTGGATAGTTTACTTACTTAATTTAAAAGATGTATCAGAATTTAGCTTGCTAAAATGGAAACCAATTAAAAACTGATACTAGGGGTAGACTGTGATGCCCAGAAGCACCATCTTTCTCAGGCTACTTTCAGCAGTTAGTGACTTCTAGAGTAGTCAAATGTAATGTTACTTAAATTTGGATCAGTTCTTGCTCTATTCGTCATAATTTTTAGACAAATTATTCCTATAAAGTAATTATATAAAGTAGCAAAAATATTGCATGTGTCCAATAAACTGATATATTTCTTTTTCCAGTTTCTTAGAATTTTGAATTTCATTTTACTAAATGTGATGAAAATAGCTCATGAGTTTTTCTTTTAGTGCTGGGCTATGAATGATTTTTTTCTTTTTCTTTTGGAAGACATCCAAATACAATATGACAGATTTCTAAATTCTCCCTCCCAAGTGGGCAGCTTTATCAGCTCTGGCTTTTATCATAAGTAACAAAATTGCAGAATAAAACCAGTCACTAAGGGTAGAAAAACTTATAGATACTTCTTTATCTAAATGCTATTTTTATCCAGGTTTGAGCTCTTGTAATAGGTTTCATACTACTTGTGAGGAGAATTCTGTATTTGAGAACTGTCCTTTTGAAAAGGTGAATTTTATCACAGACTAACCTTTTGCTGTCCTAGCTATTTTCTAAGATACTGTCAAACATATTTTGACGTTTACTTGTCTTGCCCGTACCCATTGTGTTCCTAGTTTGTTAAAGCAGATTTATTCACCTGACAGATTAAGGTTCAAATATTTTAAAAGTTGAATTTTAAATGTAAAAGTTTCTTTCGTTGCAGTAGTTCTTAAGTGCTGATTTTTATATAATGAATGCATCTGAATCACCCAAAAAAGTTTGTTAAACGGTAGATTCCTGGGCCCTAATCCTTGGAGATTCTGATAACATCTCTTATTTAGATGTGTTTCTACCTAGTCTTTAGAAGCTCAGGCTAGGAATAGTTCCCATCATCCCATCCTGCACTTCTTCATTTAATACACACACTTTTCATTGTTTCTTTATCTTTATTTTAATGATTGCCTGGAGTTCCACAAAATGTCAGACTGGTTTGACTCCTTGCCAACTCTGACTGATGGGTTAGTGGTTCCCCAGGGCACTGAATTGAGACTCTTTCTAAAGCCATATTTGAACTGAGCTTGAAGGAGGGACACTATTGAGAACATTTTGACATGAGTTTGTACAGAGGGTGAGTGGATTGGCCTTGGTGGTGTTTGTGGTATTGGTTTTTTTGTTTTGTTTTGTTTTTTCGCCCATCTTTAATTTAGCTATTCTTTTGGGCTTTTTTTTTTTTTTTAACTTGCCAATGACCCAGCATTGCATAGCATTAAATGTGTTTTTTTCAGATTTAGAATTATTTACTTAGATTACAGTTTTTAAAATGAGCATGCTGGATTACATAGAGCATTGACATTTTATGGGTTTTGAGATATATATATATATATATATATATATATATATATATATATATATACACACACACACAGCCAAGATGTTTTCCAAAAGGGAAAATTTGAAAGGGCTCGATTAAAAGAATCCAAAGGGCATAGAGATAGGCAGTATTTATATTTAGTGTTCACTGAGTAGGGGAAGAGTATCTGATCTGTTAAAACGCTTTATAATAAAGATACTAATTTATCTTTGTCATGTCTGATGCAGATATTTTCCTTAGACTTCTCTTTGTCTTTTTATTTTGATGAATGAATGTTTATTTTTCTGTAGATTATTCTGTTGATCTTTTATCTTTTCCTTAATTTGATAACCATTTAATTCTGTTTTCTTTCACTGTTATATATAATTTGCTATAATTTAATATGAGTCAAAGTAGGTTTATATTTTAAAAGTACTTACCAGTTATCTCTCCCATCTCCCTCCGCATTTTTGTGGTACTTTTTTTATATGTCTGCTTACTACCACATGTACTATTCTATTCCTAGGCCAGTGTATTGTTTTAATTAATGCTTTATAGGGCTAAGTATTTCCACCAAATCCCTTCCCTCCAAGTTCCCTCCTGCTCAGAATTCTTTGGTTATTTCATTCATGTTTTCTTCCATATTTAGAATTTTTGATAAGGTTCCTTCAAAAATTCTCTAGGGATTTTTGTTAATGTTGTTAAATCATAAAAAATATAAAAATATCCACTTTCTGTAAATTCTATTTAGAAAGGAAACTTAACCTCTTTATCAGAAGGGGTTGCACTAGTTTTTATCCCCATTTTAAGTTTGGTTTAATACATAATCTTGTTCTTTGGGAAGAAAACTTTCCCTTTCCTATTTAATTTAATTTGTCTATACGGTCTCCTTAATGAATCTTTTCCTTCCCTCACAGAGTGGGTTCAGATGGCTCCGACTCTATTTTCTAAATTTATTCCAAACATTCTCCCTCGTGCGGTGGAGTCTGAACTTTCTGAATATGCTGCTCAAGATCAGAAACTTCAAAGAGAACTTATACAGAATGGTTTTGCAAGGCAAGTTTTCTTTTCCTTTTGTGACAAAATATGTCCATTTCCTTTGGCTTGGCAGGGGAGGGATGCCAGCATTCTTAGAATGGGAGACGGCTGTGCGAGAGTCAAGGTGGTGTTGCTGGGAGAGGTGGTGAGCTCCCTTCTGTGGAAGTGCTGAAGCTGGGTTTTGACTTTATGGGAGCTGGTCTTCACTTAAATGGAGTTTGAAGAAGGGATTTCTCATTGGGCGGGCAGTTAGGCTGGGCAGCCTCCAAAGAGCTCTTCCAACTTTGATCCACTTACACTAGTTTTGAATATTTGGAAAAACCTTGTAGAAATTTTATGATCGGTTATAATGTACATTTATGACTAAACTAGCAAATGATTTTATGACTAAACTAACAAATGATATTGTAACTAAACTGGTAAAGAGCCTTCAGATTCTGTTTTTCATATTTCCATTTTTCCCCTAAATTCTAGCTGTTTCTTCTTAAAAAGTAGGTTATCACTTACATGTGTCCACAAAATTTGCCTCCCTTGATTTTTTTTTTTTTTTTTAATTTTCTCCTGTTTATTTTTTATTTTTTTATTTTTGGCTGCGTTGGGTCTTCGTTGCTGCGTGCGGGCTTTCTCTAGTTGTAGCAAGCGGGGACTACTCTTTGTTGCAGAGTGCAGGCTTCTCATTGCAGTGGCTTCTCTTGTTGTGGAGTACGGGCTCTAAGCGCGCAGGCTTCAGTAGTTGTGGCGCACGGGCTTAGTTGCTCCGCGGCATGTGGGATCTTCCCGGACCAGGGATCGAACCCATGTCCCCTGCATTGTCAGGCGAATTCTTAACCACTGTGCCACCAGGGAAGTCCACCCTCCCTTGATTTTGATATAAACACTTTGCTAATTTTTCTAAAATTTGCAATTCAGTATCATGGCTTTATCCCAGAAAATCTTTCAAAGTGCATATTTTCAACCAAAATTATGTAAAAATTTTGTGATTCCCTATGGGAAAGCACCCTGTTCTGTCACCAAATCATTAAAGGGTACAGTAGTACTTTTGTTTGTTTGTTTGTTTTTGTTTTTGTTTTTTTGTTTTTTTAATATCTTTATTGGAATAAGTAGTACTTTATATTTTCATAATCCTGGCCCTCTACTTAGCACTTTTACTTATCTTCTCTTATTTGAATCCCTCGCATTAAAGGAAGAAAGTTGTGGAAAGGAAGACACCTGGGTTCCTCACTGAGGCATAGTTGTCACCACAAGGAGTGGGTTGGGTATTGACTCACTTATCTGGCTGGGGCAGAGGATGGACACTGTCTTTCATAGACTCTGAGGCCATGCTCAATCTCAGAATACCAGCCTTGATCAAGATCACTGTTCCTAAGTTTCTGATTTCAGCACAGGTTAGGAAAGAAAGCAGATAATTTGTTCTCTGTTGGCCCATGGATTGGCATTTATTCCCTTTTTGTCCTGGTGGCATCTTTATTCATGTGGTAGAGGGGGCACTGAGTAATCCATGGGTGATTACCCCCCTCACTGGCAGCTCACACTGGAAAGGCTCAGTCAGCCCTCATAGGGAAGCTGTGTAGACAGGCCTGCTAACCCTGCCTTTCCTATGGCAAGGAAAGGCCAGTGGGAGATTCTGCATGTAAACAGCTGACTTCTCTCCCCGATGTCCGGTGGTCAGGGGTCTCCTGACATCAATTGTAGTATTTCTAACAATTATTTTCATACACCGAATGAGGCCATTTAATGTTATAGTAATTTTACTTGTTCATTTTTGAAGAGCTGATATATTTATTTATAGGGTTTTTTCCAAAAGGTATAAAAAGTACATACTGAGAAGTTTTATTCCCACCTGTCTCCTTGTCTGCTCCCAGCCTTTAGGCAACTGTTTTTATTAGTGACTTATGATTCCCTCCAGTGCTTATTTTATATACAGATATAAGCGAACGCAGTATATATTCTTATTTTTATTCCTTTCTTACACATTCCATTGTGTAGATGTACTATAACTTATTTAACCCGTCCCCCGTAGACGGCAACCTGAATTATTTCCAGTCTTCTGCTGTTACAGAGAGTGCTGCATGCGTAACTTTGTACCTGTTGTCAGTATGTTTGGAGAGTAACTCCCTTAAGTTAGATTGCTGGGTCAAGAGTAAATGCAGCGGTAATTTTGATTAAATTGCCAAATTGCCCTCCATAGGGGATTGTGCCATTTTGCATATCCACTAGCAAAGTTTAAAAGTGCCTGTTCTTCATGGCCTTGCCTATGGAGTATGTTGTTACACTTTGAATTTTTGCCAATCTGGCAGGTGAAAAATAATTAGTCAGAGTTGGTTTCGTTTGCATTTCTCTTATTATATGAGTGTGGCTGAGCATATTTTCGTATGTTTGTATTTCTTTTCCAGTAAACTGTTCTGGTTTTCTCATTTTTCTATTTGATTGTTAGTCTTCTTTTCTTGGTTTCTAGGAGCTCTTTCTATAGTGAGGAGATTGATTGTTTGCCCAAGATAAGAATTATTTTTCTCAGTTTCTTTTGACTTCACTTATGGTGGTTTTTTGTTTTATTTGAAGTCATGCAGAAGTTTTTTACTTTATGTAGCTAACTTTATCAGGTTTTTTTCTGTATGGCTTATGTATTTTGAATTATAGTTAAAAGTTTTTCCTTAAATGTTTTTAAATAAATGCAGAATAAACTGAGTATACCTCTTATGTTTTTTCCTAGGCTCACCATAATTTTGAAGTCTTTTATGCTTTTTTTCATGTTTTATTTGAATGTTTGCTTTTAATTTTAGAGATGAGCTTACTGATGCCTTTAACAAATAAACAGCCTTCTGAAAACTTTTATTTCTGTGAAGCAGTGTAGGAAGATAGCTCTTGTAGATTTCTCTGAACACCTTGAATTCACCTTCCAGAAGCGTGTGTGGAACTATTTAAACATATCCAGAGATATTTTTGTAATCCTAATTTTGGAACTGGAATAAGAGAACAGGGTTGCAGGGCTGTTTGGTGTGTAGTTGCTTGGGATGACTGACTCCATAAATAGTCTCATTTAACATTGCCTTTGAAGGACTAGCCTAGCACTCTTCTGACAAGGCCAAGTTGGTCATATTCAGGGAAATGCCTTGGATTTTTGGTGTAAATGTGAATTTTTGTTTCTCTTAGTGGAATTCTTTCATATGAAATTTAAATGCTAGTATTCCAAAACTTGATAAAATTAAAATGTTTTATTTTACAAACTGAATTGAGCCATTTCTAGAATTAAGCTAACAAATTATTATACATTTACTGTGAGGATTAAAGGCTGCCTCATGACTTATTCTGATGGGTGCTTTGCATAGAGTAGGCCCCGCTTTACCTGACATTCTGGACTCATGCTGGGCTAGCTCAGACTGGTCAGAAAGGGTGTGCCTGCACCATATACTTAGCAGCTGAAGACATTTTGCCTGTGCTTCCAGCACTTGTGTATGGACCTTCCATATTCTGCCCTGCCAGACTTGATGCTGCCTTTGATCATTATTTGGCTAGGATTGTTTTGGAAGAAATGATGTCCACTGATGCAAAAATATAGTCTAAGCTATCTAACAAAAATTCTGTTACTGGCTATCCTGATATGAGCAGTCATTTTATGGTTTGTGTCTAGCCAATCACATGATTCCTGTTCAGCTTTGTAAACTATTTTTTTATTTGAGGCTGTGTTCCATTTATGTGATGTAGGGAGTAGGCAGCACACAGCTTTAATGTGGATGGCACAGAGAAAGTCTTTGAAATGTTTTGAAATAATATGTGAATATTGTCAAATATATCCTCTTTTGCAGTTAATGGACAGATTCTTGTTTGGGCTGGAGTTGATGTGAAACATCTTTAGGTTCGTGGAAATATAGCGTGGAGTTATTTCAAAGCTAGAAGTAACATACAAGCTAAGAGCAATATTTTCTTTTTATGTGTTACCTGCATAATTGAATTGCTTATTGGGGGAAGGACAGGTTGGTGTTTGTTGTCAAAGATTACATTATGGAAGATAAGCTCATTTGGGAACTTCTAGCATGCAGGCCCTCAGATGGAGCATCCTCATTCAAACCAGCCTATGGGCCTCTTCAAAGGATATACCAAATAGCTTTTAAAGGCAAGTAAAATGTTCTTGCTGAGTGATTGTCACCTGGATTTCTGGAACAAAATAGAACCTTGTTAGGAGTATTATTGGTCTTTTAGCTGAGAGAGTCACTGCAGGATTGGGACTTTTTCATTTAGTGGCAGGGGTCTGGTTTTGAGGGCAGCTTATAGCTTTCTAGACTTGTGGCATTATTAGGTAATATCTCTGGCAGCCTCTCGCATGCATACACCACATTTACATTCTTTGTGCCTCCTGTTGTTTTCACATCTGCATTTTTCTCCTGTTAATTTTGCATGTTCCATTTAAAAAAAAATTTTGGGGGGTGGGAATGAAGGCTGTCTGTAGAAGTTGAGGTTCCAGATACAAGATCCATCCTGTATCTTCCTTTTTAGCTCGGCATTAGCTTACTTGTTTCAGGATATTTGGTGAATGCTACTGTGATGATACTAGTGTAAGACTCTCAGCGGGCTTTGGCCAGATACTGTGTTAACAATAGAGGTGTTTAAAAGCAGTATTAAGGTGGATCTGTTTAGGGCTCTTTAGGCTGTTTAAAGCTAGTTTGTGCTAAGTTTTTCTCTAAATGCTCAGCCTAGAGAAAAACCCTGCAGAGACCCTTCGGTGTGTCCTCTTCCTGCCGGTCCTTAAGACTCCTCACCCAGCTCAGCAAGAGGTTTCTGTCCTGGTCTTGAGTGTAACCAGAGAAAGAAAGTGGGAAGCTTTGGTAACTGGAGGATTACACAAAAGTATGAAATAATTACTTGGGCTGCATTTTAATCCGTCTGTAGAGGCTATTTATGAATTATTTACTTACTTGTTAATTCAGCAAATATTTTGTATTTTCTACTATGTGCTAGACGCTGCTCTAGGTACTGGGTGAACAAGACAGGCAGAGTTCCTGTTTTTGTGGAGCTTATGCTCTGCTGTTGGGAGATAAGTAACAAACATGTAAACAGATTATTTCAAGTAATAATAAGTGCTAGGCAGAAAATGAAACAGAGTATGGGATAGAGAGTGAGTGACCAAGGCATGCACGAGGGGCTGTCCCAGCTAACTTGGTGATGTAATGCCCCTGAGGAGGAGAATTCCAGCTAAACGGTAAGGCGATAGCCATGTGGCTAACTCGGGGGAAGAGTGTTGCAGGCAGAGAAAGTAGTAAGTGCAGAAGTGCTAACATGTCCAAGGGACAGAAAGAGAGCCAGAGTGGCTGAAGTATAATGAACAGGGGTAGAAAATGAGCTTGGAGAGGTAGGCAGGAGCCATATCTCACAGGACTGGGAAAATGAATTTTTTATATATATATATATAAATTTATTTATTTTATTTATTTATTTTTGGCTGCATTGGGTCTTCGTTGCTGCGCGTGGGCTTTCTCTAGTTCCGGCGAGCGGGGGCTACTCTTCCCTGAGGTGCGCGGGCTTCTCATTGCAGTGGCTTCTCTTGTTGCGGAGCATGGGCTCTAGGTACGCGGGCTTCAGTAGTTGTGGCTCACAGGCTCTAGAGCACAGGCTCAGTAGTTGTGGCGCACAGGCTTAGTTGCTCCGCGGCATGTGGGGTCTTCCCGGACCAGGGCTCGAACTCATGTCCCCTGCATTGGCAGGCGGATTCTTAACCACTGCACCACCAGGGAAGCCCTGGGAAAATGAATTTGCATTGATTTTTTTTAACTATGATGGAAAGCCACTGAAGGGCTTTAATCAGAGGCATGAAATAATCTTATGTATGCTTTTACATAAGATTGCTCTGGCTCTTGTCTGGACTAATACTAAGACTCTTGCAGTGGTGTAGGGGAGAGATGATAGTGGTTTGGATTGGGATTGTAGCCGTGGGGCTGAGGAGTGGTTGGTTTTGGATTATGTGCTGGGACAGAATGCTCCAGAGTGAGGGAAAGAGAGGAATCAAGGATAAGCTAGGATTTTGGCCTGAGTAATTGGACGGGTGGTGGTGTGATTTATTGAGGAAGTCTGAGGAAGGAGTGGGGATGGAGTGCATTCTGGCCATGGTAAACGTGCAGTACATGCAAGTCATCCAAGTGACAGTGGCTGTGAGGCAGTTGGACCTACAGGTCCGAAGTGTCAGGAGGAAGTCAGAGCTGGAGATAGAAATCTGGGAGCCATTGGCATATGGATCATATTTCAAGTCACAGGACTGGTATGACTGCTGTCCTAGACGAAGGAGAATTTTACATGGAGAAGAAAAAGTGGCCAAGGACAGAGTGTTGGGCAGAGCTTGGAGTGTTTCAGGAAGGAAGAGGTCAACTGTGTAAATGTTGCTAAGAGACCAGGGAAGAAAAAGCTAGTGGATTGGTTATTATTACTCTTTATTTAAGCATTTTAGTCATTTGTCTGAGAAGCTGGAGAGACAAAAATAGGATTTACAGACAGCATAGGACTTAATCATACCTGTATTTTATTATCTTTAAAGTAGAACTAGAACTTCTGTGGGTGTTCAAGAAGAACTGGTTATTCTCTGTAAAGGTTCACGTTCTTCTGTCTGCAAGAAGGGTATTCATGTCCATTAAGATTCTGAGATTTTTCAAAGCTTTAAGCAGCTTTTGGTCCCGTAATACGGCTTTTAGTGGAAGATTTTGAATCTTTCTATTCCATATTTGAAATTTGCCCTGTTATATGCAGGTCACCAGGGATGTCGATAGTAGAGCCAGATTTGTCTTCAAAGATGTTTTAGTCAATCGATTTCTAGGACCCAGGGTAAACCATCTTTAGAGATAGTCCTTCCTTCATTTAATAGCTTTCTATATTTAAAAGATAGCGCCTTTTAGCTAAGAATAGTCATTATAAATGACTCAGCTACTGCTTAAGTTTAATGTCTGTTTTAAAATAAGTTGTTAGAATTGAAATAACCTGCTCTACTTCCATTGTCAATTACGCCAATTCATTTCTCCTACTTTGTTGTGTGAAGCTGTCAGTCAGTTCTGTTGACTCCCTCTTCTTTTTTTTAATCCCCAGAGGTGACCAGTCCCGGAAGAGAGCTGGGGATGAGTTGGCTTATAGTAAGTAATGATGTTCCTTACCATCCTTGATGGTTTTGTGATGTAAGGCAGCCACTGGCTGTAATGATATCCAGTGTTCTTGGTTGTGGTCTCCAAGGGCACTGTGTGCGGTCAGGGTCAGACTGTTCTGTAAGCTGTGGCAGCTCTGAAGCCCAGTTGCTGGTGGCAGTTTTCAGGCAGCTGTCAAGAGGCTGCCAGTTCTTTAGTCTCCACTAGAATGAGATAAGGGCCCAGACTCAGCTCCTGATGATTTGGTCCCCTTTCACTTGATTCAAAACCACATGGTTTTGAGGTTTTCTCTGATCTCCTTTTGGGGGATTGGGAGAGGGGTGAGAAATATGTGTCAAATAAACAGATTCCTACCATTATCAAATGCTGTCTGCTGTTGATACTTTAACAATGTTTTTTTCAGACAGCTCATCAGCATGTGCAAGTTCCAGAGGGTACAGATAGTGAATGTATTGAATGTACTTTCCTTCCTGAAAAGAGGACACACTGGAGCTGCAGAGACTGTATTCAGAGCACAGCGGGGTCCTGCAGACACTCAGGAGCTCTGTCACCAAGCTGTTCTTGGAAGAGGATGTTGGAGTTCTTACCTTGGTTTGTAATTTTAAAAAACAAAAAACTAACAAACAAAAACAAAACAGTTGCTGCTAGACTTGGGGATGATTTTGAAATGGGACAATCTTCTAATGACTTTATCTACAGATTCCGTGAGGAACAAGCGTCATGAAGAGTGACCCTTGCTAAGTGAGATCCAACAGCCAAAGTCAGCAGCTTCCTCCAAAAATATAAGAGCAGAAGAATCTTTTTTATTTTTATTTTTAAAGCACTTGTTTTGTTCATTTGCGGACTTGGCACTTTGGCATATTGGTTTCACACAGCAAGATATCTTTTGCTTTAAAATCAAGCAGATCATTACAATACAGTATTTTTCACCCCTAACCAAAACAAACCCCTTTAAAAGAGTTGGTCTTTGTTTAGCATTAGAAAGTCTTCTTACAGGAAGATGCTAACTCTGCTTCCAGTGTAACTTCTCCCCCCACCCCCCGCCCGCACCATCAGTTCACAACTCTTTTCTACTCTGTGCCTTGAGCTTTGTGCACTTTGCAGCTCTGTGACCAAGTTGTCAAACTCACAAATGCTTCCTGAAAAAGTTGATGGTATTACAGACTAACTTGCCAAGATGTCAGGTGTGACTTCATAGCAGGATGCTAAATAAGTGGGAAAATAGAAACATGTTGCACGTTGGTCAGATTTCCTCCTGCCTCACCGTGGCTTGTTCATGTTAATGTTGGGGACCAAGTCTCGTAGACCATTTCCATTCCCTCCGTCACTTAACATGCTCTCAGCGGCTGCTGGAGTGTTGGCATTACGCTAGTTTAGGGCTGGCCGGTACTTTAGCACTAACGCTCCCTTTTTAATATTGTTGAGAATTACCCAGTGGTAAAAGCTGATTCCTGTGATGCTCTAGGAAGCAGATATGGTAATTAAATTCAAACATAGTCAATGGTGTGGGATTCCTGATTGATTTCATTTTTATGGGTGAGATAAGTACTTAAAAAAAGTTTGCAGTCTGCATCTTTTAAAACATCATATTCGAGTATAATAGAGAAAAAGTAGCACTGCTGTTTTAAGGCCCCCTTCCCCTGTGGCCAAGCTATATTTTCTGTTTCCATACACCCACAGTGCTACTTAGTTCCTTGTAAAAGACTCTGAAGCTTATTCTAAGTTGTTTTTGAAAGGCAGAGTAAAATAGAAAGATGCGGTAAGGGAAAAACATTTTTCTTCTCAGTTTTGCTTAAATCTAAATTGAGCATGTGCTTGACTCTCTTTGGCTGTGTCAGCTATGTTAGACTAATATTTACCTCTTCAGAGGACTAGGGGCAAAAAAAGAAGACACATCAGGGGTACCGACCATCACGCTTCTGATTTGCAGGTTGTTCATAGAGTTGTCTCTGCCAATTCACTTGGTCCTTTTTTGGGGGAGCAGGCTGGGGGGCGAGTTTGAAGTGTTAGGAGCAAGTCAGTCATGTTATAGAAGAAGTCCTTTGTAACGTGAGTATTCAGAGAAGTAAAAGTAAGGTCATCAGATTTATTTTTTTAAGTACTTATCAACCAGGGTTGGTGGATTTTGAGGAGGACTTTGAATTGGGCTCATTTCACTCTGTGAGCATCTTGGGTTATATTGAGAAACACTGAATTACTGTAAGAATATATACAGGCTCTCACTGTGCCCTGTACAGTTTGACTTGCTACACCAGTAACATTCTGATATCAAGGAAGAATTCAATTTTATCAAGAAGTTCAATTTTACTTAATGGAATGCTTGCTGCAGGCTTATAAATAACACCTGCAACTGAACTCTTGAGCAGTTTTAATAATGTTTCTGAAAGGAATGAAATTGGAATGTTTCTTTAAATGTGGGTGAATTCTTCAGTATCCTAGTAATATACCCAAATGCTTTTTCTGGGAAGGGAGTATTCTTTGGCCAACAACGGAACTTTCCCTCTAAAAGCATTGTATTAGGATGTGGATAGGCATTAAAATTTTTGGATACTTTTTGCATTATTAAGTTAATGGAGAGATATTTTATATTGTCTTCTTTTTATTATTACGTATGTGTTAACAAAGTGGGCAGAGTAAAGTTTGCAGAAGTTAGTTTCTCTGTACATTTTTGCACAGTGGCTGCAGCTTGCTGTGGGTGAGGGCTTAGTGGCACAAAGCTGTGATTGGAAGGCACTGTAGAAAGAATATACACATTCTCCCAGTGCATTCGACCTGCTTCTTACTCATTTTGGCCCCTTGAGGTACATTGCAGTATGAAGAAACTATTCCTTTAAATCGTTGTTGACCTTGCTTATTAAATTGGGATTCTTAACAAAATTCTTAGTTTGCAACATGAGGGGAATAAGATTTGCCTCCATTTTGTATTGACTAAGCACTGTTTGCCTAAAAGTATTTTCTTCTCGTGTTTACTTGTATTCTTCTTGCCAGTCCAGTATGTAGTTTCTGCACTCCAGTTAAACACTGGCTTTTTGTGGGGTCCAAACCATCGAAGGCAGAACATTGTAAAGCAGGTTGATTGTCTCATGAGTCAACACATGCAGTTGGTTTGGCCATACTGACTAGAGTGTGTGTGCAGCCTGAAACCAGACCCTCCAAAGAAAGCCAGTTCACTCACCTTGGAATGATGACACGTAACGTCAGTAGATGATTGTCGTTTTGAGAGACGGTGCTTATTTTCAAGGTTGGCCTTAAGCTTCAGTAACAGTGTCATCTCATATCCTCTGTTGTCACAGCTGCACCCTAACCCGACTGCTTTGTTTTCTGTGGGGCAGAGAGCAAAACCTGGTGTCGTGATTCTTAATCTACTAGTTCTTAGGTAGAGTTAGTGAGAAGAAACAAAAACCTGGGTGCATGAGTTGTGCATTATTAAATTTTGTGGAAAAGTTACTTTTTTTTCCTGTCCCTTTTGCAAGTTTGAGGAGGTTCCCCTCCCTTTCTTTGGGGGCATGGGATGAAAGCCAATTTGTGAGTAAGTGAGATTGTGGAAGACTGGATGCCCAGTGGTTGTGAACACCGCACGTGCATCTCCAGCACTACAGCCCCATAAAGCTGTCACTCCCCGTGCTACATGCCGTGCTTTCTGTCAGGTTGCAAATTTGCACACATAAAGAATTCCTCAGGAAGAGTTTGCACATGCATCACCTCGCAATATTCTGTACTGACCGAACAAGGGATTTGAAAGTTTTTCAGCACAAAAGGAGAACTTCAGAGTGGTGGTCTGTGCCCATGTACTAGCAAAGGTAACGGTGATCTGACAAACACGATTGGTTTCTGGAGTTAAAAAGTGAACAGGAGCACTTGTATCATAGTATTTAAATAAGCCTGTTTAATCTCCCAGGGTAACCCTTCCAGATTTTGTCATCTTCTCATTGAGACTAGCTCTATTTTCTTCTATGTTTCTTCTGTTTTATTGCAGTTTATTATTTCCATGATTATTATGCAAGAGGCATTGCCCTTGAGCTAAAATTCAGTTGTCTAATAAAGCAGCTATTATTAGATAACATTGTTTTATGAATATACACTAATCTGAGATATTAAAAAAACTTTACAATTAAAAAGCAAAACAGAACCCCTACATGAGCTATCCAGTCATTGTTTCGATGTTTTGGGTTTCTTTCTTTTTCTTTTTCTTTTTTTTTTTTTTTTTTTTTTATGGTGTCTCTTTGAGCTTCAGAGTATTATGTTTACTTTAAACCAGGTTTAGGCCTCTTAAGGGGACTTGAAAATTTAAGATCAGAGTATGAATCCCTTGACTGACACCTAGAAGAGGTTTATAAGGACCTTTTTGGTTGTGATTACTGTTTTCAATAAGATTGCATAAGTTGAAGCTCATGTTTATCAGAAGTTAAAATAGAGGTCATAGGAGTTTGTGGAGAAATGGCTTTCCTATTATTTTCATTACCTTGTTGAAATTTGCCCCAGTTTCTGGCCACCAAGATATATGAAAGGACCCTTGTTCTTTCCAAAAGAAATGATTCCTCTTCTGTCCCCACTGTTTATTAACTAAGTCATTGACACTTTGCCACCTCCACTGGCCAAGACCCTATTTTGAACCTCTTTCCAGAGCCAAGTGGCACAAGTACATATACTGTTTCTACTTATGTTGGTGGAGTGGCTGTGGGAGAATTAAAGAAAATGCTAATCAGAGGTACATTCTTCTAGGACCCTAGTATATATTGTACCCCTGCTGATTGGAAGTTATCTTCATTTCTGGTTGGATTGCATTGTTTAGAAATGCAATGTTAATGGCTTACAATTCTGGGAAATTTATGGTGTGGCTCTGGGGTGAATTCTGTGGTTTGAAAAAAAAATAAATATTTTGTATTGATTCTCACATGTCATTTCAATGTTGTGACTATGTACTAAATGCAGTAAGACTGGATATTCTCTTAGAAGGGTATGTTTTGTTAAACAGATGGCAATTGAATTGCTCTCATTAGTCCTGTTTGTCAATGTTACAGCCATGCAATTCAGACGTGATGTTGTGGGGAGCTGTGGCTGGAGACAGGAATGCTTAAGAATAAACGGGAGGCCAAATGCAGACAAGAGGCTTTTGCCACCCACCAGCGTAGCCAGAGCAAGGATGAAGCAATGAAGTCTAGTCCCTGGTGGTCCTTGTTTGTTGGAAAGCATAGTGGAGCTTAGAACAGGGTGTTCTGTACGTCAACTCTTTTATTAATCCAAGAAAAACAAAATGGTGGATGAAACTCTTATTGACCGGGGATTCAAAGCCACTGACTTTGGCTCTGACCTTTAACTCTTGATGGATTTTGAATCACTCCTTCTGTATTAGGGTGCATACCATCACTCTAAAACATTGTGGTTAATGAAATAAATCTTGTACAGATGTCCTTGGCCTTGTTATGTTGATACCTGGTTTATTAGAACTTTATTTTA
Organism: Eubalaena glacialis; assembly: GCF_028564815.1. Taxonomy (NCBI): domain Eukaryota; kingdom Metazoa; phylum Chordata; class Mammalia; order Artiodactyla; family Balaenidae; genus Eubalaena; species Eubalaena glacialis. The sequence goes on from NC_083716.1 coordinate 12,527,065, forward strand.
ATATAGAATATATGGTTTTGCTTACAGTACATTCATGATGCCTCATAAATGATAGCGACACTCAGTATTCTACCACGGTCAGTTAGCCCTCAGGATGAGTGTCCATCTTCACCTCTGTACCAGTGATTAAAAAAAACTCTGTGTGTGTGTGTGTGTGTGTGTGTGTGTGGTGATGATGATGATCAATGATGACCAAATTGGATTTATCTCAGGAATGCAGATTTGTTAATGTTAGGAAATCAATTAATGTGACTCATCTATTAACAGATTAATGTTGTATGATCAGATTATCTGTGAAAATCCAAAATATCTACAAGGCAAATTAGAAGACTTATGAGTTTATCAAGGTTGCTGGAACAAAATCAATATCCAAATGTTAATTACATTTTCATGCAGCAGCCACAAGCAGTAATGGCTTTAAATTTTTTTAATGTTATTAAATAGAATTTACAGTAGGAATGAAAAAGTCATAAAGTACCTAAAAATCTTAATAAAAGGTATATAAGCCTTTTAATGAGAAAATGATAATTTTAAAAAAGCACCTTTGTTGACCTAAATAAATGGAGAGACTGTGATGGGTAAGAAGATCATCTAGGTCTCAACTCTTTCTCCAAATTTGTTAATAGATTAAAGTAATTCCAGCAAAAAATCCCAATGGTACTTAACAAGCTGATCCTAACATATAAATGGAAGAGCAAAGGACCAAGGATATCCACGATATTCCTAAAAAAGGTGAAGTGTGAGGGGAGCTAGCACTACCAGAGTATAAAACTTACTGTAAAATACTGTGAGTGATTAAAACACTGTGGAGTTGGCGCAGAGGTTATAAGTAGATGAATGGACAGGAATAAAGAGCTCGGAAACTGACCCACTCACGTGCAAGAACCTAATTTTTTTAAAGGTAGTCATTGCAGAGCAGTGGGGAGGAGGATGGATTATTTAATAAATGGGGCTTCAGTAATTCTTCACAAAGGAAAGAAATGAATTGGACTTCAGCCTTGCACCAGGCACAGAAGTCAGTCCCAAGTGGATTAAAGATTTACTGGATTAAAGTTAAAACTATAAAACTTAGAAGATGATACAGAAGAATATTTTTATGACTTTGGGGAAGGGAGGATAGAAAGTGCAAACCATGAGTTAAAAGATAAATAATTTAGCTGCATTGATAGTAAGTACTTTTGTTTACCAAACATGCCACAGAGTGAAAAAATAAGCCCAAACTGGAATAAGATACAGATAATCACGATGTATACATAACTGTTAAAAAGCACCAGAATGCATATCAGTAACAAAGCAAGAACTCAGGAGAGAAATAGGCAAAAAAAAAAAACACAAGTAGGCATATCACAGAAGAAGAAACAGAAATGGCCCATAAACATGAAAAGATGTCCAACCTTATTAGTAAACAGGAAACGCACATTGAAACCATAAATATAATACCATTTCCTAGTCACCAAATTGGCAACAGTTAAAAAGTCAGAAAAGTAGGGAGGGATAAACTAGGAGTTTGGGATTAGCAGATACAAACTACTATATATAAAATAGATAAACAACAAGGTCCTAGTGTGTAGCACAGGGAACTATATTCATTATCCTATAATAAACCATAATGGAAAAGAACATGAACAAGTATATATATATAATATATATATTATATATATATATCTGAATCACTTTGCTGTACATCAGAAGTAATGCAACATTGAAAATTAACTACAATAAAAAAATAAACGGGGGAAAAAAGTCAGAAAATACCAAAAATTGGAGAGATTATGACAACAGGAGCTTTCATCTGCTACTCTTGGTGTAAGTCAGTACTACCACTTTGGAAAACAGCATTGTCTAGTGAAGTTGAACAGGTGTATCTTATAGCCCAAGATTTCTGCTTTTAGAGAAACTCATGTCAGGTGTATATACCCAGGAAACATGCCCAGGAATGGTCACAACAGCATTATTTGCAATAACCAAAAAGGAGGGAAAGAGAGAGCCAGCTGTCCATCTACAGTAAAATGAATAGATGAAGTATATGTGTGCAGTGGGATTCTGTGGAACCCTAAGTGCAGCGTAGAGCTTTGTGCATCAACGTGGCTGAGTCTCAGAAATCATGTTGAGTTAAAAAGAAGCAAGTCGGAAGAGTCCAGTCAGCCTATATTGTTTAGGGATTCATAAGTAGTAAAACTGTAGAGAAAAGAAAGAGAATTATTAACATTCAAGATCGTGGTTTCCTTGGGGGTGGGGTAGAGGGGAGTGAGAATGGAGAGGAACATGGGCTTATAAGCATTTGAGAATAGGAACATTTTGACCATGGTAAACATGTCAGTTCTTGAGTTAATATCTAAATTCAGCACAAAGCCAATCCAAATGCCAAAAGTATTTTAAATATAAATTAAAAATTCATATGGAAGTATAAGCTGATGAGAAAATAAAGTCTTCATCGAAAGGGGGGGAAAGAAGAGGAACTTGCTGTACCAAGAAAACATTTTTTTAATTACAATTAAATTTTTACACTGGTATAAAAATAGACAAATTAATAGAAGATCATTTAAAATAGAAAGACTCAAATGCTTTTAAGAATTTTTAGTACGTTAAAGGTGGCTTTTTGAAATGATTCTGATCATGATGGATTATTCAGTAAAAGGTGCTGATATAACTGGAGAAAATTCAGTCACACTATTTGCCAAAAAGAAATTCCAGATGGACTAAAAATGGAAAAATGTTATAAAAACTAGAAGATGATGCAGTTTATATTTTCCTGAGGTGGGAGAAGTTTGTTCTAAGAATGTAAGCAATGGTCTGAAAACAGAACCCTGTGTAAACCAGTCACCTGACTGCACTATGTAGAACACCACCCCCAGTATTTGTATATACATATATATTTTTAAATTAGTGTCTGTGCACTATACTAATACATGTAAGACAAAAAATAGAAAAGAAAAAAGATGAGGTGAAAATGTTTTAAAATATTTTTTGTGTGTATTGTGGTAAAAAAACAACCTTTTACTTTTTTTGAAAAGTTTAGTGAGAGCCATATGATTAAAAATGCTTCATTATTTTTGAAACTCCTAGTTTTAACCCTTAATGATAAAAACAACTTAATGTCTGATTCTAAGGTAAGTTTATTTTAATGCGAGTTTTTAATGGCTATTGTAGCTGAAAAAGCCACTTCATTAAGATCTGTGGATCCAGATGACTCTGCTTTCTGAAAAGCAGTACTCAGTTTTCAGTTCCATCTACTAGTCTTAAAAAAAGTGTTTGTTGAAATCCTTATAATAAATTTCCATCTTTCTCACTGTCACTAACTTGTTCTGGCTCAATAATTGCGTGTGTGGTATTTTTATTGTTAACAAATGGGTTCAAAACCTTCTGAAACTCACTTTTGAATTTTAGTTCCCAAGTTCGTGTGTGCACTTACGAGAGTTTTTATAGGTGACGGTTTTTGGCAACACATTTTCATAAAGCTGGAAACATGTCTAGCCATTTTCAAGATGCTCTTAACATGAATTTCTTTAGGAAAAATAGCCGCTTTCTTACTCATAGTTAGTATATCATCTTTACCTTGAAGGGTCGGATAAAGTCTTTTTTTGTTTGTTTTTTAAAGTCTGGTTTTCTTTTTCATAAATTTATTTTATTTATTTATTTTTGGCCGTGTTGGGTCTTCGTTGTTGTGCACAGGCCTTCTCTAGTTGCAGGGCGGTGGCTTCTATTGTTGCAGAGCACGGGCTCTAGGCGCGCGGGCTCAGTAGTTGTGGCTCGCGGGCTCTAGAGCGCAGGCTCAGTAGTTGTGGCGCACAGGCTTAGTTGCTCTGCGGCATGTGGGATCTTCCCAGACCAGGGATGGAACCCGTGTCCCCTGCGTTGGCAGGCGGATTCTTGACCACTGCGCCACCAGGGAAGCCCTTTTGTTTGTTTTTTTAAATACCTTCTTGATTGCATATTACTGACAGGGACTTGTCACCGCAAGAAAGGTTGGCAAATTGCAGACGTTTGTGTTTTTATCAATAAAAAAATATAACATATTTAATATTGACAATACTTTTAAAAATGTTGCTATAACCAACAAACCTCTTTTGGGATTTAAATTTCTCCATCTCATAAAATGTTGTAAAGACACTCTTATGTGAGATAATAAAATCTAAGTCCGGTTGCCTTGTGGGAGCACACAGACTACAATTTTCTGGAAGAGAATGACATCATTGTCAGTCCTCCGCATTGTGGAGTCCCACCGCTCCTTTCAGGATACCTTGCTTTTTTTTTTTTTTTAAACCAACCATGGGGAAATGGGGGAATAGAATAGAATGGGGGAAATAGAAAATCCTTTAGAAAACCGCAGTAATAATTGCTATAGATAAGATCTGCTGATGGATGCTAAATTAGTGGATGGACGTTGTTTACGGAGAAATAGGATAGTTGCATAAATTCAAAGTTATCCCAGCCCCCAAATATTTATTAGTTACATTTTAACACATGTATACAAATTATTTGATATTCCTGCCTTCAGGAGATGGAGCTTAATTACCCTTCCCCTGGGTGTGGGCTGGACTCAGTGACTGGCTTCTGAGTATGGAAAAGAGAAAATACTAACATCATCACAGAGACACCTGGGGGCAGCCCCTTAACCAAGTGGTCACGGTTCACATCCCAGCAATGAGTCATGTTGGTATCCTACCCCCTGATATGATGCCCTGAGAAGGACACTTCACCTCTGTGGTATTTTCTCCCAAATCTGTAACCTCAGTCTACACATGAGAGAAGTCAGACAAATCCAAATGGGGGACTTTCTCCAGGACACCTGACTGCTCCTCTTCAAAGGTGTCAAGGTCATGAAAAACCAGGGAAGACCAAAAAGCTGTCACAGGTGAAGGTAACTACAGAGTCATAGTGACTAAACACCATGTGGGATCCTGGGATCAAAGAAGGATGTGAGTGGAGAAACTGGAGAAATTCAGATAAAATCTGTGGCTTGGTTAATGGCGTTGCACCGATGATGATTTCTCAGTTTTGATAAGTGTACCTTGGTTATGTGAGGTTTGAACCTTAGGGGAAGCTGGGGGAAGGATTTATAGAAATGCTGTACTGTCTTTGCAACTCTTGCATATGTAAATCTAAAACTGTTTCCCCAGGAGAGTTGTTGTTTTTGGTTTTTTTTTTTTAATCCCATGGGTTTCTCAGAGAATTATAAGGGGGCATGAAATAATAGTTCTTGCAGGAATCTGAGCTTCTAATTCCTCTTTTAGAAGCCGTACAGGGAGCCACAGTAATTTCAATGGGCACGTGGCTATTGGGGCTGGTGGCTCATTTCTAAGCTCTGTCATCAAAAGTCTGTTCTGAGATGAGTTAAAGTGTTCATCTTCAAATTGAAAGGTCTGAGCTTCACAAGCTGTCGTGTGAATCACTTGCGTTTTGTTCATAGCATCCTCTTGCTGTCGTTGATGGTAAATGTTGGCTTCCAATCAGGGTTAGAGAATTGGATTGACATTGGTATCACTGGCTCGACTTTGGAGAAAATGTCATTGCAACCCATCAGAGGAAGTTTTGATGGAGGGGCAGTTGGCATCCTGGGCGCCCGGTCTCCAAGCTGGAGGTCGTCCCCGGACACTAAAGGGGCCCCCTCTCTTCTGGGTTCCTCACACTCTCCGCTCTCAGGCTTTCCGAGGATAACCTGGTTAGAGTCAGACCCTCCCAAGTTCCCACAGACCTGGAGTTCTCGAGTCTACCGAAAATCATGCTAAATCAAGTGTGAAGTGGGGAATTGCTTCAGAACTACAAGTACAGCAAGAAGATTAAAGGCACCAGACCCATCTGCTAATATAGGCAAGGAGATCAAAGAGAAGAAAGCAGGCGTTGAAAGGGCTTTCCAATATGGGGTGCCATCTTATCGGGGGTGCGAGGGGGCCTTGGAACGAGAAATGGGAAAATTCAGGTGCAAGGCAGGTGCTCTGGGGAGGGTTGATGTAAAAGTATTTTTAGGGCCCAAGACTGCCAGTCGCATTAGGCCATCTCGGGCCCGGGCCCAGGGTGAGCTCTCGTGGGCAAGAGACATGGGGGACCTGGAGACACAGACTGGCTAGAGGTCAAGTGCAGACATGGACCAGGACTTCTGAGAGGCCGTGTGGTGCAGTAGAGATGACATAAGCTCTGGACTCAGATGCGTTTGGGGTCAGTAGCTCCCCGTCCTTCGTGTTGTGTGTCCCCATGCAGGTCACTTCAGCCCTCTGAGCCTCAGTTTCCTCTACTGTAAAACCAAAGTGCTCTCACCTTCACCTCTTCCATGGCTTCGATGTTTCTCATCCTCAGGTCTCAGAATAACAACTTCCACTACTGTTACTGCTTCCACTGTTACACTGACCCAGTCTTCACTGCATGCCTGGCACTGTGGGAAGCACTCTATTCCTCTATCTCAATTGACACCCGTGACAGCTCCGTTTTCCAGTGAGAAAGCTGGACCTCACAGGCGTGAAGTGACCTGTCCAAGGCCAGCCAGCTGTCACAAAGCAGCTGGTCCTTAATGATCACACACTAGCAGGAGTTGATGTAAGGGCTTCAAGACGTAACCCTAACACAGGGCCTGGTACAGAGTGGGCGCCCAGCAGGTGCTCCTCTCCTCCTGTGGGAGCTGCCTAGATGGCATGGGTGTCCAAGGGGTGTGAACTCAGCCACCTCGAGACCGGACAGCATCGTCGTCATGGGTGCTGAGCCCTCAGCGTGCAGGCCGTCTCCGTGTCAGCAGCGTTCTCTGCCCCTAAGCTCCGAGTGGCCTCTGGGCCTGCAGACAGAGCCCCGGCCTAGTGCCCCAGCGTTCGGGAAGAGGGGACATTTGGGGCACATGGAACGAAAGGTGCCCGACAGGTCTGTCAAGAGTGGGCGCTCTCAGCAGGGCCAGAGGCACTCCCCTAGCTAAAACGACTGTCCTGCCAGCACAATCAGAAAACACGATTGAGTGGCTAATCATTGCTGTTTGGAGGGAGAGAGATGTAGGCCAAGGTCAAAGGTACTCAGGGAGGCTGAACCCTGGTGTAGGGAAACCTCTTCCCAGAATCTGGATCCAGCTGGGAATTTTGGCTCCACCATTCATTCACCAGGCAAGTCACTGAACCACTCTGACCTCCAGGCTCATCTGTAAAACAAAGAAATTGGCTCACGGTGGGCCACCGTTGTTTGGGTTTGCTCGGCCTCCATTCCCCTTCTGCTGTAATTTACTTCAGAGAATTGCTCCTCCGCATTCAGCACAGTGTTTGGACAGGGCACGTGAAGGTGTCCCGCCTTCCTCGGCCTTTGGATGGGCATGTTGCCTGAGCCAATCAGCTTTCTCCCCTGAAGATGGAATTGTGAATAGAGCCATTTGAGGCCTGAAGGGGCAGGAGCTGGCCCTTCCCAAGGGTGGAGACCCCAGGGACCAGGCTGGCGTCGGGCTGGTGAGTTCCTGGAGGCTGCTGGGCTCTTGTCCTCCTGAAGGCTGGCCCTGCCTTCCACTGGGTGACCACCCTTCCTTCACCGTAAGGGGTGAAGGTCAGTGTTTGCTGCTTGCAGCCCAAGTGCCCTAAGGCCTCCAGAAGATCTCTCGGGAGCTCTTGCTTCTGTGTGATCACTTTCCTGTAAATGGGGTCTTTGTTACCCACTTTGGAGCTTTTCTGAAACAAAGTGGCGAACAAATAAATTAATACATTTAAAAGATGGAGATGATTTCTTCCTCCTCTGCATTTCCTCTCTGGAGGGAAATGGGAGATGTCTCAGTTGATCCCAAATCCAAGGTTCCCAGGGTGGAGTAACCAGGCACACAGTCCCTAAGAGGCCCCATCCTTGGTCACCCACCCGCAGAGAAACCCCGGTGTAGGCTCACCCAGACACTCACTGCATGTCTCATAGCGCTGGTCAGCACTGTTTAATAAACTGCAAAACACTTCCAGCCCGCGCTCTTCTCCGGCTGACCGTTTGTAAATTGCTTTTGCCCTGGTGCCTGACAGAGTGAAAAACGCATTTTCAATCTCCAGGCAGCGGTAGGTGTATTTCTTTTTCTTTTTTTTTTTTCTGAATTTTATTTATTTTTATATAGCATGTTCCTATTAGTTATCTATTTTATACATATTAGTGTATGTATTTCTATCACAGCATTTCTGAGCTCACAGGGACAACCTGACATCCTGGGCTGGGTCCCGGGCGCTGGGTCCCCTGGGCTTCAGAGTACAGGTGATGTTCTGGGAGAGTGGGAGCCAGGTCGGCGGGGGATGGAGAGGGCCGGTGACAGGCATAGTTTGTTGACCGTTGTCCCCATACACAGCGGGCTCTAATGGCGCTCATTCTCTGCCAGGCGAGATCTGGAAGGAGACCCCACTGGCCCCGGGCCTCAGTGTGTCCTGAGCAGGACGCTGAATTGAAGGCCTTGGTGTCTGTTCTCGAAATGAGGCCAATTGAGGAATAAAGCCCCCTTTAGCGAGCCCTTGCTTTGTGCCAAGCACTGTGCCAGGCGCTTTGCACACTTTGTGTCACGTGTCCTCACTCTGCTACTATTACTACCCCTGTTGTCCACGTGAGGCTCAGACCTGGGTCCCGACTGGGGCTGTCTGGCTCCGCAGCGGCTTCCATCAGGTGGTGGCCCTGGGGAGCCAGCTGGCGATAAATCCAAGTGCCCGCACTTTCCCACAGGGCCATCACCTGCTGACGCTGCCACATCCACGCACCTGGACACTGCCGGCGCCTGCTGTGGCGGTATCATGGTGTCCACTCACTTAGCAAGTGCTGTTGGAGGGCTGCTTTGGGCTGCATCCCTCTGTCCCCTTCCCCAGGGGAGACACAGAGGTGTGAGAACTGGTGCTGTGCCAGCTGCCATTGGGTTTTCCTCCTGACGTTCAGTGCACAGTGCTTGTTAGGAAGGAGCATGGTTCCAGGAAGGCAGATACGTTTCAGCTCTGCCACTTAGAGCTGTGACTCTGCTCCACGTTTCCCCACCTGTAGATACACTGGGCTTGTACTAGAAGTGGGCCTAGTAATTGTCCTGGGGAAAATGAAAGTAGCTACAATTATAGTGAATGTAAGTGACTTTTTTTCTTTAAGGGAAAGCAGTTATTACATAGTAAGTGCTGGAAACCGCCACAGTTACTATCATGCTGTTTGGCCAGAGCCCATTACTCAAGTTGCCATTTAACTTTCTCTTCTTTGGGCTAAAATTAGATTCCTGTTTTCTTTTAACTCAGTAAACAGCCACTGAGCAGCCTCTACAGATTAGATTAGACGATCTCCATGGTAATCCGAAGTGGCTCCATCTTAGTACCTCCATACCTAGGCATCCAAGGCTTCGGGAGCCGGAAGGAAGGCCTTGGGTAGAAACAGTAGCTTTCAATTATTGATTGAGCTTGATTGTCGTCAGGCAGTGGGTGAAGCACGTTACATACACTGTGGCATTTAATCCCCAAGGCGGTCCAGGAGGGAGCTACGAACATTTTCAGCCCCATTTTACAGATGGGGTAAATGGGGTTCAGAGAAATTCAGTAACTTATTCAAAGTCCCTCAGCTACTAGGGGACAGAGCTATGGTCCAACCTGGGTCTGTCCCCAAAGGCTGTGCTCTCCGTCCTGGGCCACACTGCAGACCCCAGTTTGGGAATGAGGCTCTGAGCTGCCTCAGCATTTTAGGACCCTCACTAGAAACCAATCATTTACCCCCAAAATGCTGCCCAGATTGGCTCATTTGTCAGCTGGGACGCTATTAACTGCAATGGCCATCTTGGCAGTCTCACTGTGGTCTAACTGATCCTGATGGGCAGTTAAAGATGTGATTAATAAAACAGCGCAGGAGTTAGCACTTAACTGCAGGGTGGGCAGCCTCTTCCCAAGGAAGGAGTCTGGTGGGGGCCAGGAACCGGGAAGGAAGTGATGGGGCTCTGCCCCCAGGCGGGAGGTTTGGGAGGCTTAGGGCTGGGAGCAGAGTTGGAGCTCCCGTCTGCCCCTCCTCCCCTTTGTCTGCTCAGAAACAGGGAGAGATGAGGGTGGGCATCGGGGAACCAGCAAGGACCTGAGAGCAAACGCAACTGAACAGCTGCTTCATCTCTCGCCCCTCCCCGCCCCCGCCCTCAGCTTCCCCAGGGAGCAGGAACCCCGGCTAGTCCCAATTTTTGGATGAGGAGCTGAGACTCAGAGAAGTACCCAGGGTCACACAGCTGTTGGGTGGCAGAGCCAAGGTGGTCAGACCCAAAGCAGAGCCCCACCTGAGCCACTCCCTGCACTGTCAACTCCGCTGCGCGGTGGCCGCCCCATGGCAGCAGAGCCCAGCCCAGTGGATGTGCTCCTTCCCGAAGACCCCGTGGGCTGAGACTCCACCTGCCAGGCTGAAAGAGCTGCCAAAGCCCGAGTCCCCTTAGGTCCAGAACCTTCCATCTACCTGCCTCCCGAAGAATCAAGGCCTGGCCACCACCCATCTCCCCGCTCAGCAATGGCAGCGTTTCTCAGAGCTGTTCCCCAGGCCTCCTCCTGACGTTACTTTACTGGGGGCCCCTGGCCAACTGGCAGCCCCTCTTCTTCTCACTGGTGAGAAGAGGGTGTTCCTGAACTTCGGCGAGCAGAGCTATCGCCCAGGGGGATTGTTACCCGCTACCCGCCACCCCGGAGGTTCTGATTCTGTAGGTCTGGAGCAGGGCCCAGAAACCTGCATTTCAGCCTCACGCTCCAGGTGACTCGGATGCACTTGAGGCCCAGCCCACGCAGGGACACAGGCTAGACCAAGTCTAAGGTTCTGACTTCTGTGAAGTCTTCTAATTGAAGACTAATTCTTAAGTCATCTTTCAACTTTTCTCATCTAGGGCTAAAATTAGAATCCCAGATTTAGTTGATCTTTTTATTCAGTTCTGTCACTGTGCCCTGGGCACCCACGCTGGTGCCAGGACCTGGGGTGGGGGGCTGATGGGGCACCTTGTGTTGTAGGTTTACACACAGAGCCCTTGGTGGCAGCTGGGAGGAGCTGAGCATTTCAGTGAGGGCCCAGCATGCAGGGTACATTTTCTGGAATTCGTGATGGTTTTCTCCCTGCGCGTTCTCAGCCTCCCCAGATTGGGATCCCCCTCTCCAGCAAGCCCTGTGAGCTTTGCTGCTGCTCAGCCCCAGGGTACCCCGTTGTCTACTGGCCCAGTTAGGGTGGAGTGATTACCCCAGCTAGCTGGGGATGGATGGGACAGGACGGGAGGAAGCTTTGGTTTGGACCCCCTCCTCCAGAGCCCTCTGCCGTCAAAGGCTTTATTAATATAGATTAATGGGCATAAACAGGATTCTTGATTTCCTCAAATAAATGGATTTTGAACGGTTGCTCTGGCAACCAGGCCTGGCTGCATTCGTTATCCAGGGGAAGGAGTGAGCTTGGTAGGATCTGTGTTCTTGCCCTTGTATTTTGCAATCTGTGAGTCTGGGGTGGGCAGAGCATTCAGTCCAGGCTGGATGAGGTAATACAGAATCTTGCAACCACTAATTTTGTTAAGGTCAATGCGTTCTCTACGCAATGCCTGAAACAGCAAGGAGACTGCTTCCTTCCCCGCCGGAGGCGAAGAACTTAACCTCTTGCATATGGCAGACCCAAAGCCATTAACCAAGAGATGTTTAAACTCTCATCCCTGGATGTTACTCACGCGGCCTTGGTGAATAAATTCTGGGATGGCGAGAGGAGGGTTGTTATTCAAGGGGGTCCATTGGCCTCTTGGTATGAGGGGAAATAAGGCAGGTCTGGTGTGGACTCGAGGACCTCCGAGTTCTGGGCTAGTGGGCTAGGGCCCTTGAATACCAGCAGCAGTTGTTCTGACATTTGAAGACAACAGGGGGATTGTCTCTGGAGCACTGACCCCGAGAGGATTTGAGGCCACCTGGCAGAGGGGAGGGCCCTGGCCGGGAGTCAGGATGCCCGGGCAGAGTCTCCCTCTGTGCTACCCCACCCTGGGGGCTCCCTGTAGTGAGGCTCTTGAGAGGCACGTAGAGCAGGAGCTGGGGAGTGTAGACGGCATCTACGCACCAGCCAGGCAGGACCCTGGGAGCACTGGGAAGGGGACCTTTGGCAAGCAGAGCCCAGGTAGGTGTCAAGCCACCGCACCAGCTGCTAGAATTCTCTCTGTAGACACACTGCTGACCCAGCATGGATGATAAGACCAGGCCGAAGTCAAAGGCCCGTCAGGTGGAAACCAATCTTCCAGGGGCAGGTGGACTTTCACCCTTATCACAGCTGCCGCCATTTCTTGAGCGCCATGTTACACACGCTCTCTCTTTGCCTGCGTGTTCTTGGCTCATCCTCGCCGTAGCTCTGTGAGGCTCAGAGAGGTTAGGCACTGGTCCAAGGAGGCACAGCCAGCAAGCGTGGTACAATCTCAGGTGGCCTGGCTCCAGAATCTGCACCCATCAAGGTAGTTGTTCATTCAGCAATTCTTTGTTGAGTGTCTTATTTTTTGCCGGGTACTGTCCTCGAAACCCATGGGAGTCCCAGAGCCTCTGAGCGTACGTCTGGGACTCTAGCGTCAGTCCCATCCCACCCTTCTCATCCCATTCCCTGGAGAGGTTGGCAGTGTCCCTCTGCCGGCGGCATCACTCATGCGCCACACAGAGTGGTAAATGGCCCTACTGCGGTTTATGGAACACGGCAGATGAATGGTCTTCAAAGGCCTCCTGTCAGGCTCAGACGGGGAAATTGCTAGGGAAGACCTAATTGCCACCCCCAGCTGCCCTCTGAGCCAGGCTGCCAGACAGGCAGAAAACCAGCAGAGGCAGGTCTGGTGCCTGCAGAGGCCGGTGGATGGGCTTCTCATCTGTTCTGGTGGAGATTCTAAGTCTCCCCCACGCAGTATTTGGGCTCTTGCTTGTGGGGCTGTTGAGGACTCTCATTGTCTTAGCCTGACTCTTGCTTAACCCTGCCCAGAACAGCCTCCCACTCGCCTAGCTCAGGAAGAGACACAGCAATGCCTGATCTGTGTCAGGAGACAGACGACCCCCAGAGCAGACTGCACAACTTGTGCCCCTCCCTCCCTCTGTCCTTTCCTCCCCCCCACCCCTCCTTTTTCTCTTTTTATTTAGAAAAAAAAATACAGGAAAGTACAGAGAATAATTAGATCAAGGTTCTAGAGCAGCGCTGTCCAATAGAACTTTATGTGAAGGTGGGACGATTCTAGATTTGCACTATCCAATATGGTAGCCACTGGTCATGTGTAGCTATTGAGCCTTTGAAATGTGGTTAGTGCAAATGAAGAACTGAATTTTTAATTTTATTTAATTTTAGTGAATTGAAAGTCAAATGTTAGTAGCCAAATGTGGCTGGCGGCTACTGTATTGTGCAGCATGGCTCTAGAAGCAAGGAAAGTACTGATAACTGGAGGACCCCATGTTCTAGGAGATTCTGAGCCATTCTCAGTATTTTAAGACCCTGTTGGACACAACTTGTTTGTACCCAGTAAGTCTTCACAGGCTGAGGTCACATCAGTTCAGTGCCTTTGAACAGATGGTAGGAGGGCAAGGCAGTCAGTAGCCAGGGTTCAAACACAGGCCCCACTACTTCCTAGCTGTGTGAACTTGGACTTATTACTTGGCCTCTCTGAGCAGATTTCCTCATCTGTAAATTGAGGATGGGGGTGGGGGCGGGTATTACTAGCATCTGTTCCTAAGTGTTGTTTTGAAGATTAAAAGAAATAATTTGGAAAAGTACACTTGAACACTGGAAGGGGCCAGGCTCACAGGAGGTGTAGACATACTTCTCCAGAGTCGTCCTGGCCACAGCTCAGGCAAGGAGTGCTAAGAGGACACTCAGTGCTCCAGGTACCTTGCAGGTATTCCTCCTCTTACTCCGCCCCACAGCCCTAAGGCATAGCTACTGTCTTCAGCTCCACTTGGCAGATAGGCACAAAGACAAATAGGCACAGAGAGGTTAAGTTACTTGTCCTAGGTCACACAGCTGGGACGTGGTGGAGCTGGGCTTCCAGCCCAGGTTTGGTTGACCCCTGAGACTGCTCCACTAACCGTTATGCCAAGCAGTCTGTGATGGAGGGGCTGCTTCCAAGTAGATTCTCAGGGGCGGTGGTTCTCCGAGCGTGCTCCCTGGAGTAGCAGCTTCAGCATCAGTTCAGAATGTGTTTCCAATGCAAACTCGTGGGCTTTACCCTAGAGCAACAGAGTCAGATCTGTGTCAGGAGACAGACGACCTGGGGGTCGTCTGGGGGTGTGGCCAGCAGCTGGCATTTTAAGAAGCCCTCCAGGTGAGGCTGGGGTACTAGAGCTTGAAAAAAGTAGACGCTCTCGAGGGGCCTTCAAAATCCTGGCTTTGAACTCTGCCGGAGCTCGCAGCTCTGGCTCTCTCCCCTGGTCCCACGTGACTCCCTCTCCCAGCCCGGCAGCCTCCCTCTGGCCCTGGCTGCTCCCTGATCTATGTCCTTTCCAGACCTACTCATGGGCCTGAGAGCAGGCCAGGAAGTAAGTGGTCAGTGAGTGCTGGCCCTGCCTCTGTCCCCGCTGCTGCTGGCGCAGCTCCTGGTTGGGTCTCGTTGATCTGCAATCTGCAGGGGTTGCTTCTTGGACTGTTATCCTGCCAGTAATTAGTCCCATGGAAAGTGGTGTGGACAGACATGCGACTCGTGGGTTGTTTTGAAAGGGGCGCATCTCCGTGGCCGACGGCTTATTGTGACTGACTGTCAGCTTCAGATGATAGAAATCAGGTCCCCGTGAGAGCATCTACCACGGCTTGGAGCTCCCAGGTCCCCAGGAGGACAAGAGGGGAGGGAGAAGATGGAGAAATATAGGCCCCAGACAGCTGTGGAGCTGGAAAACAGGGAACCCAGACCTCACCCCCAGCCAATGAAATCAGACCCTCTGGGGCTGGCACCTGGGCACTGACAGTTTTTAAAAGCTCCTCAGATGATTCTTTTTTTTTCCCCTTAGCTTTATCTAGATATAATTGACATACGACATTGTGTAAGTTTAAGGTGTACAGTGGGATGGTCTGATGCATGTACATATTACAAAGTGAGTACCACAATAAGGGTAGTTAACGAGTCCATCACTTCACATGCTATTTTTTGTTGTGGTGGCGAGAACATTTAAGACCTACTCTCTCAGCAACATTCAAGTGTACAGTACAGTATTGTTAACTATAGTCACCATGCTGTACACTAGATTCCCAGAACGTATCCATCTTATAACTGGAAGTTTGTACCCTTTGACCGACATCTCCTTTCCCCCATCTCTCGGCCCCTGGCATCCACCAATCTATACTCAGTTTCAGTTTTTAGATTCCACATATAAGTATCATACAGTATTCATTCGCTGACTTATCTGACTTACTTCACTTAGCATAATGCCCTCAAGGCCCATCAATGTTCTCGCAAATGGCAGAATGTCCTGCTTTTTTTATGGCTGAATATATTGTATATATTATATATTATATATTATAGTACAGTATAGTATATAGATATACATATATATCTCACATTTTCTTTATCCATTCATCTGTCAATGATGGATACTTAGGTTGTTTCCACGTCTTGGCTATTGT
Source organism: Eubalaena glacialis (assembly GCF_028564815.1). Classification (NCBI taxonomy): domain Eukaryota; kingdom Metazoa; phylum Chordata; class Mammalia; order Artiodactyla; family Balaenidae; genus Eubalaena; species Eubalaena glacialis. Next base: position 12,542,560 of record NC_083716.1, read on the forward strand.
GATTAATGCTGCAGTGAACATGGGGGTGCAGATATCTCTTCAAGATCATGATTTCATGATTCTAATGTGTAACCAAGGCTGAAAATCATTGCTCTAAATTAGCATTTCTCAAACTTGAAGACAAGTCGGACTATCCCGGAGACCTTGTTTAAAAATGCAGACCCTGATTCAGTGAGTCTGGAGTGGGGCCCAAGAATCTGCATTCTGAGAAAACTCACCAATCAATTTGCCAAATGACCGATTTGTCTACATCATCAGATTTCCTGTTTGATTTGGTAAAGGCAATATTTAGTAGCTTATTACAGGAGAGTTTGCTTTTGCTTAAGATATTTCATCAGCAGAAAGACTATCACCAGCATTGCGTTTGAGATTTTTAGCATTTATGCTAATTTTTCATGTAAGATATTTTCAATTCCTTCGGATGATTTGGTATTTGGCAAAATGATTCTTGGTGAATGGGCTGCTTTTAGTGTCCATGAAAGAGTCTCTCAGCCAGCCTTGGGGCGAGGAACCACAAAAATAGGTCTTTGGCTGAGCCCCCGATTGTTCTAAAACCCCCCAGATTTATCAGCCTCTGCCTTCACTTCTTATACATTGGAGGGCTGTGCTGCTAAAAGTGTTTGAAAACGGAATCTTTTTAATCTAAATGCTGCATTTGACAGTTGAGAAGCATGAGGCTCAGAGAAGTTAAGCAACTTGCCCAAGGTTGCACAGCCAGGCCATCAGACCAGAGAGATGCTGCAGGCCCTACATTATCAACTCAGGGGCAAAGCCTGGCCCCGTGGCTAAGCAGGCAGACTGCCCAGACCGAGGGTGGGGCCTGGGAGGAGTTTCGACGCAGCACCCTCACTCCCCCTACTCCCCTAGTGGCATTGACTGTCTGCCTCTGAGGGTTTCCTTCTCCATCTCCCTCCGCAGCAGTGGCAAGAAAGGGGGATCAAAGGCTTTTTCTTAAACTTGAACACATCATGGCCTTTGGAGGTCAGAGAACAGAGGCCTGCGTCCGCTGCTCCTCTGCTGCCTGTTCCCTAAAGGAGAAGATCCTCCTGCAGTGATGAAGGACCATGTGCTGGACTGAAGGCGGCAAGGACACGTCAAAGCAGCAGTGAAGGCAGCGCCCAGGAGCCCAAGGGTGAGCCTCTCACCTGGAGGAGAAGCACTCCCTCCTGTGGGGCTGGGCTGCCCCACCTCATCATGGGGGAGCCTCCTTAGCTTGGGAGGGGCTGCTGAAACTCCACCCCAGGGCCAGCGTCACAGACTGGCCAGACAAGCCCCACCCTGGAAATCAGGAGAAGGATTAGATCCTGCAGCCTCCTCTGTGCACCTGAAGATCTCCAATGCTACTTGTGACCTGGGAGGGAGGGTACCAGGCCCCTGGATCAGCCCATCAGACAGTTGGGGAGCAGGACATACCTTCGGGAGTTCCTGTGGTCCAGGCCTCTGCCTCCAGGTGGGTCAGTAACTTTCATGTCCATCGCATAGATGAGGCAGCTGAACCCCAGAGCTGATCAGGATTGGAGGGAGACAGACCCAAACCTGGTCTCCTGCCCTCTGATTCGGGGATGGAGGGCTGGGGCTGGACTAGTGTCTCCTGGTGTCTTTCACATCTCGTCATCCCTTCCCCCTCCCTGGTTGCCACTGGATAGCAGAGTGAAGATCAGGCTGGGGACCTCTCCAGTGGATGCTCCATCTGGGCACGAGAACTCAAAGGGGTGTATAAAGACCCACACCAGGCAAGTCTGCCCAATGCCCTGTGCCCTCCGAGAGCTGACAAGGAGCGTGGGGACCCCCCTCAGGCCACCACGGCCTGATCAAAGTGTCAGACATGGGTTATGTAGAGCAGCGTTGGGGCGTGGCGACAGTGGCTGCTCATTCCCACCCCAGGGAGACGCCCTCGCCCACCCTCAGGACCTCCTCCACCGCACCCACCCGGCCAGGCTCTACTGCACCATGCTTGAGAGCGGGTGCGCTGGGCTCAAAGCCACCAATGCCACCACCTCCTCGCTGGGCAATTTCCCCAAGCTCTCTGCATCTCCTTTCCCTCATTGAGGAGGAGGACAGCATTAGGACCTGCCACACAGAGATAAGCTGAGCATTAAGTGAGAAAGGCTCAGGATGATGCCTGGGCACAGTAGCTGTTCAGGGAGTGGTTCTTTGTCCTCGCGCTGTCTTTGGGAACAGGGGGGAAGGAGAGATCTTAGAGGCAGCCCCGGGGGAGGGAAGGGAGTAGGGCTGCCGGCTCAGCTACATCGCAAGGACTGAGGGACTCAGCTAGAGGAGGGAGGCCTGCATCCCATGTTTCCTGGCCTGCTCTTCTTCCCCCCACCTTCCCCCCACCGGGCATGCCCTCTGGAGGCTGCAGGGTCCCTGTTCCCAGCTGGGCCAGGCGTAGGCACCAGGGCTTTGAGAGCAGGTGGCCTGGGAGCTCAGCGGACCTGCCTCGGCATCGGGCAGATTCTTGTCAACAGCACTAGTGGATGGGGCTGGGCCTCTCATGCCCTCTGACTGGAGGGGGGACTTGTGCCTGGAGGAGGAGGGGAGGGTTGGGTGCTGCAAGCAGCCAGCCTGGGTGGTGGTGAGAACGCTCTCCTAGCCCTAATTTGAAAAATTGAGCTGAAAAAGAGTCAGACCTCTTGTGTGACTCAGCACCATTATCCCTATCACACTGAGAATGTACCAACCTCTGCCTGGCGAGTTCCCAAGGCAGCAACTTGAGAGTGACGGCGTGTTGAGGGAGGGGAGAAGGGAGTCCGCAGGGCAACTGGACAGGGAGCCCCTCCCTGGCTGCTGGAAGGAGGCGCTGTGACGGGGGTCTTATCCAGGTGGTGCCTTCACTTCTGTGCCCGAGGCTGGTCCTGGCCCTTCCTGGGTCTCACTTCAGCCAGGCTCAGGATCCTGACCTCAGGGAGCCCCTGCCCCAAGACAGAAAGAAGGTGTTGCTTTGACACATCAATAGCCTCGATTTCAGAAACACTTAGTAGAAGCTGAACGTAGGCATTAAAAATGACAAGGTAGCCCTTACGGGGAAGGACCCCACCAGCTGTCCACTCTACACTGTTAAGTGAAAAAAGCAGTTTATAAAATGGTGTGTGGTATATCTTAGTCTGCTCAGGAACCACAGGCTGGGTGGCTTATACAACAGATAGTTACGTTCTCACAGTTCTGGAGGCTGGAAGTCCAAGATCAAGGTGCTGGCAGATTTGGTTGCTTTGAGGACTCTCTTCCTGGCTTGCAGTTGGCTGTCTTGTCACATGATCCTCACACGGTCATGCACGTTTGGGGCTGGGGGGAGGGGGAGAGAGAGAGAGGCAGTCCTCTCTGGTGTCTCTTCCTATAAGGGCACTAATCCTATCAGAGCAGGCTCCCCTCCATGACTTCATATAACCTTAATTAGGGCTTTAGAGGCTTCACCTCCGAACACAGCCACACTGGGGGCTAGGGTTGCAGCATGCGAACTTGGCGGGTGGGGGGACCCAAACATCCAGCGCATAACAAGGAGCAAACCCTGGGCTCCAACCAGCTCCTCTGTTGGCATGTGGGGTCACTTGGGTGTAGTGACGTGAGCTCTTTGAGGTCCTCAGTTTCCCCTCCTGTACTCTGAGGGAGATTGTGCCTTTGCCTCTCACTTTCTGGGACTGTTACAAAGATGAAGAAGATGACCTCGAGTCTGTGAGAGAGCCTTGGGAATGGTGAGGTGCCTTGGAATAAGAGGTAAGGAGAGCTGGGAGTGGTATTAGGGAACCCCTAACGCTCAGGACCACCTCAGGTCGGGAGGAGGTGATTTCCAGAGACGCCCAGAGCTCCAGGTCTCAGCTGCAGCACCTGCACCGACCAGGAGCGCGTCCGCAAATGCGTGTAGGCTGACCTGGTGCCTGTCACTCAGGGGAGTGGAAGTGAGTGTGGGCAGGAGGGAGGGTTGCCATGGTGACAAGGCACCTGGAGCCCCTGCTCCCCACCCTGCTCCAGCCCGGAAAGTCGGCTTTTTTCTCGCTTTTTGAATTCTCAGGATGAGATGGAAATTTGACTTGTTCTGCCAGTAGGTAGCTGATTAAAAGCATTAAACACTAGCAAACTGAACAAAACAGGCCCAATTTGGCCCACAATTCAGCAATTTCTGACCTAGGTTATCAGAGTTGCTGGTGGGACTGGGCGTAGGAAGGATAAGGGAGCTGGAGAGAGGCAGGGGTGGGGAGCTACTTGTATGTAGTGGGTAGAGGCCCAAGATGTAGCCAGACATCCTCCAACGCACAGAACAGCCCCTGGCCACGCACAGCAAATAATTAACCAGTCCCAAATGTCATAGTGCCAAGGTGGAGAAACCCTGTTGTGTATTGGGCTGGATGATTCTTGTTCGGGGCTGTCCTGTGCGTTGTAAGACATACACACACACACACACGCACGCACACACACACACGCATGTACACACGAGTTAGGGAGCCAGGCAGAAGAGGACTGTCCCTTAACATTTAGCCTGATGCCACCTCTTCATCTGAAACACATTCAGGCCAGTTCCAAGCTGCCCACTCCGTGTTCAGAAGGCAGTTCTCTGATGGAAGATGTTTGTATAAGTGTAGCCATCCCTGCTTTTTCCCAGTGTCTCTGGGAGAAGAGCACAGCCTAAATACTGGTTATTATCATGTTGACAAGATTGTATCTGAAATGTTTTACCCCGGGTATGATCAACTGGGCTCTTCAAGAGAGAAACAAGCTCATTTCATTTATGCCTAAAGCTTCCCATTCGGAACTCAGTTTCCTTCCCCTCCCCGCTCCCCACCAGGAGGGCGGTGCCTCCTCATTGGGAGAGGGGCGGGCAGAAGGGCAGGCGCACAGGCCCGGCTGGCTCAGCTGTCTTGGGCTCTGAGTCCCTAACAGCTTCCAGGGCTACTTCTCCATGAACCTGAGCTTTTGGAGCGTGTCTGCCATTTATTATTTGATTAGTCTCTCCAAGGGCATCTTAATTTGTCCTTCCCAGTCACGTACTCCAGCCAGATGGTTTGAGAAATTACACCCCTGGGCCTGCTATAATAAGACAATTATTCCAGCAACGTGCTGCATCACAGCAATAAGTCCTGAGCTTGGTCATGGCCTTAATTCCCTTCTGGGGTGAGAATGCACGGACATTCTGAGAAGCTGTAGCTTTCAGACGACCGGTGTATGGCGGTGAAATTCAGGCAGGGCCTTGACTCTGGGGGCGATGCTTGTTCCCTTCGACTTGCTGTGGTCTCTGGAGTCACGGGAACAGTGTGGGGAGTCATGGCCTTTGGAGCCCACAGAATGGAGCTGGAATCATAGTCTGCACTAAGCGCGTGACCCTGGGAAAGTGATTTAATCTCCCTGGGCCTCAGTCTACTCATCTGTGAAATGCATGTGGTTATAACAGTCCTAAAAATGAGCTGTTTATTGGCTGCTCAACATCTCTTTCCCCTTCTTTGGTAACAGCCCCTTGATTTACTTTTGGGGAATTACCTCCCCACCATGTGAAATCTCCGAGGGACGTAAGTCAAGGTGTCCTGCACTCCCCCGGCCATGGCGATCACGTGACCAAACCGGGCCGAAGTGACTCCAGATGGGGACACCCTCAGGATGACCGGTGCTCCTCATCCTGGCAGCCAAGCCCTGACAAGACCCCTGCGAGAGCTGCTTCCTAGACCCCTGGATCTGCCTGGGTTCCACGTCCTCTTTTGATCCCATGTCTCCAGCCTTCTTGTCACTTCCATGAGCTAACCAATCTCCTTCCAATAGACTCCTTTTTGCTTCTATTCTTCAGGGTTAATTTCTCTTGCTTGTAACCAGAGAACCTTGTCACCCACAGGCTTGTTGGGAGATGAGAGAGCCAGTCTCTCACATAACTAAGTGCCTGCCTCAGAGCCTGGCATTGGTGGGTACTCAGCCAGGGGACACTTAGTCTCTGCCCAGGAGAGCAGAGTTTCTGGAAGTGGAGGAGACAGCCTGAGACGTGAGGTGGGGAGCACCCCATGGGTGAGGCTTCGTCTGCTGCGAGGCTGTTTCCCTGCCTTGATTCTCCTGCTTTCCTTAGATCCTTTTCTGACTCCCTCTGACTCCTTAGGGTGAGGGGAAAGCTCAGGGGAGGGTTTGAAGAGGAACCACGGATCCGGAGGTGTCCCTCCCTCCTGCTCTGGAGGGGGCAGTGGGCTCCAGGGGCTGGGGTTCCCGTCTGCCTCCCCCCAGGCTGCTGAGCCTACGCGGGATGGGGAGCTGAGCCTACGCGCGGTGGGGAGAGACGCACCGCCAGGAGCAGAAGCTGTGATGATTTTAAACTGCATCTTCATATGCGGAGATAAGTTGCCTGAAGCCCCATCAATTTGCCTAAACCTCGGAGAAGCAGGATTTGCTGGGCCCCACTGGACAGCAATCACCGGATCCAGACATGTCAGCGAGAAACAAATGTTCACTGAGTTGCATTAAATGTGCAAAACCACTTCAGCATCACCCACCTCCTTTTCTTAAAAAAAAAAAAAATCTATTTTGTGAGAAATTTAAATTGCACAGAAAAGTAAGTACAAAAAGAATATACCAACGACCATATTGTCACCACTTTAATAGCTGTCAACATCTTATCCTATTTTCTTCCATGCTTTTTAAAAAAATAGCGAACATTAGCAGTGACGCCATCTTGTCGGGTCCCATCTCTCCCATTTTTCACTCCTCCACGCCCCGGTTATGTCGAGCGAGATTGCTGTGGACCCTTCTGCACTGCAGTGAGCATACACTTGTGTGTCCATAAGCAGGGTCAGTGCTTTTTGTGTGTGCATTTTAAAAAATGAAATAAGTGGTATTGTTCTGTACATGTCGTTTGTCTTCTTGCTTCTCTCACCCAACATTTTGTTTTTGAAATCTGTACTGGTGTGTGTGACAGGTAACACACATGCTCCCTTTTCATTTCTGTAAAGTATTCACTGTATAGATAGAGTGCTTTGTGCGGCTCTCACGCTGTAATTTCCCCTAATTCTGTGTCCCCGTGCCTGTACTTGTCTCTCTGAGCGTGTGTGTGTTTCCCCCAGAAGCGTTCAGGGTGTGCTTCTCCAGCTTTATGAGATCCTGCCACATGGCCACCGTTGTTTTATTCCCTCCCTCCCAGCTCTCCCCTGCTGCTCCCTCCTCCAATCTCACAGGAGCTTCTTGGGGTCAAATCCAAGGGCCACTGACCAGCCTCCCCTTCTCTGATGATCACCGACCACGCCCACCTTCCTGGCTTCTCTCGCCCTCACGCCCACTCTTGCTTTTCCTGCTTCCTTGGGTGGCTTCTCCTCCCCCCCTCCCTGTCCCAGGCTCTGCCCAGCCTCTCCAATCTGTGTTTCTGCCAGGACTCTCATGCTTGCAGAGAGAGGCAGGTGTGGCTGAGATGTGTCTTGTCTGGCCAGCATGATTTTCTTGAAAAGTTTAGAATCTGAACCCCCAGACTTCTGTTCCAACCTCCATCTAGGATAACTTCCTCCACAGCAGAGACTGGAAAGCTAAGACCTGAATTTCCCAAACTCCCTGTGGGTATGGTTCCAGAAGCGATTCCGATTGACTGTCAGATGCACTTGCTGACACTTGGATTCAAAACTGCATTAAGCATCTGTTTGCTTTAGCGGATTCCAGCAGGCACGGTGCAGCTCTGCAGCCAGCAGTGCTGGGGGCCGCTTCTGGCCCCTGACCACCGGTGGTGTAGACCTCCAGCCAGCAACTGCTTCTTGCAGCTCCAGCTTCCGGACTGTAGCAGAAGTAGCAATTCCCTTCCTTTGGTGGACCAGTTCTGTGCATTTTGGGGAATCTCTTCTCAGACTAGAGATCATTTTTTCTTTCATCCGTTCCGATGACTCTGTAAGCACTCGATTCCTGGCATTAAATTCATTGCTGCTTCAACTAGCTATAATGCTTACTGTTATCTGCAACTGAACCCTGACTAATAGAACCCTAAAGAAGCGGGGGTTTGACCCCTGACTTATCCTTTACTTTCCCTGAGAGCACATTCTGACTTCAGTTTCATTCATTTATTTATTGAATCACCCAAAAAGATGTATTAAGCATCTACCAGGTACTTGTCACTGTGCTGACCATGGAAGACACAAAACTGAAATAGTACGGTACCAACCAGCACCTGTTCCAGTCTTTGGGAACACCATTCCCCTGTCTTTTAAACTAGAAACTATGCATATAGCTGTGACTTCTCTTTTTACTCCCCTCATATCCCTGTGGTCCCTCTGTAAGATCTGGCTTTGTGGTGCCCTTCCTTAAACTGTTGATTTTATTCCACATGACCTGAAGCCCTGCCCCATCCAGGCATATCCCTGTGCATATGAAATGATAGACAAGCCACCGAGAAGGAGTTTGTTAGCTGAGAAGGTCACCTATGTTCTTGAGGTTTTCAAAGAGCAGAATTAGCATCTGCCCCCCCAAAGCCCAGGGATTTAAGTCCAAGAGAGATGATAAATTGCTGCTTTTTCCCAAGACAAAGGGCCTTATCAGCCCATCTGACATAAACAGCTGCTTCCCCTGCAACTGAATTGGAATTACATCTGGGAAGGTTTAAATCAAACAGACCATTTCTTTTTGTATAAATGGATGCTCTAAATGTTGAGATCTGTCAGGCTCCAAGAGACGGAGTGGAAGAAACACAGACTATCTTTGACTTTAAATAAGTCAGGGCTGCTGCAGAGTCATACATGCTTTCTTGTCTTTTTCCTTTTCCGAGTTGGAAGGGAGCTTATGAATTATTTAACCTAGACTTCAAGATAAAGAATATTGCCAGAGATAAAGAGGGGCCCTTCATAATGATGCAAAGATCAATTCTGAGAAGACATAGTCCTAAATGTACCCAATAACAGAGCTTCAAAATACAAGAAGTAAACCTGACAGAACTAAAAGGAGAAACAAATGAATCTACTATTCTAGTTGGAAATTTTATTACCCCCTTCTCAGTAACTGATAGAGCAAATAGACAAAGGATATGGAAGATCTGAACAAACCTATCAACCAACTTGACCTAGTCGGTATTTGTAGAACTCCCTACCCAACAAGCAGAACATACATTCTTTTCTCCTGCAAATGGAACATTCACCAAGTTAGACCATATACTGGACTACAAAACAAGTCTCAATAAATTTTAAAAGGATAAAATCATATAAAGAATGCTAACTATCCAAAATGAAATTACACTCGAAATAAAAAAACAAGGTATCTAGAAAATCTCCAAATATTGGGAAATGAAGCGACACATCTTTAAAAAATCCATTGATCAAAGAAGAAATCATAAGGAAAACCAGAAAGTATCACAAATTGAATGAATGGTCACATTCATTTTCATTTTCAAAAGTAGAATGACCAACTGTCCTGTGTCCTGAGAAACTCCTAGTCCCAGGCAAACCAAGACAGTTGGTCATCCACTGAAATGTTTGGGTTCAGACTATAAGTTACGTGTCACCCTAGATATAGGGCTTTTCTCTCTCTGTCTTTTTTTCTCAGCATTATTGAGGTATAATTGGCAAATAAAAATTTTATATATTTAAGGTGTATGAATTGAGGCTTTGATAATGTATACAGTGTGAAATAATTACCACGATCAAGCTAATTAACATACCCATCGCCTTACATAGTTACCTCTTTTGGTGGGGTGGTGAGAACTCAAGATTTCTCTCTCAGCAGATTTTAGGTATACAGTACAGTATTGTTACCTATAGTCACATTGCTGTACATTAGATAGCCGGACTTATTCATCTTATAACTGAAAGCTGGTATTCTTTGACCAACATCTCCCCATTTCTTCTACTCCCACCCCCAACCCTTGGCAACCATCATTCTACTCTCAGCTTCTATGACTCTGACTCTTTTATATTCTACATATAAGTGAAAGCACCACGCAGCGTTTGCATTTCTGCATCTGGCTTATTTCAATGAGCATAATGTCTTCCAGGTTTATCCATGTTGTCATAAATGGCAAGATTTCCTTCTTTTTTTTAGGCTAAATAATAGTCCATATAATATATAATATTCCATACTCTATCTCTATATCTCCCATTTTCTTCATCCATTCATCTGCTGGTGAACATTGAGGTTATTTCCATATCTTGGCTATCATGAATAATGCTGCAATGAATATGGGAGTGCAGAATCTCTTTGAGATCCTGATTTCATTTCCTTTGGCTATTTACCCAGAAGTGGGATTGCTAGATCATAAGGTAGTTCTATTTTCAATTTTTCGAGGAACCTCCGTACTGTTTTACATAATGGCTGTGCCAATTTAATTCCTGCCAACAGTGCACAAGGATTCCCTTTTCTCCTCATCCTCCCCAACACTTATCTTTTGCCTTTTTGATAATAGGCATTCTAACAGGTATAGAGTGATATCTCACTGTGATTTTTTTTTAAGATTTATTTATTTTTAAATTTTATTTTTGGCTGCATCGGGGCTTAGTTGCGGCACGCAGGATCTTGGTTGAAGCATGCGGGATCTTTCGTTGCGGCATGCAGGCTCTTCCTTGCGGCACAGGCTTCTCTCTAGTTGTGACATGCAGGCTCCAGAGCGCGTGGGCTCTGTAGTTTGCCGCATGCAGTCTCTCTAGTTGAGGCGCGAGAGCTCAGTTGTTGTGGTGTGCGGGCTTAGCTGACCTGCGGCATGTAGGATCTTAGTTCCCTGACCCGGGATCAAACCAGCCTCCCCTGCATTGTAAGGCGGATTCTTTACCACTGGACCACCAGGGAAGTCCCTATCTCACTGTGATTTTGATTTGCATTTCCTTGATGATTAGTTATGCTGAGCACCTTTTCATATACCTGTTGGCCGTTTGGCCGTCTGTATGACTTCTTTTGAGAAATGTGTATTCATATCTTTTGCCTATTTTTTATTTGGATTATTTTTTAAAATGTTTTGCTATGGAATTGTATGGATTCCGTATATATTTTGGATATTAACCTCTTATTAGATATATGGTTTGCTAGTATCTCCTCCCATTCCACAGGATGCCTGTTATTCTACTGAATATTTTCTTTGCTGTGCAGAAACTTTTTGGCTTGACACAATCCCATTGGTCTATTTTTGCTTTTGTTACCTCTTCTTTTGGTGTCATATCCAAAAAAATCATTGCCCAGACCAGTATCAAGAAGCTTTTCCTCTATGCTTTCTTTTAGTAATTTTATAATTTCAGGTCTTATGTTTAAGGCTTTAATCCATTTTGAGTTGATTTTTGTATATGGTGTGAGATAAGGGTCCAATTTCATTCTTTTGCATGTGACATCCAGTTTTCCCAACACCATTTATTGAAGAGATAATCTTTTCCCCATTGTGTATTCTTGGCACCCTTGTTGAAGATCTGTTGACTACTGATGCCTGGATTTATTTCTGAGCTTTCTATTCTGTTCCATTAGTCTATGTGTCTTTTGCCAGTACCACACCGTTTTGATAAGTCTTCTCTCTTTTTACAGAGGTGGCTTCAGCGGTATAATGAAAAGATTCGGTTTCCAATCCAAGCTCCCCCATTTGTTAACTGTGTAACCTTGGGCAAATTACTTCACCTCACTGGCCCTCAATTTTGTCATCTTCCAAATAGTGGCTAATATTACCTACTTTGCACGGTGTTTTTGAGAAGTAAATGAAATACTGTGACTCCAGTGCCCAGCACACAGGAGTTTAGTAAACAGTGTCTATGATTACTATTACATCAGCTTCCTAAATACAGATGTTTTGCTTGTTCGGCTATAAGGCAGGAAGGGGCCTTAGAGATGAGTCATTCATCCAAATTTGACATTATCATTATCATCATCATCATCAAAATAGCTAATATTCATGGAGCATTTGCTACGAGCCTCTCACTGTGCTAATTGCCTTTTATGTGTCTTGTGAGGAAAGTTAAGTCCCAGAGAAGGGCAGTGATTTCCCACGGTCACACAGCAAGTCAGAAGTAGATGTGGTGTCAGCTCCCCAGTTTCTTTAGTGCAGGGAATCTTTCTACACTATCTTGGAGGGTCTCCTAGCTTTGGGGAGCATCAGAAAGCAGAGGGCTGACGGGGCCGTGCAGGTTCCTGAAGCCCTTGTGTGGGCCCCATCCCTTTCTGATCTTCTCCTGCTGCATGTTCAGAAATGACTGTCTCTTTGGGCCGCCATTTCTACCACACCCAGCCAAAGCCTGGGGATGCTCAGGAGTGAGAGGGAGTGCATTGGTCCTGGGAGTTGCTGTCACCACAGGAGATTCTTTTCTGCTCCCCGATTCAGTGCAGCTGATTTGTAAGCCAGCTCTGAGACCCCTGCTCCCCTCTGAGCAATGGCCGTGTTGCTCAGAGCTTCCTTCTCGCTATAGGGAGGGCACAGACCCCACTGACCTGCAGCTGGCTCTGTTGTGACCTCCCTGTTTCCTCCCATCCGAGGCTTGTCACAGAGTTTCCATGCTGGCCGTGTGAAGGCAATTATGTTTCCATCCTTACCTGGAGGGGAAAAAAGAGCCTGAGTGAGGCCACTCTGACTCAGCAAGGGGGAGCTGGGGCCTGTGATTTTCTGCTTGTATTTCCTCCCTGAAAGGGTAGCAGGGTGAGATGCAGAGCTTGTTTCCCTGGTAAAAACGTGCTGACCACCCTCATGCTTTGCTGGATGGCAAAATGCTTCTTCTTTTCCTTTTTTGCCCAGAATTGGCTGATCCCCACGACTCAGATGCTCCAATCGCTCCCAGGGTACAGAAGCCCCTATAACAGCATGGCTGGCAGAGGGTCCACACCCATGGCTTTATCTTGCATCTGCACAGGAGAGGGCCCAGCAAACCTATTCATAAACCCATGCGAATCTTCGCCTGGTTGGATGACACCACCTCAAACACAGCATGTCCCAAAGTGAAACAATCATCTTCCCCTAAGTGCACTTCTCTTTCCATCACGCAAGCCAGATCCCCTGGAATCTGCCTGCTATCCTTTGCCTCCCCTCGGCCATCATCTATTTTCTCAATAGGATTGAGTACCTATCATGTATGTGATGTGTATTGGGTACATATCTAGTACACGATTGTGATATTGTGACATAACTGTTGATCAGGAAGATATCCATTATATAGCATGATCGAAAGGCATCAACATTACCTAGTAGAAATAGGAGCTCAATTGATAAATTCAGGAGAAGCTCTGTGGTCCAGCCAGATCTTGAGGAGAGTAGGATTTGGAGGAGAAAGAAAAGAGAAAGGGTGTGTGTTGGGCGGTGGGGTGGGGAGGAGGGAGTCGGCAAGCAAAAAGCAGGCTGGGCCTCAGCCCCAAGATGCATTCGAATCTAACACATTTGAGTTTCTGGGAATGTTTGGGTGGGAGCTGAGACAAAGTCCGGCAGTTAAGAACAAACTGTTCAGCTGCCAGGTGTCAAGATGGTCAATTAGGAAAATGAACCAAACTGAAAGTACCAATCAACGTTCATTCGCTAACTGTGATGACAGCACAAGCCAGAAAGGTGCTGGGTGAGTGCAGACTGGGGGGTGAGGGAGACGTCTTACCACTGAGCAGCCTTGAACAAAAGGACCAGGGGAGCTGGATGGAGAGAATGTGTCAGCTGAAAGCCCTCCCCTCCCAATAAGGAGGCCTCTGAATGGAGGTACATTATGAGTATGCACATAACGTGTATTAATTCATGCTAAAATTTAGGTATTTGCACCAAAACTTCCTGTGGTTGTGACTTGTTGAATTTTGTTTTATTTTATTTTTTAGTATGGCTCACCAAACTCCTGGGGATGGGAGAAAAAATATGGTAATTATTTGTAATGATACTTGGAAATATCTAAATGTAAGGTCACTATGGCCTTGAAACTGAAACATAATAATCAAATTGTTTCTTTGCCTTTTACGGGTTGATTCTTGATTTGCATAGTATAAGTCAATATGGTGGAAGGCATATCAGATATGGAGGTTGTTTTGTAAACTTTCTGGGTGGAAGTTTTAAAATTATTTTACTAGGCAAATGGGGTAGACTGATACCAAAACCCCCCTCAATCTCAATGGCTTAATACAGTAAAATTTCACTTCTTGCTCATGTCAGTACAGTGAGGTCTCGTACTGGTTATTGGGAAGTGGGCAGCTGGGCTTAGTCTGTTCTATTCTGTTATTTAGGGACCCAGGTTTCTTCCATGATGTGGGTCTTAAATCTTCTAAGGTCTTGTCCTCTTTACATTCAGCTGGCAGAAAGGAAATGAAAGCTCAAGAAGGAGGAATTTTAGAGCTCAGACCTGGAAGTGGTGTTCAACAATTCTTCCCGCATTCCATTGGCCAGCACTTAGTATATTTATTTTGGTCTTCCTCCAGGGTTCCTGGTACATAACCCCTAAAACCCTTGTAATTTCCTAAGTGATAAGAGCTATAGGGGCATCTTTTGTTACAGTGTTTCATTTTTGTTCCCAGTTCCTGAAATAGCTCCAGAGCAATGAAGGTAAAATGGGTGTCTTTTATTATTCATAACAATTCTCTTTCAATCATACTTGAGTTCATATTAATGAGATGACTTTTGGAAAAGCCCTAAAGATGAGGGCTGGTTGCCAGGGGAATGAACTATGTGATTAGAGGGCTGAAACTTTCAGCCCCACCTCCTGGGAGGAAAAAGGAGCTGGAGATCAACTTAATCACCAGTAGTCAATGATTTAATCAACCACTTGTTCATAATGAAGTCTCCGTAAAAATCCCCGGTTGGTGGATATGTGGAGGTGCTGGGGGTGGGCTGGGGGTGTCCCTGGAGAGGGCATGGAAGCACGAAGCCTTTCCCCCCATGCCTTGCCATATTCATGTCTCCCGCCTGGCTGTTCCTGAGTTATAATAGACCTGTATAATGTTCCTTTCATAACAGACCTGTAATCTAGTAAGTAAACTGTTTCCCTGAGTTCTGTGAGCTGCTCTAGCAAATTATCAAACCCAAGGTGGGGATGGTGGGAACCTCTGACTTATAGCCAGTCAGTCCGAAGCACAGGTGATAACCTGGACTTATGATTGGCGTCTGAAGCGTGGGGACGGTCTTGTGGGGCTGAGCCTTTAACCTGTGGGATCTGAGGCTAACTTCAGGTAGACAGTGTCAGAATGGAGTTAAATTGCAGGACGAGTAGCTGGCCTCACAGAATTGCTTGGAGTGGGAAAATACCCACGCATCTGGTCACGGAAGTGTGAGCATGGCAGAAGCAGCATATGACAGTAAAGGAGAAACAGACTTTTTTTCCTATTCAAAAACAAATTCATATATGAAACTCCAGTGGAGAAAATTAGAGGAGGATTTAAAAACAACCCTCAGAAGCTAATATTTTCTGTTGTTCTCTCCCTTTCGTTTTTATCATTTTTTTAAGTGTATAAAAATGTTAAAAAAAAAATGACACTGGGTGCTCTGTACCTTAGGGCTGTTTGGTATTTCCCTGGGGAGAGGCTTGAGTTTCTCTATTCAGATTCTCAGTTGGATCTCAAGTGATGCCCTAGGGCAGGGCAGGCCCACACCTACACACTTTGCAGTCAATTCCAGGAAGCTCAGCCAAGAGTCAAAAACAGAAATTTGCAAACCCTGCAGGAAAGTTATTTAAGCACAAATTCTGTTTGTTTAGCTAGGAGATTAACAGTACTTATGGGGGACTTCCCTGGTGGCACAGTGGGTGAGAATCCTCCTGCCAGTGCAGGGGACACGGGTTCGAGCCCTCGTCCGGGAAGATCCCACATGCTGCAGGGCAACTAAGCCCATGCGCCACAACTACTGAGCCTGCGCTCTAGAGCCCGTGAGCCACAACTACTGAACCCGTGAGCCACAACTACTGGAGCCCAAGCACCTAGAGCCCATGACCCACAACAAGAGAAGCCACCGCAGTGAGAAGCCCTCGCACCACAACAAAGAGTAGCCCCCGCTCGCCCCTACTAGAGAAAGCCTGCGAGCAGTAACAAAGACCCAATGCAGCCAAAAATAAATTAATTAAATAAATTAAAACAAAAAGAAACAGTACTTATGGGGAAGGTGGATTATTTTTAACAGGGTGGTGCAAATGTAGAAGGACACATGAAAAGAAGGAGGGTCACTGAGTAACCTGTCCGGCGCTTGCTGTGAGCCTCTTGCGCGGAGCTGGTGGCCAGCCCTGAGGCGGGCAGTGCTGCAGGGTCCCCACTAATCGTCTGGGATGGTTCTTGGGGAGCTGGGCCAGAAGCAGCTGTGGGGCTGAGTCCTGCCCAGCTCTGAGCGTGCTGTAGGGAAAGCTGTGTCCCAAGTCCCTGCTGGAGAACTGGAAACCCATCTTGCTTTTCGACGGGGAGCTAAAACAGCGTCCTCTGGAGACAGAGCTCAGATCCCTTTGGGAGGGCAGACAGTCAAGTCTCCTCAATGCTGCACGGAAGCCCCTTGTTCCGAAGGTCAGTTTGCCATGGTTCTTTTGCGCCACACCCGCCAACACTCCGCCTGGGGGGATCCTGAAGGGGCCCCAGTGGAAGGACTTCAGGGATGAGGACGAGTTCTTTGTAGAGGAGCTGACACAGAGTCAGCGTCCCTACAATCGGCTGTATCTCTTCCCGTCCTGAGCGACAGGTGCTTTTAAGGATATACCTCTTGACATCACAGAAGGCCCTGAATTGCTGTGTCAAAAAGGGAATTTGCGTTTTTGCCTGAAAGAAGCTTACCTTTACCATGAGCAACACAGCACTTAAAAAACCATTGCAAAAAGTGGCCCCACGTGGGTGGGTTACCAGCTACACAGAACAAAGGGAGAAAGAAGCAAGTCAAAGCCCTCCATCTTCAGTGGGGGAGAAGGGGCTCCTGGATGCCACGATCGGGCTGGATAGGGGAGTGTCCCTCTGCAGAAGAAGGGGCCTAGGAATTGGTTATATAGCATAATAAGGGGAATTACGGTAATGGGGATGGCATTATTTTATCGGTGTACGTTTTCATGCAGAGCAACATGAGGGAAAAATGAAACAGGAAGGGCAGATGGGAGAAATAATTACCTCTGAGCTCCCTTTTTTGACAGGTAAGTTTAGAATGCCTTTCGTCAAAAGGGAGGGAGTGCTGTGTACGACATATGGGTGAGAGGGAGCAGCTCTGGTTTGTGAGGAGTCAGGTTTGCCAGTAGATACAGGAGATGAATTAGCAAACTCAGGAGGAATGCACTGGTCCATCAGATCTTGAGGGGAAGGAGAGAGGGAACCTGGAGGAAGAGGAGGTGAAATGAGAGAAGACGGTCCTGGTGGGATGGCGGCAGTGGTTTGCATCCTGCCGGTGGCCAAGGACATGGCACAAATCAGAGCAAGTCCCAGAGTTAATGGATCCCGACGCCATGCTCCATCGTCCTGGCAACAGGTCCCCATGTTATCACCTGGCATCAAGTGAGGATAAACAGAGTCAGGGAAGTGAGCTGTATTTAGGGGCAGGGCCCCACGTGGGTGGGTGTCTCCACTTTGGGAGGACTGCCTGGGCACAGGAATTTGGAATGGTTTGTGGAGTAGACAAAAGAGGGAATCATGAAGGCGATTAATAGGTTAGGAGCCCGTGTGTCCAGGAGAGAGAGGGAGCACCGTCCTGGGAGCTGCTGTTTCCCCTGTGGACCCCGATAGAGGCCACGGAATAAATATCAGGTCATGGAGCCCCACCTGCTACCTTGTGTGTGTTTGGAAGGAAACCTAGCATTTGAGGAACCCAAGATGGGCAAAGGGTGGGCATGTGTGCTCTAGGTGCCCCGGGGTAACATTGGAACAATCCAGAAGGCTGCTACATAGTCCCCGCCCCTTTTATTCCCCTCTCCCCTCAGCCCCAGCCACACTCGGTTGTGGGAAGGGCTGAAGGGCTGGTACTGGGAGTTAGTGGCTCTCCCGCCCTGCTTGGGTTCTCCTCCCCTCTCACCTGTACCTCTGCAGCAGCCTCCCAAAGGGCACCCCAGCTCCTACCAATCCCCCTTCTATTTTCCCTCCGTACTCCCACTGGAACGAGCTTCATGCCCCTACTTAAGACCTGTCATTGGGTCCCAGTGCCTAGAGAATAAAGCTCCAACTCCTTAGCCTGGCTTACAGGTTCCTTCCAGATCTGGCCCTGCCTCCCCAGCCTGCCTTTTCTGTACATCTGACCCTCTTCGCCCAAACTCTGCTCAGCCACCTGCACCACTGGCACTTCTGGGCTGGGTGACTCTGATCTTCCAGGTCTTTGTGTTTCTTTCTCTCTCAGTCTTTCTCATCTTCCAAGTCTCATTCCAAGCATGTCCTGACCCATCCCCTCAGGTTGGAACTAGCCACTTCCTCCTGTGGGCAGGGCCAGGGTGCATCTGGGCTTCAGGAAGAGTGGGATCCAGGTGCTTGGACACTGTCAAGACTCTCCCTTGCTCCAAGTTCTTACCTACTCTCTGCCACTCAGCTCCATTCAGTTGGGGTCTTATTTCACTTAGTGGGAAACAGGCCTGCCCAGGATTCCCTGTGATGGAGTTCATTCAGGACACACTACCCCAAGATATGCCTCCTTTGCATGTTGAATATCTTAAGCTGAAGGAATTAAACAAAAAACAAAAAAACGACAGAAGCAGGAAGGTCACTCTGACCCCTTCCACCTTCATTCTTCTTCCCTGAAACAAATAAATCTCCCAAGTGGAAGGTACCCTCCCTGCACCAGGAGTAAGGACACATTCTTATCGCCAGACACAGGAATTTGGGGCTGAGAAATCTGTACAAACAAACCTTGTTAAACCAACCCTTATCTTCCTAGCTACTTACTCACGGTTTATCAGCCCTAACCCAAGCCTTTTTTCTTGTCAATTGTTCACAAATTTGTTTCTTTGTCTAAAAGGTATAAAAGCTTCTTGCTCTGGACACCTCTTTGGGTCTTCATTCTCTTGTGAAGGCTCCCATGTACATGTAAAAATTCAGTAAAATGTGTACATTTTTGTCCTGTTGATCTTTGTCAGTTTAATTTTTAGACCCAGCCAGGGACCCTAAGAGGGTTGAGGAAAATTTTTTCTTCCCCTACACCTGTCTTACTTCTTAAGGGCTCATTCCCTTTCTCAATTTCAATTTGAAAAGTCTTAGGAAAGAATTCCGATTGGCCTTGCTTGGGTCAGCTGGCCACCTCTGACTCAGTCAACCATGGTCAGTGGGAAGGGTTATTATTATTATTCATAATGTCATCTAAATATATGTAGCTTTTTAATTAGTCGACTACTAACTTATTTCTAATGACCTTGATACCAACTAACACAGTGAGTTCATTGTGACTTGACTGAAACTTCTCGCATCTTTGTATCTTTTCTACATGACCTGCCATCAGGTTAATTCACAGACAACCAATTTGCTGAATGGCCACTGTCAATCCACCACATTGACTGAAAAATTAAAATAGAAAGATAAAACATAGTAGTTTTAATTTACTGATTTTCTTTCTGTCTTCACGGAAGTATTTTAAGGAATATTCAGTTTGTTTTTGCCTTCACTCCCTGTTAGCAAAGCCAGAGCCTGAAGAACAGAGACTAATGATGAGGGAAGAAAGCTGGAGACCCCAGAGGAAAAGACAAGAAGATGAGGAATCATGAATATATTTATAAGAACATATTCCTAAGACTATAGCCTTAAGATGATCTATTCATTGAATAAAATTAACTCATTCAAAAATATATTCAAGGAAAATACATGCAAAAGGAGTAGTCTTGAATAAAAGAATTCTGCTTGCTATATTCTTATGAATAAATATATGTCAATGACAAGTGTATTTGTAGGAACCTTCATATCCAAGATAATCTTATTAATGTATTTTCTTGGACCCCGTGTAACAGGGAAGAGCCAAATCCCATGTGTTGGATCTGTTTCTTTAACCTTTGCTTTCTGCTGCTTTTGTTCGCTAAAAGGACACTGTCTATACATAATGGCCTGCCTCAGGGAACCCCGCCCCTCTGCCTGAAAGTTAAACCAAAGTGCCTTTGTTCAGGGAAACATCCGGACCCTTTTCCACCTGGGGATGGCTATAAGAAAAAAGAAATTAACACATCCCCTCCCCAAGGCTGGCCATTCCAGGGGATATTTGCAAAACTTATGGCCTTTTTACTTTACTTCCTCATCTCCTCCCCCTCTCTGTGCTGTAAAAGAAACTGGCATCCAAACCCCAGAAGATGATTATTCTGAGACATTAGTCTGCCATCTTCTGGGTCTGCCGGTTTTCCAGATAAAGTCATATTCCTTGTCTCAACATCTCGTCTCCGATTTATTGGCACATTGGCCTGTCGTGTGGCAAGCGGAGTGAGCTTGGACTCCATAATACCCTCCATCTCTCCCCTTCTCTGCCCCAGGCCTTGTTAATTGCTACTTTGTTTCTTTAACCTAAAGGACCTCAGTGCCATGAACTTTTCATCCTAGATGTGCCTTCTTTTTATCATATAAACACTACTTTTCCCCCTGTGTTTCTTCCAGGCTGGCTCCAGGTCAGACTGAGTGTTAAGTAAATACGTGAGATCGTGGGACAACCATCTCCTTAAACTCACACCCTGTTCTTCCACTAATCGTCATCATCATCCTCAGAATTATTATTAACGTTGTCCAACAGGTGTTCATTTTCTTGGTAACTACCCCTCACAGTGAGTCAGGCTGGGCTTGCAGCCAGAAAACCCCCCTCCCACATTTTTCTCTGAAATTGCCACCAGCCTGAGGAAAAGATTCTCTACCCTAGAACTGGGGGCCTTGAAAAAGTAATATGCCTCTCCACATTTGTGTTCCCTTATCTTTGAGTGGGAAGAAACAAAACTGAGATGTGACCTCATTTGAAAATGAGTGTTTGTGCTACTGGTATTTTAAAATTGTTTAGGAAGCATTGGTTTTTTAAATTAATTAATTAATTTTTTGGCTGCATTGGGTCTTCGTTGCTGTGCGCGGGCTTTTTCTAGTTGCGGCGAGCTGCGATGTGCGGGCTTAGTTGCTCCGCGGCACGTGGGATCTTCCCGGACCAGGGGTTGAACAAGTGTCCCCTGCATTGGCAGGCAGATTCCTAACCACTGCGCCACCAGGGAAGTCCCAGAAGCATTGGTCTTTTTACACAGTTTGGCAATAGTCTTAAAGTGTGTAGAATGTGCTCGATACCAGTTTTATGTTAATCCCAGCAACGCCATGTCTTGATGGCTTGAATCTGTGTGTGCCCACCGTACTTACACATTTTGCTTTTTATTAAATCACATCATGGCATCGTTGGAGATCTCCAGGGGACGTTCTATGACTTAATTAGATTTTTATTTAACCACAGAAAAGAAAAGCATATTATGTTTCCAGACAGTGTTTTCACCTGAACTTGAGAGTATCTCCCATTGTGGTCTAGAATCAGAGTCTGCTTTCATCCACGCTCTCAACCTGCTTATATTATTCTGATTTTTGTTGCTCAAGGTACACGTCAAAATTAGCCTTTAAATACTGGTTTAATCTTTGTCATAATTACATTGCTCTTCACCCCTGAGGCTTTATTTCTTGATTGTGTGCTAAAAAGCAAGAAAGCTTCAGGAAATAAAAATACATCTAGTTAATATTTTTAAAAGAATCCCATGATAGTAGAAGGAGTTATGCGTGGATCGAGTTAGACGGAGGTGGCTGACTGTTTGGGCAGGTGGCTGACACTGGCACTGAGATGCTCCAGCTGGGTGGATCTGGCCTTGAGCAGATGGGCTGGGGTCTTAAGGGAAGATGGGGAGAATTCTAGAAACCAAGCTTTGAGTTTCTGCCCCTCTCACACTTTTCATCTGTAAACTGTGGATAGTCGGAGCTAATATTTACTGCGTGCTTACTCTGTGCCAGGTGCTATTCTAAGCACTTTAGTCATTCAATCTTCTGAGATGGGTACAAAAATTACTATGTCCATTTTAGAGACAGGAAAACTGAGGCCACCTAGAGATTAAGTAACAGCCCATAGTCACATATCTGGTCTGTAGTGGAGCCTCTATTTGACCTCAGCAGTCTGGCTCCATAATCTACACTCTTAACCCCAAACTGTACAGCATGAGACCCGTTATCCTTTCAATTTATGAAGGAATTAAATGAGGGATTTAAAAAAAAAATTAATTAATTGATTTTATTTATTTTTGGCTGCATTGGGTCTTTGTTGCTGCATGCAGGCTTTCTCTAGTTTCTCTTTAAACTAGAAACTAGAAAGCAAAGCCCACCTGCTCTCTGCTCCAGGTCGGACTCCTCCCCAGTAGTGTCTGTTTCAGCTCAAAGGCCATTTTCAGTGAAAAAAAAAAAAGGAAGGTGAACAGACATTGTACAAATCAATTATTTCTCCTGTAAAATCAATGCTCTGCCTTCGAGGAATCGAAGGAAAAAAGGCAAAGGTCGAATTTATAAAGCAGACAAGATCCTGTCTCACTCTATCTCCAGGGAGAACTTTTTTTCTTGTCTCATCCCCACTGGCTGGAACCAACATCGTGTCATACCGGTCTGGTCCTGTTCACGCTGCTTCAGCTGATTTGGGAAGTTGTCAGTCTCCTTCATCTGCATGTAACTTAACCAGAACCTACCACATGCCCTGGGGAGCGGAAGGATGAATCATCATCCCTGGCTGGTCTCACGGGGGCAATCAGCCCAACAAATGAAACCCGGGGGAAGGAGAGAACAGCGCGTGCAAGTGAGAGCGGGACCCAGAACTGGAGGGGCAGCCGGAGCTGGAGGAGTTGGGAAGAGGAAGAGGTCAGTGTGGGCTTGAAATGGGGAGAAGTGGTCCATTTTTTCTTGGTTTTATAAAATAAACAGGATTTTAGAAGATAAACATGGTTGAGGATGCCCTTACTTATGGGGTGGGGTAGGCGGGGAGCAGGGTACAGCCCAGGCAAAGGCGGTGAGTTGGGAGGGAACAAACTTGGCCTCTGAGCGCAGCTCATTTTCTCTATTTTTATTACTGTGTCTGCACAGCCAGCGTGGTTTTCAATTTTGAATGAAGAGACGGATCAGAAAGTTCTGGAAAACCAGATGAATTGGTTCCTCTTTCAGGTGGTCATTAGTGTCACAAGAACTCCCTCCACCTGGAGGAAAAAGCACTGAGTGTGAGTTCCAGAGAGCTGGGGCATGGCCTCGCTGTGCTACTGAGTGTCTGGGCGACCTTGGCCTGTCCTTCAGCCTGGCCTCAGTCTCCTCACCTGTAAAAACCCCTTTTACCCTGAGTTCCATGTTTGTCTTTTTTCCTGGGCTCCTTGGGAAGCACCTGGGCGCCCTGGATGGATTTTGCGGTACCAGAGCTTGGTTGAGTGGAGCCGGTGACCCAGGGACGTGGTGCTCTCAGCAGTGAGGCACAAAATGGTGTGTGGGATCTGCAGCGGGGTGAGACATTTCCGTTCAAAAGACCAGGACAAAGTCAGGGGAAACTCTAAACAGTTCAGGTCTTTTCAGGGCCTGATTATGGGCCTGAGCTACATAGAGGGGTTTTCCTAAATGGTGCTGGTGTATCTGCTCAGATGCAGAATGAGGGATATGATTCTGAGAACCCAGCTGAAGGCAAGATGGAGAAGCTTCTAGCACAGTGCTTCTCAAATTGAAACGTGCACGCCGATCACCTGGGACCTTGTTAAAATGCAATTCCGATTCGGGAGGCCTGAGATTCTAATTCTAACAAATCCCAAGTGATGCTGCTACTGTTGGTGCATGGACCACACCTTGAGTAGCAAAGCCTCCAAAATAGTTAAACCCATGTCTGACAGATCAGTAAATAGAACTGAAAAAAATAAAACAAAGAAATGAAAGCAAGAAGGTCTCAAGTCCTAATATTTTCCCAGGATTGTCAGCTGCTTGAGCATTTGATCTATGACAGGACAGTTTCTAGGAAAACACCTTATTGCCTTGTGTCCTGTGTGTTTTCTGTTTTTTGGTAATGAGGAGACTTGCATAAGAAATATCTCAGGGACCTCTCCAACTATGTTTAATTTTGTGGGTTTGATTTAAGGGAAAAAAGCCCAGCATATCCCTTAAGTGTGTTTTTGAAATTTGTGATATGAAAGGGAAGTAGCTGGGAGAACAGTAGACAGACTATTACGATTGTTAAAAACTCTTGCATGCAAAAGCATGATCGTAACCGGCAGAGCCTTCACACGACCAGGAAACGCATGAAGAGTGAGAATGAATACGTAATTCTTTTGATTGGATCTGGTGAATCATGAGAATCAAACAAAACGCAACTTCCTAAACTCTGAAGCCTGCAGCAATTACACAGGCTGACTTTCCTCATGCTGCTTACGTCTTGAGAGCTGAAATGTTGTGAGGGGTACACATGGACTAAATTATTTTCTTCAGAGAATCTTCCCTCAGGGAAGTTCGACTCCAAGGGCCTAAGGTTATTTCCTAGATTTCTAAGAAGGCCAGTGTGTGGAGAGGAAAACTAAAGTGAAGCTGTAAAAGGATGTCCAGGTGCATTGGCTAGAAGGTAGACCATCTTTCATTAAGGAGGAACCAGGGACAAGTGGTGTCATCCAGATGTGTGGACAGATAATGTCATCCAGGTGTGTGCAGACAAGTGAGTGATGGCATCCAGGTGTGTAGATAGTTGACATGACTCTCTCAGGACCACAGACTTGGGCTCCTGGACTATCAGAGCTTGTGGAGACCTTCGGGACTGTCTAGTTCTCCTTCCCCAACCTGCTTTACCGATGAGGACACGGAGATCCCGAGTTGGGTAGGGCTTGCTCTGGGTGACTCCGGCAGTTATTTTCAGTGCGGGAATTTGCACCCAGTGTCCTGATTCGTGGGTCTAGGAACATAAGGCTTTCCTCTTATATCTCTTCAAGCTGTCTGCTCCTCCTCATCCCAGCTCACTCCTACAAAATCCTGGCTGGTGGTGGTCCCAGCCTGTCCTGTGGACTCCACCTGGTCCAGGGGTCCACTGGCTTAGATTTTGGCCTCAGACATTTTATTTGTCACGGGGTTATGAGCTTCAGTGATGTACCCCACGGGTGCCTCATTTCAACGACATATTAAAATAGAGGTCCCTCTGCTGAGCCCAGAACCAAGTGGAAAGCAGTACCTTACTTAGGCCAATGCGTGCACTTTACACAGCTCCTGCCGGCTGAGCCAATGTTCCCCCAACCACGCCCCCGCACCAGGAGAATTTGTCCTTCCCAGCAGCCATCGTGAGGCCCTGGTTGGCCATGGGCTGTAGGAAGGGGAACATGCAGGAGAAACCAGGTTGGGGTGTTTGGGGGTTTTCCCAACATCCATGGAAAATGCTGCATTTCCTTTCCACCCTCACCTGGCCATTATAAGAACTCATGCTGTAGTTAATAAGCTGTTACAATTCATGAAGCAAAAGAGAGTCCCCTGCAGTGCTGATAAGTTTGAGTTGGGTCATATCTTGTGACTTATAAATTTCCCTTTGCTGAATGGCTCCTTGGAGAAATCTCTCTAAGAAGGCATATGGGAACATGTTTATTTTATTTTATTTTACTTTAATTTCTCTGAATTTGAATCTCGAGTTTTTGCAAAATAACTAATGAATATAGAGCACTATAAGAATATGTTGGTCAGCTAGAAAACATCATCACTGACCATGTGCTTTATTCTCAACCCAAATATAAGTATATGGAATCTTTTTTCCAGCATCATTGAGATATAACTGACATATAGCCTTGTGTAAGTTTAAGGTGCACAACTAGTTGATTTGCTCTACTTATATATCGCAAAATGATTACCACTATAGTGTTAGCTAACACCTCCATCACATCACATAATTACCCTTTCTTTTTTGTGGTGAGAACAAATTTAAGATCTAGCCTCTTATTAACTGTCAAGTATATAATACAGTATTATTAACTATAATCACCATGCTGTACATCAGACACCCAGAATTTATTCATCTTATAGCTGGAAGTTTGTACTCTTTGACCAACATCTGGAACATCTTTATTATCTTTATTATAGTGAGGTTTGTAATAACAAAAAGTGGCAAACAAGCTAAATGTCCATCAATACTTTTCTCTGGGTTCAGATATATGCATGTAAATGCACAGAGAAAGGACACGTATAACCTCTGAGGGAGAGAGTGGGATTTTAGGTTTCTCTGTTTTATGTCTGTTAAACAGGAGAATGTGTTCAGATGCTACTTATGTCATTAAAAGTGACTTGAAAAAGATGTGATATAGAGAAACCACCGAGCTAGTACAATACAATTTCTTCCAGTGTCTATCGTATAAGGAGAGTGTGAGGGCTGAAATCCACTGTTGGGCTTCTGTGGCAGAAAGCCAGGCTGCATTTGGCAGCTGCTTCGTGCCCCCTCGCTGGCATCCTAGTCAAGTTTGGGGAAGTAGGGAGCCAGGATTACTAATGGCAGATTGTAGGACAGTGGTTCTCACACTTGAGTGTGCATCAGAAGAACCCGCAGTACTTGTGATAGCTTCTTTTTCCCACGTCTCACCGTCAACAATTCTGATTTAATGGCTCTGTCTTTTGGTCCATCAATCTGCATTTTTTGTTTGTTTTTGTTTTTTGGCCCTGCCTCCGGGCTTGCGGGATCTTAGTTCCCCGACCAGGGATCAAACCCCGGCCCATGGTAGTGACAGTGCTGAGTCTTAACCACTGGACCACCAGGGAATTCCCTCAATCTGCATTTATTAAATTTTTTTAAAAATTTTTATTTATTTATTTATGGCTGTGTTGGGTCTTCGTTTCTGTGCGAGGGCTTTCTCTAGTTGCGGCGAGCGGGGGCCACTCTTCATCGCGGTGCGCGGGCCTCTCACTATCGCGGCCTCTCTTGTTGCGGAGCACAGGCTCCAGACGCGCAGGCTCAGTAGTTGTGGCTCACGGGCCCAGCTGCTCCGCGGCATGTGGGATCCTCCCAGACCAGGGCTCGAACCCGTGTCCCCTGCATTGGCAGGCAGATTCTCAACCACTGCGCCACCAGGGAAGCCCCTCAATCTGCATTTTTAATAAGGGCCAGAGTTGATTCTGATGAAGGTAGTCTTTGGGAGGAGAATAATACATTTCTGTTCTTCCCCCTTTGCTGAGACACTGCTCCTGATGTCCTCACAGATGAAAGCCAGGGCTGTTTCCCTGGTGACAAGGACCCACTTGCTAAGATAAAACACAGGGAAGACCCACCCATCCTAGACATTCTAACTGCCAGACTGCCATCCCTAAAAGCTGTGTGTGTGTGTGTGTGTGCGCGCACATGAACAATGCACTTGAAAAACCCTGCGAGCACCATAGCAGTTCTGTGCTTTGTCTAAAAAAAAACAGGAAGGGGCCGTCACGTTAGACAGCAACACCAGAATGAACTTAGATATGTGTACGTAATAATTCGGAGGTGGACGACAGTTAGGCTCATCACTGTGTTTTGTCAGGAGACATGTATTAATGGAAACCAAATGAGGGGCTTCTATAAGGTCATGGTTTCCATGTAAATGTGACCACAAAGAGCCCTTCACCGCTAAATGGCACAATGCAGATGCAAGATGATCTTTACCATCCATAAAAGCCATTTCTAGTCAATAATGAAACGGGATAGGAATCAAAATGGGAAAGCAAATTGTCTTGTCCCTGCCTTAGGAAAAGAATGTACTAGAAATGGCTTTCAAGTGTTTTGTTTTGGTCTCCATGTTTATCTATCTATCTATCATTTATCTATCTATCTATGCACTTGTATATTTTTTCTACTTCTAATAGACTAGGATTAGGTATGCCATCCATGCTGCTAATATCTGGCTATTGGTAAGAGTCCAATCAAAAGTTGAAAAATAAAATGGGCTGAGATCCTGACTTGGGCAGGTTGGCCAAGTCTTATGTCTTTTAAGGGGGTTTTTGTGCAGAGTGTCACTGACTGTGTCCTGGATCTTCAGGAATTCAGTGAAGTCCAGGGATGGTTGCAGTGAGACTGCCTGTGGCAAGAGACCCTAGATAAGTCAAGGGCAGGTACTACAGCTGCCCTAGAATGTCTCAGAGAGTTCAGGTCCAGCAACTCAGCCAGCCTGGACCTCCCCCCAGCCCTGGATAATCACATCAAAAATAGGCAGCCCTGTCAGCATCAGTCATGGACCTCTTGGGATATTGTTAAAGACATACATTTCAAAGACATACACAATCAAAGGGAGGAGGAAGGAGCTGTGCCATGCAGCAGCCTCACCCAGGTGCTCCACACCAGGGCCTGCTAGGGATGCAGGGATTACTGGGAGCACCTACCCTGGGAAGAAATGATGCAGAGCGGTGGCTGGGGAAAGAAGGGGGATGGATTCCTGACACAAAGCTTCAGCCTGAAGAACATTTTGATAATTAGAAAGACATAGTGAATACTCACTTCTTGTTCATTTCCTGCCACCTGAACACTTAACATTCATAATGGGCCCTAAGTTGTTGTGTATGTTTGACATAAACATAAGAAAGGGGACAGGTTTAAGCAACCTGTGCAAAGTTGATATGGTTGAGTAACAAATGTTGTGAACACTTTGAAGACTCTTGTGCATTAAAATAAATACGATCTATAGGGGTAAACACAGTTCTAATTTACTAAAGCAATTAGTAAATTTCCCAGTGAGCATTCATGTCCCCCTTTCACAGCAGGTGGTGGTAGTAGCATTTATCATGATCATACAGCATAGTGATTTTTGTAGACTTCTCTCTTACTAGACTGCAAAATTCTAGACAATGTTGTCCTTTTCTTGGGGTCTCTGATTCCTCTTGCAATATCTTACCCTGGGCTTTGCATGCCTGGTAAACAAGGATGAAATGAAGGAAAGCCTTTAGACTAAAAACTAGCAAATTCTTCTCATTACAAAGACTATCTTCCAAAGTAACATTCAAGTGAAAGAGTTGGAATTGCATGCCAGAAACCTCTTGACAAGAGGTGGTGACATAAGGCAGGAAAAAGGGTTCCCCCAAAGTAGCCCCCATCACTGTGAGCCAGCTGTGTGCCAGTTTGTTCACACGTATTGGATCTTCTCAGTGTTCTTCAGAGATGGGCATTATTATGAATTTCTTATATTTTCCAAAACTGGGATTCTTCTGGGATTAGGACAAATCACGCTTAGTAGTGGCGGCGCCGTTACACAAGCCTGAGAGCTGTATGCTCTTCCTTATTTGGACTTTGGGACCATTTCTGTCCTCCTGTTGGCAATCAACTTGTGCTTATCGTAGGGATTTCTTTTTGTCTTAAACATCATCTTTCTCCATTTGACCTGTTGCCATTTTAAGAAGCAGTAAGAGGACAATCTGAGAAAATTCAGTGTTTTTGAAACACAACTCTGGGGTCTTGCTGTCTGAAGAGAGCCAACTATGAAGGCTGGTAGCACCCCCAAGCAGAGTACTTTGGGAATTTTAAAAGTGCTGTATTGGTGTAGGGCACTGCTTCGCAACCAGGGGTGATTTTGTCTCCTATCCCCACCACAGGGGATATTTGGTAATGCTAGAAACATTTTTGGTTGTTGCAACTAGGTGTGTGTACAACTGGCATCTAGAGGGAAGAGGCCTGGGATGCTGCTAGACATCTCATAATGTAAAGGACAACCTCCCACGACACAGGATTTATCCTGTCCAAAATGTCACTAGTGCTGAGGGTGAGAAACCCTGGTATAAGGTGTTGCTATATTTCTTATATCTTTGGAAGCTGTTTTCTGGGGGGAGTTTTTCTCATAAAGTGGGGCACAGTTATTACATATATTAGGGTAAACTAAATTAATATGCTCTAAAATATACATAATACTTTTACATCCTTAATTCTCTCATGTCTTTATCTGACATTTTCATTCAAAATGATGGAGAAGCAGGGTAGCAAATTAAGAGAGCATATGGGTCTCTTCATAGCTTTTGGTCTTTAAAATTGGTGTTGAAGACTGATAATAGGGTAGAGTGGACATTTGTTGTAACTCATGGCTGGTTGTCATCTGCTCTTGTTTGGGGAAATTCCTCATTATCTTCCATCAAAGTGGAAGTCAGAACCCAAATTCCCAGCATATTTTGCAATTAGAACTCAGGTATGGGATCCAGGCTCTGCCCCTCAGATACACCTGAGTGAAACTTTCATTTAGAAATGAGGGACCTGGACCTCCCTCATGGTCCAGTGGCTAAGTCTCTGTGCTCCCAATGCAGGGGAGGCAATCCCTGGTCGGGGAACTGGAGCCCGCATGCCTCAACTAAAAGATCCCACAGGCTGAAACGAGGATCCCACGTGCCGCAACTAAGACCCGGAGCAGCCAAATAAATAAATAAATATTAAAAAAAAAAAAAAAAGAAATGCAGGACCTGAGGGCACCTAAGGAAATGGGGGCCCCATTTTGTTGGACACAGTGGCTGCAGAGGTGCCTGGCTTTGGGGAACAATGATGGCTGCAAGATTGAGTTCCTGATGCAAAATGGCATTGGTGGAGGTGACAACAGTGGCAGCAACTTTGCATGTGGGGTGGAGATTTCTTCATCAAGGATGGTTTTGGAAGCTGGGTCTTGAGGCTGATCTCCCAGTCCTCTCGGCAGTTACAGGGTGAGCTGCCATTCTCTTCTACTTAAACCAGCCAGAGCGGGTTCTGTTGTTTGCAAGGAAGAGCTCTAACTGATGCACAAGGTTTATCAGTGGTGAAGTTCTTTAAAACCCAGAGTCCTTTAAAAAGTCTCCTTTCATCTAGTAACGTTGTGCCTATTCAGTCTAGAACCAAAGAAAGACTGAAGTTCCTCCTTTCTTTCCAGGCTCTAGGTGCGGGGCTTTAGAACTTCTGGGAGCAGGTAAAAGACCGGGCAGAGGGAGACCACATCAGGCAGCTCTTCCCTGAGGGAACTGGAAGCCTTCACATTCTGGGCCTAGAAGAGGTTAAAAGAGAACAGAAAGGATTGAGGGCACCTGCCCCACTCCAGCCAAGAGCAAGCAGATTAACATTTGGTTTGCTGTGACAGAAGATTGGTTTAGAGAATACTTTTATGTTTTATTTTAACATATTGATCACCTTTTCAATGTGTGTTGGAGGTGGGGAGCTTTGTGTTTGAAAACATCTTTTGTGTTTATTTCATTAAGTGTTTGGATACTGAAGAAACTTGTCCAGAGATGGGTGTAGGAATAGACCAGCCAGGATTGATGCAAACGTGCCCATCAGTATGGAGTGCTTGTGTGCACCTCTTTATTCTTAATACCCTGACTGCTGACTCAAGGTATTATTTCCTTATTTCTAGCTGAGTGGGTAATTCATGTATAAACCATTATGAAAAAAAAAAAGGAAAAAGAAATTAGAGAAACAGCTCTAATGAAATATGTAAGTCTGAAAAGAATTGGAAATCAAGACTCCCAGAGATTGCTAATTTACTAAAGCCACAGGGCTTTTCAGTTTTAACATTGGGTTTTTTAGAGTAGCAGCACCCTGAGATTATTTTCATAGTTCCTTCTGCTAGCTGACTCTGTTTCTAGAAAATTCTGCCCCAGACTGTGAGCTCTTTGAGGGCAGGGAGTGTGTCATACTCACTCATCTTTCACTCAATGCACCTTGTCCAGGACTTGTCACATATAGATGAATCACAAATAGCTGTTGAATTAGCAGGTTTTATCATTCCCTTTTCTCATGTGGCAGGGAAGTTTCCTACCACACCCCAACTCCTCATGTTACTCTGGGGGGTTACCCACTCCTTTCCTGGGGAGGTAGCCTAACTTCTGGATCGGGGAAGGTAGAGAAAAGACAAGACTTTGTTAGTCTGGTTACAAAAGTATGTAATTAGCAGGAATCTACACTGTAAAAGGAAAGTGTATTTGACTTGTAGATGTTCTACTCTGAGACCTTGCCAGCAAGGATCACCACTGTCATCTAGTGATTCCCAGGGACCCGTCCAAAGTCTGCCCGAAATAAGTATGGCCTGACAGGTGACGAGTGAGGAAAATAAAGGGCTGCCTTACCCCATCCTCTGAACTCCACGTGTGTGTGAGATCATCTAATAGTAAGTTTTCTTTCTAGCAAGTTTCTGTGCCTTCTCACCCTTCCAGAGCTAAGAGCATGGTCAAGAGCTTTCACACAAGGTTGACTAGAGAAAGCCCAGAGGTTGCCTAGGTATCCAGGCCCAAGAGTGGGGACCCACAATGGGGCCAAGATTAAAATGAGACAGATGCAAGATGTATGCCCTGCATGCTGCTTCAGAGATGACTCTGGGTTAGAGAACACAAGGCCATTTGGGGCTCCCTTCTGAGTTTTTTTTTTTTTCGGCAGCACAGCGTGGCATGCGGGATCTTAGTGCCCCAACCAGGGATTGAACCCGGCGCCCCTGCAGTGGAAGGGTGGAGTCTTAAGCACTGGACCACCAGGGAATTCCCTCCCTTTTGATTTTTGATGGGGTGAGAAGAAAAGTCCAACCAAAGAAAGATGATTTCTGGTCAGAATAATAGCATTGAAGCCTCCATTCTGTGTTTGGGCAAAGCTGAATTGAAGAGTTAAAAAACGAGTAGTGTGTGTGTGACAGAGCTGGAAGCAATAATTAGTATGTCTGGAGTATGAGATGAAAAAAAGCATTCTCCCAAAGTTGTCTAAGGGAAGCATGTGGGGTTTTCTTCGTGTTTGTATGTGATGCCGTGTCCGTTCTCACACTGCCTGTCACGGGTTGTCCTCTCCCATAGGTGGCCAGCCTGCCACACTGAGTTGGCTGAGTCTGAGAAGGCAGGGCTTCTTGCAACACACACAAGGCAGGCTTAGAAGACAAAACTCACGTCTGGGGGAGCATCTATTCTGTTATTGCCTGGATTTAAGTTTCAAAAACTGCTCTCTACTCCCTAGTAATTAAAAATATGACCTTTAGTGGTTTCTCATAAGTTTGGGCTAATTGCCATATATCAGCATGCACTTAGCTGTCATAAAATCTTCAGCCCTTAAGCAGTTTTCTCAGACTCCTAACTGCAGTCTTTACCTCTGTTGTCTCTGTCTTCTGTTCTCTACGTCCTGTTGCCTATTGTCATCATAAAGCATAATACCACCTCCTGAAGTTCATACAGCCCAAGGTTTTGTCTCCTACATGGGATATAAGCAAGGGACATTTGGGTGAGGCATAAAGATCTGTTTATTTATTTATTTTTAAAATTTTATTTATTTATTTTTATTTTTGGCTGCATTGGGTCTTTGTTGCTGTGCGCGGGCTTTCTCTAGTTACGGCGAGCAGGGGCTGTTCTTCGTTGCAGTGCACGGGCTTCTCATTGCAGTGGCTTCTCTTGTTGCGGAGCACAGGCTCTAGGCACGTGGGCTTCAGTAGTTGTGGCTCATGGGCTCTAGAGCGCAGGCCCAGTAGTTGTGGCGCACGGGCTTAGTTGCTCTGTGGCATGTGGGATCTTCCCGGACCAGGGCTTGAACCCATGTCCCCTGCATGTGGGATCTTCCCAGACCAGGGCTCGAACCCATGTCCCTTGCATTGGCAGGCGGATTCTTAATCACTGCACCACCAGGGAAGTTCCTAAAAATCTGTTTAGCTTAAACACAATAAAGGTAGAGTTGTAACCAAATTTGTTAGAGCTTCCTGTAATAAACCACTGTGGGAGAGGGGTTCCCTATATTTATTCAACCCCATCAGAACCTACTTGTATTTTTCAGTGCATCTGTCATGGATTCAGAGGCAGTAAAGTACAGTAGTGGAGTGTTTGCTTCCAGAATCAGGCAAATCTAAGTTGAGATTCCAGCCCCACTGCTTATTAGTTGTGCCATTATGGTTAGTTACTTAGCCTTGAAGTACCACTTTCCTCATTTGTAAAATAAGCATAATAATAGTTTTGAGGGGAATTTCCTGGCAGTCCAGTGGTTAGGACTCCACGCTTTCACTGCCGAGGGCATGGGTTCGATCCCTGGTTGGGGAACTAAGATCCCACAAACCCTGTGGCGCAGCCAAAAAAAACACAATAATTTTGAGGGGATCAAATGGGATAATGTGTGTGAAGTACTTAGCACAGTGCCTGGCATGTAAAATGCCCTCAATAAATGGGGGCTATTTTTATCCATTCAGTCAAAAGGGACATTTATGTGGTATCTGCTGGGTTCAGGCATGTTGTAGGTACAAAAATGCTTCAAGACATTGGCCCTTGCCTGTAAAGAGTTTACATCATGGTTGGTGGAGGCTCCGGAGGAAACACTTTCAGAATTTCAAAGGTAGAATGTAATAAAGGACAGAAATATCATGAAAGGGAAAAGGCTTTGAAGACAGGGTAATCTTTGAGTTGGGCCCCATAGGATGTGAAGAATGTGAAGAATGTAAGTTGTGTGGGGATGAAGCAACCGGTATTCTAGAGAAAGGGAATAAACCCCAAGAGAGATGTTGGATGGTGAGGACATGTCTGTGTCCAACAGTCTAGTGTGGCCTGAATATAGGGATTGAGACAGAGGTGGGAAGACAGACCAAAAAAAAAAAAAAAAAAGAGGGAGGGAGGATCAGAATAGGGGGGCATGTGATTGGAAATGCCATGCTAAAGCCTCTGGTCTTTGTTTGATGGGCTATTGAAGACTTTGCGGGTAGAGGAGGTAATACAATCCTGTAGTCTGCTATTTACTATGTGAAGTACTATCTTTCCTTCATTTGTCCTAAAAGTCTTTTGTTTATTCATGATCTCTCAGGTTTCTGGAGCACTATTAGTACAGGAAAGTCTGAACATTAGTATGGTTTAATTGTGATGTCCTAGCTGAGAGGGACACTAGCCTTAACTCCAGTGAGAACCAGAGAGAATAGAGATCTAAAATGGGCTATTCTATTCTGAGATGTTCACTTTCTTTCCATCTTGCAAAAGCTCACAACATTGAAACCCTTACCAGATTTTATCAGGAGCTTGGCAAATGATCAACTTTCTTCTCTGGAGGGTACCCCAATATTGAGGGTACCCCAGTATTATATAATCAATGATATTGACTAGAGTGATGGCTCTAGTTATAGGCCGAACTGCATCCTGAATCCTTTTCAACTATGTTACCACAATTTCCTCTGCTAAAGATATTTTTTTTAAAGAATTCTTTTTTAAAAAAATTTATTTATTTTATTTTTGGCTGCGTTGGGTCTTCGTTGCTGCGTGCGGGCTTTCTCTAGTTGCAGCGAGCGGGGGCTACTCTTCGTTGCGCTGCGCGGGCTTCTCATTGAGGTGGCTTCTCTTGTTGCAGAGCACGGGCTGTAGGCGCACAGGCTTCAGTAGTTGCAGCTCGCCGGCTCGGTAGCTGTGGCTCACGGGCTCTAGAGCGCAGGCTCAGTAGTTGTGGCACACGGGCTTAGTTGCTCCGCGGCCATGTGGGATCTTCCCGGACCAGGGCAAGAACCCGTGTCCCTTGCCTTGGCAGGCGGATTCTTAACCACTGCGCCACTGTTAAAGATATTTTGAAGCGAAAGAGTGCCTCTGCTCTTGGGTACATATAACCCTGTTGGTGAACATGATGAGAAAAATCACTGGGTAAGGGATTAGGCAGGCACAGATTGTATTTTATTTTGAGGTTTTTTTTTTTTTTAATATCATACTTGCTTTAGCTAAAGTGATTATAACCCAGAACACGTGGGTTTAGAATAAATACAGGTGCATAAAATTGGATTGCTTTTGTTCCAATGTTGACTTTTCTCCCTGTATGAGTGAATCACTTAAATTTGGAGAGTAGAATCATTTTACTTCTTTCCAGCCTAACTGGAATATCTGCAGCCAGAAGACAAAGTACAAGGGCTTATGAGAGAGGGGACAATGAAGCTCCATCCTCTGGGAAAAGGAAAGAAAATGTGAAGGGAGGAGATGATAGCTTCAAAGGAGGGAGGCTACAAAGTCTCCTTCCTGCCTTCCCCAACGTGGTCCAGGTTAAATTTACATTTCAATGACGACTTAATACTACTAAAGATTGTATGTAACTTTTAAGTTTCTCAAATGTTTGTTATCCTGGTAGAAATCCTGCATATCTATGTGTGTGTGTGTGTGTGTGTGTGTGTGGTGAGGCGGCCTAAGGGTGTTTAAGGAAGGAGAGGGTACGGTCTCAGAACTGACATTCCTTACTGGTATTGTCAGGCAGATACGGATTAGAGCTTGGTAGCCCAGAAAGAGAGAGAGAAAAAGGGAGTAGCAGGGAGCAGGTATTGAAGTGTGCCTGTCTAAGGTAAATGGCTTTCTCTAAGGTAAATGGCGCGAAGGCTGCATTTTCTGACCCAGGGAGATAAAAGACAGCGCCGTCCTTGGCACTATGTGCGGTGACCCGTAGCAGGAGCACAAGTCACCACCCTCCGACCCCCAGAGACCCCGGCCCATCTTCCTCCACTCCGCCCTACAGCTCTTGAAGTCTGCAGCTCCGGCCCAGGATGCAGGCGGCGAGGCAGCTCTTTGAACCAGGCCAGGGACCAGGTTCCTTCTCCAAATGCATAGGACACAGAGAGGGGCTGAATTCCCTAATCGTCCGCTGGCAGGCACTCACGCGCGGCGCATCCCGAGCCATGGGAGCTGTCCGTGGTGCTGAACCCTTTCTTGGGCTTGGTCGGACCCGCGACTCTCCAATCGCGTCGCCTGCCTAGGCGGAGGGAGGGCTCAGTGGGTCCCGGGCAGCGCGAGCGCCCGAAGGCCTGCGGCGAGCTCCAAGCTCTAAGGTTTAGATCCCTGACAGAACCCCCTGTGCGACTCTGTTAGCGCAAGCCAGGACTCCACGCAGGATCCAGCGCTTGAGGGCGAGTCCCTCATCTTTCTCCTACATCCCGTCGTGGATCTCAACTCCCACCCACTTCCTCCCCTGCGCCTTCCTTGTTCAAACAGCACCAGGTCCTGCCGAGAGCCCGGGGCTTCACGCCCCTCCTCTTCCTAGTCCACTGCGCTCTCCTTCAGAGCGGGACTCTCCCAGGGCGCAGCAAGCTCCCGCAGCAGAGGGTCTCCCTCGCCCCTCCGGCCCAGGTTTCCGGCCGCTCCTTCCTCTTCTGTTTCTATTCTCCCCACACTATCCACCCCTCTAGTTCTCTAGCACCGAGTCGGGAGGTGCGTGCTCCGCCCCTTTTTTCCGTACAAGGGCACGATGGAGTGGGGAGCGGGGCGGAGGGGAGGCGCCGCGAGCCCACTGGGAACGCTTGAATCTCTTCAGCTCCGCGGAGAAGCGGAGAAGCCTGCACGGCCGTCTTGGGTGGAGGACCTCTAGGGACAGCCAGAATTCTCCCCCTCGTTCCCCGGAGCGCTTTTCCATCCGCCAAACCCCCGTCACCAGGTAGGACTGTGCTCCTGGATCTGGCCTGTGGGGACTGCGAGGGCTCTAAATAGAGTAAAAGGCATTTAAATAACCTGTGCACATCTAACTCATAGATTTAATTTTACAGAGGTAGGGGTGACGGCACTTACAATTTTGTTGTTATTTGTTGTGGCCAGTCATTCCAGAGGAATATTTGGGTCACTGAAGTGTGTGTGTGTGTTGGGGGGCGCAGTTGGTGTAGGAGGGGGCAGAGAGAGAATGGGAAGTGACGGACTTTGATTCTCTTTGGACAGGTGGCCATGGCCTCATTGCCGACTCAGGGTCCCGGGGACCCTGACTTCTTTTCTGGGCTGCTGCCGGCGGCTTCAACTCCGGCCAACCAGAGCTCAGAAGCCTTGGTGGGCAATGGGTCGGCGGCTGGTCCGGGCGCTCAGGCCATCACGCCATTCCAGAGCCTGCAGCTGGTGCATCAGCTGAAGGGGCTGATTGCGCTGCTCTACAGCATCGTGGTGGTCGTGGGGCTGGTGGGCAACTGCCTGCTGGTGCTGGTAATCGCACGGGTGCGTCGGCTGCACAACGTGACCAACTTCCTCATCGGTAACCTGGCCTTGTCGGACGTGCTCATGTGCACCGCCTGCGTGCCGCTCACGCTGGCCTACGCTTTCGAGCCACGCGGCTGGGTGTTCGGCGGCGGCCTGTGCCACCTGGTCTTCTTCCTGCAGCCCGTCACCGTCTATGTGTCTGTGTTCACGCTCACCACCATCGCGGTGGACCGCTACGTCGTGCTGGTGCACCCTCTGCGCCGGCGCATCTCGCTGCGTCTCAGCGCCTTCGCGGTGCTGGCCATCTGGGCGCTGTCCGCGGTGCTGGCGCTGCCGGCCGCCGTGCACACCTACCACGTCGAGCTCAAGCCACACCGCGTGCGCCTCTGCGAGGAGTTCTGGGGGTCCCAGGAGCGCCAACGCCAGCTCTACGCTTGGGGGCTGCTGCTCGTCACCTACCTGCTCCCCCTGCTGGTCATCCTCTTGTCTTATGTCCGGGTGTCGGTGAAGCTCCGCAACCGCGTGGTGCCGGGCTGCGTGACCCCGAGCCAAGCGGACTGGGATCGCGCGCGCCGCCGCCGCACCTTCTGCCTGCTGGTGGTGGTGGTGGTGGTGTTCGCCGTCTGCTGGCTGCCCCTGCACGTCTTCAACCTGCTGCGGGATCTCGACCCGCGCGCCATAGACCCCTATGCCTTCGGGTTAGTGCAGCTGCTGTGCCACTGGCTCGCCATGAGCTCGGCCTGCTACAACCCCTTCATCTACGCCTGGCTGCACGACAGCTTCCGCGAGGAGCTACGCAAGCTGTTGCTCACCTGGCCCCGCAAGATCGCGCCGCGCGGCCAGAGCATGACAGTCAGCGTGGTCATCTGATGCCGCTGCGCCAGGCCTTGGGGAACTCCATGTCCGCTTGTCTCCGAGGATGCCCACCCGAGGCTGGACTGGAGAGCTTATTCCAGAGCTAAGCTAATGCTAAGCCAGGAAGGGGCAAAACTTCCAGCCCAGCCTTCTCGTCCAGCTGTCTTTCCTTGTCCTGTGTCTTTGTAAAATGCCAAGTGGGCTTTGTTGAGAGTCTTGTGCTTTGCTTGGAGGAGGCTGGGGAGAGGAAAAGAGGATTTGTTATTTCCTCCGTTTGCCCTTGAAGGCCAAACAAAGCTCTTTCTCCTGGTTCAGAACAGTATTTCAGAACCGTAGCTGTCTTCCTTGCTTTCTCTTCTGCTTGCTCATTGGGGAGATGAAGAAACAATGAACAGGGGGTTTAAAATGGCTGTGTTGGGGTTGGTAAAGCTTTTCAGGTTGCCTTTTAAAAGGGGCTCAGCCGAGATACAATTGCTTAGTCAATTTGAACCCATTAATTTCTGGGATTCCAGGGAAATATGTACTACAAATCTACATCTAGGATTTCAGCACTTCCTGAATAAGACCTTTATATGCCAAAGGGGTTTGAATTTTAAATCCACTTGAATTTATAGTACAAAAACCCTTACAAACCATCTTTCAAGAGGTTTTGCTACTGTTTTCCCTCCTCCTTATCCCCCAATTTCTATTTGAAAATGATGAGATGAATTAGTCGATGAAGATATAGATAAATAGGGATAAAGAGGAAAAGGTTCAAATCGTTTAAGGGGATATATAACTGCATAGGACAGACATCCTATCCGTGTGCATGTTTGTATATACACACCCAGTGTTTGCCACAAGGCAGGCACTCAAATATTTGGTTTTCTGGATACTCAGTGTAAGCTGTGTGCCATAGCATGCTCTTTCACGATCTCGCAACAGATCAACAGCTGTCAACTGACTGCTCAGCACCTGCTCTGTGGTGACACACTTGGAACACGATCAACTCAGAATATGAGGACTGGGAGAAGCTTATTTAAATCCAGAACAGAAAAATAAACTGCCCCCTACAGGATGCACAGATCAAGCACTTAATTCCTTTCAGGGTGAAGGGAACAGGTGAAGACTGTTGGGCCATGATACCAGGCTGCCAATCCTTACCTTAACATCCCAAGAGCTCTTTAAATGAGGAGAAGAGCCCTGGGACAAGGGTTTCCATATTGATGTTGGAATAATGACAGTGGCAGTGAAGGCAGGAGTCTTGGGAAATGATACATGATATACAGCTGTCAGATTAGCCCTTGTGGCATATAAGCCATGGACTGGTGTCTGCAGCCATTCAGTTACCAACTGGAAGATTCCAGTACTACTCCAGCACTAAACAGCAGAAGCAGTGTTTTCCCACCTCTCCCCTTCTCTTACTCTCAATGAGCTCATTCACTCGTTGAAGTGTGCCCTGGAAGGAAGGGAAAGAGGGGGTGATTTGGGGATGACAAGGATTATATCCTATTACTCTGATGTCAGTAACCACAATGGAAGAGTGGTTCCATTCATCGCTGGGCTAGTTAGCAATATGAGTCTTTAGTACTTATATGACTAGACTTTTCACAGCATGGGGAAGGGCAGGAAAAGGCTGGAGAAAGGAAAAGGCAGGTGAACTTGGGAGATGCCATTACCTCTGGCAATGGCGCTAAAACTAACTTTCAGCTTCGTCTGTGGATTTAGAGAACAAAGAGCCTGTGCTCTAATAATGTGGCCCACGCACATTATTGATGTCACTCCCCCGCCCCAAATGAGCTCATCTCCCAGCAGCCCAGGGACTGGTTCCTGTGCTTCCAGCAGCTCTACTGTTTGGGAGACTCAAGGCTAGACATTTCCTGTTTCCTCAGATCATTCTTTGGATGGGTATGTGTGGAGACGGGAGGGATTGGGGGAAGGGGTGGAAGTAGTTGGGGGAGGAATCTGATTAATTGTGGTCTCTTCACTGGAGGGTTTAAGTCACTGGTTCTCAGCTCCCGGCTGCTCCTAGAATTACCTGGGGAGCTTTCAAAAACCATCAGTGCCTAGGTCCTATCCGCAGAGAGTCCAATTGATTTGAGATGGGGACTGGGCATCAGCATTTTTCAAAGCACTTCAGGTGATTTTAACATGCATCCAAGGTTAAATGCCTTAAGAATTATCCTCTTTCTAATGAACCTCAGAAACATCTGAATGAAGCTTTGGGAATACTCTATTAGCCTTTAGACAATACCTGGTGGAGCACAGAGAGATAAATCCTATAATCAGAGTATATAGGTATCCATTCAACAGTTTCCTTACACATCTACTTGAAAGGCTCTGTATGAGTCCAATCAGTTTTTGTTTTTTTGAAAGTATTGTCATTCAATTTTAGGTCAATGGCGTTATAAAGTTATACACCATGAATTATTCCAAATACTGGTTGCTGGCATGTTAAAAAAATTGAAATGTTCCCTGATAGTTTGATTTAAGTCAACCGCGAGAGGAAAGCGTCCCCATTAATTACTAGAGGAGCTCCCAGCAGTTCCTATTATGCCTACAGCTTAAGTTAAAAAAAAATTTTTTTTTTAACATTTATGTGGACTTTACGGAGAGCCTAAAGAGGCTGGAGAATTGTGTTTATAAACATCTTTACAAATTATGCAAATTGGCAACTGAACAGCAACTAATTAATTCTTACCCTATCCGAAATCTATTTGGGACTTGTCTGACTACAAAACAAACTGATCAAACAAATCTCTCAGAAGTGAGTCCTAGAGAAATCCACAGAGGGTTGAGGTAGAACTTTTAATTTAATATAGTAGTTCATTTTAGTTAATACCAAGTATCCAGCCCTTTTCCTGCAAGGAGTCGTAAAGCTGGGAATGGAGCCAGCCTGGTACTTGGCACTAGCCCTTTCTGAGGCTGATGGGAGGTTCTGTACTCCTCTTTGCAAGTGTTGTCACCAAGTCTTACTTTTGGCAGTCAACCAATAGATTTATCTCACTAAATCGGCTGGGGGCTGTTTCAATATGTGTTGGCCACAGTTACCTAGAAATAGCAACTGTGAGAGACGCTAAGGTAACAAAACCAATTGATGTAACGTTCCTGAATTTTTGTTCTTGTGGATTTTCAGTCTGCTCTTCTACTGGGGGTGCTAAGTTCCAGGTTTATTTTCTCAGGTAGGCTAGTTCACCACCTCTGTCCTGAGGCTTGCATTCCTGAACACCTAGTAGTCTGGCAAATATAAGGCACGGAGCTGACATCAAGGGGACCCAGGCAAGAGTGTGGCTAGATCTGGAAGTGAACCCAGGGTCCATCCCCCCCAGATGAGAGGTTAGGAGCACCTTTATTCCCCAAGGTAAGTCCCTGATTGATTTCCCTTCAGGCACTGATGTCTTTGTTATGTGCATAAGATGTATCTGTGGCTGACTCACTGTGTGAAGCTCTTCAGGCTGGGGCTTGTACTGTGTTTCACACATTGTGGGTTCTCAATAAACATTAAATCAGTAGAACAGTCTCCAGCCGTGGGATTAATAAACTAAGCCAGCTACACACACAGTGTAACCACACAACCTCAGGATGGCCAGGATCAAAGCAAGGATAAATCATGCCAAGGAAAACATGCTACTCAATCTAAATTTGTCAGTTCCAGCTAATTCCAAGAATGAACTGTTCATTTGGGGCCTGTGACCCCCTGGCCCCAATCTAAGTAGTGATAGCATTTCTGTACATGGCATCAGCTCTGTGTTCTCCAAGACTGCAGGTGTCTAAATCCGATGGTCCATCAGAGGGAGAGTGGAGAATTTCATGCTTAATTTCTATATCATCATAAATCTGAATCATTATTTAAATGTTAGCATTTAATCACCCACTTCCACCTATGACTTGAGAAATTTAAAAACATTCAACACATGGGTCTATAAACAAAATTTAATCATCTACATTCGAAAACCTTCATGATAGCATCATAAACAGAATTTTCTGGTACATCTAAACTAAGACTTAAAAATGGATTTATGCATACCTTTCCAGGGATTTTTTTTGCAAAGTGAGAGAAGACAGTATACAGATGTTGAAAATGTAAAATATTTATTTGGATGGATGCAAGTTGCAATCTTGATTTGTTAAAAGACTGTACATTCCCAGTCAGTCTTTGGAAGTAGAAAGCCTTATTTTGAAAATTGAACGTGTACACTTCTAACAGGTTTTGAATTGTTCTTCTCTGTTTTCCAAGTCAATTCCTCTTCATTTCCCACTGTTTCTGTTCTGCCTTTTTTTAGTTCTATTTTTCCGTATCATCTATAAATACCTCTGATCTGAAGCTCCCTCCACCCCAGTGAAGGGGAGGTGGTGGGATTCAAGCATCTATTTTCTGGTGAATCATGTTGGGGAGACACCCTGGCTAATCCGCTTGCGGAGGGCAGGCTGCAACAAATGAGGCAAGGGCAGCTGCTTGTTGAATTTCCTGCCCACTGTGGGGTCTTGGAGCTCATACAATTAATATTTCACAGACAAGCGCCAGGCAAAGGTGGATAACAGGAGTTTGCACAGAATCTCCGCAGGGCCCCTGACATGATAAATCTCATGCAGAGCTTTCAAGAGGGCCCTAACAACGAAAGGTCAAATGTGTTTCATTTTGATGTTTGGGGCTATAGCGAGGAAACCTGAGCCAGAAAAAGCAAAGGACAGTCTCCTCTTTATATATATATATTTTAAAAATTTTTATTTATTTTTCATTTTTGGCTGTCTTGGGTCTTCTTTGCTGTGCATGGGCTTTCTCTAGTTGCGGCGAGCGGGGGCTACTCTTCATTGTGGCGCGCGGGCTTCTCATTGCAGTGGCCTCTCTTGTTGCAGAGCATGGGTTCTAGGCGCACGGGCTTCAGTAGTTGTGGCACACGGGCTCAGTAGTTGTGGCTCGTGGGCTCTAGAGCGCAGGCTCAGTAGTTGTGGCACACGGGCTTCGTTGCTCCGCGGCATGTGGGATCTTACCGGACCAGGGCTCGAACCCGTGTCCTCTGCATTGGCAGGAGGATTCTTAACCACTGTGCCACCAGGGAAGCCCGAGAATGATTTTATCTGACCTGCATCACAGCACCTGGAGGTGAGTAGGGCAGGGGTTATCCTCATTTGTGAAGGCGGCAAGGGAAGTGACTCACCTGGTCCAAGGTGAGCAGTGGGGACCTGGGATTCAAATCCAGATCCCCTGGTTCCAAGTTAGGCCCTCACCCGCCACGCCATGCTGCCCTTACGGTTTAGAAGGCCTGGTGGAGGATCACCCCTCCCTTTGCCTCTGCCTTCAGCCAGCCACGGCACTTCTCAGAATCACTGCACAGCTCTTAGAAAACACAGGGGCCCGGTCCCTACTTGAGACCTACTGTATTAGAGCCTCTTGGTGTGGAACCATATATTTTAAAAAATGGTGTTTGGGAATCAGTTAAAGAAAAGTGTTGCTCTAGTAGACGTGTAAAAAAGGAAAAATCTTGCTAGGAAACACATCCCTCTGTTGTTGAACTGAAATTCGTAGTCAGTCGGCCGAGATCGGGGAGGATGCTTCTCAGGCGCCTTGAACATGTAAGGTACTGTCTCCTTTGATTATTTTATCCATCCAACTTCTAGCAAGAAATGAGGACTCTATCAGGGCGAAGGCAGCCCCGCAGGGGCCTCAGTGCACCCGTGTTCTCTCCAGGTCCCACGGAGCTCCAGGTGGGCCTGGGGAGGTGCCCACGGCGGGCGCTCAGGTCCTGCTGCCCTGGGTATGCCAAGCAGCAGGCGTGGTGGCAGTCGTGTCCTTCCGTGAGATTCCCACTCTGTGCCAAGCTCACCGCAGCCCTGCAATGCTGGCATTGCTTGTCCCAGTTTTACAGGTGAAGAAACCAAAGCTCAGAGAAGTCATTTACCCAAAGTCGGTGAGTGGCACTGGCATTGAATCCATGCCTGTCTGGTTCCAAAGCCCCTTCCTGTCACATTGTCCTGCACCACACAAGTGACATGATAATGACAAATAACAGTATGATAATAATAACTATTGCTACATTTTATGGAAAGTTTGCTTCGTGCCAGGTAGCCTAGAATTTTATAGCTAGATAGTAACACCGTGAGACAGGAGCCATGAAAATCCCCACCTCCTGATGGAAGGAGCTACAGGGTGTTCATGGCCATTTGCAATCTACCTACTCCGCATTTTATAGGGCAGGAAAGTAAGTCCCAGAGAGGCTAGGTAGCTCGTCCAAGATCACACGG
Source organism: Eubalaena glacialis (assembly GCF_028564815.1). NCBI lineage: Eukaryota > Metazoa > Chordata > Mammalia > Artiodactyla > Balaenidae > Eubalaena > Eubalaena glacialis. Next base: position 12,587,173 of record NC_083716.1, read on the forward strand.
CTTGTCAGTCAGTCACAAAGCTGAGACTCAAACTCAGGCAGACTGCTCCAAAGCCCGATTCCTTCCTCTCTAAACTGTGCTCGCTCTCAAGGAGCAGGTGTTTCCCGACAGAGTGACAGGTTGTCCTGAACACGCTCTCTCTCTGCCCCCGTTAGCGCTGTGTTTGCCATATTCTCTTTTTTTCAATTTTTATTGGAGTATAGTAGTTGGTTTACAATGTTGTGTTAATTTCAGGTGTACAGCAAAGTGAATCAGTTATACATATACATATATCCACTCTTTTTTAGATTCTTTTCCCATATAGGCCGAGTATTGAGTAGAGTTTCCTGTGCTATACAGTAGGTCCTTTTTAGTTCTCTATTTTATGTATAATAGTGTGTATATGTCAATCCCAATCTCCCAGTTTATCCCTCCCCCACTTCCCCCCAGTAACCATAAGTTTGTTTTCTACATCTGTGACTCTATTTCTGTTTTATAAATGAGTTCATTTGCACCATTTTTTAAGATTCCGCATATAAGCGATATCATATGATATTTGTCTTTCTCTGTCTGACTTACTTCACTCAGTATGACAATCTCTAGGTCCATCCATGTTGCTCCAAGTTTGCAGTATTCTTTGACACTCAGATAACTGTTCTCTTGTTGTGCAGAGGCTGGCTTTGAGACAAAGCCCAAACCCACAGTGGGTCTTCCAAGCAAACTCATGCCCTCTTTGGATGCTGACCAAGTGAGGTCTGAAATGTTATCATGGGATGGAATTCCCTTCTTTCCTTCCTCCCTTCCTTCCTCCCTTCCTTCCTTCCTCCCTCCATCCCTTCCTCTCTCCCTCCCTCCCTTCCATCCTTCCCACCTGCCTGCAAACATTTATTGCCCATATTTTTGTTCTTTTGATACTGGTGATTTTCTACTTGGATGCAAGGATGGAGGATGCTTTGGCTGCTTGAATGAGTGCCCTACTAAATACAAAAGTACAAGAGCAATTTGTCAGGCCATTACTACTCAGGTGCTCATTATGCTAATCAAGAGGTAATGACACTCTGGGACTGTAGCTGAAGCCAGAATAGAAAACAGCCTCCCTGGATTAAGAGAGGAAAGATCGTGGCAAGGAAGTATTTGTTCATTTCTCATGCTTATTGTCAAGGCAGTTCAGACCTGTGTCTTAATGAATCCATTCATTAAGAGTGATTTTGTTTTGAGTGCATTTAATACTCACAAAGCATACTCATCACCCTTTCCCCCAGTCAGCACACCTGCTCAGAGAACAGTAGCTTGTTATGCTCTCTTTCAACAGCAAACCAGACTCAGTGAACAGGCCAAGTGCCTGATACCCACAGCAGATGAAAGAGACCCTAAAAGGGGCAGGCATAGCCTTACACATCATGGGAACAAGGCTTGTCTCTGGATTTGATTGCAACCTCTCACTCTGGGACAGTCCAAGAACTCTGTTACAGAACTCTGGCTACAGCTGTGCCAGCTGTGACTTGGAAAAGATTGAGGGTTGCCCACTGGCTGGTAGTGCTGCAAAAGAAAATACCCTATTCCAGTGGGCGAGAGACTCTGAAACACATGTAGAGTCCAAGACCGTGAGAAGGACCCCGAGGGAACATCTGGACTCATCCCTGCCTTTAACAGTTAAGGTAACTGAAGTCCAGAGAGGGTGTGGGGCTTTTCCCAGCCCACACAGCCTGTGTTGGTGGCACAGCAGGGATATACTTCAGTGATTTTTTTTTCAATTCTGTTAAAAAAGTTTTTTTCTGATTTTATAAATAATACAAAAATCTTATTGTTAAAACAAACAATACAAAAAAGTATAAAGAAGAAATGGAAAAATATTAGTGATTTCTTAAGCTCTATAAGCATGTCACTGAGTTTATGCAGAATCAGGCTTATTTCAGACACATTAAGAATAAAGTAGCCAATGGGAATAGAGCAACTGGCAGGCAATTGAATAGCTAATGTCCACTGATTTAAAAAAAAAAAAATTTTATTTATTTATTTGGTTGCGCCGGGTCTTAGTTGCAGCATGCATGTGGGATCTAGTTCCTTGACTAGGGATTGAACCCGTGTCCCCTGCATTGGGAGCAGGGAGTGTTATCCACTGCGCCACCAGGGAAGTCCTAATATCCACTGATTGATGGGTTTTTTTTCTAAAGAATTTATTGAAAACACACACTCACTTACCCAGCCTTTACAATGACAGCAGATTAGTTGGGATCAGTTCCAGGTAAAGCTTATTTAAGGCAAAGATGTTGTTTTATATCCCGTGGCACTATTTGGGGCATCCTGGAGCCCTGCACTGACTGTAGGATTCTGGTAGGTGTAGAGAAAGGTAAGGGCATAGAAGGACTCACATATGTTGAGTTCCCACTATGCAAGTGTTCTGTGAAGTGTTTACTATTAATTCTTATCTTTACAATAACCTTTGAAAGGTGGGTATTTGTGCATGTGTTTAACATAGACTAAATATTTGTGTCCCTCTCCCCAATTCATATGTGGAATTCTAATCCCCATTGTGATGGTATTTGGAGATGGGACCTTTAGGGGATAATTAGGTAATGATGGTGGAGCCCTCATGAATGGGATTAGTGCCCTTATAAAAGAGGTCCCAGAGAGATCTCTTTCCCCTTCTGCCATGTGAGAAGATGACCATCTATGAATCATGATGCTGGCTCACCAAATATTCCAGCCCCTTGATCTTGGACTTCCCAGCCTCCAGAACTGTGAGAAATAAGTTTATAAGCCACCTATGATATTTTGTTACAGAAAAATGAATGGACCAAGACAGTGTTTAATATGAAGAAACTTAGGTACCAAAAGGGAGTTTAACTTGCCCAAGAACTACAACAAGAAGCTCATAGAAGGAATAGTGGGGGCCAGTAGTCTGAATGCTACTTTCAATCTCTGTGTCCCTCAGCTCAAGCTTAAAATTATAAGGAGAGGACATCTGATGGACTTGGTTTTGTTCCCTGGTCAGAGAGCGCAAGGAACCTGAGTGTAGTCTTATCAGTCTGGAACCATGGAGAAAGAGCTAAAGGAAGTGAGAGTGCCCTCAGAAAGGGGGAGTGGAGGGTGGGCAGTCCCAAACACAAATGTCCCTAGAATAATCTTCTTACTACAAAGAGAAGAGTGTCTTGCCCCTGTCAGATGTTTTATTCACTCATTCATTCACATACTCACCTGCTTATTTATTTATTTTTGACACTGGCTAGGTTCTCTGGGTGGTATGAGATGAAACATGGTCTCTGTCTTTGGGCACTTACAATTGTCCTTGGATAAGAGGACAATCATGAAAACCATGATAAAACCATAGAGGAAGGGGTACAGGGCCCCAAACTAGAGTCAACATATCCCAATTCTAACATAAGTCAACCTCCTTTGGATTTAAATAAAATTGACATGGACATCTATCCCACATTCTGGCCAGTGGGCTCTCCAAGATTTCTGAGAATTCCTAGGGCATGTGTTCTAATGACCACTTGGTTATATGGTTCTGAGTTCCTACCCCAAGTGAACTCCTAGTTTCCCTTGAGCCTTATATTCTGTGGATGTATTCTTCTCTCTGCTTAGGGTCAGCCCTGTGTGGACCTCAGCACCTTTTTATTGATTTACCCTCAAGCCTCTCACCTAAGGAGGACTTATACCCTAATACTATAAAGTACTTAAAACATCACAAAATCCCTCAGCAACCCCCCAAATGAAAATGTCCTATTGGTCTCATTTTTCCCCCTTGGGCTCCAGTCTCCAAACTATTGGTCATCTCCTTTCCATCAAGATTAACCTCACATCTCATTATTTCTCTCTTTTGGGGAATCTCCTCAACTTACTCCTTTAGCTGTCTGTATTAGTTTGCTAGGGCTGTGTATTAGTCAGCTCAGGCTGCCATAACAAAATACCATAGACTGGGTGGCTTAAACAACAGGAATTTATTTCTCACAGTTCTAGAGGTTGGAAGTCCAAGATCAAGGTGTCAGCAGATTTGGTTTCTCCTGACGCCTCTCTCTCCTTGGCTTGCAGATGGCTGCCTTCTTACTTGTCCTCACATGACCTTTTCTCTGTGTGTGCACATCCTTGGTGTCTCTTCCTATTCTTTTAAGGACACCAGTCATATTGGATTAGGATTGCACACTTATGACCTCATTTAATTATCTCTTAAGGCCCTATCTCTGAATACAGTCACATTGGAGGTTAGGGCTTAACATATGAATTTGGGAGGGAGACACAATTCAGTCCATAACACTCCCCAATTCCTACTTACCTTGGAGCTCATCTTAACATATTCAAAGATAGCGTCACAGGTTAAGTTCCCTGAGAAACACACTCTTGATACAGAGATTAGCGTGCAGTCTGTTTATTAAGGAGTGCTTTGAGGATCAACAACCTGTGGAAGGAAAGGGAAGGGAAAGGAAGGGAAGGAGGTAATTGGTCAGAAGGAGAAGTTGAGCTGCAAGGCAGTCTCAGTGGAGGCCTTAGCCAACCATATGGTAATATCTAGGATGTCTGGTCTTGGAGACAGGAAGCATGGAACCCTACCCTGTGTCAGTCAGTCATTGGATGTGGGCTGCCATGGGAAGGAGGCATGACCTTGAATGAGTTGGCTCTTTTGAGGCAGTCCCTGAAGGGGCTGGTGGTTCCTGCATCCAATCAGGCCATTTAACACCACCTGTGAGTCCACATATATTCTAACCAGGGGCAACTTATCTTTCCACCCAAAGTGGATGGTCAGGTATACTACCTGAAGCTCTATTAATACCTCACTATTGTCTTTCAAGACCATTACTAAGGGGCTTCCCCGGTGGCGCAGTGGTTGAGAATCTGCCTGTGAATGCAGGGGACGCGGGTTCGAGCCCTGATCTGGGAAGATCCCACGTGCCGCGGAGCAACTGGGCCTGTGAGCCACAGTTACTGAGCCTGCGCATCTGGAGCCTGTGCTCTGCAACAAGAGAGGCTGCAATAGTGAGAGGCCCGTGCACCGCGATGAAGAGTGGCCCCCGCTTGCCACAACTAGAGAAAGCCCTCTCACAGAAACGAAGACCCAACACAGCCATAAATAAATAGATAAAATTAAAAAAAAAAAAAGACCATTACTAAGAGGGGCTCTAATGCAATCACCATCTATTTTTGACTTCTACAAACATACTGAACTGATCCATTGATGAACAAATGACCATAGGTGTGAGCTGAAGGAAAGGTGCTGATGTAGCTGTGGTGGATGACATGGGGGGCCTGGCTACTTGCTCATAAAGCTTGGGTCCTCTGGCCCTGCTTGGCAAAAATCAAAATGTATCAGTTTTATCTTGCTCATTTGGTCCAATTAGCTCATTATATCCATTTGGCATAATGTCATTGATAGTGAGCCAGTATGATGTTTTGTTGGATGTTCATCTAGTCAACATTTTTGGACTATATTATGTTGGAAAGCAGGAAAGTTAACATAGTCCTGAGACAAGACTTTAAAATGTATATTAAATGCAAACTGTTTCTGATGTTTTGCTCTGAAAGGGAAGGAAAAGAATGTATTTGCCTGATCGAAGGCTATAAACCATATTAATCTTTTCTAGCAAAGATACCATATCCAGTACAGCAGCTGCAATTTAAACCACTACTTGGTTGATTTTACAGTATTCCAATGTCATTCCAGGATCCACCTAGATTTTATAGGGCCCAGACTGGTGAATAAAATGGAGATAATGAATACTCACAACCTCTGCGTCCTTCAGGCCCTTAAGGGTGGCACGAATATGTGCTGTTCCTTCTGGAATAAGATATTGCTTTTGATTTATTATTTTGGCTGAGGGAGGCTGTTTCAGAGTTTTTCAGATGGCCTTCCCCATTCTGATAGCTTTTACCCCACAGACCATGGGACCAATGTAGTGGTTATACTAACTATCAAGTGAGTTTATTCTAATTATTTGGGGACTGCAAAAATGAACACTAGGTGAATCCATGGACCTGGTAGGCTATCGTGAGTCAAATCCGGCCAAGACTTCATTTATTACCTGGCTCCCAAATGACCCCAGCAAAGCATGATGAAGCTTTGGGTCTCCAGGTATCAGTGTGAACTTGGATCCTGTGCCCAAGAATCTTGAACTTTTTGGGTATTTCTTTTTCCTCAGTGTACAGTTATCTGAGTAAATGGCTGTAGGGTCCTTTAGGGAAAGACTGAGATAATCACTACCATGTACACTTGCCCTGGTGTTGTTGAATCCTTCCCAGGAACCAGGTTTTGCTTTAGTCAGTGGATTCTGGGTCTAGAAACTGAACATGAAATCATGACTTTTCATTGACATTACTGTTCTCAACCTTGAGATCAAGATTTTGGGTGCATTAGTTCAGATATCCCTATACCATGTATCAGGATCCCATTCTTTCCCAACAGGGCCTTGACCTTGACCTAGTAAACATGCTTAGGTTAAGAGCTTGGTTAATCTTAAAATTAAGTCCTGGGTTTGGTCCTCAGCTTTCTCTGCTCTTTGGTAAAGGACAAGAGCCTTTTCATATGCTACCAAGAAGACCCTCTGGATTCTACATATAGCTTTAAATTGCCAATTAATCACTCTCAGCCTTTGTTATAATTTTAAATGGTGACAGCCAACTGCCTTCCACTGTCTTCACAGACACTATTTCCTCCGCACTTCTTGAATATCTTATACATTGCACCATCTAGCGTAATCCTTCCAGTTGGTTTACCATTCCAGTTCACCACCAGTGAAAGTTTTAACAGTTGCACTGCCACCTTGTGCCCAGAGCTATCTGAGCTTCACCTACCACCTGTGATGGGGTCTTCATGACAGCTGAGAGATTCCAGGCCAGTATCTGCTTTCTTGGATCATTCTTGGCACAAGTGGTTCCAAATTGGGTTACCAAGAAGCAGATTGGAGATTATGACACAGGGTATTTATTAGAAAGTGCTCTTGGGATCAATACCTGTGGAAGGAAAGTGAGGAAGCATGATCGCCATAGGGAGGAGTTGATTTGCGATCACTGTCAATAGAGGCCACAGCTGATCCTACAGGTTACTCTGAAGCTCGGATGGTCCTTCAGAGTTGTCTTGAGTTGGGGCAAGAGGCTGGGCCATTATACCGTGGCACCAATTAGTCATTGGATGCAGCTGTCCCTAGAGGGTGCAGGACCTTGGGGGAGGCAGTTTTCTTTCCAGCAGAAGCAATGCTTGAAGGGGACTGCTAGCTGAGGGCTGTCTCCTGGCAGCGCTCCCAGCAGCTGGGGAATGCATCCCTTTTCTCTGAAGGCAGATCTGAGAGACACATCGCAGTGCTCAGCCTACCTTGTGTGCTCTAAGTGAAGGAACTGTGCTCACCTTCAGGTCCCTCCACTAGTGTCAGAGGAGAATCAGGAGAAACACTGAAATTTTAGAATTTCTTTTCTCCCTCCACCCTTCTTCACTGTAAGTGAAAGGAAACAAGCAGAAACGAGATTTATTTTCTCACCTCATCTCTCCACCTCCCTGGAAGACAAAAGAAGGTATATTCAAATTTGTTCTAAATAACATATGTCCCCCATGCCTCTACACAGTTAATATGCATGAGAGGAAGCAGAGGACTGACATCTTTATGATGTTATCTGATATTAATATAGCCGTCCTACTCTCCTTTGATTGATGTTTGAATGATATATCTCTTCCATCCTTTTACTTTCAACCTGCCTATATTGTTATATTTGAAGCAAGATTTGTTTAGACAGCATATAGTTGGGTCATGTCTTTAATCTATTCTCTCAATTTCCGTCTTTTAATTTGAGTATTAGATTATTTACATGTAATGTAATTAGTGATGTGTTAGGGCTTACATCTGTCATTTTATTTTCTGTTTTCTGTTTGGTCTATTTTTCATTTTTAAATTTTTTCTGCTTTCCTGTGGGTTACTTGAATTTTTTTTTAGGATTATACTTGATTTCTCTATAGTGTTTTTTGAGTGTATCTTTTTGTATAGCTTCTTTTTAAAAAAAAAAATTATTTATTTGGCTGCACTGGGTCTTCATTGTGGCACATGGGATCTTTAGTTGTGGCATGCGGGCTCTCTTAGTTGCAGCAGGCGGGATCTAGTTCCCTGACCAGGGATTGAACCTGGGCCCCTCGCATTGTGAGAGCGGAGTCCTAACCACTGGACCACCAGGGACGTCCCTGTATAGCTTCTTTAATGATTGCTCTAGGTATTATTCAATACATTATATGTGTATAACTTTTCACAGTCTACTGATGTCAGGAATTTACCGGTCTGAGTAAAGTATAGAAAACTTACTTCTTTTATGTCCTTTTACCCTCTCCCATTTATAATATAATTGTCTTAAATATTTTCTTTTCATACATTTAGAACCATATCAGTGTTATAATTTTTGCTTCAACTGTCAAACATAATTCAGAAAACTCAAGAGTTTTCTATTTTTTCTTACCAGTTTTGATCTTCCTAATGTTCCAAGAATACTTCTATTGTTTCTTTTCTGTTTAGAGAAATTCCTTTAGCCATTGTTTTAGGGTAGGTGTGCTGGCAAAAAATTCCCTTAGTTTTCTTTTATGTGAGAATATCTTCATTGATTTCTCCTTCATTCCTGAGGACTATTTTTTCTATGTAGAGGATTTTGAGTTTTAAGTTATTTTTTCATCACCTGAAAAATATGGTTCCATTTTGATCCAGCCTCCACAGTTTCTGATGAGAAATCCACTGTCATTCTAATTGTTTTTGCCCTGTACTTGGGTGTCATTTTCTTCCAGTGGCTGTTTTCAGGATTTTGTGTTGTTTCTAGTTTTCTGAAGTTTAATTATGATGTGTCTTGGCATGGATTTCTTTAGGTTTGTCCTGTTTTTATCAGCAGCTTGAATCTGTAGGTTTATGTCTTTCCAAATTTTGGAAGTTTTTAGCCAGCATATCTTCTACTGCTTTTTGGCCTCATTCTCTGTCTTTGCGTTCCAGGACTCTGATGGTACAAATGTTAAATCTTCTGTTATAGCCCCACAGGTCCCTGAGGCTCTATTCTTTTTTTTTTTTCAGTCCATTTTTCTATTTTTGTTTCTGTTTTATCAGATTGGCTACTTTCTATTGTTCTATCTTTCAGTTCACTGATTCTTTTCTCTGTCTCCCCCATATTGCTGTTGAGCCATCCACTGAGCTTTGAAATTAAACCTATTAATTTTGGTTATTGTAGTTGTCAGTTCTAAAATTTCCATTTAGTTTTTATTTACATAACCTATTTGAGGAGACCTACTTCTTTCCAGAAATTTTCTATTTTTTTTCACTTGTTTCAAGTGTGTTCATAATTGCTCATTGAAGCATTTTTAAATCTCAGCTCCTTTAACATCTCTGTCAGATATTTCTAACATCACTTTCATCTTGGTGTTGGCCTCAATTAAGTGTCTTTTTTAAAAATCAGGTTGAGATCTTGCCTTTTCTTGGTATGAGCAGTGATTTTTGATGGAAAGCTGAACACTTTTGTTTTATATTCTGAGACTCTGGATCTTATTTAAACCTTCTCTGTTAGCTGACTTTCCCTGACCCCATTTTGGTAGGGGGAGGGGTTGACACAGCTTCATTACTGCCAGATGGAGGTAGATGTCCAGGTTTTCCATTTGACCTCTGTTGACACCCAAGGAGGTGCTTTGTTACAGCTGAGGGTGCTGACTCTTATTAGGCCTCCTCTGATACCAGCCCAGTGGGGAGGGGACGAGATGCCTTACTACTGCCGGTGGAGGTAGATGTCCCAGCTGGGAGGTGGGGAGTGTGGTGGGAGCTTGTTAGGGTCTGGCTGGGATGAAAGTCCTGGCTCCCTCCTTGGCCTTCCCATTACCACCCCAGTGGGGGTGTTGGGGTTCCTCATGAGGGTGGAAGTCTCTGCTCCCCATTCAGCTTTTGCCGGTATAGGTGTGGCCACAGTTTTCCTGTGGTCTTTGGCTGGAGTAGAGAGCAGTTATTGCCTGAAGCTTATCTGTCTTGCTAAGCTTCTTTACTGAGCTTGGCCTGAGAGAATGGGGTTTTTAAAAAACTCATGTTTAGTGGCATTTTTGTGTTGCCAGCTTTTTCAGCTCCAAGTCTGCCAGCTTTTTTTTTTTTTTTCTTTATGAGGCGAAAAGAAAGCCCAGGGAACTCACCATTGTGTCACTCCCCAGGTTTTGAGGTCCCTAGCTGGTCTGCCTCTTTCTTCTGTCTTTCAGAACCCCCTTATGTTTTTCTTTATAATATTTGGGATTTTGGGGGGCTTCCCTGGTGGTGCAGTGGTTAAGAATCCACATGCCAGTTCAGGGGACATGGGTTCGATCCCTGCTCCGGGAAGATCCCACATGCCGCGGAGCAACTAAGCCCGTGCGCCACAACTACTTAGCCTGCGCTCTAGAGCCCGCGAGCCACAACTACTGAAGTCCCCACACCTAGAGCCCGTGCTCTGCAACAAGAAGCCACCGCAATGAGAAGCCCGCGCACCTCAACGAAGAGTAGACCCTGCTCGCCGCAACTTGAGAAAGCCTGTGCGCAGCACCAGAGACCCAATGCAGCCAAAAATAAATAAATGAATTTATAAAAAAAATATTTAGGATTTTGTTGTACTTAGCAGGAGAAATAGGAAAAAGTACATGCATTCTATCTTCCTGGAAGCAGAAGTTCCAAGGTAACGTTTTTAAGTGCATAAAATAAAACACATAGCTTTACAGAGGGAACCAATTATGTTAAAACTTGGTTATCAGAATATTAAAAAACCCACGTTTGGGATATATTAATATATCCATTGCTTTATTAATATATTAAATAAAATATCTAGGTCTAATTGTCACTGTAATATTGAAGTAGTGATTTACATTAGTGGTATTTTGAGAATCTGCCACAGTTGCAGTGTAATGTCAAATGACCTGTGATTTCTGCTGGGGACAGAGTCACTGATGCCTCTTATTTGACTCTGCCTCTCATAATTGAAGGAAATGCCAAATTTTAGTTATAGCAAGTCAAAAATAAAGGTCAATTACTTTCTGATCCCACTTCACAGATCCACTGAATTCTTGACCCTGGTTAACAACCTCAGCTTTAAGGATAAAACAGAGCAATAACAGCAAACCCTATAGGCAGAGATTTCTGGCAGACACTTAAAAAAAAAGTCATTTAAGACCAGAAGTCCACAGTGGTCAATAAATAAGATGATGAGGCCAGGGCAGCCAAGAGCACAGCTGGATCCGATTAGGAGATCACAGGAAGCCAAGTTTCTGGGCCAGGCACTGGATCTCAGAGATTCCTGCTACCCAGACCCATGGAATCTGCATCAGTCAAGTGGAAAAGCTCAGCAAACCCTGGTCTTGCTGGTCACCCAGGAGAGACTTCGTTTGAGAAGAGGATCGGTCTTTGGCAATTCAACTGGGCAGTTTAGAAAGACGAGGGCCTGCACCCCCTCCTGACAACCAGCCAATTACCCGCTCTGCGCCTGTTCCTGCTGCACAAAAGGGATTTTCTTCTGAGGGCACTGTGGTCTGTGCTCCGGCATCCAGGGCATGACTCCCACATGATGACTATCAAGGCAGCCCCAGATTGGATTGGCAAACGCCTGTGTTTTCATAAAAGTCGGGACTGCTTTGTGAAGCCTTGAAGGGGTACCAAATGCTACGTCTGCAGGAAAATGAAATAAGTACCCCCGTTTACAAGTTGCCAATTTGATCCTATTTGTCTGGGGCAGGCCCAATGCAATTTGAGGGGTGGTTGGAAGCTTCTTTTGCCTCATTCCTCGCCTTTCTCGCCCTTTCATTAAAGTTATAAATAACTGTGCCTCACATGTTAATGAAAGGGAGTGGTGTGAACAACCAGAGGCTTTGGGAGGAAACCTGAAGTAAGAGTGCAGTTGCTAAGGAACGGGGCTGGACAAGTTAATTTTGTTGGCATAACATTTCCTCATTGTTTAATCTCCCAGTGTATTCATTTCATCCATCTGTCACCATGTCACTGAAGCTGGGAGGAACTGCTAATTGCAACCCCAGGGTGGAGAACAGACTTGTCCAAAGCTTGTGTAAATTTCATCTATCAGAGTGGGACCCTGAGCTTTGATTTTACTGTTGGAGAGGCCACCCGTTCCTACTGCATGAAGAAAGCTGGCGAGGGCCTCACCGATCTCTGCCAGACGAAACTCTCGTGCCCTGCAGCAGCGGCTCTCTACTCTGGATGGACAGTAGTCACCTGGGGTGCTTTGAAAAAAGACCAATATTTGGGCTGCATCCCCGAGGATTCTCATGTAATTGGTGTAGGGGTGTGGTCCAGGCATGGGATTTACAAAAAATCTCCCCTAAGTGATTTTTTAAAAATAAATTTATTTATTTATTTATTTTTGGCTGCATTGGGTCTTCGTTGTTGCACGCGGGCTTTCTCTAGTTGCAGCGAGTGGAGGCTACTCTTTGTTGTGGTGCGAGGGCTTCTCACTGTGGTGGCTTCTCTTGTTGCGGAGCCCCGGCTCTAGGCGCGTGGGCTTCAGTAGTTGTGGTGTGCAGGCTCAGTAGTTGTGGCTCATGGGCTCCAGAGTGCAGGCTCAGTAGTTGCAGCGCACGGGCTTAGTTGCCCCGAGGCATGTGGGATCTTCGTGGACCAGGGACCGAACCTGTGTCCCTTGAATTGGCAGGTGGATTCTTAACCACTGCGCCACCAGGGAAATCCCTCCCCTAAGTGATTTTAATGGGCTACCCAGGCAAAGAACCACTGATTTATAGAATTGTCACCTTTCCACTGCTGTATCTCATTTTCAAAGTTCCAGAGCCTCTCAGATTTTTTTTTTTAAGTCTCCCAATCACTTCCTCCCCATCTCACATACAATAACTCTGATAATGAGCTTTTAACGACTGGACACTGGGCACTGGGCACAGCACTATGTGTCTTTACCTGCATGACCTCTCGGAATCCTCACAATAATCTCGTAAAGTGGATATTTTTGTTAGTCCCATTTTATGAACAAGGAAACTGATGCTCGGGGAGGTTCAGTGCCCCATTGCCAAGTGACAGATCCAGGATTTGGGCATGGGTCTTACTCCAAAGCTCAACTAGTTGTGCCAATGACTTCTGTCCCCACAGGAGAACCGCTGGTCCACACCTGCAGGTTCAGCATCGCCCCCATGCTCAGGACCAGCTCTGTCCTGGCTGGGGGTTTGTGAGATCCTGAGGCGGTGGGTCAGATGACTCAGTAGGTAGTCTGTCACATTTCCAGCTTGGGCCCTGGGTCCCAGCTCTGAGAAGGAGGTTCCCTTGGGCTCCTTACCTCAACGGCCTAGATTCAAATCCAGCCCTCCTTACCAGCAAGTGACCTTGGCCAAGTCTGAATTTCTTTAGTACCCAGTTTCCTCACTGTTGGTGGGATGACAACTCACTGCATAGAAGTGCTGAGAGGATTAAATGCAATAACACATGTAAGGCACTCAGAATAGGGTCTGACACACATTACTCATGAAAGGTTACATGATATCCACCCCCCAGCTTTATTGAGATGTAATTGATATATAACATTGTATACGTTTAAGGTATATAATGTGTTGATTTGATACACTTTTATATTGCAAAATGATTACCACAGTAGCTTAGCTCATACCTCCACCATGTCACATAACTATCATTTCTTTTTTTGTAGTGAGAATATTTAAGACCTAACCTCTTAACAACTTTCAAGCATGTAATACAGAATTATTAACTAGAGTAACCATGCTGCCCAGTAGATCCCCAGAACTTATTCATCTTACAACTGGCAATTTATACCGTTTGACCTATACCTGTCCATTTTGGCAACCAACATTCTAGCCTCTGTTTCTATGAGTTTGGTGTTCTTTAGTTTCCACATATAAGTGGTATCATATAGTATCTGTCTTTCTCTGTCTGACTTGTTGCACTTAGCGTAATGCCCTCATGGTCCACCCATGTCATGGCAAATGGCAGGATATTCCTCTTTCTCATGGCTGAATGATATTCATATATATCTCCATTTTCTTTATCCAGTCATCCATTGATGGGCACTTAGATTGTTTTCCATGTTTTGGCTATTATGAATAATGCTGCAGTGAACATTGGGGTGCGGATGTCTCTTCAAGATCCTGTTTAAATCTGAAATGCTCGTTCTATCATCATTATTGCACAGAGCTAGCACTCAGAGGCTGTTTTACTCCCCCAGCCTCCTCAGGCACAGAGATGTCCAGTGCCCGGCACTGCGTCTGGATTCCAGGTGCTGGGCAGCTCTGAGGCTGTGTCTGGGCTTCCTGAAGCTGCTGCCTGAACCTCCTGGGTCAAAGGCAAACAGCTGACCCCAGAGACCTAACCTTACCTCCGCTTTTGGTTGATTAAACCACAACAGTTGACAAGGACCTTTCTCCAAATGTATTAGCAAGAATTCTTTCAGTATCAAGAGAGAGAAACCCAACTCAAACTGGCTTTAAGCGGAAAAGGAATTTATTGGCTGACGTTGGCTGTTGCAGCTGGAAACTCCAGAGCTGCCTTCAGGCACGAGGGATCCAGGGGCTCAGATGGGTCCCCAGGCTCCTGTCCCTCTCTCTTCAGCTCTCGGTGCTCCTTTTCTCTCTGTTATCTTCATACACTGGCAGCTCTCTAGAAGCTCAGGCTTGCAGCTTTATCACTAGTGAGTCCCTCTGTAAAGGAATTTCTTGACCCAATAATTCCTATGAAAGTCATGGAATGTACTTGGATCAGACCTATTGGCTCAAGGCCAGCAAGGCAACAGTATCTAGCCCGGCCCAAGCTGGCTCAGAATAGAGGCATGCTTTCCAGATATCAACAAGTCAAACCTCCCACATGTTTCACAGCCATCTACAAAGTCAACTCAGCCTGGTGCCCAGACAACCCAGAAGACCATCTTACAGCTTGTTTACAAGATTCTGGGTTTGAAGAAAAATTAGAATTTGATGGGGGAGAGCTGGAAAGCTGTTTAGGAAAACTGGATTCTCCTCCATATACTGAAAAATGAACAAAACCCAAAAACTCTGGTGGGATGTAGATGATCTTTAAGAGCATTTGCGCTGCTCAAAAACAAAACATAAGCAAAACAAAACAAAACAAACAAACAAAACTGTGTCCAAAACTGTGTGAGCCTTGAGTGCCATCTTGTGACAAAGTGTTGTATTTTCCTAGGATGAACTTTTCTCCAGGGAAAAGCTTCAGGCACCCCACCTCCACTGCCCACTACTGGATTCTGTGCTAGCACACAGAAATGACAGTCCCCACCATGAGGAGCCCCCAGCCCAGATAATACAATACAACTTGGTGGGCTCTGTTTTAGCCTCTGAGAAGTGTCCTATGGGGCCTCCAGAGCAGGGGCATTTCTTCCTAGGCACCTGGTAAGCCAGCCCAGAGGAGACACACCATAAACGCTGATGAATGAACAGTTAACTGTTCCTTCCAGATTCCCCATTATCTGCTCTATTTTTTCTTATGGACATTCCTAGGGCTAACATTAGTCTCTGGCATATTGTCAATTTTCTCAATATAGACATTTCTTCCAGCACTGCTGGCCTATAATTTGCCTTCCTATCCAGGACTTTAGGATCAATACTTCCCTTTGCCATCCACCCCTCAATCAGTGAAAAGGTCACTATATATCTATGTCTCTGCAAAGCCTTAAGTCTGAGAACTCACAGCTTAACGTAGGATGCCCTCCACCCTAATCTGTGTTCTCAGAAATGAGGTCATTTGTGGTGTAGCATCTTCTGTACACAAATAGGTGGGGAGAGCCGATAGACCCAGCACAGCTGGGCTCTCTAGGGCCCTGGAAAGCCCACAAAGAGACCCAGAGCACTGGGGGGTTGCTTTGCCATCAAAGCTGTGACCTTGCCTCTTATTGACAAGCTGCCCTACTAAAGGGGCAGGGGTCCAGGTACAAGGGGTCCACGCTTGTCAGTAATCATATAAACCCTGCCGGCACCTCATTTTCCCTCTGCTAGGAGAGACCCAATCAAATGAAGGAGCCCTGGCCCTGACCTTCTCCCCTGGCTGCGTGGAGACACGTTGTCGTTCTTCTCACTCCCGAGTCACCGTCTGCCCCTCCCACTTGGGTGTTGCACTGTCTGACTGTCACACTTGCCAGCTATTTCACTTGTGTAAAGCTCAACAGGAAACAGCCTGGGTCATTGTAAAAGACAATTAATTATGGAAACGACTATTGATGAGCCAGTGGAGACACTGTTCCAGGTCTGGAGGGCAGAGCAGTGAACTGCACGAAAATGTTCCTTCCCCTGGGGGAAAGAATAGTCTAGTAAGGGATTAGGATTTTATTTTAGTTGCAGTGGGTCACCATGAAGAGTTTTAAGCGGGGACGGACTTGATCTGATTTCCTTTTAGAAAGGATCACTGTGGGCGGTGACATGAGAGGGCCCGAGAGGGAGGAGGAGGAGGAGCGTGGAGGAGATAGGTCTCTTGCCCAGGCCCGGGGGGGATGCTGAGGAAGGCTTGGTCTGGGTGGGAGCAGAGTTGATGGAGAGGCGGCAAACTTGGGATATGTTTTGTGGGGAGCGCTGCCAGGACTTATTGATGGATTGGATGTTGGGGATGAAGAGGGAAGGAGAGGATGCAAAGAGGGTTCCCAGAGTTTGGGTCTGGACACCTGGCAGACAATGGCACCATTGAGTGAGATGGGGAAGATGGGGGAACAGCTGGTCCAGTGTGAAAACCAAGGGTTCTGGTTTGGCCTCATTAAGTTGGAGAAACCACCCAAATGAGCTTTCAGGCGGACCGTGTGGCACTTTGGGAACGACTAGGATGAGAAGTAGCCTCAGCCCTGTCTCAGGCCCGAGGCTCTGGGGGTCCATGCTAGACCCACTCCTTGTCCTTTTCACTGTTAGGAGAGCAGCATCTGGTGATGAGGGATTAGCAAAACCACCCCCTTAACGAGGCCAGCCCCGCCCCACCTGCACAGGAAACAGGAAACAGCTGCGCCACCATTTCTCAAATTAACCCGGGGAGAACAAGCCTCTGGAATGCCGGTTAAAAGTGCAGATTCCCAGGCCTCTCACCTAGGGAAGGGCTCAGGGGGCCTGGGATCGGGCCCAGAACCTGTCTGTGTATCTTGGGCCCCTGATGTCTGTCATCATGCAAGTTTAGGAAAGTCTGTTAGGATCGGCTGCCCAACCTTTGATTCGGAACCCACGTCCCAGGCTCAGTAAATATCTGTCAGCTGAGTGGATTGACGTGATCTGGACCTGGAGGGCCCCCCATGAAGACTCCCTCCCCTCTGCACCCCAGTCTACTTTCACGGAGAGTCCAGAGGGCAGAGTCATTAAGAAGGTGGTGTTGTTGTTATTTAATTTTTTAATTTTTTGGCTGCACCTCCTGGCGTGTGGGATCTTAGTTCCCTGATCAGGTAGCGAACCCACGCCCCCTGCGGTGGAAGTGCGGGGTCTTAACCACTGGTGGTGTTGCAGTCCCAAAAAGGTGGTTTTTTTTTTTTTTTTAAGATTTTTAAAAAATTTATTTATTTATTTATATTTTTGGCTGTGTTGGGTCTTCGTTTCTGTGCGAGGGCTTTCTCTAGTTGTGGCAAGCGCGGGCCACTCTTCATCGCGGTGCGCGGGCCTCCCACTATCGCGGCCTTTCGTTGCGGAGCACGGGCTCCAGACGCGCAGGCTCAGTAGCTGTGGCTCACGGGCCTAGTTGCTCCGCGGCATGTGGGATCGTCCCAGAGCAGGGCTCGAACCCGTGTCCCCTGCATTGGCAGGCAGACTCTCAACTACTGCGCCACCAGGGAAGCCAAGGAAGGTGGCTTTGAAGTCAGACAACGGTGGTGTTGCACCCTCCTCCTCCGTGTCCCCGCTGCCTGCTCTGGAGGAATGACAGAAGCTGTCTTGCCCGTCTGTTCCCCATCCGAGGTAGCTCTCCAGTTCTCCCCTACCTCATGGCTGCCTGATGAGGATTCGGGGCAGGGGGCGGGGTGGGAGTACGCATGTACGTGAATCGCCTGCCCCAGATAGGGTCCAGGGGAAGGGCCCTGACTCGCAGAGCTTTCCGGGCTGGCTCTCTGGAACCTTCCTTTCGGTCCAAGGAAAATCTCCTGGGATGGCTGCCCAGGGCTCCAGCCCCTCCTCCCCCGGCCATGACTACCTGTGCGGCTTCCCCTTTCTCCACCAGACGTCGGGCCAAAGCCGTGGGGGGAGGCAGCTCCCCGGCTCTGCAAAGCAGCAACACCCCTAGTGTGGAGAGCTACCCTCCCAGAGGCCCCGGTTTGGAGAACTGGGAGGGGCGGTGAGGGGAGACTGCTTTGAGGATTCTAGAGCCCTTATCTTTCAGAATGCCCTCCTGTGGGTTTGTCTGATGTTTCCTCACGATGAGATTTAGAGTGTGTGATTTTGGCAGGAATACTTCCAAAGCGATGGTGTGTTCTCTGTGGGTTGTATTGAGAGGCATATACTATGGTTTGACCCATTACTGATGATGTTAACACTGATTCTTTGATGCAGGTGGAGCTTGCTAGTTTTCTCTACTGTAAAGATACTATTTTGACATTTATAGTGAACACTATAAGTATCTTATGGAGAGATTCTTAGTGACTATATAAATATTCACATGTAAAAATAACAATTTCACTCACTGGTTTAAGCATCCATTAATGATTCTCGCCTTAATCAGTTGTTACCATGAGGGTGATTTTCTAATTCCATCATTTCTTCCATGTTTATTCATTGGCTTTTCTCTGTAAAAAGGAGCTTTTCCTTCTTATCTGTCTATCCATCCATCCATGTCTGTATATATGTATGTATGTATTTGCTTAGTTACATCAGTGTGGCTTCATGGATTTTATCTTTTTCAACAGGTTATAACTTCTTATTATCATTAAATATTTTGATGTTCATATTGTCCCAGAGTTTTCCATGAGATCCCCTTAAATTGGCTTCCCAATACTTTTGACATGTCTCCATCATTTTTAAGCATGTCCTTTCTTTATGGCAGAAGCTGTTCTAGGCTCAGTTTGTACTTTCCCTGTCTCTGCCCTGGAATCAGCAATTTCTCCAAGGAACCCTGTTTCATTTTAATGGATAATAGTATTTAGAAACTGATATCTGGATACTAGTAGCTTACTGCTACTGGATTGTCATTGCTTATAGGCCCTCGGGGTGGGCAGAGCTAAGAAATAGATGTATGTGTACAGACACACACATACACGTATCTATTTTCATACTGAGTGATCTGTATTTGTTAAAACCCATTGTTTCATACCAATACCTCCAGTTCCAATTCAACACCACAGGTATAGTCTAGCCTTTCCCTTTTCTGTATTTGTCCGTTTACTGTCTCAGTGGAGTGATGGTAGTTGTTAGTCTGGGATAGATATTCTTTATGGTGTTAAGGAAATATCCTGCTATTCAGTTTATCAAAAGCTTCTAACAGGAAATGATGATAAATTTATCATCAGCATTTAGACAGATGATGATTGGGTTTTGTTTTATTAAGCAAGTACTTGTATCTGGCTTACTAAACACCAAGCCACGGTGTTAACCACATTACAAATGTTAATTTATTGATTTCTCACAACAACTCCCTAAAGTAGATAATGTTAGTATCTTCATTTTACAGTGAGGGAACTGAAGAGCAGGGAAGTTAGACTGCTTGGTAAAAGTCACAACATAAGAAGAAAAGCCATGTTTCCAACCCATGGGCTCTGTCTTCAGCATCTGATGCTTGGCCTCTACCTCTCCTCTCTTCCTACTGTGGTACCTTCTTTGATCTACTGATGTGATAAATTACATTAATAGCTTTCCTGCTATTGAACTACCCTTTATTCCAAATCATACTTAGTTATGGTGTTACTATCACTTGAAAATTGTTTTGACTTGATTTGCAATTTAAATTTATATCTATATTCGCAAGAGAGCTTGGTCTATTGTTTTTTCTTTTCATGGTGCTGTAGCTTTCTGCAGAGTTGCTAATCTCAGATTTCCTATTTATTTCTTAAGACAATTTTGACAATTTACAGTTTCTTGAAAACCATCCATTTAATCAAACCTTTGAAATTTAGTATCATAGAATTATGCATATTCTTTCTCTAAGATTTAAAATAGCTTCCATATCTTTGCTTATACTCCTTTACTTATTTCTAATTATCAATATCTATTTTCTCCCTTTTTTTAAATTACACTATCTAGAGAATTGTTTATTTACTGTCTTCTCCTTTCTTGTTTTCTGATTAATTAATGTCCCCTTTTTATATTTATTAGTGCTATTCTCCAGCTTTCCCTAGGTTTGCTATGTTGCAAGAAATGTTTTCACCTTCTTTTAAGGCTGAAATCAGAAGACTCATCTTTTTTTCCCTAGAAAAATTTCATGATGTTTTATTAACAAGATTATCAACACACAGTGGCAAAGGCTTCCATGATCCTCTATCCATTAATCCATTTACACATTTAGTAAAGCAAATTTATTTTTTTAAAAAAGGGTGTGCTACTGAATGGTTACATTACATGTCTTTAGAGATATTTGGGCTGTTACAGAAGATCAGCTTATAATTCATATCAAGCATGGCAGGTAGCAGTGTCAATTTCCTATCACCATCTGAACTGTTAGTTTTCATGTGCACACATAGACAGGAGTCCATCTTCATTTATCTTCCATTTGCAATTAAAAGCTCTGTTTAGCCTAATACTTCTCAATATGCTCTTGTGTCCTACGGTGCTATTTCAGAATAATGACAGCTCAGGATTTAGGGCTGTGGAGGCCTACATGGAAATATTTTTAATAGAGAAAAGGCAAGTAAAACAACAAGCAAGTGTACAATCCTTGGATAGGAGCTAAGTGAGTTAGAAAAGTGCAGAAAATAGCCCTGCATTTGAGAAGCTCACAATTTTGTCCACTATACACTAGGCAATGTGCAAGATGCTTTTCATGTACTTTGTAATAATCCTTATAACAACTTTTCATTAAAAAGCAAGATGGGGGGAATTCCCTGGCATTCCAGTGGTTAGAACTCCACACTTTCACTGCTGAGGGCCCAGGATCATTCACTGGTCAGGGAACTAAGACCCCACAAGCTGCCCGGCACGGCCCAAAAAGAAAACAAAAACAAAAATGAAAACAAGGTGGGTACCACTCTCTCCATGTTGCAGACAAGGTGACTTTCTTGAGAGAAGTTAAATCACTTACCTATGGACAGACACCTAGTAAGGTCTGGCATTCAAGCTGAGGTCTCTCAGAAGCCAAAACCCACATCCTTTCTTTTGGTAGTTTTCAAACTTCAAGAGTCCCAAAGAATATGACCAGCTTTATGTTCCATTTTCTGTGTGTGTGAATCTGGAGACTTTCTACCGACCTGGCCAATACTGGACTAGCTTTTCTTTCACCTGTTTAATGTATTAGGCTTTCACATAAGGCTTCATTTGAAGAGTCTTGTGCAAGTGTTGCCTCCTACTATTAAACATCGTTCTAACTAGAGTTCCAGTTCCAGTCAAAGTAGCATGTATTGGGTTAGCCCTTCCACTGAGAGCAACTATAAAAGCTGGAGGAAAATTGTACACATTATATATGATATGTTATATAGAAGATATATTATATATATATATATATATATATATATATATATATGTAATCTCTGGATATGTTTGTTTGCAGGCACTGGAGAGCAACCCAAGCAGCCAGGAACTGGAGGGAACACAATCCTTCAAGGATACGAAAGACTTGAAGTGAGTTTTATCTCATGTATCTACCTCTGCTTTCCCTGCTGAGGGCATTTTCTGGTTCAGTAAAGCACTGGGTATTAGCCAAGCAGAAAGTGGTAATCTTACTGGGCCAAAGATAACTGATCTACCCAATGAGATGAGCTAAGAAGGGCTGGGGGAAGCAAGATTCTCGGTGAAACTGAAGATTTGCTTCCCTTCTCCCTGATTCCCAGCCCTCACCCCATTCCCTGTATCATGTCAGCGGCACCCCAAGCCCAGCTCCTATGTATGTGGCTACCATGTGAAAACCTAACTAGTCATTCTCCCAGTCCAAGGTCAAAGATCAAACAGTGACCTTGAAAGTCATTTCAGGGAAGACAGTCCACATCTCAATGATGGCTTGGTGGACAATGTCTCCTTGAGTAGTTCCCCTGGTTTTTTCCATGGTCGAAAAGAATATAAAAAGTTTCATTACTGGATTTCAGTTTTCCATTTGAAATGGTAGGATGAAATGCTGAATTTCCACCAAAAAACACCCAGCCAACAAGCTGCTGGAGGGTGTTCTCTGGGCTGGATCTGAAACATGAGGGGCTCATGGATATATTACACCTAGGTTGTGGGCAGCCTGGCGGGGGAGGGGAGCTGACTGCCCCCAGCCATGGGTTGGGGGAGAGAGAACTTTTGATGCCTGGTCTCCATGGAAATTCCAATTAGATAGAAAACAGTCCAAAAACTGAGTTGGATTTCCATCATTTTAGTTTTTGCTAAAATGGTATAATATTTTGGATGGATCTTTAAAGGGCAATTTGACAAATAAATATAAAAAATATTCCAGACAACTTTGTATACATTTAATAAAATGTAAGTAAAATAAAGTAGCTTGTGTACCCCAATATTAGTCAGTAATAATAATTGCAGTGTATTAGTGTCTTCCATGTACCAGAGGCTTGACACAGATATTGTCAAACAACCTTGATAAGGAAACAGAGACCCAGAGACATCAAGGGGGTTGCTCGAGGTCTATTAGGTTGTAAATGGTAGAGGGAGGATCTGAACCCAGGTTGGTTCACTTCAGAGCTCAAGCACTTCCCAGAATGCAATTCTGCTCTGACCATAGTCATGTGGTCGTCTTCAATACTGAATATCAGCAGTCCCTTCGTTTTTATCCATTAGGTCTTTCTTGAAAACACTAATAACTGGCTGTGAGAGTTGATATCTCTGAAGATAGAAGTCTTCAGTATCCAGCCTTATACAAATGATTCCTTTGAAATTTGGAAACTCTGTCACACTATTATTGCTCAGAGTCTCTCCTATTTAATACAAGTCTTAGGCATCTTTGGATGGCGTTCAGGTGCTACTGATACGGGTTCTATCCTTCCCCTACCCTTGCGATCTGCTGGTATCCGTTGATATATCTAGGAGCGTATGTTTTGTTACTGGGTAAAGAAGGAGGACTTTTGGGAGGAAAGAGGACGGTGGGATAAACAGAGGAGGGAGAGGAGTTGATAAGATCTGCTGCTTGGCCAGCCCCTTGGTCTAGGGAAGAGGTACTGTGGTTGGAGGGATGAGCGTTGGAACAGACAGAATTGTTTCCATGAGATACAATTGTTTCCATTGTTTCCAAACATGGAAAATTGTTTCCTGGGATAGGTTAGATTCTGGGTAAAGTCAGAGTCACTTTGGGGCTCAGGTGCCAAAGGAAGGAGATAACAGTATCGAGAAGTGCTCTGCCGCCTCTAGACCCGGAGACCTGCAGAACACTCGGGTCATTCGAAGGGGCCCTGGGGTTCATGATGGCCGTGGCCTTGGGGAGGCTTCTCCATGGAGCTTTAAGGACCCAGATGTGGACTCGCGGGACCCAGAGGGGAAGGGGAGGAAGACACCACGTGGTGACTGCCGTGGGCTCACAGTGACAAGCCCTTCACTCCTGGAGAGACCGTGGGACACTCTGAGGGGGGTAAACGTCCAGTTTTAAGCTGAGCAGATTGTGCCACTATCATTTGGGTGGAAAGAAAAGTTCTATGGTAATCCACAGGATTTTAGCGTAAAACATGAGCTCATTTTACTATATTCCCCTTTTTCAGATGAAAATCAACACTCAACCGAGCACAGCGATCCATTTTCTCCCCCTCCACCCCGTTGCCATGCTCAGGACTATTAAACCAGCCCCGACACTGGGGTCCCTGCTCTGAGAGTCACGCTAGTGTAATTACTTTCTTTTTTTTAAAATTTATTTTATTTTCTTTATTTTTATTTTTGGCTGCGTTGGGTCTTCGTTGCTGTGCGCGGGCTTTCTCTAGTTGCGGCGAGCGGGGGATACCCTTCGCTGCAGTGCGCAGGCTTCTCATTGCGGTGGTTTCTCTTGTTGAGGAGTACAGGCTCTAGGCGCGCGGGCTTCAGTAGTTGTGGCTCGTGGGCCCTTGAGTGCAGGCTCAGTAGTTGTGGCACACGGGCTCAGTAGTTGTGGCACACAGGCTCTAGAACACAGACTCAGTAGTTGTGGCACATGGGCTTAGTTGCTCCGCGGCGTGTGGGATCTTCCCTGACCAGGGCTTGAACCCCTGTCCCCTGCATTGGCAGGCAGATTCTTAACCACTGCGCCACCAGGGAAACCCTATGTACTGTTTTGATACCCATTTTTCTTCATCCTAGATAGAATTATATTTTCTCAGGTCAGAAATTTTCTGTCCTTCCCCCTCCCCCTCTCCTTCCCAAACAATTTGGTCCAGATGCCCTTAGGTGGGACCAGGCAAGGGCGGTGTCTGCACAGGGCGTCTGGGGCCCTGGTACCTGGGCGGGGGTGGGTCCTGAGAGCACTGAGGGCATTTGTGTCCGGAGGGGTGGCCTAGTGAGGGTGGCAGAGCTGTCCTAGAGTTTGGGAGCCCACGTGGCGTGGCAGGGGTGCCCTCCCTCAGGGGGTGGCGAGTAGGGGGATCCGAGCGTGAGGGGAGGAGGGTGGCCTAGCATAGAGTGTTGGAGCTTCTGCAGGGCGAGGGGGCATCTGTGCAGGACGTGGGTCAGTGGTGTCAGGGCCCCAGTGGAGTGAGGGGGTGTGGACATGGGGGGCCGAATTTGAGCTGCTTCCAGTTCCTGAGATTCCCAGGGCCAGCCTCGCGTCTGCTTTCCCGATTCTGGCTTATTTAGACCCCTTTGATCTGGGCATCACTCAGCGACTTCCTGGTACCCCTCCCACCAACCCTTTCCCACTGATGCCGGTTGGAGTTGGGCACAAGACTCTTGCAACCAGAAGAGTCCAGGGTGACACACAGGGATCACAGGGCCCCCCAAAATCAGCAAAAGTAGGTCCGAGATGAGGCCTGGGGTGAACGGCCTGGCAGTGAGGCCTGGCGTCCTTGTGCCAGGACAATCGTTTAGCTTTGTCTCATGCAAGTTGATGGGAAACAGCAGGAAATCACACTCAGACTTCCAGAGGCTTCTATTGAATATACCCTCAATCTACTTCTCCATTTATAATTACATGTATTAACAAGTTCATGGCGGTGATACATGAAGAAGCATATTATATAATCAGATTGTCTTTGATGGTATAGTTAATACTAATGTGATGATTATGTGTGAACATTTAAATATATGACACTCATTATCAAAAATTGATTTAAGGACCAGACGCCAGTTTTTTTTTTTTTTTCCTCACAGATTCTTTTATGTCCTTTGTCTGTATGTTCTTACTAATTCAGTAGGATGGCATGTGTCTAAATCATTCCTTAGTGAAAGGACCTGGCTGGCATTCTCTTAGCTGTGACAGCCAATTGTCCTCAGTTCCTTTCCAGCATCCTTGGGACAAAAGCTGGTTCAAGAGTCCTTCTCCAGTACAGACCCTACTCCTGCCCGTGGCAATAAGAGTAAATAAAATTGAAACTCAAGGGATAGCAGAGTAGGAGTAAGACTAGCTTGGGTATGAGGAGGCTTGAGTCTGGGGGCTACTTCTCAATATCCATGTGACCTGGCACAAGCCAGTTAACCCCTTTGGGATTCACTTAGAAAGTTGGGTAGATAAAATGTCACCCAGTGACAGACAGATTAAATAAATTATGGTGCATACAAGAAAACACTGTACAACTTTTCAAAAGAATGAGGCAGGTAGATCTCTTTGCTTTGGCAGGTCTAAGATCTGTTGTTTGAAAAAAGTTTTCACATATGGTATCATTCTATTTTTCAAAAAGTAATTAAAATATGCACATGGACAAAGAAAATGTGGAGAGGGACTTCCCTGGTGGTCCAGTGGGTAAGACTCCACTCTCCCAATGCAGGGGGTCCGGGTTCAATCCCTGGTCGGGGAACTAGATCCTGAATGCATGCCACAACTAAGAAGCTCGCATGCTGCAACTAAAGATCCTGCATGCCGCAACAAAGATCCCATGTGCCGCAACTAAGACCTGGCACAGCCAAAATAAATTAAAAAAAAAAAGTGGAGAAATATGCACCAAACCATTATTGATATTTAACTCTGAGAGGTGAGATTATGGAGGACTTTTGCTTCTTAGAGCAAATATTTCTGTAATATTTTGGACATTTTATAATATACAAACACTTCTTTTGTAAGCAGGGGAAAAAGATTAATAAAAATTAACCAATAAAATAGAGGAAAACCCAGATATTCACTATGTTCCCTTCATGCTCAGAATAACACTTTTCTAAGCCCGTGTCCTTTCTGCAGTTCTGTGCCATCATGGGAATTGGGAACCAACTGGGTCTTTGAGAATCTTTGAGAAATTTATTAATTTCAGTACAAAATCAGGACTGAAGCAATAGGAATTAAATGCTGGTGTATGGTTTGTATACATCATACGTGATAAACACATCGGCTCTGTGGGTGCCTGTGGGGCAGGTGATTTATGGAGATGCCCATCCGTATGCTGTTCTTGCAGCCCATACGCCTGAGTGGTGTTCTCCTTCCTCTGTGCTGCATATGCTCCAAGACCCTCCCAGATGGGGCTCTCTTGCCCTAATTGCCTTGATGTTTCAAAGTCAAAAATGGCACCTGCCGGGCACATGGGTCATAACTCCCAGACCCATCTTGGCTTTGTTTGGGGATCTAGGCTCTTGGAGAAGCCGAGTGAAGTTGCAGAGGTAGCTCAGGTCAGAAAATGAACTTGAGCTCCCCCAGGACTGGGAAGGGGATGGATTTGAGTGTGTGTGTGTGGGTGTGCAGTTCACAAGTACTGTTGCCCTGAGTTCCGTTGACATGCAACAGCCAGATGTGGAGATGGCTGTGGGCTGCGGTGGAGAGAGACTACTAAGTCCAAAGTCTGGATGCAGAGGGAGAGGGAGTCTCTGAGTCCTCACTCGGTGTAGAGGGTGCTGGGGAGCACCTCTGGGCTCACCCAGGCTCCTGGGGCTGATGACCAGACCCATGCGAGCAAAGCTTAGCAGAAGGAGCAATGATAATAAGGCGACCCCCATACACTAAGGGCAGACCTTAGACACCTTTTCTGGGCACCACGTCACCTTCCCGGATGTCACGTGACCCTTATAACCTCCTCTCTTGAAACATGATTGAGATAGAATTTCTAGTTATCTAGCCACGTGTGGGGCTCAGAGCCAGATCTAATTTGATTTTTTTTTTTTTTTAAGAAAGTAATATGGCTTTTTCCTTTTTGTCTTCTGAATGTTGCGGAGCACATTTATAGCCGTTTCATATTTTTCTTGCATTGCCCTGCAAAGACCTTATCCTCTCCTGAGCACTTCCTGACCCTTGTCTTCTCATGTCAGACCTCAGCTGTTGCTCAGAGTGGCAGGATGGAAGCCCAGTTGTTACTGCACTTTCCAACCAGGTCACTGCATGTGATACGTGGAAATTAGCAGTCATGTTGTCTATGCCACTGCATGCTTGACATCAACAACTGATACCATAGCCCTTCCTGGGGCTTACTGCTACTCTGCACCAGGCACTGTGCTCATCATAAGAGCTTGGCATGGATTCTCTCATTTCGGCCTCAGCAATTCTATGAGGTGGATGTTGCTACTGTCCCCTTCTATAGATGACAGAACTGAGCCCAGAGAGGCTAGGTAACTCGCCCAGGGTCACACAGTCTGTGAGTGATAAGCTGGGGTTTGTACCTAATTTGCTTCTAGAGTCTAAATAACTTCTACTCTATCCTGTCTTCTAGGGACCACACACCAGAAACAAAATGTTCTTGACACCGGGGCAGTCAGGTTCTGATGGGCAATATTTTATATCCTAGCTGAAGAAACTGACCCTAGCCTCTTGCCCAGTCTTGGGCTGTAGAGAAAATATTTTGTGACACTTTTTAGGCCAGGCGATTTCACATTTATTATCTCATTTAATCACAACAATTCTGTAGGATTTGTTTCTCCTATTTTACAGTTGAATAAATGGAGGTTCAGAAAGGCTAAATAACTTGTTCAAGGTCATATAGCTAGTAAGTGGTGGAGTTAAGAGTCAATCCAAAGATGGCTTCCCAAACTCAAGCTCTTTCTATTATAACCTTATTTCCTCAAGTGGGTGCTGAGTAACCCTAGTTTCAAGACTTCCAAATGAAGAATGGTATCCAAGGCAAGTCAGTTTGAGAAGTGTTGCAGGCTACCTGCTTCTCTCAGCAATCTGTAGTGCACGTTCATGTATTAAAGGCTCTGAGAAGTCCCGTAGTATATAAAGCTGTTTAACTCTGACCTGCTCACTCTTATTTGAACACAAGGCTCTTTTTTCCCCTATAAAACAAACTTTGAGAAATGTCACACTGTACTGTGAGGGCCCCAAAAGCCCAGAAGCCAAAGTTTACTGTTAAGATTTCTTTTTTCTTCTCTTCATGAATTCCAGTTTTGTCCTAGAAAAAATAAGAATGGCCAACAGTAGCTATTACATTTTTTAATGTACATACCCTTGATAAAAACACTAATATACGCACAGGGAAATACGTGTGAAGAAGTTCATTGCAGAGTTGTTTGAATTGGAAGCTGTTGGAAACAATCTAAATATCTACCAACAGGGACAAGAAAAGAAAGCATAGTATATCTATACTATACTATACTATATATACTATACTATAGTATATCTATATATGCAATGCCACACAGCAACTAAAAAGAATGAGCTAGCCCTACATGGGTTAACATGGGTAAGTCTCTAAGATGTATTGCTGAATAGAAGAGATTAGATGCAGAACAATATATTTAACATGATCCCGTGTATGTGAAATTGAGTAACTCTACTGTTTTTCCAGAGACCTAGATGTATGTTAATGCATAAAACAGAAATTGGAAGGAGACACAAGTTAATGAGAGTTTTCACCTCTGAGGTTTGTGAGAGGTCAGTTGGGGTCAAAGGCGTGGATTAGTTAGATCAGGATAGGCTAGACCAGTGGCTCTCAAAGTGTGGTCCCAGAGCAGCAGCCTCAGCATCACCTGGGAACTTGTTAGAAATGCAAATTCTTAGGCTCTCTCCACCTGACCTATGAATCAGAAACTCTGGGGTGGGCCCCAGCAATCCATGTTTTAACAGACCTTCCAGGTAATCCTGGTGCAGGCTCAAGTTTGAGAATCACTGGGTTAGACTCTCCAGTGCCTTAAGATAATAAAAAGGAGGAGCAAGGCAGCCCTCCTCCACTCTGTAGCTCTGCCATTGGAAATGCGAGATCTCCATAGTTGCTAAGATTGAGAGAATATGTGGTACTTCTGCTTATAGCCCATTGGTCAGAACTAGTCAAATGACCCCAACCTAACTGCAAGGGTTGCTGGGCAATGTGGGGGGCCATATGGATATTTAGTGAGCACTCTGCCCCATAGGATGATGATCAAAGAGACCCTAGTCTTATTTGTTGAGCTTCAGTGTTTTTTTTTTACAAGAAGCACAAATTAATATCAAGGGTAATGAAGAAGTAGAGCTGACCTGTGGTGTTGTGCACTTGTGTGTGTGTGTGTGTGTGGTTATGTGCATGGAAGACTGGGTAGATAGGAAAGGTGTGTCTCAGAGCCAGGAAATAAGAAGGATCTTGGATTCTTCTGCTTTCCATGTATTATCTCATTGAAACCTCACAACAATCCTCTCCGATGGGTACTATTATAAGCCCCATTTTATGAGGTCACGTTCTGAGTCTTAAAGAGGTTCCATGACTTGACCAAAGTCACACGCAGAGTAAGGGAAGCACTGAGAAGTGAACCAAGGGTTTTCTAACATGAAAGCCCTCCCTTTTTTCTCAATGATACCCTGCCGTGATTTCTTTAATGGCTTCATCCCCATGCTGGCATCTTCCATTGCAAACTGGTATGTATATATAAACAGGCAAATAGCTGGGCTTCCTTCCAGCTTCTGCCCTCACCCCCTGCTCACCCCCAGACCTCTCACTGCCTCAGTGCATCCCCACATCCTCGACACAACACAAGTCCAGCTCCGAAAGCCTTCATAAATAAGGTAGATTTCACCGCAGGTTTGCAGAGGTGCAGGAGGCAAGGGCTACTGCACATCACACAGGCAACCCTCTTTGAAAGCCTTTATAAAGTTTCAGCCGCTTCACCCAGTCTTCTCTCTTTTCCTCCACAAACTCTTTTTAACTTCTCCAGCTACTCAGCTCCAGCCCCCAGCCCCACTGCACTCTTCATATTTGCTTGACTTGACATAATTCAGAGCAAAACAAATGCCTAGCAAAGACAAACCACTTCACTGAAGAAGTGACGGGTCAGGGGTAGTTGGTCTGTTGCCATCTTTGTACAATTCTTCCTACTATGTCTAAACACCCAGTGGACTTCACATTCTATCAAAGCCATGGGCCGACTTAGCACAGCCTTGCAAATTGCTACCCGCCTGGTCATCCTGAGAAAATAATAATTACTTTAACAAAGCTCTTATTTGACAAGTGGGGGTAGGGATAGGGAAAACATGGAGGAAATATGTGCATATTTCCAAAAGAGGCTGAGTGAGTAGAGCTGGTGCATGGGAACCGAGTGACCATGGTCAAGGCATTCCAGGGTGTGTGTTCTCAGGGAAGATACCTTAAGTCATGAATGCTTGAGGATAAAAGAGGTCAAATTCCAATCAAGCATTCCACTAAGACCTGAGTTGTTTCAACTGATATGAGGGATGAGGCATCAAAAAAGTCTTCCTTTCTGTCTTTGTACAGAAATGGGGTTAGGCCATGTTATACCAAGAGAGGGAAGCAAGGAATGACTGGAGATGAGCTGGATGAAAGTGCCGGACATTTGCCACTTCTTCCTGGAGGTGGCATCTGTTTGCAATAACCCTCCATGCCAGCAAAGCCTGCTTTTCCCACCAGTGCCCTTGTTGTAATGTTGCTGGAGAGGGTCACGGAGGCTGCCTTCTCTCAGGCTGGCAGGTGTCTTTCACCTTGAGCTTCCACTGCAGCTGAGTTTCAGCCTCTGACAGCAGCACACAAGAAGGGGGTGCTCGGATGTCAGTGACATCATGGCACAGCTGACATGGTGCTGAAAATCGCTTCCTCTTCTTCCCTGGCCCCTCTCCAGGCTGGAAGTAGTCCTTTTCCCTCTGAAATCACCCACATAATGTCGTCCCTTCCAAGGCTTTCTATGACGTATCTCAACCTCTTCCATTTAGATGCCCTGACCAGGGTGGGTGGGATGATTGGGAGATTGGGATTGACATATATACACGACTATGTATAAAATAGATAACTAATGAGAACCTATTGTATAGAACAGGGAACTCTACTCAGTGCTCTGTGGTGACCTAAATGGGAAGGAAATCCAAAAAAGAGGGGATATATGTGTATGTATAGCTGATTCACTTTGCTGTACAGCAGAAACTAACACAACATTGTAAAGCAACTACACTCCAATAAAAATTAATAAAAAAAATAGATACCCTGACCTCCAGGGGGCTGCAGACGTTTCCTGACATGGAAGACGTCTTTGAGGCAGCTGTGTTGTCTTTAAAATTTTTCAGAATTTTGCATTCTTCTGCATAATATATATGCATTTAATTTAAAATGTCTTCAAAATTATTGCAATTTCTCCTCCCAAGTCTTTGAATAGAATAGGTTCTCCAGAAAATGTGCCATGTTTTTCCTGGGGTTTTGCATACCCCTGGCCCTCCACAGGGTACACTCTGGGATACTTAGGCAGTCTGATGCCCCAAATTGTTGGCTTGTCATTCAAGGCCCTTCTCAAGTGGTTTTGATCCACATTTCCCATTTACTCCCCAGGAGACCCCAGTTGGTACATGCCTTGATTTTCCAGGCAGCCTGTGAAGCTGGGACCTTGTCTTGTCCACCATCTGCCTTGTACAGAGTGGTCACCCTCGAAGTGTGTGTGCCTCCAGCCCCTTCTCACAGGACAGCTTAACCTCCCAGGGTGCCATACTGGGAATGGCCAGCAGGTGGCACCAAGGTGTCTACTAGAGCAGCCTGGCAGGTCTGTGGTTGACTCTGGATTGACAATAGCAGTGTGTGACAATCCCTCTCTCTGGGCCACATCCCACTACTCTCATCTCAGCTCTGCCCTTCCTGGTCATCCATTCAGCCTTCCAGGAGTAGAGTAAGTGGGAGTGAAGAAAGCCGGGTGGGGGTTATCCCTCCATAATTCCTGCTGGTGTGGGGATGGAGCAGGATGCTGGCTGAGTCAAGTTTCCAGAAAGATCCCAGGACTCCCCTTCTGCATCAGAGAGGCTCCAGGAAATGTAGAGAAGGTGGTTCAGCACCAGGCAGTGGGAGAAATGTTTCTGTTAAGCATTAGGGTACTTTAGCAGAGGAATATGGGACTGAAATTAAGAAATGATAATATATTGAAATACTACCATTGTGGCTGCCACTCCCACCACCACCACCACCACCACCACCACCATCACCACCACCACCATCACCACCACCACCATCATGATCACCACCACCATCACCACCACCATCACCACCACCACCATCACCACCATCATCACCATCACCACCATCATGATCACCACCACCAGTACCACTACCACCATCACCACCATCATCATCACCACCACCATCTGACCACCACCACCACCACCATCATCGCCACCACCGTCACCATCACCACCAAGTGTGTAGAGCTTTGCAGATTAGAGAATACCTTATGTGTGTTATAAACTTTCTATCACTTGTTCCTTATCAGAGACACTTCAGAAAGTAACTGTGTTTTCTGTCTACACAGCGTGCTTGTCCCTTGTCATGTCTTCTGGTTTCTTTGGGAGGACTCCAGAGGACCAGAAGAAGAGTGGTTGTGTAGGTGCCCCTAATGTGAGAAAAAAGGCTCATTATGCTTCAGAAGGAGAAGAGAGAGCAGCTAAATAGGAGAGAAAGGCCACACTGGCCATCCCACCATGGAGGGTTCCACGTGGATAGCAATAGATGCCTTGAGTATAAAGAATAGATGACTTTGCTCCTCCCGGGCACTGCGTACATGGCTGACTGTTAGCAAGACCTTTGAGGTTTACTCACTGGCCCATCATTTGATATTTATGGTAAGGTAACAAGACTGCATGAAGTCACTCAGATGTTCATAATGGTGCCAACAGACATTTAAGGGGGTCACTATAGCTTCTCCCAGGACAAGATAAAAGACCTGGTGCAGCCAGGCTTCCAAAGGGATGTGGTGCAAGGAATGTTTTATCTGAACATTAGCAGAAAATGAATGCCAGGCCCCTTACTGAGGAAAGACCTAAGGTGTTCCTACAGGCCATGTCTGCCCTCTGGCCTCTGAGCATTCCAAGTGGGGAAACATCCCAGGCTCAGCAGAGAAGCTCTGCATTCCTTGTTCAGAAGGCCAACTTTCTCTGGGGAAAACCTGTAGAAAGAATTTTTTCCCCACATTATCTGCTGGTGTGGGTGGCTGGAGGCGGGTCTTTATTTAGTGTCATGTATATATGTCAATGTCAGCAGAGCTGGCGTATAAACAGATTCCGTATGATTCTGCTGTGAATGAGCCCATGGGAGAGGTACAGTTCAAGAAGGAAGAGAGACAATATATGTCTATTACCCAGTTTTACGCATCTAATATCACAGGCAAATATGGACACCTGGAGACTATCAAACCAAAATTAGAAACTCATTGGAAGAAAAGGACAGTATTTGCACAGATTGCCCATAAATCTTCAATAACTAACTGTCCTTGGGCATAACATCCAATGTTCACTTTCTTTTCAGTGTCTCATTAGGAAGAAAATTTATTGCCCAACTATTGAACCATGTCAGTTTTTAAAAAACACTGTGTGAAAATTTCCAGGAACCACACACTTGATTTTACATTAGCTTTATGCCACTGAACAAGAAAAGGCTTGGTCTTTCCAATGATGAAATGACACTCATCATGAAATTAAAGGAGATAGCATGTACTCTATTGGAAGTGACAGCAGTTTCCCATAAATGTATCATAGCCCTGGCTCCCTTTGATAAGTTAAAATGATGTCAGTCCCTTCAGCCCAGACCAGGGCACAATCCACTACCCCTGCTCCCCTGCCCCCGCACCTTCTTCCCCTGGCTAAAATTGGGTCCAAAGAGAAGGCTTCAGAGGAACCAGATTCTTATGATGGTGTGTGTTTTCCAGCTGTGCTTACTCGCCTGCCTTGGTGGGAATAGCTTGCGAAGGACCAGGAAGAAAAAGAAAAACGTTAAACAAAAGTCAGTGAATTGCATATGGTGCCCATTAAAAATGATAAATAGGCAGAAGATGAAGGGCTGAGTTTATATATGTGAACCTGTCTCAGCCAAGGCGCTGGCATCCAGAGGGAGCGGGAATGGCTGCTTCCTGTTCCTATCGTCCTGGCTCGGACCACACCAGGCCGCCAAGAGCTTCTCTGAGTGGTTGGGAGAGAGGGGGTTGCTTCAGGGAGGTAAAGGGGGCAGGGGGACTTGAGGGTATACTTGGCCCTAATTTCCGTCTTCTCTGTGGGCTCTTCAAACAGGAGAATGTCTTGGCTGTGGGACCTCCAATGAAGCAAGAGGGAAATAATATGAGTGGCTGCAAAACTTTGGAAAACTAGGGAATCATGAGAGTAAGATTCTGTAACCCTGAAACCCAAGTCTGCACTCATAGCTGAAAATGAGATTAGCTGAGTTTAGTTCATGGCCCAATGTATGGCTCTTCTTCCCAGTTCTATCGTGTTGTCTGTCTATCTATATCTATCTATCTATCTATCTATCTATCTATCTATCTATCTATCTATCTATCTATCTATTATATCTATCTATCATCTATCCATCCATCCATCCATCCATCCGAGACCCATAATACTCATATAAAGCTAGGTTGGAGGGGACTTCCCTGGTGGCGCAGTGGTTAAGAATCCGCTTGCCAATGCAGGGGACATGGGTTCGAGCCCTAGTCCGGGAAGATCCCACATGCCTCAGAGCAACTAAGCCCCTGCGCACAACGACTGAGCCTGCGCTCTAGAGCCCATGAGCCACAACTACTGAAGCCCACGCGCCCGTGCTTTGCAACAAGAGAAGCCACCGCAATGAGAAGCCTGCGCACCGCAACAAAGAGTGGCCCCCGCTCGCTGCAACTAGAGAAAGCCCGCGTGCAGCAACAAAGACCCAACGCAGCCACAAATAAATAAATATCTTATTAAAAAAAAAAAAAAAAAAAGAACTAGGATGGAGAAGGATCTCAAGATGACCTAGAGGATGGGGCGTGGAATAACTAGACATGAGCCTCATTTTCCCTCCAACCTTAGATTTATGATTTGGGTCTTTAGATAAGGGTTTCTTGGGTGAATGCCCTTTTTCCTTACAAAAATAATTTGCCTCTATCAATATGCTACTAATATTGATTTTCATTTTTCAGTCAATATTTGAATATCTGCTTGGTTAAAGAATCTGAGAGGTATGAGAAAAGGATTTACACACAAATAACCAGTATTTGAATAAATAGATGTAGGATACTATTTTGAAACTATTATGTGTTGTAGTGTGTTTATATATGTGTTTACAATTGTGCTTTTTAATTTTTAAAAACATATGAGTTTTTTTTTAATGCAGCAAGGCCTAAAAAGGCTCAAATATGAGTGCCCAGATAATCCCAAAGACCTTACTAAGAAATGAAAGTTACATATGAGCATAGTTGGAAAGTACTGAAAGAGGTGCTTTTAAACATCTTGAATATACATCCCCAAACCCAAATTTGGAGTTCTGGCAAAGACTCAAAACTTGTTTTAATTAAAAAACCCGAGTGTGTTAGTTTCCTGTGGCTGCCACAAAAAATACTACCAACTGGGTGGCATAAGACAACAGAAATGTATTCTCTCACAGTTCTGGAGGCTAGAAGTCCAAGATCAAGGTGTAGGCAAAGCCATGCTCCCTTTCTGAGCTGCTTCTTGTGGTTGCTGGAAATCCTTGGCATCACTCCAGTCCATTCCTCTGACATCACATGTCACACGGTGTTACCCCTTTGTGTCTCTCTGAATCTCTTCTCCTTTTCCTGTAAGGACACTGGTCATATTTGATTAAAATCCACCCTACTCCAGTATGATCTCATCTTAACCCACTTCTGCATTACATCTACAAAGACCCTACTTCCAAATAAGGTCACATTCACACCTATCAGAGGTGAGGACATCGGCATATCTTTCTGGGAGACATAATTTAACCCACAACAGTTAAGAAAACTTAGTTTCTTCCTAGGGTTCATGTTAAATTGTATAAATAAAGCTACCTAACATTTTATTGTTTCAGAATAATCAGCTGAAGAAAGGCAACCAACATGCTTCCCTGTATTTTTTTCCCTAAGTGTCCAGGTAAGTGTAATCATCCAAATTTGGGAGGGGGATCTTTAAACCAGTCTCTCCAACATTTTCCCTCCCATCTTCTGAATGAAACATAAGCGCTCGGGCGGGAGGACTGCACACAGCGTTTTTCGCCACATGGGGGCAGATGGCAGATGCCACAGCTGTGCGCGTTTTCTCAAAATCCTGTTTGGGTCGCAGCACTTGCTGCTGCTTTCTGGACGAGGCTGAGGAAGCTCCCGCTGTTGTTTTCATCCGGGGAAAAGTGTGCAAAGGTGATTTGAGGGCCTTTTGTTCTGCATAAATCTGTCATGGGGAGAGCAGGAAGGCTATTGAACTACAAAATATATCTTGAAGCTATTCATTTCTCTCCATTGCACTGGCTCCAGCTGCCATCAGCCAGTTTCTTCCGTTCTTCACACAGTAGCCAGATCCATCTCTTAAAAGCCTCAATCAACATGTTTAAACTTTCTGTGATTCTCCCCTCATCCCTTTGCATTTAGAATGAAATCTGTAAGGCATGGTCTGCATGCCTCTTTTCTACAGTTTGCACAGATATCTTGGAACGGAGTTGATTCTTTTGGCCTGGCTTGGGTTATACACCTACCCCTAAACCAATCCCCACAGCCAGGGGAGACATGACCCTCTGATAAGCCAGATTCCTAGAGTGGGTGATGAGGTCAGCCCCACCCAGACCACATGCAGTGCGGTGGAGGAGCGCTGGGACCTCAAGGAACACCAGTGAGCCGTTCCTAGAAGAGAGGATGCTGGGAAGGCTGTAAATACAGATGTCCACCCTGTGACAAAGGGGCATTACGTGTCCTTCTTCTACTGTAACGTTCTCTGGCAGCAATCTCGACAAATGTAGCAGCCCCAGGTCTACAGGGAGGTGGCTGGACATAAAAGAAATGAGAGGAAAATGTTTATTTAGGAGTACACCACAAGAACGATGTGGGAATAAGGAAACGAAGGAAACGACCAGTTAAAACCTGGGGAAGTGGTGTTACTCCACTTTCCTGGAGATTCTGCAGTCAGAGTTCTGGAAAGATCAGTCATTTCTTGCACGAGATCACTTCTGGGGCCACTCAGATGGGATGTAGTCCTGGGCTGTAGTCCAGGAACCGGGGGTAGAGACGTCCTGCCTGTTTTTCTGCTCGATTCATTGTATTCACTTTTTTTGTGGGTCGGGGCAGCGAGAGAGGGTCAGACAGTTCTTTGGGTGAGAAGAAAGAAAGACTGCGCTCGGGGGGATAACCACCAATCTAATTGGACCTAGGGCGCATTTATCTGATGGGCGGAGGGGAGGGGTAGGGTAGGGGTAAAGCCGGCTGAGGAAGAGAAACCCCGCGTACCTCACTGGAGGGCTTTCCGCAGTGTGTTTCTTTCTTCGGCTCTGAGTTTCTGTTCTAGAGTTCTTTGTCGTTGTAAACATTTACACTCACAGGGTCAAAGGCTGAGTAAATATTTTGTTGGGAAAATCTGTAACTTATGAAAACTGAACACGTGATAATGCTTTTGAGCTGGCAGTGGGGCGTTTGGTGAAGAAGTCAGTAGGAGGGCATATACAGAGCAACTCGGGAGGATTTGCCTGGGAAAGGGGTTCCTTGCTCCACTCTGATGGTGGCCGTGGACCACATGCTCACGGAAGTCAGAACTGGAGGCAGCCCCAGCACAGACCTGAGTCATCATCCCTGCCTCTTTCCGCCTGAGAAGAGACAGTGAGTGTGACCTGCGTAAAGAACTGCCTGCTGGCCATGCTCAGCACAGGGTCACGTCCAGAAGACACATCCATGTGACATTCACAAAGCATTGCAAATTCATCGAAATCATTACCAAAGTCAGTCCAAGCAAAATAGAGATGAATTGCGTAATTCATAGCAAAATGTCCCCTAATAACTCTCCATTCTTCTAAACCTCTCTGAGCCTTTCAGATGAGTTTTCTCATCTGGAAAACCTGGAAAATAATATTGTCCACTTTGTAGGGCTTTGGAGAGCAGCAACTGCGACAAAGCCTGGTGCCCGGCTCGTACTGAGTCCTCATCCAGGGCACCGTGAGACCCTCACGATCCCTTAAAGCTCCCTTGGGCCTAAGAATGAATCTTGTAAATATGGCACAATGTCCTACACACTCATGGCCTCCAAACGCTAGACATTTCCCTGGTGGCTTCCTCAGTTAGATGACACAGCCTCCTTCATCCACAAGTCTGATGTCAGAGCTCCAAAGGAAAGCTGTTTGCAGAGAGCAAGCTGGGAGGGGCAGGCTCAGGGGGACCCTCTGCTTGTCACTTTCCACTTGGGGTGCTTAAGACAATACCCATCTCCAGCTAGATCTAAAGCCTTTGATGGAAGGGGCGGCAGCATAGTTGGGAAAAGCCAGGAATTTCCATGGGACAGCCCAGGAAGTTCTAAGAACTGCTATAATAATAATCATATTAATAGTACGGCTCTCTCAATATGGCCATGCCAACCCCCTTCCCCTTGACTTCCTCTACTAGAAAGGTGGAAAAATGGAGAACTCACTTCCCTGGCTCTCCGATAGGAATGGCCATGTGTTGTGATCTGGCTGATTAAATGGAAGTGGATGAGCACTGGGAATTTCTGGGAAGACTTTCATTTCCTTCCTGCTTTTCCCTTCCTTCTCCTTTCCCTCAGAAATGCAGACATTATAACAGTAGCTATAATAGCCATTCGGGGGTCATGAATAAAAGTTCAAGAGAATCGCAGAGACTTCAGTCCTGACATCCTAGAACCTGTTGAACCAACGCCAGCAGAAGTTTACTGGACTTCTTTTTTTTTAAATTTTAATTTTATTGGGGTATAGTTGATTTATAATGTTGTGTTAGTTTCAGGTGTACAGCATTGGATTTCTTGTTGTATGAGGAAAAAAAGAGAAACCTCTTAAGTGTTTAAGTCATGTATCAGTTAGGGTATGGTCTAAGCTTCTGTAACAGAGAAACTCTAAAAATCAGTAGCTCAAACCAGAACAGTTTATTCTCTCTCTACTGTAGCAGTTCAGAGGTGAGAGGTACAGGGTAGGCAGACTTCTCTGCTCCATGAGGTCACCCAGGGTCCCAGGGTTATTCTGGTTGTGGCTTATCATTTCCTGGATTGTTGCTCTCTGTGACATGTTCAAGGTTGGCTTAATAGAATCATGTTTGCATTCTGGCCCCTAGGTAGGGGCAAAAAAGACTGGGAGTCAAGTAGTCTCCTTTGTAATGGGCATGACTCAAGCTGTATGTCACTATGGCTCACATCCCATTGGCCAGATCTTAGTCGCATGGCCTTACCTAGCTGCAAGGGAAGCTGGTAAATGTAGTCTCTACCTGGGTGAATAGATGAGAATGGGGTAGGGAGTGGTTTTATATTATAAAGGAAGAAGAGGAGAATGGATATTGGGTAGCCATTAGCTGTATTGATTGCGTTTTTGTTTTGGCTAAATGCATTCTCTAATCAAAACATTAATTATAATAATAAAATCATTAAAGTTATTAAGCCCTTATTATATAGCAGGTCCTATTCTAAGTGCTTTTCATTCACTGTCCCATCTATTCATGATTTCTAAGAATGGCTAGTTTTAGAGGATAATCATTCCAGAATTTTTCTTTAGAGCTAGATTCCTGGAAATCAGAAAGGATTTACAGATGGTTCATTATGACCTAAGTTCGCTAGGAATTCTCCCAAGTGTTATGAACATGAAGACCAAGGGTAATGTTATTTCAGAACTAGTTAAATTATAAGGCCATGTGAGTCACAAAAGGCCTACTTTGGGTGTTTCTCAAAGAAGTCCTCTGCCAGGGACCTAGCAGGATAGCAACAGGACGGGAAAGTTGGACTTTCTGAAGGGGCTCAAATTAAATGAGGGAAATCTTAAGAGAGTGGATTGACCCAATGGTTATGTAAAGAAGGGTTCTAGGAGTTCATGTGTCTCAGGACCACCAGTGGAGGCTGTTGTATTAGAAACACCTAATGGGCACCCAGCACTCTGCTGACTACTGTGCCAGGTCTTATGGCCCAATTGGAGAGTCAAGAGCTACCCTTGAAAACCACATGTGGACATCCAACACAGTGTCCAGTTGGGCACTGGGATGTGAAGGAACAAAGAATAAATAAGAGTGTTGGTCATTCTCCATTTGCCCCACCCAGATTCACTCTCCAACCCTTACTGCTTGCTCTGTGTCCCAGGAGGCTGACAGGTGACATCACCAGGGCACCCTTCTTGGCTGGCTTCCACTAGGACTTGGCCAATGGGTTGTTCTGGCAGAAAATCAGAGAGAAGGAAGAGAGAGAGAGGTTGGGATGCTTCTTTACCTCCTCTGCTTTGGTGCCGTATCTCTAGAAATGGCAGCCGTGTGCCGTGACCACAGCTCCTCCTGAGGAGGCCCTTCTCCATGGCGCCAGCTCTCCCTGGACTTCACTGGCACCACTTCCCCTCCTTGCCATTGTGGCTTCCAGGTGGGATCAGGGTCCTGCTTTTGCTGGTCTCTGGGCACCTCAACATCCTTGCTGGGTCCCTTAGCCTGCCTCTACGTCTGTATAATAATTTCTACATTAACATCTCTTTAGTTGAAATATCTGAGTAGAATTCTGTTTCCTGCCGGATTTCTGACTCATAAACTGTAGAATTCAGATAAAGAAAAGACCATGTTGAAATTCATGAGGGGCTTTCAAATAGCAGTTGATATAAAACAGGGACTGGCCAACTATAGTTCACGGGCCAAATCTGGCTCACCACCTATTTTGTAAACAAAGTTTCATTGGAATACAGCCCCCCCCATTTGTTTAATGTATTGTCTATGGCTGCTGTGGTGCTATGATGGCCAAGTTGAGCTGTGACAGGACTCTATGGCCTGCAAGTCTTAGAAATATTTATTATTTGGCCCTTTGCAGAAAAAGTCTGCCAAGTTCTGGCACAGAAGTTGGAGTGGTAGAGGGGATGAAAAAGGAAGCATAATGTAGTGGGAAGAGTAAGTCAGATCTGGATCCAAATGTCAGTTTGGCCTTCATCAGTTATGGGTAAGTTAACTTCTCAGAGCCTAAGTTTCTTCATCCATAAAATGGGGATAGTAGTAGCTCCATCTCCAGGTTATCACGATGATTAAATGCAATAGCATGGTACCCACAGGTGAATAGTGCATGATTGTTTCCTACTCTCTACCCTTCCCCAATCAGATATCAATAACAATATCTGGACAACAAGGAAAGATACAGATGTGGGTCTCAGAGAGGCAGCTAATGTGATGGGAGAAAATGGTGCATCAGGAAAGTGTCAGAGGTGAGGTTAGACTATACCTGCAAGCAGGACCAGCTAAGTAATTTGCTGGCCCTGTGCAAAATGAAAACGCAGGGGCCTTTATTCAAAAATCAGTGTTAAGAATTTCAAGATGGCAACAACAGAGCACTAAGCCAAGTTCAGGCCCTCCTAAGGGGCCCATGTGATTGCTCAGCTCACACGGCCATGAAGCTTCTAGTCACCAGAGGAGGCCCCACCATCCTCAGGGCAGACTGTGGAAGAGCAAAGGGCCCTTGAGCGGGGAGATTTGGGTTCTAGTCTTGACACTGATGCTTGCTGGGTGTCTGGGCTAATCAATTACATGTTCTCAGTGTCGATGTCACCTGTAAACCAGGAAGGACCAAAGGAAATTGTGTGAAGCCCAGTGTATGGCACTTAATGTCCTTAGTAAATGACACTTCTCTCTCCTTTGATGAATGTATTCTTTCTTGGTTAACCTATTTACTTTACATACTGTGTCAATCTGGAACCCCATGGAGAACACGGCAGCCTATAGGATGTGGCCGGACAAGAATTTGTTTCTCAACGTGCAGTCACGTCCACAGAGCCATGCTGGTACCACATCACCTCCTCCAGGACAGCCCAGTGTTTTGGAAGCTGAGAAAGGTGCTAATGGGAGGGGGAACAGCATCTTTCTCTTTGTCAAACTCCCCGCCTCCCCATGCCTTTGGAGTATCCAAACATGCTCCGTTGAAAATAAAAATTCACTTCCCAAATGGCCCCTGTCTTGCATCCGTTTGGTGGTAACAAAATGAAATGATCCAGCTCCTCTTCAGGGGCGGAGCTCTCCATCTTGCAGCAGATTAAAGCAAACAGCTCCGCTGTCTCGGGAAGGGGCAAGAGCTCCAGGCGGCACATCCTGCGAGATCTGTATAATGTGCATCTGTCAGGCAGTAACTTGGAATTAGCGGGTTAGCAAGTGACACCTGCCCGCCCGCCTGGGAAGCCATGCCTGCTCTCTGGAGGGAAGTGGTGGGTCCTGGCCTGGGGAAGCGCTGGGGTAGGAGGGGCCAGGGTGGTGATGGAGGTGTTTCCAGGCACTTAGTGAAGCTCTATCATGGAGCCAGGAATCAGTGGGTGGCACACATTTTGTTTTGTTTTCGTTTTTAAGGAAAATGGTGGCTTTCTGTCCTAGTTAAGGAACCTGTTCTTTCCATCGTTCTGAGACAGGTCTCAGAGGCTGCCAGGCTTCCGCTATCCAGGTGGAAACGTGGCATAAGGCATCTTCAACAATCAGAGGTCTTGGCCGCTGGACAGGGTGCGCCGTCGGTTTAATCTCGTGCTGAATTTTGAACTTGGCAACACGAGCACAACCTCTGCCTGTCGAAACAGAGGGTGCTTGAAACCACCTAAGAAAAGCGTTGATTAGGGGCGTGATAAATAATTAGGGGATACTGCGTTTTTGTTTTGTTGCTGTTGTTGTTTTTTCCGTGGCACAGTGTGAAGAAGAAACCTCGGAAGTGAATACAAAACTCATTTCTTCAGAATCCATCTGAGCTGACGATACGTTGGGTGTCTCTGATTCCCATTTCCGGTTCTGCAGTTTATGTGGGTGTATTTGGCCTTGGCGCCTGTGCTGGTGGCACTTGGAGACAGGCTTCGGGCACACAAAGAGAGTGAGCTAGATGACCTCACACAGCTTCTTCTACAAAGGGAGGTATACCAGAAGGTCACTTCTTTGGTTCAAATGTACAAACAAATCCAAATGGCTGGATAATCATTCCTCCCTCCCTTTCCTCCAGGCACCACCCCAGGGAATACACAGTAGTAGGCATTACACTTTGAACTTCTTCTTAGTCAACAAAAGTCAGTTGTTGTCTCCAGCCAGTCCTGGAGCCCTCCACCGGTCTGATTAAGGTCTCCTGCTGCTATTTGAATGCCAAGGCAGAGACTCAGCATTTACCAAAAATAAATGTTGAAGTAAAGATTTGACATTTATTTTCAAAGTGAGAGGCCATCTTCCCATCACAGCACCCTGTTTGTTAGATATTCTTTTTATTAGACCAAATGGTTCATGTTAGCAAATAAATATAAATTAGCTTATTAGGCCAGCAGGCTAACATGGCCTCTGTTCACTATGCTTTTAATGAAAAGGTAGATTCTGATATTTTTGGAATAGACGTAAGCTCTCTCAGTAATGGCCTATCAGAGTACTGTAAGACCATAGCCTCGTAGATCTGATGTGTGAAGTTTGCTGTATCTTTAGTTTGTTAAGCTTGAGGTAGTATGATACCCAAGGAAAGTAGTAGAAAATAGAATAGAGCATTTTAGTGTTGGACTTAAATCCAAGTCATGACTGTAAAAATCTCCCCCAAATAGCTCATCATAGTTCACTGGTTGGGTTTTGAGACCAGGTGAGTTAATATGAGAATAGACCAGCACTCCGTCTGCAGAGTTTTGATACCGAGTAGCATTCTGGTTCTGCTTTAAGTGGCTGTGCTTCTGCTTCATTGTTTCTTTGTGGTTTCACATGGCCAAAGCACCCAGCTTCTCCCCCTTCTTGGCAGCATTTCTTCTACTATCGCTTTGCTTCCTCACTGACCACTTAACCGAGTGGATAGGGCATGGCCAGGACTGGAGAGCCTGTGGTTAGTCTGGCAGAGGGTCATTGTTATGCCATAATCCTCAGGAATGATTTCTGGGCAAGACTGGTCATATACCTTGTGGGGTCCAGTGAAAAATGGTTATTTAGGTCCTAATTAAAAAATTATTGAGAATTTCAAGATGGTAACATCAGGGCCAAGCGTAGGGCCCTTCTGAGCACAGGGCCCTGTGTGACTGCACAAATTATACACCCATGATACTGGCCTTGCCTCTGGGGGTAGTGAGCATGGGATTAAGGTGAAAAAAGTCACCACAGTCCTATGTTTGATGCCTCTTTCTGAGAAACTAGAGGGGAGCACCTCTCAAAATTGGAGATTCAGCCTCCCACCCTCCCTGCAAGGGGAGGGGACATGGCCCTGATAGAGTAGACAGATGCTCCAGGAAGGAGCATCTCTCCAGAGAGGGCCACACTAAGCTCCTGGTGAAAACCAGATACAGCAAGCTGGTCCCTGGGTATGGTTGCAACAGACTGTTCAGAGACAGAGGAAAACCACTCAGGGACAAAGTTTT
This sequence comes from Eubalaena glacialis, assembly GCF_028564815.1. Taxonomy (NCBI): domain Eukaryota; kingdom Metazoa; phylum Chordata; class Mammalia; order Artiodactyla; family Balaenidae; genus Eubalaena; species Eubalaena glacialis. Next base: position 12,631,861 of record NC_083716.1, read on the forward strand.
CTGCTGGAACTGCTCCAGCTCTTAGCCCCTTGCCTGCTCCTTTATTCCCTCCCCTCCCCCACAGACTGATGAATGGTGAAATGGTACTAAAACCAAGCATCATCCAACCTTCTACCTTTCATACTAAAGACAATTCTAACAGTACTCAAGGAACCAGGGAGGAGGTCCAGGGAATATACATCATCCCATCCCTACTTGTTTGAGACAAATCACAGGCCTGGGGAGACCTACCTCAAAACAGGAAACCAACAAGGGACTCATGAAAAGCTTTTATGCCATAAATGATGATACATGGCAGGCAAATGATGATGAATATATATTTGAAGAAATAAAGTTTAGATATGAAATCATTATAAGAATAGGAAAAGTATTTATGTGAAAGAAGAGATGCTAATCAGTTAATTAGACAGACTGAAATAAAAGAGATGTTGTCATAGGTCAGAAAAAATTTTGTGGAAACAAATAATGACAAAACAGAATCTAAAATAATACTATGATCATTTAAGAGCAGGACTAACACCGCTGAAAATTTTTATCAGATGTAGAAATCAGGCTTAAGAAAACTCTCCCAGAATTCAGAGAAAAAGGTCAAAGAGAAGAAATCAATTAGAGGGATAATAATTGATATAGAGGTGAGATTATATAGCTATATGTGTCCAAGTGGAGTTGCTGAAAAAGAGAAAAATATTCAAAGATATAATAGTAGAAAACTTTCCTGAACTGAAGAAAGATCTAAATTCATAGATTGAAAGAGTGATCGATATATAGGTAAAATTAATTTAAAATTGCCAAGACCCAGATAAATATCCGTATGTTGAATATTCTTGAATTTTTAAAATAAATTTATTTATTTTATTTATTTATTTTGGCTGCATTGGGTCTTTGTTGCTGTGCGCGGGCTTTCTCTAGTTGCGGCGAGCAGGGGGCTGCTCTTTGTTGTGGTGCATGTGCTTCTCATTGCGGTGGTTTCTCTTGTTGCAGAACACAGGCTCTAGGGACGTGGGCTTCAGTAGTTGTGGCATGCAGGCTCAGTAATTGTGGCACGCGGGCTTAGTTGCTCCGTGGCATGTGGGATCTTCCCAGACCAGGGATCAAACCTGTGTCTCCTGAATTGGCAGGCGGATTCTTAACCACTGCGCCACCAGGGAAGTCCCATATTCTTGAATTTTAAAAGCATTCCTGGTTGCCTAGAATTGAAAAAAAAAAGTCAATTTGGCTCCATAATTTCCTGCAATGTTAGATTTCATAAGACAATGGAACAAAATTCATGGAGGTTTGTGAGTCAAAAGGGCTTCAGTGCAAGAATTGTATGGTCAGCTGTAGCACATGCTTTTTGTGTTCTGCACCATGTTCTCTCAGACCACCTGTGATTTCAGCTGTCTGTGGTGGTAGTTCCCAGACATGCTATCACATCCCACCTCAAGTCACTTTGGGAGCTTTTCTGCCTAAGAGCTTTATCCAAAGCTGTAAAAGCCAGAAGTGAAAGAGAGTTGGTGTTCCTGAGAAAAACTCTTTTTAATTAATTAATTTGGCTATACCCAGTCTTAGTTGTGGCACACGGGATCTTTAGTTGCGGCATGGGGGATCTTTAGTTGCAGCATGAGGTATCTTTTAGTTGCAGCATGCAGGCTCTTGGTTGCGGCATGCGGGATCTAGTTCCCTGACCAGGGACTGAACCCGGGCCCCCTGCATTGGGAACGCGGAGTCTCAACTGCTGGACAACCAGGGAAGTCCCCTGAGGGCAACTCTTGACAAATTGGAGATGGAAGTTGGTGGATGAATGCTCTAGCCTCCCACCCTTTGTGGAACAATTTTGAGGCACATTCTACATGGTTCCTCACCCAGTGGCCTTGAGCCCCAGGTGCCCACACAGGTAATCAGCTCAGTCATATGCCCATTACTGGTTTTCCCATCTTCCCTGTCTCTCTCTGCTCCTGCTGTTCCTGGAAACAGCCCCCAAATAAACTACTCTTCCCAAATTCTTGTTTCAGGCTATTTTGGGTACAACCCCAAACTAAGACCCCCTAACATTCCTTATAGTTGTATGAAAGCAACAGAAAGAAATTCTCACATATTTAAAGACTCAGAAAATACACATCCGTGTAATTTTTGTGATAAAATGAGATTTTAGCAAAGTAGACCTCATGAACAAGGAACTGTGTGGTGAAAAATTTAAAAAGACCAACAGTGAGTGAGAATAGAAACCAATTAAGCATGGAATTAATTATCCAAATGTCGGTGGTGAATGTGGTTTTAAAGCAATGTAAATATTATAACTCTTGAAAAGACAGTGGAAAAACAACATAATAATAAACATCAAGATATATCATTTCTTGATGTTCATTAGTCAAGGCACATAGCATAAAATATAAATTTTAAAGTCTAAAAGCTGTATCATTAAGATTAAAAGCAATCTTATCCCTTCTACCCCTGTTCCTGAGTCATCCAGTTTCCTTCCCTACAGGCAATCATTTTAGTAGTTTACTTTGCATCTTTCAGAAATATTCACTTCATATGCCAGCAATTCCATATATACCTCCTTTTTCGCATAAGTAATATACTAAAGAGCCTTGGCTGTTTTCACTTAGTGAATTTTGTAATAGTACATTTTGGAAATCATTCCTCTTTTCTACAGCTGCAGAGTATTCCTTTGTATGGCTGGGCCTCAGGTTATTTCTTCAGTCTTCCATTATGGGCTTCCATGATGTTGCTCTTCTATTGCCATTACAACAGGCATACAAGGAATACCCGTAGCACAGGTGTCAGGTTATTTGTCTCCTTCCTCTTGAAACCCTTTTCTCTCTTGCTTTGCATGATACTGTGCTTTCCTGTTTTTCCTGAGACATCTCCGGTTGTACCTTCTTGTCTCCTTTGCCAAGTCCTCTTCCTCTACCTTGTCTCCTGAATATCAGAGTTACTTGAGGCTTGCTCCTGGGATCTCTCTTCTCTCTACACTTCTCCCTAGGTATGCTCATTCTTTCCAGGGCTTGAAAACCATCTATATGCTGATAATTGCCCAAATTCTAAATCCAACCAAACCTCACCTCTGAACTCTAGTACCTTCATGATACCCTCCTTCACATCTCCTATAGACATTGCAATCTTAACAGATCCCAAACAAGACTCTTGAGGTTTGCCTCCAACCTGTGTCATCGCCCAGTCTTCCCCAAATCAGGTAACAGTAGCGTCATTTTTCTAGCTTCTCAAGCCAAATCCTGGATACAATTCTACCTCTAAAATATGTCTACAATCCTTCTGCCTTTTTCTTCTCTCCAGTGCTACTGCTACTGTTCTGACCACCATCATCTTTCTCATGGGCCACAGCAATAACCTGGCTGATCTCCCTGTTCCTACTCTTGCTTCCTACAATCTACTCTCCATTCAGCAGCCAGAGGGACTTTGTAGGATGTAGGTCAGACTTTTATCTCTACATCATGGCAGTTACACGATGTAATGTAACAACTTCTTTTGTGTTTGACCCCCTGTGAGACTGAGATTTCCTTGAGATATGACTTGTCACTGACTTTCCAGCTCCTGGAATACTGGGTACACCTACTAAAGTAGGACATTCGCATGGAACTGAGTTTCCAAATTACAAAGAGGAGTACATTTAAGTCTAGTTAAGGAGATATTTTCTGAATCACTATTGAAAAATCAAGCGTCCATTAGAGCAAATGGAGGCTGTCTTGACCACTTCCCATCTCAGTGCCCTTTTCTTTTCTCTCATTCTTCGACCTTCAGATGACTTGAAAGCATGTTTTTAGAGAAGCAAAGATTTCTATGGACTACCATGTTTCTGAGTCTTTGGGAAGATTCCCTGTCATTGTGCAGGGGGCTTTAACAATAAAATAATAGTCCTGATAGACTTTCAATATTTCATGTTATTATTCTATTTGTGAACAATAATGATTATTGTGATCTATTCCTCTGTATAGACATTTTAAAGACTGGTTAAGCAGCTGAGAATTAATTTATTGGTAATGAACATTTTCAACTTCATTAGATACTCAGAAGCCTACTACATTATCATTATCTGGATGCTAAATTTTAATTGCATGCAGCCTGGTCCCTCAATAATTAACACATTGTATATCCCACCTAATTCACAAACTAATTGTCATTTCTTAGATCTTAATATTACTTGCTAATTTTGCCATGGGTAAAAAAAAATCTGACTGTCAAAACTCCAGAGAAAATGATATTATACAGGCACAGTAGTGACAAAACAAGTTAATTTATTGCAAAGTCACTGAGAGAAGAAGTTTTTAATTGCATATTTGTTACCTTCATAAAAGACATAAATGGCTTTTTAGTTACATATTTGCTTATTTCTTACATATTAAAAAAGTGTTAACAAGCCTGATTAAAATTAATTGCAAGGTCCAAGATCTGAGTGGAGATACCAACATTAGCAAACTTCTAATTGAAGCTTAAAGAGAAAGAACGGAAAGAGATGTTGAGTGGAATGGGAATCAGAACAGATGTTTGACTGTGGAGATGGAAGATAATTAAGTGACGCACCAAGAAAAAATAATCTAAAGAGAAAAATCAAACTTGATAATAAATAGGAAAAATTTTATCCTAATGGTATTAACAGTTGGTAACAATGATTTCCTTCTAAAGGCTCAAGATGGAACGATAATCAATGTTATTACACAACTAATAGAAGCACACTCTTGTTATGGTATGAAAAGCTATAAGAAAGCAGATGTTTCTCAAATCACAGAATCACTTGGTAACTTTCAAAATCAATGTTGAGTCCATCTATAAGTAGCAAGTTCTATATAAGCTTTTAATGACAAAACATCTTTGGCGTCTTTAATGAGCTGGGGCTGCCATATTATTTAGAGAGATTGACAGATGCGAAATACTCTTTTTATTTTCATGATTGGCTGATTCTAACAAGAAAGAAGACCACCCTTCCTGATGTGACATTTTCCTAGTACTGCTTATATTCAAATGTCCCTCAGTCTAGCCATGACCTGCACAAAGAGAAGATGTCTTTGAGCACTAACACATTAGATATGTCTCCAAACCTGAGAAGGAGCTTTCTTAATTACCGGAACATGCCTTCTAAATGAGGGCTTCCCAGGAAAGGGATTTTGTATAAGGGGGGAAATAGCCATTTGTACCATCATATATAGACTGAGAAGTAGGAAAATGCCCATATATCCCATGAGTTACTTAAATGGTTTACGTTCAATTTGGTGCATTTGAGCCAACGTGGCTCTTCATTGTTTCAGCAACAAATTGAAGAAGTCATCCATCCTGTTTACAAAGATTTTGTCCCACAAAATTATCCACTGATTAGAAATCCTCTTATCTGATGCTATTAAAAGTGGTTATCAGTCAGTTAATTGAAAAAGTTGGCTAAAGTAGGGAATTTTAAAAGATGACATATGAGGACTATACTTGAAATCGTTTATTTTTACTTAAAACATATATATGTGCATGAATTCACTTATATTTTGATATGAGACCAAGACCTTTTCTGTGAGCGTGGGCTTGTTGATTGGATTCCATATTGTTTTTCTTACATTCAACAAATCAATAAGTTGTTATTAATAAGGCATCTACCATTTCTAGAGTTAGTTTATTTAAACTGGAGCAAGAATTTCAAAGTGATTGTGAAGTGATTTAAGTACAAAATCATTCCAGATTTAATTTTTGCCCATTTTTCTCTTCCACAACTAATTGAATGGTTTCATTAATTGCCTCACCCTTATGCAGCCTTTTCAAAGGATGCTGGGTTTAGCTCAAGTGTCAGCCCACGTGCCTGGGGCATTTGCTAAATGTTATACAAATTGGTAAGAGAGCTCCTACCTTAATAGATAAATCTGGAAATAACAATATTGGGGGTTATTTTTTTTTAAAAAAAGGTACATCTAGGTGATGGAATACTATAAAGGCATCAAAAATATTTTTGTAACATATTTACAAAAATGACCTGGAAAATGGTTCATGATATATTAAGTGAAAAAACAAGTTACAACACAGCAAGCATAATATTATCCCGTATTTACAAAATAAGTATATATATATGTACAGAAGATTGTATATTATGTTACCCAAAACACACTGAAATATTAACAGTTTATCTCTGAATGGTGAATTAAAGGCAATATTTATTTCTTTGTGCTTTTCTGTAATTTCAAAATTCATCTGGATTGAATAAGCTTTACTTATGTATTATCATAAAAACATACGTTTTAGTTCTAAGCTAAAAAAGCAGATTAGAGTCACAGCCACTAAGTATTCCAAGCCTACTACACCCAAGGTACTCTGCTGCCCTGTTGCACCTTCTGAAAGGGATGGTCTGAAGAGGTAACAGACCCATTAAGGGAAGTGAGGCCTTTGAGTGAACAAGCTGAATCTTTGGAAGTTAAATTCCTTGAGGGGATATCTGACCCTCATCCTTGAATTCTCTCTTGGTACCAAAGACTGAAGCCTTGGATGATGGATTTACTAGACCTACTGTTCTGGAGCACTGTGGTTCAAAGAGCACTTGCAGCTCAAGACAGAGAACCAGTTCTTGGCATTTGAAAAGTCTTTGTCTTTGGAGAGGGAAGTTTAGATCCATCCCACTTCATTCCAGGCCCCAAAGGGAGAAATGTATTTTGTAGAATTACCTATGACAGCTTCTCTACAACGTCCAGATTTTGGAATAAAAATTTATAGAACTCATGGCTGTTTTGATTGGAAAATTTCAGTAGACCCAGTCTGTGTGTGAGTATTCCCCAAATGTCTCCCCCCAGTGTTGGGGAATGAGCCCTAAAAAGGACATTTTCATGTACTGCTGTGAAAGAGTAAACTGATGATCTCTTCTTGCAAGAGATTTTGGAAATGTGTATCAAAATCTCTAAAATATTTGTTTTGATTCAGTAATTCAACTGTTATTATCTTCATAAGATATATCCACAAGCTTTAACTTATGAAAATAATCAGGAGGATATAGAAAGAGTTAAGTATAAGAATGTTTCTTGCAGATCCATTTAGATCAATGGAAAATGGGAGATAAGTTGAATGCTCAACGAGAGAGGATTTAGTTAAATAAATGATATATCCACAAATGAACACTGTTAATTTATTAATAGTCAAGCTTCAGAAGAACACTTAATAATACAAGAAAAGCTCATAATATAATAAGTTATAAAATACACAATCATCCTGATTTTGTTAAAGAGAAAAGTATGTAAATTTATAGAAAAATGTTGGAAGTATACCCCAATGTTAACAGTCTAATCTCTGCTGAGATGATGGATAATTTCCTAAAGACTTAATTTAATTTAATTAAAAAATAACATCTTAACATAATAAAAGGTATTTAGTAAAAACTAAGACTCCCACCCCTACCCCTCCAACTCCCCTTCCCAGATGCAACCATTCTCCTTTTCTTGTTTTCTTCTAGAGATGTTTTGTACATATTAGGATGGATTTTATTTTCTTCATCATACTTTCCTGTATTTTCCAAAGCAGAAAATAAAACAAATGTTTCAAAAGTACATTTCACTTGTTCTAAATCTCCATCAATAATTTCTACTAGAACTTGAATTACCATTATATCATAGAAATGAAAAGATGGAACAGAAGTTACTCAACATTTCATTTAATTTCCATTTATATTGTGAAATGAAAAACAGCTTCTTGCAATTTTACTTAAAATAACCAATTTTGATACTGTTCTATTAGTCTTCTAATAGCATGAAGACCCAGAAATTAAATTGTTCCACTTCCTTATCCATAACTATGTGCAATTAAAATGGCTACAGACCTTAAAGTTTTCTTCCAAGCTCCAGACCCTTCAACTGTCATTCTTTATTATCGTGAAGCCCAACACTTTTTAGTAACACTTTGTATACAGAGTTAAGTGAGAGAGGAAGTATTATATTTAACTGATGTGGTGTTCTTTAATTAATCTGAATTAGCTTTTTTGATATGGGTACTAATTATTTTCTTTGAAAAAAAAAAATCACCATAGATGTGTGATTCTTCTATGTCTGTTGCTCTTCAAGAAAATAGTTAATTGCAGGAAGCAGAAAGGTTACCTTTTCAAAATAAATAATCAGCATTGCATCAGAAGAGTTGCTCTTAATCCAACTTTCTAACTTGCATTCACAGGAAATCTGCAGTATTTGTGATGAACAGAGTTCCCTCTGACTTTTGATGTTCACTTTACATTTATTCATAAGGTAGGAAGAATAATTACAACATGAAGTTGGAATAACAAGCATTGTATTTGTTTATTTTTAGCAACTTCTAATGACTATACATTGAACTATCAAAGACTCTTTACAAGGAAGCAAGGTCAGAAACAAGTCCCTATCTGCAACTATAGAAAAACTATCATTTTTTCAAGATTATTTCAGTTTATTATGAAAATGTAAGTAGCTTATACTAAATAGATAGATTTAACTACAATTACCACACTCCACCCTCATTAAGACACCCTTTTCAAGATGTAAGTGTTCTGAGCATTTATAAAGAAGTGTTATCCTAACAAGAGTGATAATGAGTTAAGTGCACTTGGGAGTCAAGGTACAGCTGAATAACTAAACTTTAAAGAGATCATTAAAGCAATATTCTCCTTTTCAAAATGAGTTCACAGTAGTTTTAGATCACTTTTTAATGAATATAGAACCTTATGAGGATCCTGCCCCAAAAAATTGAACCTTTAAAAAGCAATGATTAAAACTTGGTAATCTATTACACACTCTCTCTATTTACTTGGTATTTTTTCCATTAGGAAACAGGATAACATCTTTGAATCTAGTCAGTTGTGGCATGTGCCAGTGTATTATCTGTACTTTTCATCCAAGTAAGCAGGGCTTTGCGTAGGATAAATAGCCATGTGGAACACTGGTGAATTATGCATGCTTTCCCCCTAAACAGTTCATGTATTTTACTCATTAGAGCTCAAAATATCTTCTGGTGCTTGACTTCATCATTTTGGACTTTGGCTTACACCTCTCCCACAGACTACAGAGTTATTCGTTCACACATGGTGAGCAGAGGTAAAATACTCTGGGAAAGAAAACAACACAGAGTTTAAGTGATAAAAGCATGCCATAAGCCATTTCCACTAGAAACACGAAAAATGATTTTCCAAACACTCAGTATCACATGAACTTTATTGTAGCCCCAAATCTTCTTCGAGCATCACTGGGTTGTGTCATCACGCACTGAATCAAATCTTTTGGTCCACACGTATTTATTAAGGGCCTGTAATATTCGTAGCATAGTGTTAGAGGAATAACTATTAGGCATTGTGCTGGAGCGGCTCAAGCTCTATCTGGGGATGCAGCTCACAGACGTGAAAAGTTACATGACCATGCTGGCCAGATCTGAGAGGTGCCACAGGAGAGTCACTGGTGGGGATTTCAGAGGAGCCAGAGGTTGGGTGAAACACCAGTGAAAACTTCAGGCGTGTCTTGAACTGAGCTGTGGAGGATGGAAAAGGTCTGTAAAGGTGGGAAGGAGCAGGAAGGGCCTGGAGGGCAAGGGCTAGGCCTGAGCAAAGGCCCAGAGGAGGTACCAGCAAAGGATGCCAGGGAACAGACACTGGCTTGGGCAAGAGAGAAGGAGTCAGTTTCTTGGCTATGGGAAGGTCATTACTGAAGAATCTTGGGAGATATGTCTTTGGGGTTGGTTTTAAAACAGTGCTGGTGGATTTGGCTTGTCTGCTCTGACTGATGGCATCCCTACAAGATGGTAAATAATGGTTGAGGGCTCCTGCCCAGAGCAAGCTATGTGACCCATGTAGTTTAGTCCAGTTTTTGTCTTTACCATCCCCTGCACTCCCCAGCCTCAGGCAAGAAGAAGGATTCAGTGGTGGAGAGGACAAGTTACAGGGACAGGCTCCATTCAGGTTTGTGCCCTTTCTGCAGCCCTGGGACTTGTCACTCCTCAGTGTTCTCAAGAACCCTGATGGACAGGCCAGCTGAGAAGCAGCGATGGGCTCTTCCTTTCTTTTACTCACTACCGTCCGTCAAAGCCAAGTTCAAATTTTTTCTAAGTTTAATTTTATGAATTTGTATCTTTACAGTGTTTTGAGTCGTTTCGTTGTTTTTTTTTTTCTAGATTTGCAATTTGGATGATTTTTCCTTAGGCAAGGCAAGTGTGTGGACTTAAGGCCAGAGAACCCTGGGTTTTGCAGAGCTCTGCCTGGTACAGCTCTAATGATGAGGATAATGATAAAGATAAAGTAATATTACTACTCTTTTTTTTTTTTTTTAAATTATTTCTCTAGACTTGGGTTTTCTTTTTTTTTAATTTATTTATTTATTTTTGGCTGTGTTGGATCTTCGTTTCTGTGCGAGGGCTTTCTCTAGTTGCGGTAAGCGGGGGCCACTCTTCATCGTGGTGCGCGGGCCTTTCACTGTCCCGGCCTCTCTTGTTGCGGAGCACAAGCTCCAGACGCGCAGGCTCAGTAGTTGTGGCTCACGGGCCCAGTTGCTCCGCGGCATGTGGGATCTTCCCAGACCAGGGCTCGAACCCGTGTCCCCTGCATTGGCAGGCAGATTCTCAACCACTGCGCCACCAGGGAAGCCCAATAATTGCTATTCTTTATTGGTCTCTTGATACATGCCAGGCACTGTTCTAGGAAGTCTACATACATTAACTCATTTAATGTTCAGAACAACTCAGGGAGGCAGTTGCTGTTATCTTTATGATGATGAAAGTAAGGCACAGAGGGGTTAGGCTCCTTGCCCAGGGACACCCAGCTAGCGTAGACTGGAGAGCCAGATCTGTACCACGCAGTGTGCTTGTAAGTGTGTGCTTTACCACCATGGTGTATAACCTCTACCTGACCTTGGGAATGCATTTGTTCATTTCTCTATTCATTCATGGGTGCCCTGTTAGTCTAGACATGTATACTGGAGCTTAAAGTCCAGTGGAAAGCCATGTGAGGGTATCGATGATTCTAATACAGGGGGATATGAGCTCCAGGAGTGGATAAGCAGTCCCTGTGCTGTGTGAGCCTAAGATGGGGCCTCCAAGCCGACTGTGGTTTTGGGAGAAGAAAGAGGTGTCAGAAAACGCTTCCCAAAGTAAGTGATCTTTAAGTATTGGTGAGATCAGAGGGTGGAGAAGGGCATGAGAGGTAAAATGAGGAAGTTATGTCAACCCTCTGAGTCCCACCTTCTTCTTCATAAAACGGAGGGGACAATTCAGGGTTGCCGAGAGAATTAAATGACATAATGCATGTCAATTGCCTGAAATGGTATCTGGCACACAGTAGGCCCTCAGCGAGTAGAAATCCTGATAAACAGGGAAGAAAAGAATTAAGCAAACAGGAGTAAGGCCTGTTTGACCCTCTCAGGGTTCAAATATTACAGAGAGTAGCAGAAAGTGGGAGACCAGGGGGCAGGGGCTGGGCTGTCACCAGAGGCTAGAAGCTTGTGGGTGACACAGCCTGGGAGCGGTGCTGTCACAGCTCTTTGGGCTTTGAGGCACGTGTCCAGCAGAACCTCTGTGGTCTTGTGGAAGCTTCCACCTGTTTCCTCCAAGAGCTGATTGGCAGGCATAGCCCAGCTGGAGGGAAATAAAGGATCCCCCACCCGGTGAGCTAATAGGCTTGGGAAAAAGTAATTTACCAACGAAGCCTGGTGCCCCGAGTGAAATCTGTGTAATACTGGAAAGGTCTACATGATAATCAGGCTCCTGCTTAACCACGATAACCCCGTGCTTTGTTCTGTGTAGACTTTGGCTAGAAAATAATGTATTCTTTTCCATTAATAATTGGGAAATAATAATAATAATATTAAAGTTCAGAGACGAGATTGCCTGGGTTGGACCTCAGTTCTGACACCTGAGTCATGTGATCTCTGGCAAGTTGCTTACTTCTCTATGGCTCTGTTCCTTCATGTGTGAAATAGAGAAAAATGGTGGTGAATAAATGATATTTTCTGTAAGATTCCATTTAAATACTCAATACGTGCCTACCAGATGTCATCTCATGATTTGTTTACTAAGTGCTATGTGGAGCCAAGCATTGTGTTGGGCACCAGACTTGGGCTGGCAGAAAGTCCTCATTGCAACCTGGGGAGGGAAGGGGATGGAGGCTCAGAGAGGTGAAGTAACTTGGCCAAGGTCACACAGTGAGGAAGTGCCTGGATCAAGGTCTTTTTTTGCTTCCATTTCACCACCACTGGGGCAGGTATCCATACCAGGATTTGATACAGACTCTCAGGACACAGTGTGTTAATGATTTGAACAGAGAACGCAATGGGAGCTTAAAAAAACAATCTTTTTGCATTATTCACTTCTCATTTTAAGCGGTAAGAACGTAGTCCATAACCTAAAAGATACTTGCACAGCATCAGTAAAAGTGCATTGATTTGTCGTTTGTAAATTGTTTTATTTTTAGATTAATGAAGATCCAAATTAAACCATCGGAGTACAATCATCCTGATAGCCCTTATCACGTTTTGCTCATTATCACTTCATTTATATCTATGATGAAGAACAGATGGTCCCAGTGTCATATTTCAATGTGTATCCTATCCAGCTAAGAGGGAATATCTCATATTAGCTGCACTTATCAAAATATTTGTACTTAATAATGACAGAAATCTGAGCTTATGTACTATCTTGTCACCATGTCGTAGCTACCATTTAGAAAAGACCCTTTAAATTAGATATGGGAGGGAAAGAATGCATCATTCATTATTATTGAATGAATGCACTGAACTCTGAACAGCAATTATGGGTTAGTTGTAAGGAGAGAATCATTAGGCTTGAATGAAGAACAGCAATTACAGTCTGTTGTCTTTGTGGCATACTCAGGGTTTTTTATTTAAGCGGCTGGCGAGATTACCAAGAAGGAAAGGGACAACTGGTGGTGGTGAAACAAGAGGGCTAGTGACAGACAGGCAGTGAACATGGCTGCCAAACTTAGGAGCCTGCCTCCTTTTCTAAATGGTAAGTCAAAGAAGAATGCCAAGAAAAACCTGCTCTCAGAGGTGACTTAGAAAGCCTTTTAAAATAGTATTCATGTTGTAGGAAGTCCCGAAGGACTGAGGGAATGTAAAAGTCCCATGTTCCCTGAAATAACAATACAATCTTTGTGATCCCTTTCTTTAAACAACTGGCCGATCAACATGTACCAAGCATCTGTTATGTCCCAAGCTGGTACAAGGCATAAGACGTGCTCCCTGACCTAGAGAAATTTATAGTCCCATGTGAAAGCCAGACACAATAGCAAATAACTCCAATGATCAAAAAGAAAAAAAAGGTGTGTGCACAGTGCCAAAGTGGCCCAGAGGGAACATCTACCTCCATTTGTGGGAATCAGGAAGAATTTCATAAAGTGGATGATTGTGGATCAGAGTTCTGAAAGCTGAATAGGAGTTCCATAGTTGGATAAGAGGGTAGGGATGAAGAACATTCGGTCAGGCGGCAGACTGGGCAAGAGCTCAGTTTTGGTGTCAGGCCAGACAGGCTTTGAGTTTTAGTTCTAACTGCTCACTAGTTGTGTGAACTTGGGCAAGTCATTTATTACTCTGTGCCTTGGTTTCCCTGACCTATCAAGTTAAGCTAGTAACAGTATCTACCTTATAAGGGTTTTGTGACATATTTAGTACAGTGCCTGGCATGTTGTATGTGCTCAGCTAATGTCAATTTTTATTAGCATTCCAGGCACAGGGGAAGGCATGAGCAAAGGCTCAGAGGCACGAAACAGCTGTGGTGCTTTTGTATTTTCTCAGGGCATTCTAGCAATTGTTTATAATTCTGTAACAAAAAAAGGCCCAGAAAAGGTGAAAAAATAAATAGCATTACAAAATCTTTAAAGTCTTAAAATGACATTAGAGCCAACTGCACTTGATGATGTAACTTACTAGCAATTTGTTTAGAAAACAAAAAGAATAGGAATGGTATTTACCCTGAGTGAGGTTGCTGGAGGCTTTGACCAGGGGAAAGGCCTCTTGGAAGTGGGAACTGCAGCATCACTTGAAGAACAGGGGTTTGGAGGAGCCAGGTGCTAAGTGGCCCCATGAATCCTAAGCAGGTCTGTGTTCCTTGTTGAATGACAAGTGCCCATTGCCCCGGGTTGACCACTCTCCAAAAGGGACGGATGGTTCGTGGGCAAGCTCCACATGTAAAAACCAACAAGAATTTTGCAAAAATATGGTTTGAGAAAAATATATTTTTAACGTGAAAAACACATTTGACACAAAGATACATGTAAAAGGCTGGTGGTGGTAATTTAATATTCAGTCGGGGCACATTTTCAGAGGCAGGCGCATTCCGCTTGTGCCTGAATCAGACTCATGATTCGCTTGCCAAGCTGGCTGTCATGGTCTGTGACAGTAAAGTAGCAAAGCTACCCCGGGGGGAGCTGAACAGCGGGCGCCATCTTGGGCCCTCACCCACTCATGGACATTTTAGTGAATGAGTAGAGTTCTTTTGCTTTCTTTTACTCCTTTACTGAAGCGCCCTCTGCCTCAAACTCAGCGTGAGTGCCTGGTCTCAGAGGGTGGGGAGGGAAGCCTTCTGAGTCACACAGGACCGAGCTCAGATGTCTCTCTCCCCTCCAACCCAAGCTCGGCTGCTTGCACTCTCTCTCTCTTAGGGCACGTCCTTTCCCAACAGGCTCCTGGTCCCTTATGTAAACAGACCCTTGGCAGGCCTGCCTCACAGCTCTCCCCAAATGCCCAGACTTGCCCAAATCCTACAGAGAAGCCAGCTTAGGCTGCCAAAATGGGACTCCTGCTACACACTGGCCCTAAACACTCCAAAAATAATAAGGACACGGTGGGGGAAATCTGCAGAGCACAGACGTGGTGAGAGCTCAGTGGCTCATGCCCGTCACAATGTGCTCCCAGCCAACATACTCATTTCTGTAGACTTTTGATTTAGCTTTAGCCATAAGGTAATGGCATCACAGCCTCTCCCTGAAGGACCAAATAGGCTCATTCGCTCAAAGCAAATACCCCAGGAAATTGCTTATGTATCTCAATCCCCAAACTCAGATAAACCAAGACTCCATTAAGCGAGTCTTTTGGGGTTGTCTACCCAAGCCACACCAGGTCTTGAGCAAAGTTCATGACCACAGGCTTTGGGGTCAGACCAAGCGGGGTTGACATTTGTTTGGCAACTTACAAGTTGTATGACCTATGGCCATTACCTTATCTCTGTCTCGGTTTTCTCATCTGTCAAAGGGGTAAAATCTTATGCACTTATGGGGTTTTATAGATAATTCTATATGATAATGAGTGCAAAGGGCCTTGCCCGAGGGCTGGCACTCAGTAGGCTCTCGGGAGCGGAAACTGTGACTGTGACCAGACATCCGGGGAGAAGAGGGCTGCGCTCCAGGTCTGGACATGCAGACGTGATGAGGTGGGAGAACGGGGTGGGGGCAAAAGGAAAAGAGAATAAGAGCATTTCTGACCGAGGAAACAGCAAAGCAAAGGCATGGATAAATATGAAGTTGGGTGTAAGGTGTTGGAAGGCTCCCTATGGAATAGCCGTTCAGGGAATTTTCTAGAGGGAGAGGTCTGGGTTCAGAAGCTTCCCCTTACTCTCCAGCCTCTGCACAGCTCCTGGTTAAATCCAGGCCCCGTTGGAATTTTGAGAGAGCCAGGTCTAGATTAGATGGTGAGCCACCGCCTGCCGGCCTGCCGGCCTTGTGGATTTCGTGCACGTCTGTGCTGCCGCCATCCATTTCATCTCATTGCTATGACGTCAGTGATAAATGCCAAGTTTGATCCCTGCATTCTTTTCATTGCAAACTACTGGCTACGTTAAAAAGTAATGACAGGCTAAAATTCAACTCAGTTCACTCTAGCAAGGATTTATTAAGCATCTACTATGTGCCTAGTACTGTGCCTTAGATTATGATGGGTGGACTTAATTTATTCATGCTTCAGTTTACTCATCTGTTAAACCAAGCTTGAACCAAATGGCTCTGAAGGTTTTTTGTTTTGGTTTGGTTTTTTCTTAGTTCTAAACTTAGAGGAAGTCCTCAAAGAGCTTAAAATTTTGCTGGGAGGATGATTTTACTTTTGCTGTGAGAAAAATTGTATAAAACAAAATATGAACATAACCAAATATGTGTGTGGTACTAACAATCAGCTTAATTCTGAGTTCAAAATAATAGCTGTTAAGCAGAGGTCAGCAAGTCTGGTCACAGTATACATCTGAGTACCTAGTGTGGGGAAAGCATTCTGGAATTGGGCTGCAAAGAAGGCAGCTCCAAATCAGACCTCAAATCACACACAACTTTGAACTGTGAGAGGAGAGAACGTTCAGATGCCACTTTCCCTCTGAGAGTCTGTGAACCCAGCATTTGCTCGACTTGAAATTATTAAAGGCGAGGTTTTTCTATTTCAGGTCTGATGGGAAGATTTCTATGTTTGGCGATGGTAATCACAGATGGATTGAGACGATTCGTTCCCATTCTGCTGCTTATGAACAAGCACAATTAGAAGCTGACAGCAAACACGCTTCACAAAAATTATCACATTTAGTGTGATTCCCATAATAAAAACAGGAGCAAGCACAGGAGGCTTTTCAGTTTACACAAAGAACCCTGGGGTCTCTTGACAGTCACTGCTGATCCAATGTTTCTGAGTAAACTTTATTAGGAAAACAGATTGAAAACTCCCGAGGTTTAGTTAAATCTTGGTTTAAAACACACACACATACACACCCCATGCCTGCCCTCACACCTTATTTATTCTCTTTCTTTAGCCAAAGCATTCATATTAATACTACCCAGATACTAGAAGGAAGGGGTGTGGAGGGTCCTATTGCCATCACATTCTATGTGCGTAGTGACGTGCCAAGCCTTGAAGAGGCTTCCTAGACATAGCTGGCTTCCAATCTTATTCTAATTAGCAACACTCATTTGTGTACTGTTGTGCTTTAAGAAGCCTTTTATATATGTTATCTGATTTAATCCTCATAACAATCCCGAGAGCTATAGAAATAGGAAGTATTTTCTATGTTGTTTTATAGGGGAAAATGGATGTTCAGAGAGGAGAAAAGTAACTTCTTCAAAATCACCCTGCTATTAGGTGCTGGGGCAAGCCTTGAATCCTGGGATGGACCTTGCCTCCATTTTCATGTCCTTGACTCTTCAGGCATCAGGGAGGCAAGAAATGGACACACAAATTACGTATTCATTCTAAAATATTTGTTGACCGCCTATGTTATTGCTGCCTACTAGGCATCCTATTCAGTTGAGTGGAGTGGTGCTTGTTACTGCTTTGTGTCTCATCAGCACCTTTTGGGAAACTGCCCCTCTCCCATTCCATAATAGTCCTGTTCTCTCTACTTGATTTGGTCAAGGCTGACTCCACCCTCCTGCCACAAAGGAGGGGGGGGTGTCTGTCCCTGACTGGCCAATTAGAATACTCCACATACCTATGCCACCTGTGATTGGTTCAGACATAAGCATGTGACTTCAAGTGGGCCAATCAGAATCTGCCATAGGACTTTTCACCGAAGGTTTCAGCAAAAACATTTACTTCTTTCTCTGGAACTTCCAGGGGCCACATTGCCTCCATGGGGAGAAAAAGTATCTGAGGATGGAGCAAAGAAAAAGCAAGTAGAGCTGAGAGATAAAGAGTGCAAGACCCCTGATGGCTTCTTTTGAACTCTGGATCCAGCTGGACAAGACAGAGAGGACTCTTCCGTTCTATTGGATAGAGAGAAGACAGACAGCAAACCAATAAAAAATATAATATTATACATGTATATAAAATTTCAAACTGTGGTATTATGAAGGTAAGCACAGGCAGAAAAGCTTTGATTCAGACAAAAATACTATGGTCAGAAGAGGGAACGTTAAGTACAGTCCAAAAAGGACACGTATGATTTACTGGCGAAGGTACCACTTATGTTGGATTTTGAATAATAGGAATAATAATGATGATAATCATCTTAATAATGATGACCTCAACAATTGCAACAGCTAATATTTATTGACTCAGTATATCTTAAATTATTTCATTTAATTTTCACAAATCCTGTGAGGTAGGAGTTACTATATCTGTGTTTTACTGGTGAGGAAATGAGGATGAGAACAATGAAGTAACTGGTCAAGGGCCATAGCTGGTAAATTGCACAGCCAGGCTTAAACTGAAGACTGGCTCCAAAGCCCCTGCTTTTTAATTTCTAGGGTGTGTTGCCAGCAAAGTGGGGAGTCACGTTCCAGATGGGAGGTACAATCTAGAAATTTTCCATAAGAGGAACAAAAGGGGAAATCTGAGGCTTATGTCGACGCTGTTCTTTAATATCTTAGTATACATCTGTTGACACAGAGCGTTTATCAACTCCTGGCACATGCCTGGCACTGGGATACAGAGTACACAAGACTCAGTCCCTGCCCACAGGACCTCACCCCTCACCATCTGGAGATAACACAAACAAGTGAACCCACATGCAACCCTGGGCTGAATATAAGTTTAATTTCCCATCGCTCCTTATTCAGTCTTCTCCTGTGCTTCTCCCTCCCCATCATCACCCCTTATTTCTCATTTTTTACATCTTATTTCTCTTTCTGACTGGGGCTAAGTTGGAAATGGAACCTTTAGTGGTGGACAATTAGACAGTAAATCCCCTTGGCTTATGTGCCACTTGATCCATCACCTGCTATTTTGCTTTCTGTGAGTTACTACGTGTGAATTACATATGAGCTCGATGTGAAAATCCAGCTCCATCAAATGCAGACCTTTCCCTGTTCACTTCCTCTCCCCTCTTTCACTCCATTGCTCTTATTCATTGCTATTCCTCTCCCCGCTCTCCAGGTCTGACAAAAGCAGATTCTTCAAAATTGTCCTTCTGGGACTGTCTATTTCATTTTGAACTTGACACAAAGTTACTATTTTTGACAGGTGAACTTTTCAGCATGCTTGATACAAATATTTTAATATCCTGTTACCTGAGCTGAGGGAGAGATAAAGTTTTACACCAGACACCTACAGTGGCAAGAGAATAAGTTTTCTGGTGACTGATTTAAAGGTATAGTAATAGCAAAATGGTTAATGAGCTAACCATGCTTGGTGGGGCAAAGGTCAACAGGGAAAGCAAACCCAGTAACTCAGCCAGAGCTATGGGACCCATGTGAGGGAAGAAATGCTGTCTGTCAGACAGTGCAACAGTTTCACCCCAAGTTCATTCTCAAGAGGTTAGAAAGGAAAAAAGATCGGCTGACATCTAGAATGTCTCCTGACTTACTCCAAGGGATAGAGGGCAAGTGGGAAGAAGTGGCTTGGGTGACAAGAAAGGAAGGCTCACGAGTGCTGGTGTGTTGGATGTGATAGAATGGTGATTGCTCTCATTGAAGTGTTGTATGGTAAGTCATTTGGTAGAAGAATAGATATCAAAATATTGCATATTATCTCCAAGTCCATATGATCAGCCAACCAGAAAAAGATGGAGAGTTAGGCATGGGAAGGCAATAATGCTGGCAGGGCAGAGCCTCTGAGAAACCAGAACTGACTTACGCAGCCCCAGGAACCCCTAAAGCAACACTAGCAAATAGAACTTTCTGGAATGATGGAGAATATTCTTTTCTACACTAATTTGGTAGCCATCCCATGGTTACTGAGCACTTAGAATGTGGCTAGTATATCTGAAGAGTTGAGTTTTTAACTTTAGTTTTAATTAACTTTAAATTTAATCACCACCGTAGCTAGTGGTTACTGTATTGGGCAACACAGCTCTGCAAGTTGGGAACCTCAGAGGAATCTCTAAGATGCTGGCTTGAGTACTTCACCCTTAATGGGACTCAGCTTCTCACAAGTTTCTTTCTTTTCTCTCTGCCAACTGGTGTCTTTATCCTCTGTGATTCTTTTTTCCAATTCAAGTTTCTGCTCTCTCCTAGTTTCTGCACCTTGATGATTCTGACGTGGACCATCTGCTCTCTATATCAACAAACAGTATTAATTTTCTATTGTTGCATAACAATATCACCAAAAACTTAGTGGCTTAAAATAACACCTATTGATCATCTCAGTGATTTTCATGGCACAGGAGTCTGCAGGTAAGGTTTAGCCGTGTCCTGCTTTAGGGCCTCACAAAGCTGCAGCCTCATCTGAGGCTTGACTGGGGAAGGGCCAGCTTCCAAACTCATATGCTTGTTGGAAGAATTTAGCTCCTTGCAGGCTGTTGGACTGAGAAATTCAGTTTCTTGCTGGCTGTTGGCTAGAGGTTGTCCTCAGCTCCTTGCCATCTGGGCCTTCCCGAAGGGCAGCTTGCTTCTTCAGAGACAGTAAGAGAGAAGTCTCCTCTCCAGATGGGTAGTACAATCTCATGCAATGTAATCATGTACCCAGATACACATAATCACACACATCCTGTCACCTTTGCTATATTCTATTGATTAGAAGCAAGTCACAGATCCTGCCCATGCTGAAGGGGAGAGGGCTACACAAAGGCATAGACACCAGGAGGCAGCATCCTGGGGCCACCCTGGAGCTGGTCCTCCATACCATTTCCAGCCTAAACTCTTATTGCATTTGGCTCATTTTCTTGGTGTTCCTGTTCAAGTTTTAGAAAGAAAGAAATAATCAACCTGGCTTATTCCTTTGCACCTGGCTACCGTCTACATCCCAGCCTCAGGTTGGGTGGGCCACCTCTGTGGGTGGATCAGCCTTGTCCAGGGGTGAGGTTACACGGTGGGCATGATTGGGTCAGGCAATGACTGAGTCCCTTGTACAGAAAGTCAAATGGGGCCGCACCCAGCAACGTGGGTCTGTGGTCAGGTCATGCCCTGCACATGTAAAAGGCATAGGAAATTCTACTCCCAAAGACTGCTAGAGGCAAAGAGGTTTTCTTTATTCTCCTTCTTTTGCTCACAGCCTTTATCTGAGGTCCAGAGAGAAGAGGAGAGCTAGAGGGAAAGGGACCCTTTGAAACTGGATCCAGTTACATTTTAGACAAATTAAAGGAAATGTTACTTCTCAGAGTAGAAAGTAACCTCACAGAATGCCTCATTCCAAAAGCAAAGAGAGCTAGGAATATAAATGGATTAAAAGATATAAATGACATAGTCATAAATTATGTCTATGAAAATAATCCAAATGATTAGCAATATGGGAACAGTTAAACAAATTATGGCAAATTAACATCACTGAGTGTTATACAACTTTTAAGAATGATTATATGAAAACTAAAACAATGTAGAAAAGTATTTTTGATCCAAAGCGGTAAGAAAAAACCCAGAATACAAAAATTTATATATGAAAAATTACGACTTTGTAAAATTATATATGCATGGAATGGAGCATGGAAAATGTTTGATTATAAGAGTATAAGTGTTTTTTTCTTTAAATATCCTTTATTGTTATTATAAAGCTTATTATGAAAAAAAAGTTTAGAAATAAATGACTAATAGCTAATGTTATTTGACCTAACTCTGTGCTAAATACTTTCCATGCTTTTAACAGGGTGGTCCCAGCTGTTATCCTTAATTCACAGATGAGGAAACTGCGGCTCCAAGAGGTCAAATAACTTGCTCAACCAGGTGGAGGGATTTGAAACCAGGCTGACTGGCTGTTGAACTAGAGCTGTTTAAATCAATCTGAAGTACGATGGGCAAAACACGTGAGCCTGTAAGCTCTTCAATGACTTGTAGAATATTTGAAACCTAATAAAACAAAACGGTGCATTCAGTCCAACTTCAAACACACACTTGATAAATGTAGGATGACATGTCCATAGAATATAATATTATATTAACATTATTGTAAAGTTTAGGATTCACAACCATTAAAATTTCTCATTTTGCAAGAATTCCTGATTGCCTGTGGTGATTGTTGCAAAATGATTGCCAATTATAAATCAAATGAGTTGCTTTTAGCCAAATAATGTCACCAGTAACATTAGAAAAATTATTCCTCAAATTTTTGTAGGGAGTATAGGGTGTAGGTACAATGAAAAATACTGGATATGGTGTGGAATCTAAAACCTGTAAAAGTCTTAGAATAGACCTGTCCAGAGCCCATGCTGTCAGCTGTTGTCTATTCTATTGTACCTCTTTCCTACACAAGCATGACCCTTTGGGGCAGTGGGGAGAAGTGGAGAAGGAAGATGGCAAGGACCAGGGACAAGGGTCGGGGGAGTGGCAAGGGGGGGAGGAGAGGGCGGTCGGGGGGTGAGAGGCAGCTCTTAGCCACAGGACAATGCACTCCATGCATCCCAAAGCTGACTCTGTATGATGTAACACCTGAGTTCTGATTCTTCTACTCTCGTGAGGGTATGAGGTTTGTGTGTGTGTGTGTGTGTGTGTATGTGTATATGCACACACATGTGCACCCACATGTGCACGTGTGGCATTTGTGTGTGTTGCTCGGGGGCTGTGTCCGTGGCAGAAGCACTTGAGGTAGGGTACCCCTATCTTTCTTTGCAATAACAACTTTATGGGTCCACATTTTTCAACAGTTTGCAAACCCAAGCTGTAGCACTCTCTAGAACCAATCCCATGCTTTAGGGGAAACTGAACTGTGCACTGGCTTTAAATAATGAGCTGCCAGTTGTTAAACAGTCAACCCGCCAGCACTCCTGAGTGAGTACTTAGTAAACTACTAGAGCTTGCTTTAATCTTTGCAGCTAATCACACCCCTTTCAAAGCAAATTTTAGCCCAGGCTTTGCTCTATATGGAAGCCACATTCAGGGGGATTTTAAGGGCCCATCCCACCAGCATCCTCAGTTTTGGGGGTACCCATTAGGGCACTAATGTTCTTTCCTAAAGCAAGTGAACCAGAATGCTTTGAATGTCGAGTTGCTTGAAATGTCATTAATAGGTTTTCCTCCCCCTTTTCCATCCTTTCCCCAGACTTCTTTCTCTACCAAAATACCATTCTCGATTTACAGGTGGCTTCTGAATATAACTTTTCACTGAGTCGCTCAAAATGAGTTTATGAGAGGAGGCCTCTATGCCCCAACTGTGAGGCATTTAGGAGTCCAAGATAACATCTCGGGACTGGGTCCTCTTACATTTCTAGCCTTGCAAACTCATTTTTGATGACACCCTTTAAATAACGTTCATGGCCATTTTTTTCCTTTCTGACCAAGCACTGGGATCTCACTGTGATAACTACAGGCTGTATGTTACTCGATCGGGGTAATGTAGAATAATTACTGGCCCATTGCACTTCATTACACCACTGTAATCGGTGGAGGCTTGATGTTTCAGTTATAGCTGCTCTGAGAATTGAGCTGACATGGATACTGTGATAGGAATGATAGGGCCAGCGGGCCCCCATGCAAATGGAGGAAATTAGCATCCGGCCAATAGGTTCTGAAATGCAATATGCAACTCAGCCCAGGACACCTGCTTTGCGTCTCTCATTTTCTCTTGGAAACAATATGATGATCATGGAATAAATGAGTCCTTCAACTTGTATTATGCCTCATAAAAGGTCATTGAAATGCCAGAGAATGTTAAATACCATGGAAATATTTGGAGAATAACATTCCATGGTACATCATCTAATTGTTTTAATGGTCAGTTTCACGGGCCCAGTTGACACCCTCCTTCAGTCTAGATCAGTCTGTAGATGGCTTTTTAATATTTACCTGGTATAAAACAATGATCAACAGTCCAGACTTGTAAAAGGACTATAGAGTCACCATATACTTTATCATCTGAAATAGGGCACTTTAGAGAGAATGGAGTTATATTAATAATTACACTGGGACAGGGGCATAAATTTGGACTGTTACCAGGAAAATGAGGCCTATGGCGCCCAAGACGTAGGGCATAGCTATGATCTTTGTTCACTATCCTTTTTCTTACAGCCAAAGCTAGTGTAACCTGGAGATGACAGAGGTTATGAGCTTGGCCCTTCTTCCCCGCTGGCTGGGTGAGATGCATCCCACCGGCCCTTCTAATCCAGCAAGGAGATGTTAACATAGGCCTGGAGCTTCTGAGAGAAATCTAGGATAAATACAGAGATTAGGGAGTCATCCCTGCATATGGGCATGTATGTATACCTTCACGGGAAAACCCCACCTTGGCAAATATCATTATGGAAGCCATGGACTGAAGAGGAGGAGCCTTGGAAGCAGGAGAGGGAAGAGTCTAGAGAAAGAAGGAGACCCAGGACAGTGGAGGATCATGAGAGGTTAGAGAAGGATGCACAGACATTCATTGGATCTGGCGAGAGGAAGGTATGGCGGCCAGCCCCCCCCAAGGTGGCCTCCAGTGGTGCTGCCTCCAGGTATTCACATCCTGTGTGGTGTCTCGCACACCACTAGGGACGACTTATGTAACCAGTAGGATATTGCTGAAATGATAGAGTGTGACTTTTGAAACTAGGTCATTGAAGACACTGCGGCTTCCCCATCCTCTCCCTTTGATCACTCACGTGTCATGAAGACACTCAAGCAGTCCTGTGGTGGGGTCCTCATGGTGAAGAACCGAGGGCTCCTGCCAAGAACAGTGGCAGCGAGCCATCTTGGAAACAATCTGGTTACAAAGAATATGTTCCTTTTAGGTTTCCCACAAGCAATGTCCACCAGCTTCTTTTCAAGGAAATGATACTATAAGATGCCACTAACAATATGATTTAAGACACTATGTGCAAAAATCTGCCTTATTACTTTATAGCCATGCTTTTCGTTTCCAGGGAAATAGTTTGAGCCTCCTTTTAACTTTTTGTCCCCCATCCCACATTTTTCTGTAGATAAAGTTTTATGGCACGGGACAACCCATATAAAACGCATCCACAATAATTCCTTTAAGTGGGTCAACTTGTTCAGGCCACCTGGAATTACTGGATGATGTCCAAATGGCATAAACCTTTTCTGAAAGACAACTGCAGTGTCATCGCGTGATCCGAATCCGTTTGATTGAAAAAAAATGGAGGCATGGCTGCATGGCCCTGCCGGAGTTTTCTGACATTCACTTCCTTTGAAGAACAAAACTGTGTGTGGCATTTGCAGGGTGAGCTGAGTTTTCTCTGTTAGCTTCGTCCAGACCCAGACCCTCCCTTTGCCCTGTGTTTCCCTGGCTAAATCACATCCCTGATCCACTCTAAGTCATGAATTAATAAAGAATCAACCAACTGCCCTTTCTGGAGAAGGCTGTTTAATCATTCATGGCTGGCGCCAGGAAGGATGCCCTTTGAATGGTTATTTCTTTTCTTTCTACTCCATCCCCCTGAAGAGTTGATCAAAACAAACGCTGTCTCATTTTCTTATTTTGTTTCGTTTTTTTCAGGTAATTTTTAAAATACTTGGTTTTACAAAAATGAGAAAGGAGGGAAGGAAAGCGAACATTCAGGGCTGCTGTATAGGTTGTGCACTTTACAAGACATGCAGCAAAGGAGGGGTGTGTGGCTAAAATCCAGACCCCACTCCACTTGTCCAAATGTGGGCCCTGGCCTGGGGCCATGTCCACTGAGAGGAGAGGCACTTATTGGTGAGTCACATGGAAGCCTGTCTCAGGTAACACCGGTCCCACCAACATCGTTTCTTTCCTCCTTCTTCTCTTTGTCTTTCTTCTCTTTTCACCTTAGCAAAAATCCTATATGAAGTCTCTTGTAATTTGTTTTTCTCCCCGAGGAAAGGTTAATTCTTGTAGTCGTAATTCATTTACAGGAAATTAGACACAGGGGCGGTTGGACGTCCGAGATAATTTGAAAAGCCCCTTTGAAGATCTTTCCTTCAGGTTCGCTAAAGGCCCTGTCCCCATCCTGAATTCCTGATGGGGCCCCAAGGCATCACACAAGTGGGTTCCCTGTGGCGAGACTGGTATCCAGGGAAGGGTTGACTGGGGCAGGACACCCACGTTGGGACGTCTGGGGGTAACTAGACAGGACTGGGGTTTAGAACTGACTTTTCTCAGTATTCCCTGCTCTTTCCATCCTCAAACACTTCCTTCCAAGGGTTTTAATGAAGCTTTTTAATGTTTGGTGTCAGCCCAAGATGTTGGGTCATTTTTCACATTCATATAGCATCACTGTCTCCAGTTTATCTGTCATTAACAGGACCAGAGGACAGAAATCCACAGATAATTCAAAAGTTCTTGATAAAGGAAAGTTTTCATTTTCTCTCCTATATTTCTTAGTCAGAGCAGGCACAAGCCATGGACATGACACATTTGAGTTTTATCCTGGTCCTTCTCCATCTCCTGCCATGGCGAGAGCCATGGGCTAATTTAGGAAGGTTGCTGTATTTTATTGTCTTCACGACATTGTATTTTCTTCTCTTAAGAGCAGCATTATGTAGAATGGTCTGGAGTCAATTCCTCATTTTAATTTTCCTAACAGGCTTGGAAATGTGAAAAGGCTTGACTGTGACCAGGGGCTAGTCATACAGCAGAAATGCAAAGTCTAAACTCCATGCAATGTTGCTGCATTTTGTTTGTTTAGTCCGCCCCCTCCTTCCACGCCCCCATTTTTCCCTTTGTGATCGGAGTTGCTCGGAGCACAGGAATCACCTTCATGAAATGCTTACTGTCCCACACAACATGATGTAGTAGCGATGACAGGTGACTGGTCTCTAAGCCAGTATCTAAGGTTGTGCTGGCTTCAAAACTTTCTTTTTGGCTTAGCATTATTAGTTTCTCATCTCTTTTCTAAACTGTTTGGCAGGGAAATTATTCTTAAAAGTTCTCAAGGACATCCAGACATTGGAATATTATTCAACACTGAAAAGATATGCGCTATCAAGCCATGAAAAGACATGGAAAAAACTTAAATGCATATCACTAAGTGAAAGTAGCCCATCTGAGAAGACTACATACTGTATGATTCCAATTATATGACATTCTGGAAAAGGCCAAACTACGGAGACAATAAAAAGATCAGTGGTTTTCAGCGGTGGGATGGGGGAGGGATAAATAGGCAGATCAGAGAGGATTTTTAGGGCAGTAAAAATACTCTGTATGATATAATAATGTATCCATGTCATCATACATTTGACTAAACCTATAGAGTGTACAATACCAAGAGTGAACCATAAAGTAAACTTTACGGACTTTGGGTGATTATGATGTATCAACATTGGTTCATCCTTGGTAAAAAACGTACCATTCTGGTGAGTGGTATTGATAATGGGGGGGGGGGTTAGGCATGTGTGCGGGAAGGGATGTATGAGAAATCTCTGCACCTTCCTTTCAGTTTTATTGTAAACCTAAAACCACTCTAAAATGTTGTCTTAAAAAAAAGTATTCAAGGAACTAAAGCTAAAGGACATCTACACTGTGACTCAGCCCACCCCTGGGTACATGATGACAGAAGTGAGTGCCTGTGTCCACAAGAATGTTCACAGAAACTTGATTCATAAGAGCCAAAAGCTGGAAACAACCCAAATGTCCACTGACAACAAGAAACTGTGCTAGATGTGCAATGGAATACTACACAGCAGTGAAAATGAACAGATTGCTGCTACGAGCAATAATGTGGAAACATCTTGCAAACACACTGAGCAGATTCCCAGTGGGCTTGTAGCTTTGCCTTTAACCCGGGTCCACTGCTGGAGGCACTGATGCCATACCTTTCTCTTACCAGCATCTTTCCCCCAGGTGCCTGAGTCTCATCTGCCACACCCACAGTCATGGAGCATCATATGGACTGATCTTCTTGAACCATGTTGGTGTGACCTGCCTATGAGAAAGCCCACTACCTGGAGCCTCTTACTGTCATGTCCATTGCTTGATGGACCCCCTGATTGCGAGCAGGCCCCTCTGACACCATA
The DNA here is from genome assembly GCF_028564815.1 of Eubalaena glacialis. Lineage (NCBI taxonomy): Eukaryota > Metazoa > Chordata > Mammalia > Artiodactyla > Balaenidae > Eubalaena > Eubalaena glacialis. Next base: position 12,659,513 of record NC_083716.1, read on the forward strand.
TATCCATATATTGCACTTCTGGGCCTCTGAGAAACAGCCCTACAGGTGGGTCACTTCACTTACGTACTGGTCTCAGCTTCCTCTCACTCCCCATTGTGTCATGTTGACAAGCCCCCAACCACACAGGGCACTCCCCCAACCCAGATTGGGACAGTTTACCCCCACCAGCTGCTGTATTTCTGATATGCCCATTATCACTCAGAATACTAAAGAAAACCCAGATCTTTCGTTAAACACCATAAGACCTAGAGTGTACAATGAAATGTATATTAACACTTTCTTTTGAGCTCGCTCTTGTGGCATTTCTTTGGAGAGGAAAATCTCTTTTGCAACTGCCCATTAACCGTTCATGTTTTGAGGCACGGGGAGAAAAAGGAGAAAGGAGAAAAGATAAAGGGATAATGCCCATGAGGCAGTCCACTGGACAGGTTCACCACGACGTGAAGAGTTTCAGACATGTTCCATCTGTCTCTATAATTTTGTTATTCATGAGACATAAAGGGAGTGGGAGAGCAAAGTAAACACAGCTACTTAGGAGATGGATGGAGCACACAAAGAGAAACGAAGCCACAAAACACAGCAAAAGAGCAGAGCATTATAAGCAGAAAAATTACATCTGGATTATTCTGCTTAAATAGAAGAAACATAAATCACACCAAGGGGCTCATGGCAACGTGCACTGGAGTGATAATGAACAGAGCAGCCCTGTCTGCCCTCTCTCTTCCTTGCTCAGTTGAATCTTACCCCTCCTGTGTGATCTTGCAGAAGTCCTGGGAGCCAGCCACGGTCCCAGTTCTGCCCAGTCCTGCCCAGTCCTGTCCCATCCAGCCCTGTCCACTGTGGTCTGGCCCCTGCTCTCCTCTCCGTCACTGACTATTTTCTGCCCCTGCTATTATCCTTCCCTACTCATTCCATTAGTTATCTTTGAATATGTTTTGGTCTTTGCTTCTGTCTCAGACTGCAAGCCTCTTGAAGGTCCTTGTGTCTTTGTGCCTTTCTTCTGTGCCCTGGGCTAAAAATTCTTCCATGTAGCAGGTACACAGTATATTTGTATACTTAAATATACTCATATATTGGTTGGTAAATTAATTTCAAGTGCTAGTGACTACATTTTTCTGCAGTCGGGGCTGTGAGCAGAAATTCTGCACGTGCAGCACTTTTGGAGGCAGATGGTTGATTATCAATGAGCCACCTACTATAGGACCCTATTTGGGCAAACATGTCCATTTATAGCAGCTGTGACTCTTAAAATACCTTCAACAGATTGACAAAAACAAGGCAACAGGTTCAAAGATTTTCAATAGTAAATATTTTTGTCTAGATTTCACCAATTAAGTATATTTGGAGAGTCACTGAGATTTGAGAACCGATGTCTTTTACCCAATAAGGATATCATAAAATTAGTGATCTGTTTACTCAACTAATCTTTTGAAATGTCTCAATTTCCTTTGAATAAGAAATAGCAGAAAGGCTGAACTGTGTGATTCTATCTGGGTTCTAAAGTCATTGTAAATCAGAAATATCCTATATTCCCCCTCAGCCTACAAAAGTTGCATTCATCCACTTTTCTTTTTTAAAAAAATATTTATTTATTTAGGCTGCTCTGGGTCTTAGTTGCGGCACGCAGGATCTTTAGTTGTGGCATGAGGGATCTTTTTTTAGTTGCGGCATGTGGACTTCTTAGTTGCGGCATGCGTGCAGGATTGAACCCGGCCCCCTGCATTGGGAGTGTGGAGTCTTACCCACCAGACCACCAGGGAAGTCCCTCATCCACTTTTCAATTTGAATAGTCAGTGATACCTAGAGGGAAATGTGCATTTTAAAATTCCAGACATGAGTCACACATTGTGTTTATCTCACGTGTATGGGGCAGTGAGTGTAGAACCTTTTCTGTGCCTGCGTTTCGTCATTTATAAAATGAAGATAATAGAACATCAAAGTGTTGTTAGGAGGGTTAAATTAGTTAATATTTAATATGTAGTCTTAATGACTGACACGTGGTAAGCACTATGTAAGTGTTTGTTGAAGAAATAAAAATAAAATAAATTTAACTCTCACGGCAATGCTTTGTGGTCAGTGCTTTCCAAAGTCCTTCTGCCAAAAATAGTTAAAAACTTTCATTTATTTTCTATCCTAAGATTTACAAACAGTGGATATCACCAAGCAATCTTCTCTAATCCTTGGTGGCAATTATTTGTACAGCCTAGCTGTCTCAACTTTACTTGTTTTGAATAAATAAATATAATTATATCTGTTCTCAAGGCCCCTAGAAACATTTTTCCAACACCAAGAGTGAAAAGATACACCGCCATCTTTTTTTGGAACTGGCTAAGTCAGTTTCACACTTGACAAAGGAGAAGCTTAGTGGAATGGGCAAATGTCTTAAAATATTAATTATGTATTACCGAGTTTCATAAATTTTTTAATTTTCTGAAAGACACTAACAACAAGAACCTGTAATGACTCCAGGGAAATGACACATTTGCATTTTATTAGTTAAAATAAGTGCAGTAATACTCTAGTTATCTGATTGTCACTGAAAAACGGGCCATTTAATGTGTATACATTTTTCAGACAACTGTATCTTGGTCCTTCAATTGTAAAAACTGATCATTTTCACTTTTTTTTTTTTTTAAATGATGGGAATAATCACTCACTTTCTATCTTTCGGATCGTATTGGAAAATATAAAAAATGCTGAACATAATGTTAGCTTTTTTTGCATGGGAAGCAAGGGTCAACATTTACTTTACTAAATAGTATTACAGTAACATCTTCAGATATCCTGAGGCGTGAGAGAACTCTGCCTCTGCACTGAATGGCCCCGCTGCTGATGCCTTATTAAATGTTGTGCTGGGATTTTACGTTGTTATTAGTTCACAGAACACTTGTTGGGTTTCACTTGTGAGGTACCAGTGATGGAAAGTAATTAAGACTATTAGTTTCTGGGGATTAAGAAAAGGAAACAGTAGATCAAGTCGGTGTTATAAGGGTGCGTACTTACGACCACCTGCTCAACAGCAAGAGTAGGTGCTGTTGGTGATTAAAAAGAAGGAAGATAAGAGGGGAAAGGGGGGAGAGAAGGAAGAGGAGAGGCAGAGAGTATCTGGAAACTTCTCTTTCCCACCTGTGACTGGTACAACACGGAGACTGAACCTGCCCCAGAGCTGGGAGGTCCGATGGAGACGATGGAGGGTGCTGGGTTCTGGAGAACCTGGATCCAGAGGGGCGCCACAACACAGACTCAGCTCCAGAGAACACGTCCTGGCTGCTGGTGGGTGCACCCATGCACCCTTCCTTGGTGACACCGTATGGATTAGGAAAATGAAGCTGCCTTATTATCCTTCCATCTGGAAGGGAGTCCAAGCTATTTTAGACATTCTAGAATGTTTTCACCAAAAAGGATAGTCTTGCCCAGAAAAGTCAAATTCTGCCAACCTTCTAACACATTGCTCACAAAAGCTATTTACTGATCAGGCTGAATTTTAAAAGTGAACGGCAGTGGGCTTCCCTGGTGGCGCAGTGGTTGAGAGTCTGCCTGCCAATGCAGGGGACACGGGTTCGAGCCCTGGTCTGGGAAGATCCCACATGCCGCGGAGCAACTGGGCCCGTGAGCCACGATTACTGAGCCTGCGCGTCTGGAGCCTGTGCCCCGCAACAAAAGAGGCCGCGATAGTGAGAGGCCCGCGCACCGTGATGAGGAGTGGCCTCCACTTGCCGCAACTGGAGAAAGCCCTCGCACAGAAACGAAGACCCAACACAGCCAAAAATATAAATAAATAAATAAATAAAAATAAATTAAGAAAAAAAAAGTTAACGACAGTGAGTTTTTTGAGTTAGAAAAGAAACAAACAAATAAATGTGTAAACGGCCTTAAATAATATAGGAAAAATTCTGAGCATCTGACCTCGCTGTGTCCCACTTGCAGCATTAGTTAGCAAAGCTGACCCGGTAAGGCTTCATCATTGCTCTGGGGTGCTTGGTCACGTAGTTCTTCTTGTCTCATACAGTTATCGCTGCATCTCCCCAGGCCTCTGAACTGCTCGTGCCAAGTCAGGAGCCCACAGACATTACTGGGCCCCCAAGAGCATCTTGAGAATTGAATAATGACTACAGACATGTCTTTGGGAGAAACACACAGGTAACAGAGTTGATTTTGACATTCATTTTTATTGGTATTGTGATTATGATCATGGTCTGTCCTTGTATCTGATCTAATTGCTTTCTAAAGCCCTCTCCAGGTGTTCATTTCTTAGCATGAGGCAACTGCTTGGGTTGGAATCAGCCAAAGTCTTCTCCTCAACCCACTCCTCCTTTAAGGAGAAGGAGGCAGGATATTTTCATAAGAGAAGATTTTGCTAAATCTATTCCAGACATCTGCTTCTGTGACCATATCAGAACTTCATGACAAAGAAATTTTGCCAGGTATTGAAATCCAATTAACTGTTATAATCATGCTAATGGCTAACATGTGCTGAGCACTTATGCAGTAGCAGGCGTGGCTCTGAGCAGCGGACGTGCATTAACTCACTGAGTGCTCCAGCAACTCCATGGTGCTAGTGTTGTCTGGTCCCAGGAGACGAATGGAACCCTGGGCAAGCAAGCAGCTGGCTTGGAGGTCACAGACCCTGGACCTGCCCTCCTGCTGCCCCTTCATCATGTCTATTAGGAGTTGACCTGTGTCTCAAAATCAAGTCCAAAACAGAGGTGAGAACCCAACTGCAAGTTAAAATTACCTGGGGTGAGGGGAGGGGTGATGCATAGAGTGTATAAAACTTCATACACTTCGCCCCGTGTCTATAAATCTTGAAACCTTGTGCTTTGCTGAGTCCGGCATGCAAGATAAAGTGGATTGTGGGATGACCCTACAAGGGCAGGAATTTTGTATAAATACAACATGTACGTGAAAGAAGCCAGTCACGAGGGACCATGTAGTGTATGATTCCATTTATATGAAATGTCCAGAATAGGAAAATCCATAGCAACAGGAAGTGTATTAGTTGCCAGGGGCTGGAGGGAGGGGATTGGAAATGGGGAGTATTTGCTGGGGGTTATGAGTTTCTTTGGGGGATGATGAAAATATTCTGTTGATTGTGGTGATGGTTGCACAACTCTGTGACTGTACTAAAAGCCATTGAAGTGTATGCTTTAAATGGCTGAATCGTATGGGATGTGAATTATATCTTAATAAAGTAGTTACTACTAGTAAAAAACCCTCGAAGTGTTGTCTTCCAAGTGTCTCAAGGCAGAGAGAGCTCAGGAGAACTCAGGCACATGTGGATTTCATAGAAGTCGCTCATTAGAGGGAGAAATGGCTGATTAATTAAATTTATATAAATAATTTATGTGGAGCATAAAAAATTAAAAGCAGCCATAATCTTGATACTTAGAAATAATCATTGTTAACATTTTCAGGTTTATCCTTGAGGATTTTTTTCTATGCATATATAAGGTACATAGAGACGCTGGATCATGCTACCTCCTCTCTGTTGTAATTTGCTTTTCTCACTAAGCAACGTGCTATCACGGGGGCCCTCAAAGTGTGATGCCTGGGTCATCAGCATCAAACTCACCTGGGCACTTAGAAAGCAAATTCTAGAGCCCCATCCCAGGTTTGCAGAATGAGAAATTCTGGGGGCAGGGCCATCAATCTTTTTTTAACAAGCCCTCCAGCTCACCGTGATGCACACTCAAGTTTGAGAACCCCTGCCCTACCATGACTGTGTGTGCATGTAAATACATACGGATTTTTGCCATAATTTTTAGTGACTAATATTCCAATCTTTGGCTACTATAAGTAATGCTGCAAAGATCATCCTTGTACAGTCCTTGTGCACGTGTTTAATTATTTCCTCCAATACACTTCCAGAAATGTATTTACTGGGTCTAAGGTTTAGGATATGTACTTCCAAATTGCCCTCCAAAAGACCTTAATTTATGTTCCTACCTACAATGTATGAGAATGCCTATATATTGTCTTACATTTTTGACAACTCTGGCTATTCTTTTTTAAAATTGATAATAAGACAATAAGTTAAAAAGGTAGACCATTGTGTTTTAGCTTATATTTCTTTGACTACTGGTGATATTGAACATTTGTATGTGGTTATTGACTATTTCTTCATTTGTGAATATCTTGTTTATGTCCTTTATCCAAATTTCTATTGGACTTTTTATACACATATTTCTGGTGAAATTTAATATATCTTTAAATAGTAAGGATACTAGCCCCTGAATAGCACAAAAATTGAAAATATATCTTCTGTTTTTTTCTTTATAACTCTTTTTGCCATTTAGAATAAGTTTTAAATTTTAATGGCATAAAATTTTATTTTGGTGCCATTCTTTCAAAGGAGTTTCTCATCAAGTTTTATAAAAATATTTATGTATCTTTTTGTTAGTACTTTTACATTAAATTGCTTAATCCATGTGGAATTTATGTTGGTGTAAATTGTCTTTTTGTCCCAAATGGTTACCCCTAGATCCTTTATTGAATAATCTTGGCTTTCCTGCTTAGTCTGAAATTCTAACCTTATTATGTATAAACTTTTTTTTTATATGTTTGGGTCTGCTTCTGAATTTCCTAGTCTATTTAATTAATCTGTCTCTTTTGGAGTCAGTTTTGATTATCAGAGTTTTAATACATTTTAGTAAATGCTCGCTCATTAGTATTTTTCTTTTTCCAGATTTTTTTCCTGGTTCTTCTCACACACCGCAGTCTTCAAATAGCCTTTAGTCAGGTTTGAAAAGAAGTATTGGAATTTTGACTTGGATTATGTTAAATTCATAGCATGATTCGTCAGTATTAATATCTTTAAATATTAGGTCTTTCCATCATGAAACATGGTATGCCTTCTACAGTCATCCAGATATACCTTTTGTATTCCTGAGTAGAGGTTTATGGTTCTTATTATACAGATTGTAGTCATTTTTTGATAAGTTCCTTTTAGGCATTATATTTTTATGACTGTTATAAAGCATGTCTTTTCTAAGTGGTTATAGACACATTGTTGATTTCTGTAAACTAAGTTTATAACCACCAACCTCATTGAAGCCTCTTATTAGTTCTAATATTTCCTCATGGGTTTTCCAAGTAGACAGTGATGCTAATTTTTGTCTGCAGTTTCCAGCCTTTATTCCTGCTGTTTCATGTTATTTTCTATTAGTTGGTACTTCTAGAACAATGTTAAACAGTCATAATGAGTAGGTATCTTTGTTTTGTTCCTTTTAATGGCAGTGTCTTCCATTTTAAAGTTAATCATGATACTGGCTGTTAGTTTGAAAAAACAAATTATAGATATATGTATATGTATACATATATGCACACCCATGTACATATACACACACATACACACATCCATCCATTCATCATATCTGCTACTAGCTTAAATTCTTGGTTGACTAAGAGTTTATTGTGGAAAAACATTAAAGTGTTATGGACATTACATTTTATCAAAAGTCCTTCAGGATCTGTCGAGATGATAATGTGTTTTGCTCTCATTGCCCTATTTAACACATTTTCAGTTCAACATTTGTTGAGCATCTACTATGTTATTAGTCATTTTAATAAAAAACAGACACACACTATAAACTATAAACCAGAAAAGCTAAGTTATCGGGTTTCCCACTCTTAGCAAATTAGAAGCTGCCAAACGGAAAGCAGGTTGGTTGACCAGGAAATGCCAATGGACCCGCACAAAACATGGATTTCTGTGGTTCACACTCTGGCCACTCACTGGTATCATTTGGAGGATCTCTTAAAAAAACAAACAAAAAACTATGCCTAAGCCCACTAAATCAGTTTGTGTGTGTATGTGTGTTCGGGGGGTGGAGTGTAAATCAGGCATCTGATTGATAAACACAGTAGTTAAAATGATGGTGCAATTTAACTGACTGATGTCCTCAGGTTTCCTGCAGTGGATGCTATTATTTTGATTATTGCTGTCATTATTACAATTAGGCTATCCATATGAAACTCTCAATTTTATAGGTAAAATATGGTCAAATATCAGCAATTCCATGTGATCCGACCTAACATTATTATTAATAATGACCATTTATTATCTATTGTATACCAGCAACAGTATTAGTATTTTCTACAGGTCATATAATTTTATTTCCATAACAACAACTCCATGAAGTAGGGACTATCATTCCAATCTTCGGATGAGACGACAAGCTCAGAGAAGGTAAGGAAGTCAATAAAGTCACACAGCTAGTAAGTAGTAGAGCCTAGAGGCAGATTCAGGTCTGTCTGACCCCAAGTCTTATGTTTTTCTCTTTGATAAAGGACAGTCTTGGGTCTGCTTTGCTCACTGGTTTTCACTGGTGGGAAACTGACCCAAGAAGGGGAGTGAAGTTTGCTCAGTGCTCGTTTTAAGGGACAGTCCAGGGCTGCAGAGGATGTGCACATCCCCCTGTCCATGGTGGTAATTTCACAGTTTCCACTCCATAGAGCAGGGGCTGTCAAAATGTGGTCCACAGACCAGCAGCATCACTTGGGAACTTGTCAGAGAGTATATCCTCACCCCACCCCAGACCTACTGAATCAGAGATCTAGGGGGGTGGGGCCAGCACTCTGGTTTAAGCAGCCCTCCAGGTAATTGGAATGCAGTTTAGCATTTGTGAACCACTGCCCTGCGTAACAGTAATGACTGCTAACTTGTACGAGCTCTCGCTCTGCACCAGATCTGAACCCATCCACTGCGGGTTCCTACAGGTAGGGGTTTATAATCATCTTAATTCCAGTTTGCGCAGAAGCAGCTTTGGAGCCTGACAGGGGGTGAATGGATAACCTGAGGCTCTGCAGGGAGCAGCTGGCTGGGTCTGGGTTTGAACTTGGCTCTGAAGGGTGAGTCAGTGGCCTTAACCACTATGCTAAACCGCCTTCTGCTCCTCCCGTCTGGAAGTCTGGGGTGTCTCATTCTCTGCAGAGTGTCTCCAATAGAGGCTGGAGGGAGAAGAGACGATACTGATGTCAGAACAGGGCTTTGCAGGAGATGAAGCAGCTCATCTACCATGGAGCGTCCTTAGGATGGGGAAGAAAGGGAGCCATGGTTTTGGTATAAAAGTTTTCATTTAGGAGGCTGGGGCATTCCAGATAAGCTGCCCTTGTTTTCTTTGCCACAGGCCAGATGCCTTTATTCAGGCACTTTTCAGTGACTGCACTTGGTCTGCAGAGTGCCCGGCGTGAGTCGGGGCCTTTGTATGTTGAGGGTTTTACTGGGGATTATTGCAAGGCAAGAATAATGGTGATATTGTTTGCAGAGCCAAGGTGGAAAATCAGACCAGGGGGCAGGATTTATTTTTCTGCTGTAAAGCTGATGGGGGGGGGCTCTTCAAAAGTTCACTGACTGTGGCGCTGAAGTCTGTCCATTTGGAAGCACTCCTGGATGACATGGGCAGGTTCCCAGCTAATACTGTGCACACCCCTCTGTCACCAGGCATCCAATTCCCAGCGAATTTTGCAATATAGTGACAGTAATGGAAAGCAAAATGATCTCTAAATAATGGTTTAAGATGGCTACTTGATAAAGGGCACTGCAATAATTATGATCAATGGAGCATGGATTCAATATATATTGCCCATTTAGATGCGCCAGATTAGCTTAACAGCTTTCTTTAATGTTCTGAGTATTTTGCGTGCGTGTGTGTGTGTGTGTGTAAGTGTGTGTGTGTAAGAGAAGGGAGAGGGAGAAGAGAGGCAGAGGGAGGGAAAGAAGAGGCAGCCTGCAAGCTGCTGTGAATGTTGCTGGGCTTCATAGTGATCAGTGTGGTTGAGGTGACACAGAGCTGAGAGAGGAAACTGAGATTCCAAAGTTGTGTGATCCATTACCAGAGACCAAACTCAAGTGTCCTGTGTTTCAGACAGGGGGCTTTGCGGAGGGAGGAGGGAGCAGGGGAAGGGGCAGAGGAGAGATACCTGATATGAGTTTTGTCATTTTGCAGAGGGCACTTTCTGGATGACGAGTTGGTGTAATCACGGAAATTAGGCAGGCAGGCAGCTGGCCAAAAGAATCCCTCAACATCGCCGAAAGCAAGCGCCATCAACTAAGTGAGCTGGACAGGACTTGTTTTGGAAAGCCAGGCTAGCCATGGAAATGTGTTTTACCAGGAGGTGGGTGGGAAATGATTTACTTGACATTGGTCCTAATCCTCCCCTCCCCAGCACCCCCAGGAAGGAAATTTTCTGTGACAGCCTGTCTAAAAATCTGGGTCCATTCCTTACCTTTTATGTCCCTGGGTTGATCCCAGGTAACACACAGGGTCTGTGATCAGTGTGTAATGATGAGGGCAGTGTGCCATATGGGCTGAAATTCCTTGGGATAATGAGGATAAAATGATTGCAGTTTTAGTCCTGACTTGCTTTGATTTGTCAGTTAAAATAAAGGCCCCCGTCTCCACCCTTTCATGAAAGGACATCGGGAGGAAGGGTCACTGTTCACAGGAGGAGAAGCCAGTCCCCTAAACCCGATAATCTCCACTGATGTCCCTGCTGATTGTGAGCAGGTGAGGGGCTAATTGACTTGGTGGTTTTTAAGCCTGGAAAGGCAGCTGGCGTTTAGATGATAATAGTAGCAGCTAATGTTCTCTGAGCATTTACTCTGTACTGGGTGCTTTGGTGCATTGCTTCCGAAACTTTGCAAACTCACATCACCCAGGGAGCTCGTTAAAATGCAGATTCTGATTCAGTAGGTCCGGGGTGGAGCCTGAGGGTCCCCATTTCTAATAGGTTCTCAGATGATGCCCGGGATACTGGCCAGCAGACCACACTTTGAATAACTTCATTTGATTCTCCCATGAGCCCCATGAGGTGGGTGCTGTGATGAATTCCGCTTTACAGAGGAAGAAACCAAGTTGACACTTAAGAGGTCAAGGGTCTTGCAGAATGTGGCACAGCTCTCCCAGGACAGGTCTTGAGATTCGAAACTAGGCTTTCCATCCTTCCCACCTTCCATCCTTCCCTTCCCTCAGCAACAGCCATGGGGATACACTTAGCGTGATACATGGCAGGGTGGGGAGATGGGAGCAGCCCGGATTCCTGAGTGGCTAGAGGAGAGACGTCTTGCAGAGTTATCCAACCCAGATGGCATGAGGAAGAAATACACTTAGTGGTATGAAGCCACTGGGATTCCAGGGCTCCGTTGCAGCAGCCAGTGTTCATTATCCTGACACGCACCACCAGACTCTTAACCACTCACAGTGCCTTTCACAATTCCCATTTGCCCCTGGTCATCAGGCATCCAGATTTGTCCAGAGCATCACATTGTGAATGAACCATCCAAATGGTGTCACGATGAAAATGGATGGAAGGGAGGCCCCGCACAGAGTCCTGGGAGGGGGAAAGCTGATGGATGGCTGTGTTACCTTTTTTTTTTTTTTTAAGACCATGGACTATGGGATAACATAGATTTGAACAAGAAGTGGCTGCCAAATGGGACTCACAGCCCAGCTCAGCGATTCTTTTTTTAAAATTTTTATTTATTTATTTATTTATTTATGGCTGTGTTGGGTCTTTGTTCCTATGCGAAGGCCCCCTCTAGTTGCGGCGAGCGTGGGTCACTCTTCATCGCGGTGCGCGGGCCTCTCACTATCGCGGCCTCTCTTACTGCGGAGCACAGGCTCCAGACGCGCAGGCTCAGCAGTTGTGGCTCACGGGCCCAGCTGCTCCGCGGCATGTGGGGTCTTCCCAGACCAGGGCTCGAACCCGTGTCCCCTGCACTGGCAGGCGGATTCTCAACCACTGCGCCACCAGGGAAGCCCCCTGTGTTACTTTTGAGCCTTCAGAATGGCAACTCCAGGGCTGGGCCGTAGGGCTTCACTCAGAGCTCATCAGCACCTCGGACCAATTTTCAAATGCTTCAGGCTTGATTAAACCCCAGGCACAGTTTGCCAAGTGCTTCCTCCCCCACCTTAATTGTTTAGATTGTGTAGAATTTGAGTAAAATTTAATCCAGATGTTTCTGATTCGTTTACGTTTAAATCACCAGAAAATGCTCTTAGGTTGCTATTTGATGTCGAAGAGGTTTTTCAAGCGTTTTCCCCCATCTTAATAGGAGAGGTCACATTTGGGTAGGGGTAGAGCAGTCCCATGCACCTAGAGGTTTCATCTGATTTGATTTGAAAACCCATTCTTGTGAAATCTGCATCAGAACTCAATTTTGTTTTGACCTCCTCTTCAAATCCCTACGGTGAACATCTCAGAGAGAAAGCTATAGTAATTTGCACACAGTTGATATCAGGGCTTCTTGTTTGAAAAAATAATACCCCTGACCCTGGCTTCTCCATCCTCGTGACCTGATTGGAGCTGGCAAGTTGCCACTCCCTTCTTGAACTACAGGAGAAGCAACTGGGCCAGGTAAGCACACTGATTTCACTTTACTTCACTACCTGGGCACTTGCTAAGCTGAAGTCAGTCAGTCTGGCACCAGGTGTCTGAGAGCTGATAGATGAGAGCTTATGCAAGGTCATCAACCATAGTCTAGGGCAGGGGTTCTCAAAATGTGGTCCCTGACCACAGGTATCAGCATCACGTTGTTAGAAACGTGCATTTGTGAGCTGCGTCCTAGACATACCAAATCAGAAACTCCAGAGGGGGGGCCCAGAGGTTGTGTTTGAAGAAGTTTTCCAGGTGATTCCGATGCACCCTGAAATTTGAGAATCGCTAGTCTAGGCCCTCAGTAATACTTGTCATCTTACCCTTAGGACTTTGTAGGGATTAATGAGATAACATTGTCACATGACTCAAGACACTCAGACCCAGGCTGTATTTACCCAGGGCTCTAAGAGTGACCTTTGTGATTGAGCTGGAAAGCCAGAAAATCAAACAACCCCTGAGTTGACGTTTTCCCCCTCTGAATTAACTTTTTTTTTGAACTGTGTGTGCATTGAATGGTTGTTTAGGGGGTAGTGCGGATACAGCCAAAAGGCGTGTTTTAAATAGTGGCACCCTCCAAGTAAAAACTCTTCGGGGAACCACTGTCAGTTTCTGGAGCTTGAAAAATGCAATTCCCTGAATATGTAGGCTTTTAGGATGTGTGCTTAGAGGGCTCTCTGGAGTTGGCAGATTGATATGATGGGATCCCCCCACCTGCCGAATTCATGCATCCAGTCTTATATTTGTCAAACGTTAATCGAGTTTCTGCTATATTCTGGTGCTGTCCTGGGAGGCCTTGGGGATTCCCGCCAGAGATCAAGCTCTTAATCACTGTGCTTAACCAAAAGAATTCCCAGATTAGAGGTTGACTAGAAGAAGTGAACAAAGCTCTATAAGGAGCATTTCCCGGCAACAGTGGCAGTGGAGGGCAGCCTGGGGTGAGTGGAGGGGTCGGCATGCGGGACTGCCCAGAGAAGGTGATGCCTGGGTCATAGCGGGAAAGATACTCTGGGTAGGTTGAGGGGTGTGCGAAGAGGCGTGAAGCCAGGAGGGCGACTGCAAGTGTTTCAGAATGTCTGGGGCTTGCGGGGGGCAGTGGGGGGGGAGCGAGGGACCAGTGAAGCTGGAGACGGTGGGGCCAGTTTACGAAGCATCTCCCATGACATAGTAAGTTCCTCCTATTCCTTGGAATCCTGTTTAAATCTATCTTGCAAAGAGCATCCGCAGTGTCTGCATTTTTCTTGGGCTCTCCCAGCACTCTTGGTACCTGGAAAGGCGATGAGGTGTGGTAGAAAGTAACAGGGTCCAGAGTCAGGGACCTGAGGATAAGAAGTGCCCTGTAAGAATCGTCCACTGTGGTGTTGGGGTGCGGCCACTGCTGCTGCTATCACCCTATTCAGCCACCCACAGGGTCGAGGCCCAGATCCTTTGCTTCATATCTGATACACTTGTATTCATTTCAACTCTCTCCTGCTGGCATTACCACTTGCCGACAGACTGACTATTCCTCTCTGCTCCTGTGTTCATTTCCACCCTGCCCCCTGTTCATGTCACCCCTCCTACCCATCTCAGAACATGTCACCTCCATCAACCTTCTTGGGCCACCTCAGTCCAAGTTCAAGCCATCCATCCCATGAACTTCCAGAACTTGCTGTCTGCCCTTTAATCATATGGGACCTCAGGGGTCTTATGTTTATGTGGATCTTATTGGCTTATCTGTTTCTCTCCAGCTTGAGGGAAGGGTCCTTCCCATAGACTCTAAGGAAGGTGTGTGCCCTGCATGAACATTCGAATTCGTGAATGGTAGCCTGAGAAGGTTAGTGCCCCACTGCTGCTTTGGCAAGAACTGTACAAACGGTTCAGTTTTATTTTTCTCAGGGAAAATAAATCATCAATCATGGGGCTGTAGTAACCATATGAACATAAATCCATTAGGACCTAAAAAATTTTTTTGTTGGTATAGTAGAGAGGGGTTTGTGGGAAGTGTTATATGTTCTTCCAGAATGTAAATCTGATCACGTGACTCCTCTGATTAAAACCTTCTCCGTCTCCACATTCGTCCCAGGATGAAGTTCAAACTCCTCCTTATGGCTTCAAGCCCTGCACACAGTCCAGCCCGACCACCCTCTAACTTCCTCTTCCAGCTCTTGGCCCTTATGGTCCAGGCTCCTACCATCCTTAAGGGCTCCTAGGGCCTGAGGTGGGCATTTTCTCTCGCCACTGCACCTTCAAGCAAGGTCTTCTCTTCAACTTTCAGCTCCTGTTCTCTCAGTAACGCGGGAGCTTATGCATCACCTCCTGCAGAAAGCAGCTTCCCTGACCCTCTTCGTCTGAGTTCAGTGCCTCTGATGGGATCTTACAAGACATGGTCCTCCCCTCTCATTGCACCCAACCCATTTTTATTGCATTTGCCCTTATTCTCCCTAGACGATACGCTCCCCGAGGGCAGGGACCATTTCTAGCTTGTGGTGGATGGATTGGAGGCTGGGAATTTTTGGTTCTACAAAGGAGTGAATGAATGAATGGATACTTTGCTGAAAGTGTGGGAGCAGAGGGTTGCAGGTCAGAATAGGGTTCATTATGCAACACTTGTAAGTCACATCCCTGCTGGAGACAGTCAGCGGCTTTGGGGCGCTAGAGCCCAGAGCGCCATTTGTACCCATCATAAAAACATCGTTTACTGAGGGTTCCAGCAAATCCTCTTAAATGACTCCATTTCTCTGCCTTTATTGATGTATATTTCTTCTCCTGCAAACGTGTCATGACAATTTCACATTTCAAAGTGCTGAAAGAATGTGCCTAAGTTGAAACTTTCTGCCATTTGCAAGGATGTCAAATTTTATTCCTGGATGCATTTTTTTCCCAGCCGGCTTTTCTCGACCTGATAATAGAGGGTTATAATGGAAATGCTGCCAGATCCATCATCTGCAGTGTGGTGAGCATCACCCTTATAATGCAGCCAGCGATAGTTACCTGAAGCCCACGGAATGACTCCTGCCTGAACAGAAGAAGCACTTTGGAGGGGGTGATAACACCTGCCACGCCGCTGAAGGACTGCATCGTTCCCCCTACAGAAGAGTGGAAGAATTATGATAAAGAAGCGGGGCCGCATCATTCCTTCTTTCCAAGTGCCTCTAAACAGTCCTAATACTGTGGTATCTGAACTTCTAATGACGCTGAAAAGGGGCTTTCTGTTGTTGTTGTGAATGTTTGTGAAAGCACATGGAGACAGAAATTCCCAAAGAATTTGCTGCAAGATAACCTGCCAGCAACACGTTTGCCAAAGACACTAATTAGTCACATTTACGATACCACTCTCTGGCTAAGAAATGGGATGAGGATTTTTGAGATGATAGAAGAGGCGATATACAAATATTTTGGGTGAGACATAATCAGTTAATTGGTTTATTAAATTATAAAACCATTGTTTGCCCTAAAGAGCAAAAATACTAACTAAATGAATAGTCACCTCTTTGAAGACTTCTTACATTAATTATGTTTATGCATCAGTAGCAGCAGCCGTGTTAGACAAAGGACTCTTTATCTTTACATGCCATAGCTACAATGTATTGTGGTTCAAATGATGGCCCCGACTTTATGTCTACATAATTACAGAAATCTTATCCCTTTTGTGTTTGCACATCATTTTCGGTTTTTTGGAATAGTTAAACTCCATTTTACTTTTTAATAACATTTTGGAAATCATTGTGATTCAGGTAAACAGAATTTGATTGCTTTGATGGATTGAAAATGGTTAGCTCAGCCCGAGTTTATTTGATTTGTTTCTTCAGGGATTACAAAGAATAGGATTTTATCTCCAGACTGACAAAAGAGACAAACTCTGCATTTCTGCCCTTGTAGTAGCAGGGCTGCTAAGTCACACAGCTCCTCCGAGAGGGAAATGCATTAGGCAGGAGCTGGATTTTTATCCACAATCTGAGTTTTCATTCCATCAGACGTTGGTGGGGGTGGTGAGGAAGGGGAAGCATGCTTTACTCTTATTTTACTTAGAATTTTTTAGTCAGAGGAAACCTGACTAAAAACCTGACCAGGGTTGTGGCCTGGCACTAAATACAGCAGATCCCACGGAGGTAACCTGGTGAATCAACGCGCCTGTCCTTCTCAGCCATAGTCACCTTAGGCAAAGGTCCATCTGCTAATTGAACGCGTTTTGGAGGGCAATGTGCCGATTACTTGCCGGGTTCACCTGAGACACGTCCCTGGGGATTTCCTGCACGCTCTAATCCAAGACCCAGGCAGACTGAGTGGTGTGTCTGACACTGCTCTTTCATTTTATCCAGTGTGACCTGACATTCGTGTGGCAGGAAGAGACCAGGAAAATGTCAACGGACAATGCAGAGAAAAGCAACAACGTGTTGCAAAATACCCGTTCTCGACCCAGCCCTCTTGCTCAGGAGGGTGGGACCCCCTTAATTACTGGTTCTTCAGGAGAGCACGATCTTGTTTCTTTCCCCAAACTTCTTTAAGCCCCGACTTCTTGGGGGACGGGGGGCTAGACAACTTTGAGTTGTTGTGTTTCAGAGACCTGTGCAAACCCTATTGTGGGCAGTAACAAAGTGCTGGGAGAAAAAGGAGTAGGGATTTGTAAGAAAACCTGGATCCAGATTCCTGTCCTGTCTCATCACCTGTGGACCTTGGACAGATTTCCAAACCTCATTCATCTTAGTTTTCTCCGAGGGTCACTGAAAGGATTAAATTAGTTCACACAAGCCCCTGGCACAGGGCTTGGCGTGGCGTAGATGTCCAGGGAAAGCTCATTGATGCTCCTAAGTGTCTATGGAAAGCATGGCCATTGCCACGAGGTACTTGCTATATGGTTAAGAAAGCCGTACACAGATGAGGGACAAATATTTCAAACACACTGGCACCGTTTTGCCCTAAGGGTCCCTAATGAGGGATAGCATTTTTAAACAACCCATTTAGGGTTACAGGAAATCTTGTTACATCACGATGGGGTCTTTTGATTGTGACTGAAACAGACCAATTTCGTACAGATTCCATGCTATGAACAATCGCAAATGTTCAGCAAATAACCACATGCAAATACCCACCAGGTCAAATCTTATTACAACAAATCTAATCTAACTTACAAAAAGCAAAGAACAACCACTTAAAGTGTCTTTAATGGCACTAAAATGTTCCCTGGCCTTATTTGCTGGTTAATTGATTTAAGAAAGGAACTGATGCAATAAAAATAATAGCTTGGGTAATGCTTTGAAATTTTATACAATGCCATTTGGTTCTAATATAAACCTAATCCTGGAAATATGCAGAGTAAACTCATAATCAGAATTAGGAGATGTTAATCAGAGAAGGCTCTCAGGTGGAGGTGTTTTTTGTTTTTTGGGTTTTTTTTTTAGTTTGTTTGCTGTTTGTTTTTTGAAAGGCAAGGAAAATTGAGGCTGAGAAAATTGCCTCTACAAAAGGCAGGAATAATCAAAGTCATGGTGAAAAGAGAGGCCAGCAATCTGACAGGGAAGGAGAAAGGCTGGCTGGGGGTTAAAAAAATGACTCCCAGGCCAAAGACTCCAAGAGATGGGGTGAGTTTTTGGGCTGAGAAATAAGAATGGTATTGGAGGAAAATCAGGATTTACTGAACACTCAAGAAACTGGCTGCTCAAATGATTTTCCACAGCCTCGAACGCTTTTAATAAACCACAGGCCCCTAAATCTCCCAGATAAAATGATCTCTTTTAGCATCACTTGCAAGGAGTTGAAACTGTCTTGCAGATATTGGCACATAGAACCAAATTCTCTCTTTTACTGTTTGCCCCACAATGTGTCTGCCTTGGGGTTGAGGCTGTACGTGTGGGTGAGTCCATCTTGGCATGGAAACAATCTCTCTCCTCTGATCTCCTTTTCTCCACTGGGAGTTCTTTGGGAATACCAACAAGCAGCCAGACCCTTGGTGAAGGCAGGACTGGGCAGGGGAGTGAGGGAATGGGGTGAGGCTTGGGCTGGGGAGGGACCACATCAAGGGGCACTGGAATTGACAACAGAGCTTTCCAGTCTCCATGGCCACAAAGGCATCTCTGAACATGTCTCCAGGTGATAACATGACAATCCTAAATTCTAAGGATTGAACTGTAAGACAAAACTTCTGTGCTAGAAGCCAAAGAGAGTCTGCAGACAAAGAACAGAAGGGTCAGAGCCCTGGGCAGGCAGACTTGTGAGGTCAAGGCCAGGAGGGGTCTGCACTGAAGGCGACAGATGTCCCAGACGTGAAGACATGCCACCCAGACCCACCTTGAGGAAGGATTTGCTGCCCAGCCACAGGGAGTGGGGTCAGAAGACAGTCTCCATGTGTGAACGTCGCCAGGGCTCCCTCAGCCGAGACAGTGCCTTGCCCGGAATCCCACCCTTCCTTGGGGAAGCTCACATCCAGTGTCTGCATCTTCCAGGCAGGTGTATAATGGCCCAGCCATTTTGCCTCAATACAGGATGACTCTAAGGGTCAATATTCCTTCCAGAGCTCCTGCCGTCTTGGTATAGTGTGTTAGGCCTGCATGACTTACCCTCCGGCCCAATCCTAATTCCTCCCTTTCCTTTCACAGGTGTTGATCCCAATAAACATCTTGCAGCCCAAACTCCATCACACATCAGCTTCCAGAAAACTCAACCCATGCCACAGGAAAGGACTGCGAACATGCCAAGAGGGAGAGCAAGAGAGTTTTGCAGAGGACAGGTGCTCACAGTTTGGTGGCAGCAGAATTAAGGAGCCCACAGGCAACTGCTGGGCAGGAGAGCAGGCAGAATTCAGGAGAGTCGGGAAGACAGGACAGGCGTGGGTAACCAGATGGAATGATGAACCTGATTCGACACCACTAGGCGCCCCTAACATGCTCCCTGGGGCAGGATGTCAGGTCGAGTGTGGGCAGCCTGGAGCCAGTAGGTGAGAGAGCAGGTGAGTACTTTCACCTGGCGAGAAAGAGGGACGTGTGAAGAATGAACGTATGGAAGGTAAGTTCCGGTGATGTCCTGAGCACCCCCTTCCTTCTGAAGCCAAAGCATCTCATGGCGGGTACCATATCTGTGTGCTTGCATATATGACCGGAGTATAAACCCATGAACAAGTCACTGGTGAAGAGTGCCTGCAGTCTGACCAGGGAGCAGCGGAGGTTGGCACAGCCCGGGTTCTTGGGGATTGTGCGTACTGGTTGCCGTGGAAGAAGTGGATTTGTTTTGTGGCGCCTGGTCTTGTCTACGGCTCTGAGTACCTTTCAGCATTCAGGCCTCTGGTACAGAAAGCGATGGCTGACAGGCACGTTTCCAGCCAATTTACATATATGTAAAGTTATTTAACTTGGTACTGATTTCTTTGCTTGTCAAACATTTCCGTTAGAGTTGGCATGTGGTGTAAAATTCTACATTCTTTTTGTCAATCTGCTCTTACAATCTACTCCACCAGCTGTCCGGAAATGTATTTCAGAAACAATGACCAATGGTGCAGAAGGGTGTCTTTGTTTGTAGAGGGATGGATACCTTGGGCATCGATCCTCCACTGGGATAATCTTGTGTCTGAACCTTGCTGGAAGGGAAAATATGCATTTAGGTTTTGAGGAAGAAAAATGACTTCCCTTCAAGGACAAAGTTCTGGAATTTATATGCCTTAGCACCCAAGGCAATCACAGCTGGTGATTAATTCCTAATGAAAGCTAAACTGAGAGCAATTTTGCTTGACGTTTCCATTTCTCATTTGCCTTCCCTATAATTTTAAAGGGATAGTGAACATTTGGGAAACCTGGAGAAAGTATCTCATATAAAATATTATTAGGTTCAGTTTATTCTCCAGATGAAACTTTCTGGTAAAGAGAGGTAGAAAGGTCCTCTAATTATCATTTCATATGTAAATATATCTGTGATTTGTAGAGGGAAAATTCTTTACAGAGTGTAAAGTATAGTTCATTATGTTATTTCTATGTCGCTTTCAAATTCTGAGAAGCGTTTGAGCTATGACCTCTGAGGATAGCTACAGACAAGCAAAAACAAAGACAATGGCGTAGGTTGTTTTATGTCAATTTAGCAAACTGATTCTAAAAGAGCCTCAGCTTACTGCAGATAATGTGACCGAAAGAATTTTACTTGCCTTTCCCTGCACTGGCCTGCATCTTAACTGGGATGTATTCGATGATGGGAAACCTCATTCTCCATTTTAAGCAAAGTCCTTTTCTGACTTCAGTCTTATTTCTTTGAATCTGGCCTACCATCCTTCAAATTTCAATCCTGTGGGCAGGTGCCAGCCCAAGAACTTCATGAGGTACATTTGAATTCTTAGTCTTCCCTTGGGCCAGGTCAGAGATTGAGCATCGAAACAAAGTAAATGTCGTATTTCTTTCCTTGGTGAGTAATGGGATGCCTCGCAAACTTACTGCAGGTATCTTATTGACAATCAGAAACCAAGCCTGTCAATGAGTGAGAAAGTATGATGAGTTACCATGTTCCACTGGTCTCCACTGCCAAGGAGAGGGGTCTGCAATGGCTCCAGTAGGATGATAATTTGGTGTTGATAAGATTCTTTGGTTTGTCATCTAATGGGTGGTAAAACTGTTCACACAGCTCTGGTTATTTTCCCAATGGAATGTTCTGACTGCCCTAAGAATATATCATTGAACGTTCTTTCTTGATACCTGTCTTCCCAACCAGAAAAGATAATTTCTCCTTAGTCAGAAATGATTACTCCCCAGTGTCAGTAGTCACAATAATGAAAACAACAGCAGCCATTTATTGAGCATCTACTATGTGCAAAAAACCTTATAGATCTGTCATTTCATTTCCCCAATAATTTTAAGGATAGAGACATTACTATCCCCACTGACAATTGAGGAAGCGGGGGTCTAGAGAGATTATACAATTGCTGGAGGTCACAAGGCATAAGAGCCCCCAGGTTTGTGTGATCCCCAAACCCATGCTTCTGTCAGAAGCATGATGGGACCTCTGAGGTACCGGGGAGTTGATTGTGCAACGATGTCCTATCAGTCTCATTACTGCCAACTCCTGGTGCATATGTGCAAAAATTCATTAGCTCCAGAAGAGCTTGGCTGTAAAGAATATGTGTCACTAGCTCGATTAGCTATTACTTAGATGTTAATGCATGTAAATTATACACTTATTAGATATTCATCAATTATTATTCAATATCAATCAGATATTAATTGGGTATTTATAATTAATCAGTTATTTATTAAATATTAAATAGCAATTGTGCCAATTTCAACTTGCACCAGCAAGGTAGAGAATCTACACCTTCTCCACATCCTTGTCTACATCTGGATCTGGTATTGCCAGCTTTTAAAAAAAACGTCCAATATGATGGGTGGTGAAATTCCATCTCATTGAAATTTTGATCTGCATTTCCTTCATTATTAATAGGTTGTGTATTATATTGGTCGTTTGGGTTTCCTCTTCTGTGAATTGCCAGTTCACGTATTTTTCTTTTTCCTATTGGGTATGTATCTGTTAAAAATTGATTTACAGGAATTCTTTATATAGCCTGGGTACTAAGATTTCATTGATCGTGTCATATGTGCTGCAGATATTTTTTTCTAATCTTCTCTGTTAACTTTAAGGTGACTTTTACAAAAGTTTTATGCAGTATAATTGTATGCATCTGTTTTTGCTTTTGGTTTTTTTATGGCTAGGTATTTTTGTATATCACTTACGGTCTTCTATATTTTTTTCCTAAACTTTATTTATTTTTTTTGGTTTTCACACTCAGACATATATTACGTCTGAAATGTATTAGTTTTTCTTTAGTTTGAGGTGTGATCTAAATTTATTTTGCACAGAAGAGTAACCGATTCTCCCGGTAGCATTTATTATGAGTGCATCTTTTCTACTCTGATTTATAATACCCTTCTCTCCTATATCAAGTTTCCATGCCTATGTGGATTTGTTTCTGAACTTTGTCTATCCTTGTGCCAGTACTGATGAAGTTAGTATATCTTTATAAAAAACAAGTCATGCTTCTTTATTCTTCTTCCAATGGCTTATTGTTATTCTTAGTCATATGAATTTTAGCCTCAGCGTGCCAATAATCTACTAAAAGATGAACTTGTTGTCTGATGAACTAAATACACCGATCTTTGAGGAGTTCAAGGGCTTGATCATATAGTGTGCTGGCTTTCACCCACCAGGTTAATTCATTCATTAAAAAAAATTCATCTGCAGCTCACCTGAACTAGCTTAAACCTGAATGTTGAGACACATTTTTAAACACTATGTTTAATTAAATAAAAGTCAGGGTTTCAGCCAATTTAATTAGAAAACTGAATCTGACGTCTACAGGTCAGAAGACAGCAGCTTTGGGACACTGTAATTGTAGATAAGAATTACGTGAAATCATATGAAAAAGGAAGAAAGTCATTCCTGCTTACGATGTAGCTTTTCCGTTGCATTTTATGAAACCAGCCACCAGAGGGCAGAATGAGCATGAGAGTCCTACTTGCTTCCCCTGGAAAAAGGAAGATGAGTCCTCATTAGTTCCCACTAGGACTATGGCATGTTCAGTGTGTCGAGAGGTTAGAACGTTCTTTGGGAGGGAGATGTTTTTCAATTGCTATTCAAGATGGCGTTTCCTGCTGGTCTTATCTCAGTTGAAGTATTTTTTTTCCCCAGCACGGTGAAAGAGAAGCTCACTTCCTAATTGTTGAGATCAAACCTTTGACTTTTGTCACAAGGAAATGCTGTTTAATGAAATTTAAAAGGAAAAACCCCACTCCAACCACTTATCAGAATCTCAAACACCCTAATGCAAAGTCCAGTGTCCCACCAAATGAAATAGGGTAATATTTCCTACCGGGCTATTTTCTAGCTGACCACAGTATTTTGTTTCTACTGAGAAAGGGTCCAGTTTGTTTAATTGAAAGTTGATGGGTGTATATTTCATGGCCTGGCCATTTTTTTTGGTGGCAACCAGTACACCTTTACTTGTATTGCCAACACAAATAGCATGCTTTTCTAGAGTACTGATTTTTCACAAATAGAATAACACATGTTATAATTCTCTTTGCCAAAGGAAACAAGCCAAGAGATGAATGTAGTTTTTCCATTCAAGCTACGTAGAAGGAAAGAGGTGCTGAGCCTCCTGTGGGGTGTACCTTCAGTTCAGCATGGCTTGCTGAATGCCTGTTAGGTGTTCTTCTTTATTTGAGACATCATGGGGGCCACTGTCTTGCCTTTAATTAACTGAATCTCATTTGGGAGCAATGTCTTCAAATTGGGGAAGTCATTCAAACAGCTAGAAGATAAGATCATTTAAATGAAAAAAAAATGATGTTTAATATGGATCTTGAATTTGACTAAAGACATGGTACTTAAGATGATTATGATGATGATTACGATTGTTATTTAGTTCAAAAATTCTTATTGGTTCCCCAAGAAATTCTTCCATATTTGTCTTCAGGGTAAACCCTAGCTGGAACCTCAGCTCCCGTGTTCCCTCCTCTGGGATGCTTCACCAGGTAGTGTCAGCTCTTCTTTCCCTAGGTTTCCCTCACCCTTACCTCGCTGGTAAGGTCAATGCTGGTTTGCGTATTCACGTCCCTGTTGGACCACAAGGCCATTGAGATCAGAGACCATGGGGTGCTGGTCATCTTTGGGTCCCAAGCACCAGCGTAGATTTGTACACCCAGCATAACCCAACCAATATTTGCTGAATTGAAGGGAAGGTCACTCCTCTCTCCCTAGCCCTCGTGCATAATCTTTGGAAGGCGCCGACAAGCTTTCACTTAACCATCACAGTGAAATCCAACATGCTGCTTTGATGCTAGAGCTCCAGCCACATGGCTCAGCTCTGTGCTGGCGTCCTGGTTGTGTGTGTTCTCCAGAGTTCTGCGATATCTGAAAATTGATTTACACTAGCTTAAATCCAAAGCCTTTGACACTTCAAAAAGTTGAATTTTTCTCATTCAACATAATAAATGACTTTCCTGTGCCCAGGAGTTTAAGGTTTATGTCCTGGGAGGGAAAGGAAGGGTAATGAAAAGAACATGGCCTTCTGGGTCTGTTAATAGGCACTCATATTTGCTGCATGAATGAAAAAAAAGAATGAATGATTCATAGGGTTGGAAATATTGAATACACTAAGAATAATGCATGCAGTAAGTGCTTATGATGTGCTGGGATCTATGCAAGTGGTTGCTTTAAATGTTTATCTCATTTAATCTTCAAAACTCTTTGAAGTAAGCACTCTTAGCTCCATTTTATAGATAAGAAAACTGAAGCTCAGAGAGGATAAATAAGTCTCCCAGTGCCACACAGCTAGTAATTATCTGAGCCATGATTGGAACTCAGGCCTTTTGACTCCAGAGCCTATGCTTGTAACCCCTGCATGTAGAGCAGAATTCCTGGCACATGGAACACATTAGATAAATAATAGATGGACTCCCCTTTCCTGATCCTACTGCGCTGCCTCCTAAAGCTTTAAACAAAACTTTATGGAATAATGAAGGTCCGAAGAGTGTTACATACATTTCTCTTCAACTCCTGGCTCTTTTGATCTTTCTCTAGTAAGGAAATGTCTGGAAGTTACTGTATTAGATGAAGACAGGACCCCGAATTTCCAAGGCAGTGGGCCTCCTGAAGCTGAGACAAGATTCCAAAGCAAACGGGTCTTTCAAGGAGAGACCCATGGTTCAGCCATCACAGTGACTTTCCTCTCCTCTCCTCCCAATAGCATCAAACTTCCCTTTAAGAGCCCCAGTTGGGAACAACTTCAACAAGGGCAGGAGTCCCAGGGGGTGGGACGGAAGCCAGGATTTGCCCTCCTAAATCTGGCCCGAGCGATAGAAGGCATCTTTGGCCTGAAGAAGTGTAATACAAAGAAAATCCTAATTGCTACAGCTAAGTAATTAGAAGATCCAACCTATAAATCATAGTGCGGGCAACCGCTTTAATTATGTGCACGATTAAATAGGTGACTGACGCACATTCTTCCCTAGATGAGCATATTTAATATCCTGTAATGGCAACAAGTTTCGAGCTGATTTATCATTATTTTGTTTGGTCAGATGATTTTTCTGCATTTTAATGTGTTTTGTGGTTACATATTTGCTGTGAACAAACAATGTTTTTCCCAGGTAGCGCGCTGTAAAGGACTAGCTGCATGATTTGTTTACAATTCTTTTAGGCGTCTCAGAACTCAAACAACATTATGTACTTATTTTTAAGTAGCTGCACTAAAATCTTAAACAGTCTCCTTAGAGTCTTTCTTTCTCTGCCAGTTTGTACACACACAATAATACAATATTTGAAAAACGGTCAATTTCCTTGAGTCTCATTTTTGACACGTGGATGTGCAATTTTGATATGAAACTAATAACTGTCCGATCAGAAGCATCTATGAACTCCAAAATGGTATCTTCTTTTTTTTTTTTTTTTTTTTTTTTAAACTTTAATTTACTTATTTATTTATTTATTTTTGGTTGTGTTGGGTCTTCGTTTCTGCGCGAGGGCTTTCTCCAGTTGCGGTGAGTGGGGGCCACTCTTCATCGCGGTGCGCGGGCCTCTCATTATCGCGGCCTCTCTTGTTGCGGAGCACAGGCTCCAGACGCGCAGGCTCAGTAATTGTGGCTCACGCGCCTAGTTGCTCCGTGGTATGTGGGATCTTCCCAGACCAGGGCTCGAACCCGTGTGCCCTGCATTAGCAGGCAGATTCTCAACCACTGCGCCACCACGGAAGCCCCAAAATGGTATCTTAATTCAAAGGAGCTAAAGACAAGCCACTGGCGCATGCACACGGTATTACATTAGGCACGTCACTGAAATTTGCAAGAGTGATAATAATAATACGACAGGAAATTTTAAACCTGCCCTCTAAAAGCTTGTGTTCAGATTCACCGGAATGGTGGAGAGATTCCAGGCATTGGAATCAGATAGATTTGGGTTCCTGTCCCCACTCTGCCTCTCATCGGCCTGATGAAGTTATTTGTCTTCGTTGGAACTAAGTTCCAGGAAAGAAGGAATAATCCCACCGGCCTTGCAGAGTTGCTGTGAGAATTGGAGACACTGCGTGTGGGGCTCCAGCGTGGCACCTGGGGTCTGGTCGGTACTCAGTAAATGCTAGCTGCTGTTGCAATTGGAAACCGAATAAATTTGGGCCTTCCTGCTCACAGGATCCCAAAGGAACTCAAATCAGACTCCAGAAGCCTTAATGATAATTTGTACGTCCCTACAGGACTCTTTCTTGCCCTCAGGTATCAGAGGGAAGATTGTAGACACAGCACAGCTAAACTTCTTAAATACCTTCTTTATTCATCTTTCTCCCCAAAGTGCCCCAAATCATCTTTCTCCCTTTCCCCCCACAAACTCCAGCCCATACCAGTTTCTTGCCACCCCTCTGCTCCCTTGGGGTCCCTCTCCCAGCCTCCTGGACCCTTTCTTTTCTCCAGGTGAAGCTCTGAGCCTCCCTGAGGCAGGGAAGTCCTTGTGCCCTTAGCTTCTCCTCTCCTCCTTAAGAGAGAGGAGGAGAGCTAAAAAATTCTCATGCTGTCATGTTTGTCTTTGCCCCTGAAGCACTGTCAAGTTGTTATGCTTGACGGACATCCTTTATAACAAGTAGGTTAGGATATTAGAGTTTATGCTTTTGGTGGGGGGGGGGGGATGGAAGAGAATGATTTGGAAGTATAAGAAAATTGTAGGCTAGGAGAGAAGGTGGGAGAAGCTGACGAGGATGATAATAGAAGGGCTGGGGCAGCAAAGGGCAGAAGAGAAGAGAGGGAGGCTTTTATCAGCCTAGGAGCCCATAGCTGTGCCTTCTGCAGTTGTAATACACAGCTAATGTGTATGGAGAATTCATCACTGTTCTTGACCCCGATATGTGTATTGATGAATTCTTACAACCCTCAGAGGTAGGAACCTTAGTAGCCCATACTACAGATGAGTCAACTGACGCACAGTAGGTCTAAGTGACTTGTTTGAGGTCACAAAGCCAGAGGTCAAATGCAGGCATCCTGGCTCCGGAGCCCAGGCTCTTACCCCCATGATATCCGGCCCCGTGGTTGCAGAAAGGGGGACCCGGGGAAACTTCAACACTGCCGATTAATCTACATCGAACAAAGTCTTTTAGAAGAAAAGAACGGAGGCCTTTGGCCGCACAGTGGTGTCCCCCGTGCCTAAAAGTCTGCTGGAGCGTGGTTGATAAACATCTGGGGACGGGTGTCTACTGGGTAGGGAATAAACACTCTCCCTCTTTCAGTAGGGGAGAGGGGTGGGGATCTCTCTGCAACGATGCAGTTGAGAAATTTCCTACCGAAAGCTTCCAGACTTAGGTGGCCAATACTAGCATTTCATGTCACAAAATAACCAGAGATCCAGAGAGACACAGAGCTATTAAAAGTTTGAAAAGCTGCCATGATGGTGTGGATGGAGGTAAGCGGAAATTGCTATTTTGTTTTTTCCTTTAAAAATCTGGCCTGGCTGTCCAGTGGTTAGGGCTCCGCGCTTTCACTGCCGAAGGCGTGGTTTCAATCCCTGGTCAGGGAACTAAGATCCTGCAAGCCGTGTGGCGCAGCCAAAAAAAAAAAAAAAAAATCTGGCCTGGAAACATAAGGAGTGTATCCTTAGAATAAGCGCTCCTCGCAATAGTATGAAAGGATGTGAGTGGAGGCGTCAGGAATGGCACCTGGCAAAGGAACAATATCCCCCCAGAAGGACACGGCCGAGAAAAGAGCAGGGATGTCTAGATACTGTTGTTTGGCTTTTGTTTTAAGACAGTGCATCAAGAATAAGGAGGACTTTCCTAGGGTTCTGGCTTAGAGGTCCCATTTAAGCAAATGAAACCCAGTAATACTAACCCTAAGTCAGCTGCAGCCTCGAGGGACCTCTTTGCCCCCATGGACATGGGAATTGTCACTGTGTTTCTTGATGGGACTGGAAATAAAAGCAGAGGAATCAATGCAGAAGGTCGATTTTAAAAAGATTTTCTAATGTGGTTTTTCATACTCAGTGCGAGGCTTTGGATTAGCATCAAAAAATGAAGGTTATTCCTTTCTACCCAGCTCTAATTCTGAATCCGTTGAGGGCTACCCGTCCTATTTAGTGCGAAGAATTTCACAGGAGGTAAACAGCATCTGGGCATCACTTAACTCCTTTGATGTTTAACACAATTTACAATGAAAGCTTTGAGAGACGTTTAAAATCGTGCAAGGTCCTAAATCATTAAAGGAATGTGGTGCTAGACTTAAAAAATGATAATTGAATGCATTCAACAGTAAAGCTGCCAAATTTTAGTGGCCTGTTTGCTAGAGGCTCTTTTGGAGAAACTGAGCTAGATTAGAAAAAAAAAAATCACACGGCAGAACTTCTCAAATAAGAAATTATTGTTACACAAATTGAACGTGGATTGATGCAGGTAAAAATGAAAATAAAAATAGATTAGCTAAAGGTATAAAAAGTGCTAAATGGTCAGAATATAATCATACTGGACACTTTTTGGGGTGTTTGACAGGTGTGTCACCTACATCTCTGGGCCCCTGTAACCATGTTTGGACCATTTGCCTGGGACAGTCCCAATTTATGTCTGCAATCCTGATGTAAAATTTTAAAAAAGCTTTTCTTATGGAAAACTTTCAAAATATACAAAAATATGCAGAACAGAATACTAAAGCTCCATGCATCCTCATTTCCTCTCCTGTACTATTTTTAAACAAATTCCAGTCATCATAATTATAAAAGATAAGAACTTAAAAAAAGGCCTAACCACAATACCATCATCACACCTAAAATAAAGAACTGTAATTCCCTAATACAGTCAAGTATCAAGTCAGTGATAACATTTCTACTTTTTCTCCCCCAGTTTTTGTTTGTTTGTTTGAACTGGGATTCAACTAATCACGCGCGTTGCAGTATTTTGATAAGCCTATTAAGTCTCTTTCCATCTATAGTTTCCCTTTTTCCTTCAATTGATTATTTTTATATCATTATTAATTCATGGATTTAAGTATATATATATATTTTTTTATAATTAAATAACTTTAATTAAGTCACTGTTAAGTCACCGACTTTTTATTTTTTTGGCTGTGTTGGGTCTTCGTTTCTGTGCGAGGGCTTTCTCCAGCTGTGGCAAGCGGGGGCCACTCTTCATCGCGGTGCGCGGGCCTCTGACTATCGCGGCCTCGCTTGTTGCGGAGCACAGGCTCCAGACGCGCAGGCTCAGTAGTTGTGGCTCACGGGCTTAGTTGCTCCGTGGCATGTGGGATCTTCCCAGACCAGGGCCCGAACCCGTGTCTCCTGCATTTGCAGGCAGATTCTTAACCACTGCGCCACCAGGGAAGCCCTAAGTATATTTTATGTGTTTCAATTCATTATGGTTATTATCTTATTGATGCTCAAATTGTCCTATGTTTGTCCAGTGGGAACTTCTTCAAGTTGGCTCTTGAGTTCTTTGACAAGATCCCAGGAGTCTTTTTTTTTCCTTAAATTAATTAATTAATTAATTAATTAGTTAATTAATTTATGGCTGTGTTGGGTCTTCGTTTCTGTGCGAGGGCTTTCTCTAGTTGTGGCAAGCGGGGGCCACTCTTCATCGCGGTGCGCGGGCCTCTCACTATCGCGGCCTCTCTTGCGGCGGAGCACAGGCTCCAGACGCGCAGGCTCAGTTATTGTGGCTCACAGGCCCAGCTGCTCCGCGGCATGTGGGATCTTCCCAGACCAGGGCTCGAGCCCGTGTCCCCTGCATTGGCAGGCGGATTCTCAACCACTGCGCCACCAGGGAAGCCCCCCAGTAGTCTTTGATAACATCCTTGCTTCTCATATAACAAGAGGTTCCAGGTTCACCTTGTACACTTCCTGCTCCAGTACCAGGATCAGCTATTGCTCCAAGAAGCCCTGTTTCCTTTTAGTAGGACATAGTATTTAGAAATCACAACCTGGACACTGGGGTGCGCCTTCCTGTCATTTGGTCATGGTTTCTAGGCATTTTCAGTGGATACAGCTAGGAAAAATTTAAAGATAGAGCACATCATGAGTTTATACTGATACTTCCAATTCAAGTTTGGGGATTACAGGATTTTTGCTTAAAACTTTTGTCTTACATTTGTGTCTGCATTTTTGCATGCCAAGAATACTGAGTCACCCGTCCTCATGTTAATGCCTCTCCTGCCATTTTGATCATATAAAGCTTGTTATCTGATAGATTCCTCAGGAGGAGGTCCTGAGAAAACTCCTTTGGGTTCTTCCATGTTTGTAACAGTTTATCTGCAGTATTTATACTTTAATGTAAATTTGACTAGCTAAAAATATATAAAGTCACATTTTTTACCTTCAATTATATTAAAGATATCATTCCATTTTCTTCTGGCATAAAGCATTGCTATGGAGCGATCTGATGATAATCTTAGTTTCTTTCTAAGTGACTTGGCCCCAAAGATTTTCTTTTTCTTAAAGTCCAGTCATTTTTCAAGACTACATTTCAATGTTGGTCTTTCTGGGTTTTCCTTCTTTGCTTTCCTTCTTTCTTTACTCCTTCCTTCCTTCCTCCCTCTTTCCCTTCCTCTTTCTTTCTTTCTTCCTTCCTTCCTACCTTCCTTCCTACCTTCCTTCCTTCCTTCCTTTCTTCCTTCCTTTCTTCCTTTCTTCCTTTCTTCCTTCCTTCCTTCCTTCCTTCCTTCCTTCCTTCCTTCCTTCCTTCCTTTCTTCCTTCCTTCCTTCCTTCCTTCCTTCCTTCCTTCCTTCCTTCCTTCCTTCCTTCCTTCCTTCCTTCCTTTCTTTCTTTCTTTCTTTCTTTCTTTTCTTTCTTTCTCTCTCTCTTCCCTAGCTCCCTCCCTCCCTTCCTTCCTTCCTTTTTCTTGTCCACGGTATGTCCTTTCAATATATATTTTCAAGTGACTTTCAGGAAACATTTCTTGAATTCTAATTTTCAGTACTTGATCTGCTCTACAACTTTGGTTTCCTTCTTTGAGTGTGAGGGGGACCTCCTATTATATGTATGTTGCTTCTCCTTCTTTTTTTGACCTATCTCATGTATCTGCCATTTTCTTTTGAATCCTTTTTATCTCTTTCTTTTTTTTTTTTTTAAATGAAAGCTTCTTTATTTATTTATTTATTTTTGGCTGTGTTGGGTCTTCGTTTCTGTGCGAGAGCTTTCTCTAGTTGAGGCGAGCGGGAGCCACTCTTCATCGCGGTGCGCGGGCCTCTCACTATCGTGGCCTCTCTTGTTGCGGAGCACAGGCTCCAGACGCGCAGGCTCAGTAGTTGTGGCTCATGGGCCTAGTTGCTCCGTGGCATGTGGGATCTTCCCAGACCAGGGCTCAAACCCGTGTCGCCTGCATTGGCAGGCAGATTCTCAACCACTGCACCACCAGGGAAGCCCTCTTTATTTCTTTTTAATTAAATTTTTTTTGTCACTTTGCCTTTATCTTGTAAGGCATTATATGATGTTTACTCATTTGTTTATTTCCTACAACTTGGTCTTCATTTATGAAATGATTTATTATTTTATTTCTAAATTTTTCCTGAGTCCTATAACCTCATGTCTGAGTTTTAAAAATTCTGACTTTTGATTTTCTTCCATATTTTCCGTAACTTTTTTTAAAAAAATTATTTATTTATTTATTTATTTATTTATTTATTTATTTATTTATTTATTTATTTATTTATGGCTGTGTTGGGTCTTCGTTTCTGTGCGAGGGCTTTCTCTAGTTGCGGCAAGTGGGGGCCACTCTTCATCGCGGTGCGCGGGCCTCTCACTATCGCGGCCTCTCTTGTTGCGGAGCACAGGCTCCAGACGCGCAGGCTCAGTAATTGTGGCTCACGGGCCTAGTTGCTCCACGGCATGTGGGATCTTCCCAGACCAGGGCTCGAACCCGTGTCCCCTGCATTGGCAGGCAGATTCTCAACCACTGCGCCACCAGGGAAGCCCTTCCATAACTTTTTTTTTTTTTTTTTAAATTAATTAATTAATTAATTAATTTATTTTTGGCTGTGTTGGATCTTCGTTTCTGTGCGAGGACTTTCTATAGTTGCGGCGAGCGGGGGCCACTCTTCATCGCGGTGCGCGGGCCTCTCACTATTGCGGCCTCTCTTGTTGCGGAGCACAGGTTCCAGACGCGCAGGCTCAGTAGTTGTGGCTCACGGGGCCAGTTGCTCCGCGGCATGTGGGATCTTCCCAGACCAGGGCTCGAACCCGTGTCCCCTGCATTGGCAGGCAGATTCTCAACCGCTGCGCCACCAGGGAAGCCCCTTCCATAACTTTATATCATCTTTTTTACTTCTTTTAGCTCATTTTGAAATATTGCTTGCATTTCTTATGTATTTTCTGGGCATGTCTTTCTTCTTCTTTTTATTTTTTTTTTGCTGCTTTGGGTCTTAGTTGCAGCATGTGGGGTCTTCGTGGAGGTGCGTGGGCTCTTCGTTGTGGCCCACGGTCTTCTCTCTAATTGTGGCGTGTGGGTTTTCTCTCTCTGGTTGTGGCGTGAGGGCTCCAGGGCTCCAGGGCTCTGTAGTTGTGGCGTGTGGGGTCCAGAGCACATGGGCTCTGTAGTTTGCCGCACGCAGGCTCTCTCGTTGAGGCGCGCGAGCTCAGTAGTTGTGACGCGTGGGCTTATTTGCTCCACAGCATGCAGGATCTTAGTTCCCTGACCAGGGATCGAACCCACATCCCCCTGCATTGGAAGGCGGTTCTTTACTACTGGACCACCAGAGAAGTCCCTGGGCATGTCTTTCTGACATCCTACTTATTCTCTTTTTAAAACATGATAACTTTGTGTAGGATTCAACTGAAATCATATTTTGTTGGTTATTATCATGTAAAATGAGTTTTCCTTTACTTTTAGGTGAGGGGGAGTTAGAACATTTTTCTCTAACTCTAGAACTCTCTTGTTTTTTTCTATAGAGTGATACAAAATATGGCTTCATACTTTGGAAAACTGCCCCCTTCATTGCCTCCCCACAGTTTTATCTTGATCTTACTTTTTTCTTTGCTGTCCCTGTCCTTCTCTGGATTATACTCCCAGAGAAGAGATTTATCCTGGAAGGAAACTTTGGTTTGTTTCTTTGCGAGTTCATAGGGCCCAGACTACTGCAGTCCCTTATGATATTTTCATAAGCCTTTGCACTCACCTGAGAATTGGATTGTGCAAAAATCTCTCAGTTTCAATTGTTGTTTTCAGACTGACGTGCCACATTTCTAGTATGAACTGATTGGGGATCTGGGGGATTCTGCTGTTCTCAAGTCCATTCAGTGTCCCCCTAGCTTCCTTTTGCTTCCTCCTACACAGATGATAAATACATAGATCTTGTAGCTCTTAAATATTTAATTGCTTTTTGGAGTTTATGGGGATATCCACCACTTAGTTTTTGTGGTAGATATTATTCATGAGTTTTGCTTTTGCTGTCTTAGTTTGCTCTGACTGTAATTGTGAGAGGGTTGCAGAGATTGCAGACTGACACTTCCACACTGCACATGCTCAGCATTCCCATCCTGTGCAATTCCTAATAGCATTCCCTTTACTCTCAGAAGTGAAGTTTGGACAGTAAACTACCTGGTTACCCTACTTATCCTCAATCAGAAATCCAAATGGCTCTGAAAATTGAAAGATTTTCCAACTCATTTGGGGCAGATTCAAACCTGGCCTGAATTCATTTGATAGCAAAAGCTGACCTGGTCTGACCTAGAGCTGTTTATAATTTTTATATGTTCCATTTATTATGAATATCCATACTTTTTTTTGCAGAAATGTTCATGTCTTTAATTTTAGAATATGGCTCCAGACCCAGTGATGATGTTATGTAATATACAGTGTATGAATCACATTACCATTTTAAACTATGAAGAGCTGTAAAATCTGAAACATTTTGGACCTACAAATTTCAGATAAGGAATTACAGACCTGTAAAGGACTTCACCCCCATTGCCACTGAGAATTGCAGTAGGGTGAATTTCTGTCCCAAGTCAGCTGCATTTTTCTCCCCACTGGAATTAGGCATGATTGACTAAATCATTGGTGATTGATTTAACCTCCAGCCCCACTCCCCTCCCAGGAGGTTTTGGGGTGGGACTGAAAGTTCCAACCCTCTAATCACTTGGTTGGTTCCCCTGACAACCAGTGCCCTGTCCTTAGGTGCTGTCCAAAAGTTACCTCATTAGCATAATAAAAGACACCTTTGTGGATCTCCTCAGGAAATTCCAAGGGTTTTAGGAGCTCTGTGACAGAAATGGGGACAAAGACCGAATATTTATTTCTTATTATAAATCACAATAGCACAGAAAGCAGGGTGGAATCAGGGAGAATCTGGGGAAGACATTACAGAAATTCAAGGAGAGGAAGTAGTGGCTGGTCCTGGCAGGTGGATTGGAGGTAGTGTTTTTTGCTCAGGACCATGTGTGTTCCAATACCATCAAATATGCCACATACTCTTCTGGAAGTTTTAAGTGTGCTATTTTTACGATAATTATGAGTTGCAGGTTTATAGGCATCCCATGTTTGATGCAGTGATTTATGAAACAATGACACCATTTCACACCTGTCATCCTAGGGTTTTGAAGAGGATGACATATTTTCTGTTCTGAGGAAGCCAATTAATTAACCTGATTGCACCCTTCCCACAGAGGAGGGTGTTACACACCCATTTCAGAGCTGTGTTAAACTGAGGCCTGGCTGCACCGGGAAGCCCGCTTAGCTCTCCGTTCTTCCCTGTGCACTTAGGGAACAGAATTTCGATTTCAGAATATCCTTCTCCAAACTTTTTTGAACCTTTGGAACTTACGTGTAGGTAGAAATGAGAATTATTCTGGAATAATTCTAGAATCTTCTCGGTGAAGAAAGGGGCAGGAATTCTAAATAGGAAGTTGAGCCCCCTTCCCAGCTGTATTTGAAATGAAGATTCATTCCCAAACATGGGCAAATTCAGCTCTGGGCTTGGAGAGAAAAGGCGGGAGAGAGGAGGGCGGCCAGAAGGACGTTCCCAGGGAGATCGAGTCATGTTGGTGTCCTCCTGCTTTTGCAGTTCTGTGCCCCACTCTACTCGTGGGCATCTGCCAGAGGGACACTGTGTCCTCAGTGGGTCCCAGTCCCACATTCTAGCTTCTTGCTTCTCTGAGGCTAAGTCTTGGGTTAAAAGTTTTGCATTTTGTGTTCCTTAATGCAAGCCAAATACTTCATCTGGTGCTCCACCAAAGTGATGGTGATTTGTTCCAGTGCTGGGGGAGAAACGCCTGTACTAAATGGGCTGATGAGCCCCAGTGCCTTCAGGGGAGGTCTGATACAGTGCTCTACTTATGGGGGACTTTAGGCATCTTCAAGAGTAATAGGCCTTTACACTATTTCCACGGTCCACGTTGACCATAGGTCCTAACTTCTGTGTGCCCCTCT
This sequence comes from Eubalaena glacialis, assembly GCF_028564815.1. Lineage (NCBI taxonomy): Eukaryota > Metazoa > Chordata > Mammalia > Artiodactyla > Balaenidae > Eubalaena > Eubalaena glacialis. The sequence continues at coordinate 12,695,215 of NC_083716.1, forward strand.
CCTTCCTACTTCTCTGCTCTGGGTTCAGAGGCTGAGTCAGGACCCTTCTGAGTGGATCTAAGAAAGCACTGGGCGCTCAAGGAGAGAGTGACCCATTGTTTGTAATTGGAACTGACTGTACTGCCAAGAGGCAGTCAAGTTTACCTTGGCATTTTTCTTCCAAAGTCATGTTCATATGTAACTTTGTAGGCTGATGCACCTCTAGGAACTTAAGAACTCAGGGTAGTGAAGAATTCTTTGGATTCAGGGCACATTTAATCATCTTTCCTTACTAAGTGTGAGAAACTGTATCCTCTGTCTTTCTTGGTGGAGGAGAGAGCAAGGCAGTAAAAGCCACATATGCGTGTGTGTCTTTTCTGATTGGTTTTGGTTTCGGCAACAAGCCAGCTGGCTGTTTAGGAAAAAATAGAGAGCTCAGTGCACATGGCTTGCACTGGTCTGAATTCTACCACTCTGCCTATGACTTAGAAGGGGCAGCATCTGCATCCACGGCTGTCATGGGCATTCAGGCTCTTGGATAACAAGACAAAGGGCAAAAGCTGAATTTTCTTGTGCCAAGAGAAGGAAGAGTATCAGAGCCAAGAAGATCAAACCAATGCTGCTGAGAGTGGCTAAATGGTACCCATTAACCTCTGTCAGTGACGGAGTTCAGCAATGGGAATTTTGCCAGAAATCAGCCCAGAGTGAAAAACGAGGTTTGGCTGGCTCCATATTACCATAGGATGGAGGCATGGGAATTTCCAGGAAGAGAAGCTAAGTTGTTCCATCCCCAGTCTGCAAGGAGGAACCTGGGGTTGGAATCAAGCATTTTGTGGACTGATGGGATGCAGGTCCATGCTTTTCCCGTGGCGGAAGTGGACAAAGGGAGTTCCTGCTTGTTGTGTGGTCACACTCCTGGCAAGCAGCCACTTCACATGGGGAGCGTGCGTATCATCCTGGGCCAGGAGTTGGCCCAGGTTGAATGTCTGTCTTTTGAGAAATGCTTCCATGTTTCCTGTTCCTGGCATCCGGGGGCCTTGCAGTTTTCTGTCGCTGCTCAGATTCCTTGGCTGTGTTCTTCACCCTGGCAAGGAGTAAAGACTACTCGGCACATGTTAAACGATGGACGTATTGAAACTAGGATTTCATGCACTTTGCTAGAGAGAAGATTGGAGGCGCTGATCACCTGAGAGCATCATTGGAAAACCTGCAAGCAAATATCGAAAAACCACTCCGGAGATTTCTTCTCCTCGTTCTTTGATAGGTTAGCAGCCTGGCTTAGTTTCTTAGCAAAAACCACCTTTCCCCCAACTAATGAAACTGGATTAATGAATTTAGGTGTTTACCACAGTCACCCAAATGAGCCAAAACTCTGCACTGAGTTTTATGGAGCAGTTATTAACAAAAGCCATTTATTCCCAGGCAAAGAGACCTAAAATTTGGCCAAGAGTCTGAATGAGCGTCTCTGCAGAGCAGCGCCCTCCTATGGTTCAAACAACTCACATTTCAGTTGTTGCTGATCAGAGTTGCTGCTTTTGAACTCTTCTGGATCTTGTGTTATTTGGGTTTACTTTTTCCAGCCATTCAAGCTTTTCCAGTCACTGATATTAAGGAAAAACTGATAACTTACTGCAGGAGATCATTTTGTTTCTGTCAAATGTAGCAGGTCAGCAGAATTCTGGGCTTGGATGAGGAATCTCCTTCTACTCTGTCTCTTGGACAGGGAAGTAGAACAGGAGGTTATTTGTAGAAAGTCCTTATTAAAGGAAATCCAAGAAGCCATTTTAAAAAAAATTTTATTTATTTATTTATTTATTTATTTATTTTTGGCTGCGTTGGGTCTTCGTTGCTGCTCGAGGGCTTTCTCTAGTTGCGGCGAGCGGGGGCTACTCTTCGTTGAGGGGCGCGGGCTTCTCATTGCGGTGGCTTCTCTTGTTGCGGAGGACGGGCTCTAGGCGCGCGGGCTTCAGTAGTTGTGGCACACAGACTCAGTAGTTGTGGCTCGTGGGCTCTAGAGCGCAGGCTCAGTAGTTGTGGCGCACGGGCTTAGTTGCTCTGCGGCATGTGGGATCTTCCCGGACCAGGGCTCGGACCTGTGTCCCCTGCATTGGCAGGCGGATTCTTAACCACTGCGCCACCAGGGAAACCCCAAGAAGCCATTTTTAAGCAAATGTATTCTAGAGCGGTGATTTAAAACCGTAGGTTATAACCAAAAGTAGTTCACGACCAGTGTTAAAAAAAAAAGTAAGTGAAACAGAATGGAGAAGAATGGATCAGAGCACATCACACATAATAAGGGTAGGAATTATTTCTTGAAATTTTGCTTCAATTGCTTGGATGTAACCGTGACTGCATTACAATGGAAAATATGTTGCGTACAGTGGTTCATAGTCAAGAAAGTTTGAAAGTCACTGTTGGGTATACGAGCCCTTGTGTTCTAGTTCCAGTTTTGCGGCTGCCGCTGTGATTGGGCAAGACATTTTTCTCTGATGGGTCTCAGTTTCTCATCTGAAAAATGACAATCGTCTATAAAGTCACCTCAGTTCTGAAATCCAATGATTAAGCAAAATTCCCAAATGAATCAATTTTAGCATTCAGCAATTATCCATTAAAAAAATTCTCCTGCATAGTCGACCTCTATCTTCCATGTTTTGGAAAGGCATGATTTCCCAAAGAGCTCTGAAGAGCACAGACCATAGAGGAGAACATAACCCACGCGGATGGAAGCTACTTCAGTAAACTGGCTTGGCTCGAGGACAATCTCTTTGAGTTTCCAACAGATGTTTTGTACCGGATTTCGCTGGTTACACTACAATTATGTTTCGGTTACATTTTAAAAGACATACAAATCCTGTTTTGGATGGTGGGGGAGGATGGATGGGGAAGGACAACTAACTGCTCAGGAAATGCTGAACTTGGTTAATTTGGAAGCCACTCCCAGCTAACAATGAGCCTTGGGCCACTCACAGTTCCTGCTTTACCTTATGACTAATGGGACGTCATAAGAGCAACCAAGGAGACCCAGAGCAAGCCAGGCCTCTGGGGGGCAGGGTACAGCAGTGATTGAGAACTTCTTATTTCTGGGCTGAGGTTCTTTCAAAACAGTCTTTTAAGCTATTGATCCCTTCATTCATAAATTCATAAGAGCCTAATTTGGAAGGCATCTCACACTATGACTTGCATCTCATTATGCTTGTTGGGTATTAATCCTCCAAATTAATATCCCCCTAAATTCACATAGAGAAAAACCAAGGCATCTCAGGCACAACCGGAAGTCAGCTGTTTTCTGGGAGTTAAAATGTATAACTTTAAGAAGGGGTTCTACTATAGAGCTGGTATATAGGTTCTAGGAATGAAAGGCTCCTTCAGGTTCTTAAATCTTGAATCTGAACCTAACTTGTTTTCAACAAGGATGCAGCATAGGGTCATTGCCGTCATCTGCATTCATTGTACTTTAACTGCCCCAGTGAATTTTTAAGCCTCACCAAAATGTCAGAACCGGAAGGAAGCCTGCAGACCATCTCGTTCAATGTCTTTATTTTCAGCAGAGGAAAACAAGGCTCTCATTTCTAGCTATCTATTCTGTGTGAGGTGGCATTCAATGCTTTTGTCTCTTTACATAGATTTTAAGGAGATATTATTTTGCTTTTGAAGGTTGACTATCAGTAACCAATTGGCTAAATTGTGGGTGTAGCTTTGTTTCACATTGACTTTTGAGATATTGAATTTCAGTAATTGGTAAACATGGTGCCTACTTACACCATACAACAATCTAACAACCTCTATTCACGGCCCAGTCCTCTTAGAACTCAAAGCCAGAGATGCCTTGACATGTACAAGAAAAGTTGGGGAGGCTTTTATTAGCTTTGATTTTGACCCCATTCTCATAAATTATGCAAAATGTGTCACTTATATGAACAGCCCAGAAGAGTAGTTGCCAGTTGTAATATAAAAAATGATACCACGGAAACTGAGACCTGGTTGTGGCAGATACCCTGTCAAAAGAATGATTTATAATCTGGAAATACAAGCAGCAAGAGAGGCCCACCAGCTAGGGCAGTGTCATCGGAAGCAGTCAAATCCCGCAAATATAAAGCAATTTTGTGTTACCATTTCCAAGTGCTCCCCACAATAAGGACTCTTGTATGCCCAAGTTTAATATTCAGAGCAGAAACCACAAACTCTAGCAGCCGCTCCTGGTCAAGACAGTTAATAACAGTTCCCAGGCAAAGGCAGGCTGTAATAGCATGGCTCCAAGCAGCTGGGGATTTGCTTGTATGTCAGCCTCTCTCTCTGAGAACTAGAAAGCGATGGTAGGTCAGACATCCATTTGCTTTATATACTGATATAATTTCATCAGAATTTATGATGTGGGAATTATTGCACAGACAAGAAATGTAATCTAACCTTCATCTCACACAATGCAGAAAAGATATTATGTTTTTGAGAAAAATACACTGACTTGTTGAATCAGATTATGCACATGCAATCCTAATGGATTTCAATATTTCCTTGGATGAGTCATTGCTATTTGCATCATATGTATTAAATTGCCTTGTGTATAAGATGTTTTTACAAATAAGAAAGAATTCTACTGCCGTTTCTTCTTTCATTTTCTCAAGTTCTGGCATGTGAATTCATTACTGGTAAATTTTAAACATCTGTGTGTGTAATAGTTTATCCTAATTTCTCTAGACTATATTTAGATTTTTAACGTCCAAATATTGCAATAACATGTATGATTCTCTTTCATCCTTATGAAGAGTTCCTTGAGCTTCAATTGTCAAATGTAGTAAATGTTGATAGCCTTCAAGGACCATCTTATAAATGATCATCATAGTGAGTCCATATGTCCTATTGTTTGGCCCTTGAAACCATTTTGATTACCTTGAGTTCTATAGTTTTCTTCCAATGGAAAACATGATAAAATATGTTTTAAAATGAAGGGCTTTCAAGATGGCACTTGTCTCATGTAAGAACTAAACATTCCTCGAATCAAAAAGTCTTTTCATGTATTTTTTAGAAAGAAGTGACAACTTACAAATTTCAGAGTAGTGCCCCAAACCTGTATGTCTACAGAAGAGTCTCTCTGTAATACTTTTTGATATCTGCTAAAGACATGAGTATGGAGATAAAAGACCATGCTTAATCCAGACAACCCAAAGCCACTGTTTTAGTTGTTCTATAATGGTTCTGTTGGATTGCAAATACATTGTAGCATTAAAATGTACACACTCCAGAACTTAATTTTTGAAAATGTGTACTTAATAGAAGGCGTATTTTATCCAAATAGGAAAAAACCCTCGTGTTTAATTGGCTGGTGTCTCCAAATAATAATAACTCTTCATTTTGTACCTACTGCCACAAACTATAGCAAGTGCCTAATGTATATTATCTCTGATCTTCACCTCCCCTCCCATTCTGAGGTCACCATTATTACTCTCATCCTTCAAATGAGAAAATGGGTGTTCAGAAAGGTTAATTGCCTTGCTCAAGGACACATGCGTAATGAGGGGTAGGGCCTGCATTTGAATCAAGGTTTGTTGGATTTCGGAGCCTGGATTCTTTTCAGTGCTTCCTGGAGCTGTTCCTTCCAGCAGGCTGGCCAGGTTACAGGCTCCTTTCAAATGTTTTTTGACAACCCCAAAGCCACTCCCACTTTCTTCTTCCTAGTTATCTCCCACTAGAGAAACTCAAAAGTCTTTTATGAGATATAACCAAAGGTCTGCTGAGGTGGGCAGGGTTCAGGAAGCCATTTGTTTCCTTAAGAAAAGCAGAATAGGTTCAGAGGCAGAAACTGAGGGCATTTCAGGTACGTGGGCTTGATGATGCTAAGCAACTAAACCAGTGCGGACAGCTTTCTATCTCCAAATGCCTTGTTGTGTAAGAAAACAAACTCCTGTTTAAGATGTCTTTAAGTAAAGGTTTTGTAGCCAAACGTCCCCTTCGGTACACCCACCGCACCGTGTGGAAAATTTATTCAGTCCCTTGTTTCTCACAGGGAAAGTTCTTTCCCCTGAGCCTCTGGAAGGTAGAATCTGGTGACTGGATCCTGGGCAGAAGCCACAGGTGGGATGTTTATAAGTTCCGGTGACCCTTGGGCACAGGTATGAAAGTCTCAGGAGCGGAAAAAACCCAACAATACTTGCTATTACTGGAGAATCACCTTATTATCTTACTAAATCCATTCTTATCTTTTGAGAGACTTCTTGATGACCTAATAATGTTTGAATAAAATTGCCAAGTGAAGCCTCATGGAATTTAACTTCCCACAATCTCGTTGCACCAGACTTGTCCGCCCTTATTTCTATCCTGGTTGTTCCACTAAGATAGCACGGCCAGATTTACCAAATAAAAAAGTTAAATTTGAATTTCTGAAAAACAGTGAATAATTTTTTTAATATACATTTCATGGATTATTTGGTATAAGACGTCCCATGGACTATTTGTCCCATGGACATAATTTTTCTGGCAAATTTAAGACTCTGTCTTCAGCCCAAAGAGTTTGTGCCAGGCCACCCCATAAAGCCCTTTGTAATTCATGTACTCAGTCACCCCAAGTCATCTGCTTGCCTTATTTTATTTTCCCATCGTCACCACCCGTTACTGGTTTTTTTATTCCTACCTTTGCTCAGTCCCTCCAATCCTGATGTCTGACTGATGACTTCTAGCTTTCAACCTTTGGCTCTTACCTGAGGACAGATGCATCAGAAATTCCCCTTACACACAGACAGACAGACAGACACATGCACACACAGACACACATACACACACATCTTTCAAGCCCTTCTCTGGCAGGCATTGTCCTCATAGACGTTCCCAGTACCATGGGGGAGGGAAAGCAATCTCTCCTATGTTAATGGACATGGCAGATTTATTCCCACTTTGATGATGAAATGTTCATTCATTTATCTATTGGACAAACAGTGATGGAGCATATACTGTACGCTAGGTGCAGTGGGGAAAAACGAGTAAGACATGGTACCCGACTTTGAAGAGCCTGCAATGAGTTGTAGAGATGGCCTAAAAGCAAATGATTATAATGCGGTGCTATCAATGCTAGTAGACAAATGGGTAATGGATCACGGGACCAGAGAAGGAGGGCCCTCTGCATTTACCAGGGACATGAATGTCAGTGTCTCACATGGCTGCTCTTCTTCCTGACCCCTATCCAAATCCACTCTTTCCTATTGGCTCTGTTTTCTACAATTCCCGCTGGCCCATCACCTGCCTTGTGCATTCATGATGTCAGCCTGGCCCCTAATCTGTGAATTCCCTGAAGACAGGCACCGGGTCCTTCATATTTGCCTGTCTCGGCATCTCTGGCACGATGAAGGGCCTCAAAAATATTTACAGGGTAAGACACTGATGTGATTTTTAAAGCAGGGTTTTTAAAAAATAGAGGAAGTGAGAAGATTTTGCAGCTTTTATAGGACTATAGCACAATTCAGTTGCTGAGCAACATTTAGAAGTCACAGCTTTGGAATTTATGGTCACTTGTCAAATTGGTAGAGTCAGGCAAAAGTGGTATAAACATAATTCCCAATTCCATCTGAAGTAGAATATCTTGGGACCTTTTCCTTCTAGTTACCCCCAAACAGACCTGATGTATTGCATTGAAGCATTCCTACACAATACTTGTATAAATAATTGCAACATGGAAAGCCTTCTTCTCTTCTGCAATGTGTCATCACATAACTTTAGGGTCCCTATTGGGATTCTTTTCGCTGGCCAAGGCCTCTGCATACTGTATGTATTTGGAGAATCCCTTCTGCCTTTTTGACTGTTTGGTGGTCTGTTTTTACTTAAGGGCACGCAGGAATGGAAATGTAGCTGCTAAATTAATCTGGCCTTGGTGAAATATATCTGCTTCACTAGTGAGATGACTGAAATTTACATTTTTGTCACTCTTCAGAGCAGGCAGGCCTTTAACTCCTCTTTGCAAGATCTTTCCTGAACACATCTCAAGGGACCCAACTACTCCAATAATGATGTCAGTAATGCTGGGGCAATGTGAAATGAAGAATGAACTCTATTATTGTAGTTTACTTTTAACAATCAAGTAGGGATGAGGGGTGAATGGTGGGCTTGTAGTAGACTGGGGCTGGGAAGTGTGGGTGCCTCACTTTCCTGCAGCTCAAGCCCTAATCAGATTGTCATGTTGCGTTGTGCTATCTGGATGACGGGATGCTTACACAGAGAGAGCTGATGAAAAGGCAGCTCTTAGAGATTTTCTTTGGGGGAAATGTATTCTCCTTACTTGCGCTCAAAACCAATACTTGATTGTCATTACTGCCCAAGAGAACTGAGAGCTGTTAGTCAGCATTTTGAATTTGTTCAATATCAAATGGGTTACATGACAGAATGATCCATTGATTTAGTTCATGCTGCAGCACATCTGATTTGAATGATTTCAATTAGAATGTATCTCATGGCCAGCTTTTTTTTTTTTTTTTTTTGTCTATTCCATTGTTATCCTAATCTAAGCTCATATTGCTACAGACACAGTTCATTGCAAAGCTTCCTAAGTGTTCTATTGCTGCCCATCACTCCTCCTTATCCAGACTATACTTTAACTCCTAACCAGCGCTTACGTATCTCCTTTACAGGGAAAGGTTTGGAATGATGATCGAACAGGAACAGGAATCTTCTCTTTTAAGTTCCATCAACAAATCTTTAACATTATCTGAAATATAGACCATTTTCAGAAGTTTCAACAAAGTTTGGTGGGTGAAAGTTAAAAATGCATAAATAAACAGGTTTAAAAGTAGCTTTGAGAACAGGTTTGAAATGTCAAAGAAGACTACATCTGAAATGAAAGTTCATCGAAAGAACCAAAATATTTCTGAGAGTAGCTGGAATTTATATTCAAAGAGATTACGGAAGATGCAGAGTTACTAAATGTGCACAGCCTCATATGGGAAGAAAGAAAGACAGGGAGGGAAGGAAGGAGGGAGGAAGAAAAGAAGAAGGAAAAGAAAGAAACTGAAAAAAAAAAAGAAAGCAGAGCACTAGCTTATCATTGGAAGTAATAAAAATCAGGATGAAAAGACTAAAATTAGATCATTAATTTAGAAGATAAACATACGTCATATAAGCTTAATATATAATTAAAAAATGACAGAACTGGAGGATAGAGGTTAGAACCAACAGGTGAGTAACAGAAATTCCTGAGGAAGGTAGACAATGTATACACACATGAGATTGGAAACTGAGAAGGCTCATAGAGTTGATGTGATATAGACCAAAATCAACATCCAAGTATAGCCTCATGAAAAGAAAGGGATATTGCTAGTTTACAAGTCAAAAATTGAGGTTGCTTACAAGAGTGAACAATCTGAAGAGGCTTTTTATCCTTTCCCTTTTAAATGATCAAAGCCAGAAACAATGGAACAACATTTCAAGGAGAAAGAATAAGACTAAAGAATGCTTTTCATTCACATATCAACTTAGTAATTCATTTATTCATTTAACCTCTCTCCCCCAAATCTACACATTTATGTATCTATCTACCTATCTACTTATTTATGGAGCAGCTACCCAGTGACCTGCCTAGTCACTTCAGGCCTAAGAATTATGTTTGGCAGAGATAGTTACCTACCAAATAGTCTTCTCTTTCAAAGTAATAAAACCTAATTTTAGCTGGACACACTGCTGCTGAGTAAAAAGATTGCATCTTCCATGCTAGATGTGATCATGTGCCTAAGTTGTGGCCAATGAGCTGTGAAACTTCTGGGAAGTCTCATTAAAATGGAGAGGTGTACCTTTCTTTCCTCTTTCTTTCCTTTCATCCTGTGACTTGGAATGAGGTTATGATGGCTGGTGCTCCAACAACTATTTTGGAGCATGCAGATGAAGGCATATATCCTTGTGGCTTGGGGCAGAAAACTATTCTATCATGTTCTCAGCTTCAAGAAGCCTCGGCCTTGAGGACTGTGAGACTTATGAATCTGTGAGGCTAACTTGTTTTAGCCATGATTTTCTGGGTCTCTGTTACTCACACCAAAATCTATCCTAAGTGATAATATTCTAAGAAACAATTTTGAATTGGCTCTAATATATAGGTATATAAGTGATCTAGGTCCCAAAGTCCATGATCATCATAATTTCAGCTTAGTTAATTTTTAAAGGAGTATAATCTTTTTTTTTTAAATTTTTAAATTTAATTTTATTTATTTATTTTTGGCTCTGTTGGGTCTTCATTGCTGCATGTGGGCTTTCTCTAGTTGCCGTGAGCAGGGGCTACTCTTCGTTGCGGTGCATGGGCTTCTCGTTGCAGTGCCTTCTCTTGTTGCAGAGCACAGACTCTAGGTGCACGGGCTTCAATAGTTGTGGATCATGGGCTCTAGAGCGCAGGCTCAGTAGTTGTGGCGCACGGGCTTAGTTGCTCTGTGGCATGTGTGATCTTCCCAGACCAGGGCTTGAACCCGTGTCCCCTGCATTGGCAGGCAGATTCTTTACCACTGTGCCGCCAGAGAAGCCCCTCTTTTTTTTTTTTTTTAAATTGAAGTATAGTTGATTTACAATGTTGTGCTAATTAAAGGAGTAGAATCTTAACATCCACATTGGCTAATTAAAAACTAATTCTCTATTTTCAAAATCAGATAACTAAGTAAGATACTTGCTATAGGAGACTTCTGCCTATAAATAACTTAAAGGTGAGGAATGCTCATTGAGATGATGGCTGAGGTTAAGGTTTTATAATAGTTAATCTATAATCTTTCTTTCTGGCAAAAACTACATATATATAAAATATATAACATATATTACTATATACTGTATATATCTACTATATATATATATATTTTGCTAAATACAAATTAAACATACAAAATAAATTACACTCTTTTATACCAACAAAAAGTAATTAGAAATTACACAGGGATCTTGTTGATAATAACATTAAAAAATATAAAAATGTAAGAAATAGTACAATAAAAGGTATGAATGACTTACATAAAGAAGTCTTTATTGGGAAGTACAAAAAGGTAAAATAAATGATCTAGAAAGGTTAGAATAAATGAGACACAGTAGTGCTAATTTGTCCTAAGGTTACATATAGGCTAAAGCAATCTCACTGGAAACTCCAGATTATTTTAGAAAAAACCAAAAAATTTACAACTTTATTTGGAAAAAAATAAACTAAAAATACTCTCAAAAAGTAAATTTTGCAAGTGTGGCTCCCAAAAGTGTTGTTTAAAAATGCCAGTCCTATCAAATATAAAACCACATTATAAAACCACAGTAGTAAAAAAGGAGAGTAGAATACTAACAAATAAAATAGCTCAGTGGAACAGGATAGAAGCCCATAAATTAAATAGAAAAATGTAGTATGTAGTAAAGTATCATAAGCAAGAAGGAAATGAAGAATTATTTAATAAATATTGAGAGAGGAAAATTGCTTTATTCCTTCCTTCCTACAGAGCAAAAATAATCTCCATGTGGGAAAAAGATTAAGCTGAAAAATCAAATCAATGAAAATCGGCCATAAATAAAATGGAATCTCAGATATTTGGAAGGGTGAGAACTTTCTAAAGATTGAAGCAATTGAAGAATACAAAGTCATAGATTGTGAAGAAATTTCAAAATGCCTCTCCAGTGAAAATATATAAACTAAAAATAAATTAAAGCAGCCTGTTAGAAAATACATTCATATCAAAAATGACAAACTGTTGTACAGTTATTTATAGTATTTAAAGATCTCAATCAACTTTGTAAGAATAATATTAAGATTCCAATAAGGATATGGGCCAAAGCCTCGCTCAGAGTTTAAGTCTGAAGAGATACATAGAATCTGTTTTTAAAATGTTTAAATTAGCTAGTAACAAAAAGGCAAACGAAAAGTACCTTTTCGTTTTATTAAGTAAAAATTGAACCATCTAATAGATGATTGTGGGAGATTTAGTAAAATTGGCAAATAATAGTTGTTGGCCTTAGTAGGAGTTAGTACAACCCACTTGGAAAACCATTTGGCAATACAATTCAGGACCTACAAAATATTCATACTCTTTGACATAGTGCAATCACTCTTGGGAATTAATTCAAAGGAAATAATTAGAAAGCAAAATATGATATGTGGAGAAAAATGTTTACTGAAGCATTATTTATAATAACAGAAAAAAAAAAGCACAACAGCAACAGGAACTAAACAAAAATAATTACAAATTATAATGATAAATATTATGCAACAACAGAGAAAAGTTTTACTTGATAACTCTAAGTAAAAAAAAAAATAACATAAAACTGTGTAATAGCTGCAGTTACAATTATACAGAATGATGACAGCAGCTCCCCCCCCTCCAAAGTAAGAAGAAATTATAAGAGTGGTATCATGCTGGAATTATGGGTAATTTTTCCTGTTAAAGTATTATTTAATTTTGTTAGGAAAACCTTTTCAATCAGTATGTGTGTGTGTGTGTGTGGTGTGGAGGTATATAGTGTAGTGGTGAGCAATTATGTGACCTTGAACAGATCACAGGAGATCTTTAAGTTTCACTGTGTCTGTTTGTAAAAAGGAGATAATAACAGGATCCACTTTATAGAGTTGAATGAGGTGACGCAGGTAAAACACAAAGTACTAATGCCTGGCATTGAGGAAAAGCTCATTCATGTTATGGAAAGTAACACTGACTTTGGAAGTGCTGATGTTGAGAATGATATTGTCACTGTATCCTTGCTGGTGTATTTTCAGTGGTTCTCCACTCTTCACAGAAAATTGTTCGAATTTCTAATCTTGATCATTAAAGGCCTCCATCATTTTGCCCATCTTATCTATCTAATTTCATCTTCAACTCCCTAAGATGAGTTTTCTGCTTTAGTCAGGCTAATCTGAGATTTTTATGTACAGTTACTTAAACATTCAGCCACTAAATAAATACTTGCTGAGAAACAGTCATGCTCGGGCACTACTTCTGGTGCTGCGGGTACATTTACATTATAGAGGGGGGAGACAGACAACGGACAAGTGAGCAAACAGAAGAACAAGAAAAATGTGAACCGTCCCAAGCCAGGCTGATGCTCAACTGGTCTGCACTGTTATGGTTGTGATGGTTGTTGATGGCAGGTGGTGCCCTCTCTGATCGATTGGTATCTGTATCATATCTACTGTTAAAGAGTTTTAATATCACCTGCTGTTAAATACCTTAAATACTACTCAGGCAAAGTGGCATCATGTTCATACTTTGGCTTGGTTATTATTATTGTTCAAAATGTTTTCCCGGTCCTCTTCACCAACCCAAACTTTCACCGTCCTCAAGGCTCAACCCAAACTCTACCCTCTGCAAGATACCTCCCCCAGCTCCCACGCACTTCTCTTTCTCTAAACATTGTTATCTGTTTCTACTCATATTTCTCTAACTTGATAGGAAGATCCCCAGGGCAGAAAACTTGCTGTGTTGTCTGTTGATTGGTTGGTGGTGTTTTTTTTCTACTCTTAAGAATTTCGCACAATATTTATTACAATGCTGAACATGGGATAAGCACATTATTAAATATATGTTTGAATCAGCAAAAAATTTTAACTCAGAAAAGACCACTTGTTTGTCATTATTCCGGGTAACTTCAAGAGGAAGTATCAAAACTGCCTCATTAATAACTCAGTATTTCTGAGGTTATTTTCCCTGGGTCTGAGACCGGTTCTGAGAGCTAACTGTTGTCTTGATTTATACCCTGGCCAGAAACAGTGACCAAAGTATAGTTACGATACATTAGGTGATTTTCTTGCAACTAGGTCATTTGAAACTAACCTATATGTGAGCAATAGCTAAAATCTTGGAGTTGTCTTGCCTAATTGAAGTGCCTTCTTTCTAAGGTAGTGCCCCGTTGCCAGTACCTAGACATCCAGCTCAGGGGGAAACACAAGACTAGCGGTGATAGCCTAGTGTTCAGCTCGGATCGAGATTCTAACTTAGAGAAAAAGCTGTGTCCTCACCTTGAAAGTGCCCTGGTGTAAAGAAATCAGTCAGCTTTCGGCTGGCAATGCCCCAGCTCTGTATTAACTATCCAGATTAATGTCAGATCATAGCCCAGGAATTATTCATGAAGCCCCTCTGTACAATATAATTGCAGATTTTGGCATCCAGAGTGAAGCCTCATTGTTTTATAGATTAGCTTCTCTTCCTGTACTACGGAAGAGACAATGATCTGAAACAACTTAGTCTAGGGGGAAAAGGAGTTCATGTATTTCACATGAAAAAGCATTTGTCAAACGGGAGATCCCAGGTCTCACTTACATTCCACCTTAAGAGTGGGGACCTGCAGCCACACTGAGAAGGAGATGGCTGATGTCTGTTCCAGGGCCATGAATGGCTACTTTCATTGTGGATCTTTCCCGAGTGAATGGCATGGCTCTTTATCTTTGCTTAAGAATTAGTTTTACCAAACCGTAGCTCTACTAATCTCTACTACAATATCACCAAATGTAATTTATGCATGTGGATGAAGAAATGTAGGTTTCAGTTCCTTGGAAGGGCACCAATCAGTCAACTACCTCGCTGCAGTGACTCATTAGAGAATATTCAATGCAATCAAAATATTAATACACCTCCAAAGAGGCTTAATATTTTAGTGCAAATGTCAGGTTACCCTAGTAATCAGCACACCTTAATTGTGAGATTTTAGACTCTAAGATCTTTCAGACTGTGACTTTTAAAGGTGAGGAAGAGCAGCTTGTTTCTTGCTGAAGTGGAGTTGGCTTATTTTATTATGTTTACATCAAAGGTAATGGTCTTGAGCCATTTTCCATGGGTCTATTTGGTACATGGGTATCTTGCTTTCTATGGGATAAGTGCATACGTGTGTGTGTGTTCATGCATGTATATCTACAGATATATATGTGCATGTGTGTATAATACATATGTATACTATATAATAAGTTTTATATAAAAATAAATATCTTCTTTTGGTTCTAATTAAAACCTCTTCTGGGGAAATTTAACAAAACGTTAACCAAAATAGGTGATGTACTAACCTAGCATGAACTTATATTTTTCTCCTCATTAAATTACATTAAATTAAAGCTGTCAAATAACCCATTTATCCCAGGTTATCCGCCAGGATTAGCAGGTTAATAGTTTTGCCTAATTATAAGGGTTTCCAGTTCTGTCAAATTTTTCTGTAAGAATAGGTCTTTGAAATAGATTTTCTTTGAATTTGAATCAATTTTCACCCTGTTGTTTCCACATACCACACCAATTATCAGACCAAGCATTTTTTTCATTTAGCTGTTTGTTTGAGATTTTATATATATATATATATATAAATAACTATATATGCACATATATATGCAGAGTACAGGGAAATCATCTGGATCATTTAATCCAATGATTTAGATGCTTGAGCAATAATCTTCTCATATGTATCTCATCTCGACTTGACTGTATGTTTATAGCTTTGACCTGAAGATGATTAATTATTGAGGCAGGAGATTAAGGGAGTGAGAAAAATCAGCACGAGCAGAAAGTGGGTTACTAAAAATAGGGGCTTCACGCACACTGATGAAAAATAGGCCATCATCATGGGCTTATTCCGTGACACAAGAATGCTAACCACAGGTTGATTCCTTCCATGGAAATTCATTAAATAAAGAAAAACACAATCTAGTATATGGTAGATTCCAATAATAATTTCACTTGTCGTTCCATGCAGCTATGATTTATCTTGGCCTGATGAACCATAGGCAATTAATTTCCCTCTAATATTCAGTTATTTGGAAGTTTTGATAAGAGAGGGGATTCACTGTATACAGTGTATACATCTGTGTCTTATACCTACAGATGCTCCACTTCTTAGCAAAGAAAAATATCTCCTGGCGGATCTGCAATATCCCCAGTTACTCTTCAGCAACCCTTAAGAGTGTTTGAATTAGCACCTGCACAAGCCTGCCAGCCCACTTTAATTCTGAGAACTCTTCAAGAATATTCCACAATGCAGCAGCATGCAGTTTTATCAAACACTGAAAATGCAGTTCTACTTCGTATAGATGAAGCACCTTGAGCATAAGGATACAATGTTTTGCTCTGCTGTATTCCTGCATTGGTGTTGCAAATCCCATGTTATTTTTTGCAGGCAAATATGTCCTTCCAACTGTTGGTTTTCCTGAATATAAAGTCTGCCTCCCCCCCCAAATAATGAGGATTTATAGCTCTTCTATCACTTTTTAAGAACACTATGACATTTTCCTGCACAGAGATCTCTCCATGCAAAGGAATCTCACGTAAAATTAGAAAGTGGACATCCAGGTGAGGTTGTGTACTCCATGGGTGCCAGTCTTTCTCCTTTTAGACCATTCACATTGAATCACTTGTTTACTATCTGTATTTCCCATCAGTCTGTAATGTCCGTATTTTGGGGTCTGTGCCTGTCTTATTTATATCTATATCCTCTCTACTTAGCCCAGGGCTTATAGGCACACAGTAGACACCTGATAAATATTTGTTGAATAAGTGAATGGATGGATAGTGTACTCTTTAAAGTGTGCTTAATACCTTAATACATAAAAGTCATTTCAACTTTTAACCTTCCTTTACAAAGTCCCGCAAAGAGGAGATCAGCAATTCCTGAGAAGCTATCCCTTTTACTCAAGACTTAGAATCTAAAGAGTGTTGTCAGTTGCATACGTCACTTTCTTACTTGCAGAGAAGGCAAAGAAGACACTTCCCTGAGTGAAGTTTCACTGAAAGTTCTATTTCTTTTCTTGGGGATGTGTCTATTTTCAATTTAGGAGCTATGGCACTCATCCCCTTTGAGTAAAGGTAAAAAGAAATCCTCAAAACAAAGATCTGGAAAAGCTCTACTCCTCTCTATTCTGCTATGAACATTGAACTTAGAATTCTTACGTTGTGCCATGCATGTGACACTATTCAACAGTTACGCAGTGCTTTCTATGTGCCAAGCACTAGTGTAAGTTTTTTATATGCATTGACTCCTAACAACTACCATGGAAGGCAAATATTATTATAACTTCATATTACAGAGGAGGACTTGGAAGCTGGGAGAGGTTATTTAACTTGGCTAATGTCATGCAGGTAATAAATATCAGAGGAGGATTTGCAGTCCGTCCCATGATCTTAACTCCCATGGTATTCCACTTTTTTTGTGTGTGATTCTTTTCTCTTTTTTAAAAAATTAATTAATTAATTTATTTTTGGCTGCGTTGGGTCTTCATTGTTGCACGCGGGCTTTCTCTAGTTGCCGCGAGTGGGGGCCACTCTTCGTTGTGGTGAGCAGGCTTCCTATTGGCTTCTCTTGTTGCGGAGCACAGGCTCTAGAGCACAGGCTCAGTAGTTGTGGCGCACGGGCTTACTTGCTCCGCGACATGTGGGATTTTCGCGGACCAGGGCTCAAACGCGTGTCCCCTACATTGGCAGGCGGATTCTTAACCACTGCGCCACTAGGAAAGCCCTCCGCTTCTTAATGCTTTGAGAATACTATGAAAATGCCTCTGTTTTAGTATTGTTTTTTCCCTCATTGCCAGGTGGTTGGTGCCCGAATGGGGGCTCACAGAACACTTGCATGTCAAAGATTGATGTGAGACTTCCTCAAGGTTTTCACTCTAATTATACGCATGTTAAAAAAAAAAAAATGCAGCTATGCTTCAAAATGGAGAAGCAGAATAAAGTGATGTACCAGTACAACTAGATAGAGAACATTTCTAAGATGCTCTAGCAGAAAAGACCGTTTTATTTCTTAAGACACCTAATTATTTCACCGTAGCTTAGTGAAAACCACACCCGCCTTAATAGGAAAGATGGGTGTCAGGCTCCTGTGTGAGCAGTGGCGGATCTGTCCAGCAGAGGGCGACAAGGTAACAAAACTCTGCCGGTTTCCACCTGTGCTGCCTCGGTTTTGGGCAACTCTGGTGCCCTCAAAGTCACAGTGTGAGAATGCCGTGTACGATGGTTGTTGCCAGGCCCTTGGTACAGGAATAAAAATTCCTGTGTGTACAGAAAAAAATAGAAAATGAAAAACCCTTGAAAGAAGGACTTGGCACGTCTCTAGCATAGTCTGGACGTTGTGCATTTGAGAAAATTTGGTGCTAGTGTGTTAAATTTGGAATCAAAACAGAGTTTACCCCAAGGATGCTCTGATTCCATTTTCATTAAAGAAACTGAGAGCAGGAGGGGAGGGAGGAGCTGACATGAAATCACAGAGTTTAGACGTGAAGGGACCCAGAGGAAGTTTCTACTCTTCGGCAACAAACTTAAGCCATCCTAGACAAAAAAAAATTTTTTTGCTTGTTAGTTTGTTTATTTATCACCCTTTTTGCCATTTCACAATACATGGTGGGAAGGCCAGGGGCCCTTCTCTGCCATTTTCTACGTTTGTGCCCTGGGGTTAATTCACTCTTTCCTGATGTTCTTGCCTCCTGATGCTGTTGTGAGGTCTAATGAGAGGCTGGATCCCTTGATTCAGCATCTACTATATTCACAGAAGACAGTCTTCAGAACCGTGCATTCTGTGCTGGGAGTATACAGTGTTATCATCTGGGAACTCTTTGGAACTCCAGGTTATTTGGAAAACATGGGGTGTGTGTCCTATGAGACAAAGCTAGAAATTCAAAATGTTCCGGCGAACTCTCAGGGATGAAGCAGGAAAGCCGGGGTAACTGCGCACAGACGCGGGCGGCAGACTCCGCAGAGCCATGCCACGTGCCCTTTCTTCTCCAGTGTCCCTTTGAGAATGTCCTGGGTAATATGGACCTTCAGGCTTCAGAAGTTACATCCAGAACAGGATGGCGATACCATCATACCTATTTGTGGCCTTTTCCCTCACTGTATTTTATTTTTGCCATCGAACAATGTGGAACGGGCAAAAGGCTGTCGTCTTTCTCATTTTGACGATAACGTGGTAGTAGTAACAATAATAAATAAATAAAATACACTCTCGGCTAGAAATTCGTGGGCTTAATTTCAGAGCAACGCCAGTTTCCACGGCTGGGTTGTCAGCAGTGCATATTTATCATGAAATTCCCGGCAGTTTCCTCGGCCGCGGTGGCTGCCTTTACAAAACACACCGAATTGGGATGTGACAGTCCAGTGTCTCTGGTCCCTGATGTCATGATTTTTGCTTCCTTCACCGGGGCAGGTTGGATGCACCCAGGGGCCGATCTGTCCTTCAAAGGGCCTGCTTCCTTTCTGTGCAGAAAAACAGAAGCAGCGTCCAGAAACTTCAATCAGTGCTTTTAGATTCCAAGACTATGACACTGTCACACTGGTGTCATTAAAGCTAACTAACCATATTAAACGAATATTAAAATATGGGCTCCTTTGCATAATGTAATGAGCAAAACCGCTTTTAAGTTTCTCCCTGTGCTTTGAGGTGAGGTGGCATTTACATTCCCAAACTTTGAAGTCAGAACAAAATGTACAGGTGGAGGGTACTAGATCAAATAATAATCAACTTCAAAAAGCATTTTGGCCGTTGGATGTCCCAGGGCTAATTTCCTCTAGACATTTTAAATGTAAATGTCTAAACTCATTTAAAAATTGTAGATTGGTCTAGGTTCAATCAAAAAGCATCCTGACGCAGAACAGGGAGACCAGGCTAATTGTCATTTGTTTGTCAAATGAATTCCATTTGGAAAGCAATGAAACCTCCAAGCTAATTCTTTTAAGGTGAGCTGGTAGTTGTATTATCAGTTAAATGCAGTAAAATGCATAATCATACGATGATAATGAAAACTGAACCTGTGTTAGCGGCTGGGGCTTTGCCCGCCACGGGGCATGGAGTGATGAAACTTAAGTACTGTAATGTTGCCTTGGCCACAATGGCACCAAGTCTGGTCTTTAGCCTTACAGACACTTTCTTTGCATTTTAAAAAATTTTATCAAAGCACCGTGGCAATATAGAAAATGTCAAAGTGAAATGCACTGTAGGCAAATTGAGATTTCATTAAGTTTAAATTTATTGCTTTTGACTGATGTATTACCATGCTTGTTAAGAACTAGTAATTTGGAATATCTGTCTGCTTGGTAAAATAGCTTTGTCTCCTTGCATATTACTTTGCATAGACTTTGAAAGACCACAATAATTCAGATCAAGTGTGGGCTGTTTTTCAGTAGTGTTTTGAAGATTGGAAGGCCTTTGGCCTTGTGCTCTGATAAACTTCCACACACTTCCTGAATGTCTTGTCGAGGTATTGGGGCTAATTGTAGAACTCATCTTAATAGGACTTTTGTGAGTTTGGCCAAATGGTGTGATGGGCCCCCAATTGGAGAACTGAACGTGACTCTTCTGCTGGAGCTGTCTCTTCTTCACAGGCACGAAGTGGGCATGGGTGAGGGATGACAGGTGAGGACGGATGGGAGATATACCGTGTGCAGTCAATAGAGACACAGAACTGCAGCGGTTCGGGGAAGGAAGATGGTGTAGTTCAACCCCGATGTCCTACAATCAAGGAAGGGGAGGTCCAGAGGGCCCACAGCTGGTGGGGGCAGAAGTAGCAGGTCTCAGCTCGCATGTCAAGTTATCAGAGAGGCCTCCCCTCATTGTTTTGCCACCGTTGTCCTCCTCCCCCTCCCCCCTCCACCCCCCACCCCCGCCCCGCAGTTGGTTTCTAACACATCAGTCAGCAGGATTTTTTTTTAAGCTTCATTGTGGTGTAATGAATACACAAAAAACTGCAAATTTTTAATGTTCACATTTTGATGAGTTTGGACATACGCATATGCCAGTGAAGCCATCATCACCATCAAGGCACTTAACGTATCCGAAATGCCCTTGTGTTCTTTTGTGTGTGTGGGGTTTTCTTTTTTTTTTTTTTTTTTTATATATTTATTTATTTATTTTTGGCTGTGTTGGGTCTTCGTTTCTGTGCGAGGGCCTTCCCTAGCTGCGACGAGCGGGGGCCACTCTTCATCGCGGTGCGCGGGCCTCTCACTATCGCGGCCTCTCTTGTTGCAGAGCACAGGCTCCAGACACACAGGCTCAGCAGTTGTGGCTCGCGGGCCCAGTTGCTCCGCGGCACGTGGGATCTTCCCAGACCAGGGCTCGAACCCGTGTCCCCTGCATTGGCAGGCGGATTGTCAACCACTGCGCCACCAGGGAAGCCCCTGGGGTTTTCTTTTTGGTAAGAACACTTAACATGAGAACTATCCTCCTGACATAAAGTGCGCGATGCCGCACTGTTAACTCTGTAGACACTCTGCGGTACAGCAGAGCTCTAGAATCTGCTCATCCTGCATGATTCGAACTTTATACTCATTGAGCAACATCTCCCCCTTTCCCCCTTCCCCAGCCCCTGGCAACCACCATTCTATACTCCGCTTCTCTGCATTTAACTATTTAATTTAATTAATTAATTTACTTGGCTGCGCCGCGTGGCTTGTGGGATCTTAGTTCCCCGACCAGGGATTGAACCCAGACCCACGGCAGTGAGAGCGCGGAGTCCTAACCACTGGACGGCCAGAGAATTCCTGAGTTTAACTATTTTAGATACTTCATTTATGTGGAATCCTGCAGTATTTGTCCTTCTGTGACCGGCTTATTTCATGTAGCGTAACGCCCTCTGACTCATCCACGTTGTAGCAAATGGTAGGATTTCCTTCTTTTTTGAGTCTGAAATTTTTATGTAGAGAGACACACAGTAGGCCAAGAAGCAAAGCTGAGGAAAGTAGGTAGGTATTTAAACGACAAGAGGGGGAAGAAATTCGCACAATTTTTTGTTGATGAAAGTCAAATTAGAATATAGAACTTGAGTACAATATTTTGTAATGTAGGCCTACTTATGAGAAGAATGGAATTCTTTTGGGGGAGGATAACATTTCACTTAATTGGGGTTCAAATGTAAAAACTATTCTCAGCTCACGGGCCTAATAACCACATGCAGTGGGCTGGTTTGGCCTGCAGGTCACAGTTTGCAGGCTTGGGCTCTAGTACGTGGTAATTTTAATTTTCTCCACTGGACAAAGCAGTCTCTAGAACCACCTTCTTGATTGTTTGCTGTTTAATTATCAGCCTGTCTGCACGAGAAAAGCAAGGCCTGTTAGAACAGAAGCCTTGTCTGTTGGGTTTTCCTCTGCATCTCTGGCTCCCAGAATAGCAGGTATGATAGACATAGGGCTGGCACGTGGTAAATGTTCCCTGGATGTTTGGTGACGAACAGTGAATCCAGATCCTATCAGCAAATCGAGTAGATGAGAAGATATATAACCTACCAAAGGGATAGGGAAGGCTCAATTGTTATTTACCTTATAGCAAAGGTATTACTGAAATAAATAACAAACTTCAGGTTATTTCTGATTTTGTCATTATTTCAGTCCCTTGATTCCTTCCTGATTTTGCTATTACAAGGAAATGATAATGAACCAGAACATGGCATATTTTAATACCCTTACTATTCTGTAGTCTTTGGCTGTGTGTAAATACCCCGGTACCCCTTTGGTCATGATCATCAATGCATTGAACTCTGTGTCCAGCTGCCCTGCCACTTCTTTACCCCCCAAGTCCAGGCTTCTCTGCAGGTGAGAGCAGCACCTGTGCAGCCATTCACATGAGCATCTAATCAGGTGAGGTTGGCCTGGACTGTGCTTGGCAGAAATGTGAGCCTTTCAGAAATCTAGTGTCCAAAAATATTGAAGAGATATTTATTTCCTAAGTGACTGGCTCTAAAAGCTCTACCATCAATATGTTTATATCTGCTATAATAGGCATAAGTCCATTCCATAAGACTCTATGGGAATGAAGTAATCTCTCTGCTTTGCTTGCCCTGTCAGAAAAACTAGTAGGGGACTTCCCTGGTGATGCAGTGGTTAAGAGTCCGCCTGCCAGTGCAGGGACACGGGTTCGATCCCTGGTCTGGGAAGATCCCACATGCCGCGGAGCAGCTAAGCCCATGTGTGCCACAACTACTGAGCTGGCGCTCTAGAGCCCGCAAGCCACAACTACTGAGCCTGCGAGCCACAACTACTGAAGCCCATGCACCTTAGAGCCCGTGCTCTGCAACAAGAGAAGCCACCGCAATGAGAAGCCCGCGCACCGCAACGAAGAGTAGCCCCCGCTCGCCACAACCAGAGAAAGCCCGCATGCAGCATTGAAGACCCAACGCAGTCAAAAATAAATAAATGAATAAATAAATTTATAAAAAAACCCCAAAAAACTAGTAGGAAGAGAGGAAGGGCCAGACTCCCAGAGGAGTCTCTGGTCATTTCCACACCAATTAACAGAGGGAACAGCAGGGAAAGAATGTCCCGTTGTTATTCAAACCCAGGGCTGGCCTTTAAGGCCGTGTTTCTCAACTGGGGGGTTCAATTTTGCACCCCAGGAGACATGTAGCAATGGCTAGAGACATTTTTGATTGTCTCGACTTGAGAAGAGGGATGCTGCTAACATCCTTCAATACACAGGACGGCCCCCACTACAAAGAATCATCTGGCCCCAAATGTCAATACAGCCACTGTTGAGTACGCCCTTTTTTCGGGCAGCCTCCAAAGTGCAGATGGGGATCTAGGGCTTCTTGACTTGACATTTGGATCATACATCGTGGAGAGCAAATAATCCCAACTATGAAGAGCTCAAGGGAACCTGAACTTGGTCATGGAGAGGTGCATCAAACAGTGTCTGTGTTTGAAGGACGTGGGGTGATGGATTTGGAGGGAGAGGTGCACCGCTTCCTCCCTGAGCAGCGTGACTATCCATTGCTTGAACCACCCATTTATCTTTTTCTTAAACATTTTTAAATTGAAGTCTAGTTGATTTACAATGTTGTGCCCATCTCTGCTGTACAGCAAAGTGACTCGGTTGTATACATACAGACATTCTTTTTTTTTAAATATTCTTCTCCATTATGGTTTATCCCAGGAGATTGGATATAGTTCCCTGTGCTCTACAGTAGGACCTTGTTGTTTATCCATCCTAAATGTTTATCCACCCACCAACCCCAAACTCCCAGTCCATCCCTACCCCTCTCCCCCATCCCTCCCAACCCTGCAACCACAAGTCTGATCTCTATGTCTGTGAGTCTATTTCTGTTCTGTAGATAGGTTCATTTGTGCCATATTTTAGATTCCACATGCAGTAAGTCCCCTACATACGAACCTTCAAGTTGCAAACCTTCAAAGATGCAAATGTGCATCTGGTTCCAGCAAGGAACCAGAACCTGTGCCATCAACGTCAGGCGTGAGTGAAACTGCAGCTTGCCCTCCGTCTCCTATTGCTGACGATCCTTCAGCTCTACCATCTCCCATCTCCTCTCCCTCCTCCAGTCAGTAACTCTTCTTGCCTGTTCACTCGATGCCAGCCCCTGTATGCCAGCTGTTGTACTGTATTACTGTACTTTTCAAGGTACTGTACTGTAAGATTAAAAATGTTTTATTTATTTTTTGTGTTTGTTTTTATGAATTATTCGTGTGAAAAGTATTATAATCCTATTACAGTACAGTACTATATAGCCGATTGTGTTAGTTGGGTACCTAGGCTGGCTTTGTTGGACTTACAAACGAATTGGACTTATGAATGTGCTCTTGGAAAGGAACTCGTTAGTACGTAGGGGACTTACTGTATAAGTGATATCATATGGTATTTGTCTTTCTCTTTCTGACTTACTTCACTTAGTATGATAATCTCTAGTTGCTGCAAATGGCATTATTCCATTCTTTTTAAAAAATATTTATTTTATTTATTTATTTGGTTGCGCCGGGTCTTAGTTGCGGCAGGCGGGCTCCTTAGTTGTGGCATGCATGTGGGATCTAGTTCCCTGACCAGGAATCAAACCTGGCCCCCTCCATTGGGAGCACAGAGTCTTACCCACTGGACCATCAGGGAAGCCCCTCGTTCTTTTTTATGGTTGAGCAGTTTTCCATCGTATATGTGTACCATATCGTCTTTATCCATTCATCTGTCAAAGGACATTTAGGTTGTTTCCATGTTTTGGCTATTGTGAATAGTGCTGCTGTGAACATAGGAGTGCACATATCTTTATGAATTATAGTTTTATCTGACAACCCGTATATCTTAGTCGAACTGCACCTTCTGTGCTCCTCCAACACCCTACGAAATATTATACATTATCAATTTTCTAAGCCCTAACTAAATCACTTACTAGAATTTTTTCTGTGCTCTAGATTTGTGTGTGTGTGTGTGTGTGTGTGTGGTGAGGAAGGCATTCACAGAAGTCTACTTTATAATAGGAATTATATATATATTTTAAAATCCAGCTTATATTCTAGAATCACAGCTCAGTATATGTTCCATTATGTTCTTTGACTACACTGTCAATTTGATGTACATGATGACTCTGAAGGGTTGTATGACCTTAACTCAACAAGGAAAGATTATTTGGAGATATACATTGCTTCATAAGGCAGAGGAGTTAAAAGGAATTTCAACCAGGGTGGAAGAAAGAAATTTTGAAAAACTTCTGTTAATTAGAAAAGTAAGTCAGCCTTCATATTCTAATTACCCAATACTTTATGCAATGTTGTAATAGTACCTAATAAGGAGTTGTATCTTTGTAGCAAACTCCGTGGCTTTCTCTGAGTTATCTGTGGTTCTCCAAGTTATCTTTAGTTCTCTAAAGTTATTAGAATTGTACTGAATTGAATGTTTTGAAATGAGTTGATAATATATTGCAACTGTGCTAGGTGCACTAAATAGGGGCTTTGTATTTATAGTTTTCACAGCAATCCATTGGGGTTTGTATTATTACTCCCATTTTATAGACCTGAGGACTGAGGTTTAGAGCTATTAAATGACTTGGGCAGAGTTATATAGTGGAAAAGACACAGCTATATCTAAATCCAAGTCTATCTGGCTTAATGCTTCGTGGATACATATGTCAGCGCAAATGATCTTTGTCGGGGGTGAAATTTTTATGACTCCATATTAAGGTGGTTCAAAATAAAATAAAAATCTGTTAATCTGATCAGTCTGGCCAACCTACGTTTCTGAGGGCACAAAAAGGATATCTATGGACAGAATTATTTGAATTCACATTAACTTGATCAAGTTAACTGAGAGACAAACAAACAAGCAAATAAGCCTTCCCTTGACTCCAGAGCAATGGGTCTCAAAATGTGGCCCCCAGACCAGCAGCATCAGCTGGGAATTCGTTAGAATGCAAATTCTTGGACCCCACCCCAAACCGACTAAATCAGAATCCCTGAAGGTGGAGCCCATACTCTTTCAACAAGGCTCCTCTTATTCTCTATGCCTGTTTGAGACCCTCCGCTCTGGATATAACCTCTGTTACCTTCTTGTGCTCATTCACACGACTATGTCTCCAGGACTTTAATTAGATTTTTTTCACATTCTATGCTCCATTTTTATTGGAAAAAAAGAACCACAACAGTTTACAACAGTAAACTAAAATCTTAGACTTGTTTAAAAGGCCAACTCCCTCAGGTATGTCCTAATACATTCAACATGTGGTCAGAGCAATCTCATATATTTTCTGCAGCTATAGAATTACGGGATGTTAATGAGTTGACTCAGCATTAAGCTGGCAGTACTGCACATTCCTGAATTCAGGTAAATTTTATCCTGGATAGTTTTAGAATTTGATGTTGTTTAGTTGAACTAAAATTCTTTTAAAAATTGGTACTCCATATTTGATATACATGATAAGTCTTTATATGGAATAAACACTCTTAAACCCTTCTGAATAAGTGGGAGCTTGCTGTTTACTTATTTTTTTTACTCTGGAGCTATAGCCAAATTTTTAACAGAAACCAAAGTGCCTTCTTTGAGTGGTCATTATAAAAAGGAAAAACTGGCTGAATCTTGGAGAATTCCTGTTTCACAGACACAACTTCTAAATTCAATAAATTGTAGGACCATAAGTGGCTCATAAAAAATACTATAGCTTCTGTTTTCAATAGAAAGTCCTCATTTTGATCCTTTTCTTCCCTCCTAAGATGTCTCTTGGGAACTATCCCAGGTTGGGAGGCTGGTGAAAGAAAACTAATGTTCTTCTCAGCAGGCTACAGTCACTCCCTCTGCAGGGACATTAAACACTTGCCTTGAATGTATTTGCCAAAGATCATACTTATTAACTTAATTCTATTGGATTTGTAAGATCCAACATGCAAATTCATGTATGTCAATATACTTATTCATGGGAATGTGTATTTCTGGGCAACAACCAGTCAAGATTGCCAAGAAAAGAAGTGGGAGCCCTGTTGTAAGTTATCCACCTGGCACCCTACTTGCTGGGTCCCACTGAGATCATCTTAATTTAGGATTAAAAAATACTATTTAAAAAGGGAAATTACTTCAGTTCAAGTTAGAACATGTGAACCTGTGAGTATAAAAATATATTTACCAGGATTGCTATTAAGGTTGCCATAGGAAGGAGTCAGGAAAAACGTGTTATCTTGAATAAGTTTTACCTTTTTCACGTTCTCTCTTAGTACGTCACTGAATAATGAATGGTTTGTGGACCATGTTTATTTCAGCTCTGGAAATAAGGTCGGCAACTCAGAAGGAGAAAAAAGATAGAGGTTTCCAACCACTAGCAGCGATAAGTGGCCCTGGGCGAATAAATTTGAAAGGAGGAGGCTCTACAAATCCTTCTCATTAGCATCCTGACACCTTACAAGAGAAAACTTGTAGTGGAGAAAAAAGTTGGAAGCAGTGTGACACTTAAGAGGAAAAAACCCTAACCGACTGCCCCCACCCCTCTCACACACACACACACACACACACACACACACACACACACACACACAGACCCAGGTCCTTCATGGTGTAGAAGCAACAGAAGCACAGGCCCCATTTGCCTCAGGCTCTAAGTCCCGAGAAACTGAAGTCAGACAGCCATGGAAGGGTAGTCTGCAGGACAGTATCCCGTGGATCCGTACAAAATAGCACCTCTCGGACAAAGATATTGGAAGCATTTGCAGAGCAGCCTCGGGAGTGTGAAATCACTTCTGGTGGAGGCAGACATCTGGAAACAGATAAAGCCCATGAAGAATGCCTCTTTTTGACTTCAGAGATTAATGTAGATGTGAACACATTAGTTCTGTTTTAGGGAGACTCTTCTCTGTTACAGATCATGGGGATTGGGGCGATTGGATTACTTAATAATGGGTCGCTTTAGTTCTGCCATCATCACTTATCAGGTACATTAGTTTAAAACCTGCAATTTTGAACTTAGCATTATTGAGCTTTCCAAAGATTAAATTACCGAACTTTTGTTGGTGAGTGTCTCTGTGAAATTTCCTGAAAAGGATAGTCCTCCTTCTTTGTGTGAAAGTGAAGCCAAATCACATACTTTATTGATATTTAGAGACATACAAATGATAGTGCTAATGTACTTTAATGTCTGTCTACTTGACTGGAAAACCTGTGGTCTGTGCTTTGGGACTTTTGTTTTTCTTAAGATAATGTGGAGTACTGTAGTCTCTTTGTGAGCTTAATCGGAGTAGGTAGCCTTTTTTTTCCTTCTTGTTTTTCCCAAAGCATTATTTTAGAAGAAGGCTTGCACCAAAAGTCTTTTTCAAAAAAGCTCTGTGTTTGTCCCTGATATGGGTACAGTCTCTACCATGTTCTAGGACCAAAAATATATCCCTATGCCTGTTTGTCCTCTTAATAGCTTAGGTGGAAAATGTAGGAACACTGATGCTTTAACAAAAGCAAGTTGCTTTTAACACTCTGTACTTGAAAATGCCTGCACTAAGGGGGAGAGTCTTAATCTCCAAGTCATGAAGATTTAATGTTTTCAGAGTAATTTTACAGACATTCTGCCTGCCAGTGCCCAGTAGGGTTTAGAGTTCTTGAGTCACCACAGGCTTAACAAGCATCCAGGCATGAACCAACTTTGTAGTTTTGAGCAAGAGTAATAAATGTTGATCCGTGGTGACTGAGCAGAATTAAGAGCTAATTTACCTGCCCTGTCTTTAGGGAGTTTGCATACACCTTCTGCCCATCACAGATGGATTATAAGCCAACTTCTGGCAAAGATAGGAATGGAACCAGAATATCTCAGCCAAAATGGTTGATGACATCTTGAATTTCTCTCAGAAAGAAATGAATATGCAAGGATAGTGTAAGTGATCTGCACATATTGCTAAGATACTGGAGAAAGAGGTAGGATTTGTTTAAACCAAAACCAAAATAAAAATCCAGCACACATCCAAGTCCGTGTCTGTTCTGGTCACTCTGACAAAGCTTGGGTTTCTGGCAGTCGTTGTTAAAATGAGCTGACAACGACTAGTCACTCGTGTGTGATGTGATAGTCATGGTTAAGTTATATTTTTTACCTGTATAGCCTCTAGGGTTTGGTACTATATTGATTTAAAAAATGAACTTACTGAAAAGTTGGTAAGAAATATAAACAGCAGGCAAAGATGAATATGTTGCTTTATTCCTAAATTTTTATGCTGCAAAAATGGCAAAGCTCAAGTTATTTCATGTCATTATCATAATCCATAAGTATTTAGCAACCTATGTAAATGATATTTGCCACTCCGGTAACACAAAGAAATGTATCTTAATTAGTCAGAAAACTGTAGCCTGTTCCTGTAAAGTTCCTGATGTCTTGGTAGAGGGCCCAGTGTCCACTTAAATCAGAAGATATTTTTAGCGGTGAATTGCTTTAAATGGTGAATCTAAACGTAATACTCATAGTATCCCACTGGCATTAGAACATTCTGAAACACCTCTCTCTGTTGTTGATTCTGAGCCCTAAATTTGGACGTAGAAAACTTTCTAGGAGACTCTGTTCTCCTGGCCTGAATTAGAATTCAGAGTGGACTGAGCTGTCTTCCCCCATCTTTCTAGACACCCCTAAGTTTGTATTGCTGACTGGTCTATATCGGGGTGTTTATTACACACATTCACTCCCAAGCGTGGGAATGCATGCGAATACCAGTATCTCCAATCTTACAAATGGCTCTTCGGGTCTGGCCAAATTCTCTGAAGGGGCTCTGGCTGCAAGAGGAACTTTAAGTAAATAGTTTATTTTATTTTTAATTGAAGTATCGGGAGACCATCTACCAAGGCTTTTCCCCTAGCCCTTTAAATCATATATGAATTGAGATATCGAAAGAAATTGAGTATTTCTCTTTAAACAAGATACACTGTTTTCAACTGCAGAATAAAACCAGGAGTTAGATTATGCCTGGAGGCTGAATTCTCCTGGAGCACAAAGGGACTCAGAGGACAAATGAGTGCGGGGTACACTCATGGAACACAGACTTCCACAGTTGCTTCTCAGAGGCAACTCCGGAGAGACGAAGAAAGGAGAAGCCAGGAGTGAGAGGTCACCCCCGATAAGTACAAAGAAGTTGCTTCCAGTGCTTTCTCCCATTGTGCCGGTTACACTTATGGGTGTGAATAATGTTGTTTTGTTTTCAGAAAGACAGTCATGAGCAAAAAAGAAGAGTGGTGAGTGATAAGCCGAACTCAGGGAATTTGAGAATGACACATTTGTGATAATATATGTTAATTTAGTTGGATGGATGTGAATATTTTCATAGAGAACAAAGAGAAAGACGGACTCTAGCTTAGATTCATCCATTTAGACTTTTATAGAGGCATTACCCGTGTTCCAAATGCGCCAATCTCTTGGAAACATTTTTTTTTTTTTAAATGCATTTTGTTGTGGTGGTTTATTTATTTAAAATTACCATATTTTTCTTGCTTTGGAGATAAAAACTCTAGTGGAGCCAGACTTCAAATAGATGATGTTCTGAGCACATCAAAACAAAGAAAGTGTTTCTGAAACCAAATAAAAGCATTTTTTGAATGACTCCCTCATCCATTCAAGGCTCCTTTCAGCTTAGCGGCACTGGCTCAGATAAAGTCCTGAACACCTCACAGCCTATTCAAAAGTATCAGATTCAACTGAAGGTGAAGAAAATGGGCTATCTGCAATATTCATGAGTTGGGAACATCCCAAGTTTGACCATTGTCTGAATGACTTTACAACTGCTTGGGGTATGTATTACATAACAGATATTCACAGGCACCCAGCGCTCCTATCAAGCCAAACCTTGTAAGTGAGTCCAAAGCATCACCACCCCCCAAGCCCACCCCACTCTTTTCTAATTCAGGTCCTAAGGAAAATAGTGCTCACGTTTTCAAGTGCGCTATCCTACTCCCTGGTTTACCAGACTGAACGAAAGGCCTTGATAACCCTTCTTCAAGTGAACGAACTGAACGAAGATGTTTTGTTTTCGTCCATTGGGGGTAGTTTTTTTTCTCTCATTGGAGCAAAGCACAATTTAACACAGCAAAAATTTCTGAAATGAGGTGATAGATTCATTTTACTGGGACAAGCTGAATCCTCAGCAAGAAAGTACTAAGCAATCCGAATAACCCTGGAAGGAAGGATGATGGAAGGAAGGGATGGAGGGAGGGAGGAAGTCTGGTTATGTCTGCCCAACAGGAGTGGAATTTTCAAGGTTCTGCTACTGGATAAGGAGTTGAAAGATGAACGATGCTTTACTTCTACTGTTTCCTCCTCAAAGGAACTGCCCTCTGCCGAATACACAACCTTTAACAGAGGTCAAACATAAACACCTAGAATCTTATACCTCAGAGCATAGGGTGTTGGAAAGAGCCCCTGGATTTGGGTCCTAGCTCTGCCTTTAACTGTGACCTTGGACAAGCAACTGGATTTTTCTGGCCAGTTTTTCCATCTAAATATGAGGATATTGAATCTCATCTCTAAAACCACACCGTTTTGTTATCTCCACCATTCTCCTTCTACTCCAAAACAACTTCCTAGCTGGATGACAGGCCAAGTGTGACATCTAAGGCTGCCTTCAAAGCTGGTGGAGAGAATTGGGAACAAAGACCTTGGGAACACCAAGGCAAGTGATGAGGCATCTGTAGTAGGTTGAATTATGACCCACCCCAAATATATGTTCACATTCTAACCCCCAGAAACTATGACTATGACCTTATTTAGAAAAAAGTTCTTGGCAGGTGGAATTAAATTATGAATCTTGGTATGCGATCGTCCTGGATGATCTAAGTGGGCCCTAAAGCCAATGACACATGTCCTCATAAGAGACAGAAAAGGAGAAAACACAAACACCAAGGAGAAGGCAAGGTGAAGGCAGAGGCAGAGACTGGAGTGATGCAGCCACAAGCTGCGGGGCATCTGGAGCCATCCGGAGCTGGAAGACACAGGAAAAAATTCTGCCCTAGAACTGGGGACAAACTGAGCCTCAAGCAAGAAAGTCCTAAAAGTAGACATCTTGATTTAGGACTGCTGACTTCCAGGACTGTCAGAGAATAACCTTCTGTCATTTTAAGCCACCTGTTTGTAGTAATTTGTTACGGGAGCCCTGGGATACTAATGCAGTGCCAGCGAGAATGCCCCACGTTTTCCCTTGAGGGCCACAGGCTCGGGCTGTCTGCAGGCTACAGAGGACCATGCCAGGCACACAGCACCGCACCTCATCTCTTCGGATGCCAGCTTTTGACTCAAAAAAGAGCAACTGTAAGACATACAGGAAAGTGGCAGGGCTGCGGGGCACATAGAAGGTGCTACTTCAGGGGAAGGCAGCTCCCGCTCCTGCCTTGACTATGTGTTTCCCTCCATGGGACTTGAAGGAATGATTGGTCCACTTGTAAATTTTCAGAGAGGTTTTAGGCCTCAAGGAGGTGATGCTTTCTGGGCAGGGGTATTAACCCTAATAATAGTCATTGGCTGATCTCTGCGGAAGGCAGAGAAAAAGGGTGAAGAAAACAATGCCTGCTCTGTTGTCCTTACCTGCATCTTTCTTGGCCACCTGCAGAGAGCGTCCTGGTACCTGGTCGGGTGGGAACGAGTGAAGATGTCCTGGGGGTGGCCAACAGGCCAGACTGTGAGAGAACAATTCCAACTGGTGACCTGACCTTCAGAGATGTTTTTCTTAGCCACGTTCACACAATTGTACCAATTCTCCTAGCTCCCAGGGTCTAATTGGAAGAAAGGAGACTGTGAGAGATGAACTAGGTGCGGGCGCTGCTCCCACACCACACCGCCCTGCCGCCGCCAGCTCTCACCTCTTGGGGGTCTGGAGCTCTGACACCCACTTCCTGAAGCAGGAGGCTGGAGGGAGGTGAGGCGCCTTGACATGGCTTGCAAGGACCTTCACAGCCCATCGGGTGCCCTGCCTTCTATCCATCTGACCACTGCTACCCACCCTCCAGAGTTCAGCTTAGTCATCATGGCTTTGGGGAGGCCCTCCATGATCTAGACTGGGTTATGTGCCTTTTTGCAGGGTGCTAAGCCACCTTGAAATGACTCTATCAGAGGCCCTGAGATGCCAATCCTAGTTTTCCTACCTGCATGTATCTGCCACATAAGCTTCTCAAGGAGGGCGGCACATCTGCTTTTGTCTTTTTTTTTTTTTTTTTGCTTTATGTGTCTATAATTACATACATGACACAGTAATATGGCGCCATGAGAGTTTCAGGCATTACATGAGCATGATAGTAAAAAGTGAACATCTCCCTCACCTTACCTGTACCCCCAGTTTCTGTCCTAAAGGTAACTTCTGATAACCATTTGGCAGGTCTTCTGCCAGACCTTTATCTTGGCATTCACAAGCATATGTCTACCTTCCTATCAGCTATCTATCTATCTATCTATCTATCTATCTATCTATCTATCTATCTATCATCTGTTATCTATCTATCTATCTATCTATCTAATCTATCCATCAATCCATCTAATCTATCTATCATCTATCATTCCATCTAATCTATCATCTAATCTATCTATCATCCATTTAATCTTTAATTTTACTCTGTTTTTCCACAACTTGCGTTTTTCCTTTAACGTCACGTTTTGGAGCTCTTTCCGTGTTAGAACATAGTGATGTACATAATTTCATGTAACCTGCTCACCCACAGATAGACAGTCAGCTTGCTTTCTCTGTTGTGAGCCAGGCAGCAAGGCCCATTCTCATTCAATTCATATGTACCGTTGCACAAATGCAAGCATTTCTTTTAAATAGATACAATTGCTGAGTTCATTTTTAAACACTCTAGTGATTTCTGTAAGGACACTTCTTCCTTTTATCCTTTGCCTCTGCACTTGGAGCTTTCCCAGAATTGATCCTATCTTGGGGGCAATTTTTCCCTTTTTTGAGCTGTAGTTTCTGCTAGACCCTAGGTTTAGTTCTCTATAGATTTGATCCCTTCTTCCTATCTTTCAGAAATTCCTCAAGGTCTCTCATTTCCAACACTATTATAAACACACACACACACACACACACCACACACACCACACACACACCCCTCTTCTGATGACTTGTGGAGTTTGGGGGGGGTGGTAGACCCATGAGCTTAGCCTGCTGTCTTGAGCCACGCTGTGGCAACTACTCTATGTCCCCTGCCCAGTGCTTGACAACTGCTATGCCTGGACAAAGTCTGTGTTGAGAGAATAAATGAATTTTTGCTTTAGGCAGATACCAACATTTGACCAATGACAAATGTCTCCTTCCAGGGACTGATTTGGCACTGATTTCTGTGTTGGTGGATTACCCTTCAATTAACCACTCTAAGATATTGTGCAGCTGACTACCTATGTGGGGGTAAAAGTGGGATTGGTTTGTGGGAAAACATTTGCATCTTTAATTTCAGGTAAATTTACCGTGCAAGATGATGATTCCGCGTTGTTCACGGAGGTCTTGAAAATTCTTACCAGCCAGCAGCAAGGAAATTTAATGGAGCTCAATTTGATGACTTGTGTCCGATGAAAGGATGTGTTGGCATACATGTCAGGCACTCAGCTGCTCTAAATTTCCTTTAGAGATGTAATACCACTGAAATGTAAAGGGATGCATGACTGTTAATGGGACAGTGTCAAAGGATACGTAAAAACAAGTACATGCCCAGAATACTTGGCTTAAATTTTCTAAGTGCCAGTTGAGATTCATGGAGACACTCTAGCAACCTGTATTCTATTGATTGAAGCCAAACCTGGCCTTCCTCTGCAGCCCTGCACCGCCCGCGTGCCCCTGCTGACAGGTGCTGCGGAAGTGAGCCCTGCTGGGTCTTCCTCGGCAGCCATCTGTCAGTGAGGCCTTTGCTCCTCCAGGCAACAGGCGTGTTGATAAGAATATACACTTTCTGCAGTTGACAGACTTTGCTATTCAAAACACTGTTTAAAAAATGGCTATAGGAATTTAATTAGCAACTTCCATTAAGAGATTAGATGAGAAGAACAAAGAGAAACCAAGGGAAAGTCTTCTTAATAAAACTGGAGAAGCTGCAGAATATTCATGGTGTAACAAAGGAAGTGGAGAATCTGTCCCGTGCATTGTTAGAGGTGACAGAGAAGTTCTGATGTTTTCTCACGGCCCGGTTTGTCTGACTAATGAGGTGCAAGGTGGAAGGCAGAGCTCTGATAGAGCATTTCATTCTGGCTCCAGCAGGTAAAAGGTGTGGGAGCCAGCAGCCCCGCGGTGCAGCAGAACCCGTGCATTTTCTCATGCTGCTATGTGGCCCCTGAAGTCTGTGGCTAGTTGACTTAGCACCAACGTTCAGGGGTGGACCCTAAATCGGTCAACTGGCTTATCACTGTGCCATGGCCTCTGGCCACCCCTGTGAGTTGGTCACCTAGCTCACAGATGTGTGTTGGGTCAGTGGAGGTGAGAGAGTATAAATGGACCAAAAAATCCATCCCTTCTACTACGAAATCAGATTCCTATGAGGTATTCAGCAGTTATCATTGTCGTGTGTGTGTGTGTGTGTGCGTGTGTGTGTGTGTGTTGGTTGGGAGGTGGAGGTATGCAAGGCTTACACAAGGTCAGGGCAATTGTAGGGCTCATTTTATTTATACCCCTTAGATTGGCTAACAAAACAAATGGTTGGCTCCAGACCCTATGGTGAAGACCCAAGCATGAATTCCTGTGATTCCTTAAAGCCAATACTCTTCCTAAAGAATGTACGGTTAAAGGAACCCGGTGATGAAATAGGTCAAGTAGAGTGACATTTGGGAAAGCAAGTTTCGGCCCAAAATGCTACCAACCAGTCCTGGCCAGTAGCTACTTCTATCAGAATCAACTGTTTCCCCATGCCCCTGAGACAGAAGGATGGTTTCTGTGCTATAAATTATATTTTGATTTTGATCAGATTTGATAAATAGATTCAGATGGGAACCCCCTGTCATTATCAGATAGAAAACAACTAGCTTCTCATTTTCATTTTTAATTGACATAAACTCAGATGTAGTAAGACTGTCTTTACACTTTCCGGAGGAAGTCCTAATATCCACAGGAAATTTGAAAATATAGAGATTTATATAAACTTGGGTTTGCATCAAAACCGATCCATGCTATAGTTCTGCCAAATGCACACACACACACACACACACACACACACACACAGATATGTCTAGGAAAGTTCAAATGAAATTCTTATGAGATTAACTCTTCTTAGCTCCAGAGCCAAAATTAGGTAAAAAAAAAATACATTAATTAACAACTGAGTCACAGCCTACAAACTGTGAATACAAGATATCTCTGCAGTGGGTTCTAGTTACTAAAAGGTTAATTGATTTTTTTTTTTTTTATTTCTAAGGAAAAATAAGGCTAATTCAAGATGATGAGATAGATGGGTGGATTTAAGTGGGGGAAAAAAGCTAGATGGCTTGGCAAAAAAGCCAAAGGAATTTATCATCATTGTCTTTTGTTCTTGTGAACTCAAAGCCATTTCTTGTAGTTGTTAGTGTAAAATGACCTAAATTAGAGAATGTGTGATTTCAGTGGCTGCTAAATGTAGCCGGCCCCCTTTATGTGGGTCAGAAGTTCTGCTCTCAGGCTTTTGTAGGTTGACACAATGATGGCCCCGACACTTTCTGGGGATTGGACTTCCTCTTGGGGTTTCCAATGCCTCTGTTCCCTCTTGCTGGTCCTCCCTGGGAGCTCTTTCTTCATCGACTCTGAATAAAGTTCCCTTATGACTCATGGCTCATAGTTACACAGCCTTTATAACTCATATGGAGAATCACTGATCTGTATTTCTATAGAAAGGGCTACTGGCAATAAACATTATTTCCTGAAATTGTTGGTAACAAGAAGACCCCTGACCCCCACCCCATGGTCTTCTCTCCCCACGTGTATCATTACAGGAGACTGGAAGAACATCTCTCTCTCTCTCTCTGGATCTGCTTCTTTAGGCCCAGCTTCAGAGCTGAACAAATTTCCATCTTTCTTTCATGTACCTAGGAAGCAAAGGTGCTTTTTCAGTCACTTCTGGTGTCCTGGAAAGTCCCTGCTCCCCTTGGGATTTCTCTACCAGCCAGGTTGAGGCCCTTGAGCTTTGTACGACAATACTAGGAAGCTCTTCTAGCTTCGGCTGCAGACAAGAATGCATTCATTCCTCAAATCTTTCTTGAGCACCTACTATATGTCAGGCTCTGTTCTAAGCACTGGAGATATAGCAGAAAAAGAAAAGAAAAAAAAGGACACAAATGTCTTCCCTCGTGGAACTTACATGATAGTGGAGAGAAATAGGCAATAAACAAGTAAAAAATAGTGTTAAGTGTTGTGGAGTCTCCATTAACTAAGAAAGATTGGGAATTCTTTTTGGATGTGGTAACCTCTGTGGAGAGAGGGGGTTAATGTGTGGATCACTGAGTAGGCATCCCCTACCCCCAATAAGGCAGGGGCATCTGTGACTTGTGTACCTCAGGGGTCTAGTGAAAAAAATGAATATCAGACATAAACAGTAGCTCCCTTATGGGTGGGGAGGGGGTGATATTTTCTTCACCCACAAAGAGAAGCTCACAGAGTTAAGACTTAATTCAACCTATAGTCAGTTCAAGAAGAAATGTGCTCAAGAAAATTAAATACCCCCTTAGATATTTTTCCTTCTTCTGTTTTTAAACAAACATGGAACAGAAAAATCTTGGAATGAGGAAGTATCCTTTGGCTCTGGATCTTGAGAAGTCAGAGATGGCCGAAGCTATTTAGGGATGAAGAGGGCTCTCTGACCTTTAGGGAACAGCCAGCCAGCTTTCCCCAAGATTATCCTCATAGGGACAACTTCGTCTCTCCATCCTGCAGTATCTCTTTTAAACTTATGTTTAAATAGCTATACTTAAATGATAAGGCGCTAGCCTTTCACCTCCAGGATCTTAACTGGATTCAAACTCTAGTCTTCTGGGAAATGAGTTTGGTCGTCTAAGCTGAGCCTGGTAGACAAAAGTCCTTATCTCCAAACTCCAAGCATAATTCAGTCCATCACGGTAGAACTGGAAGTCTGCTTCTGGGGAAAGAAAGGGAACAAACTGGGGTGGAAAGTAAATTACTGAAGGAGTTAAATCAATCCTGAATTCAAATCCCAACCAGTTAAGTCATAGTACCTTTTTGTTCAGACTACAAAACTGCTTTTCACGCCATGCTCTCTAGCTGCATTCCGAAAGGAGGAAGTCACTTAGAGCCGTTAAGCCTCCAAAAACGAGGTCAAAGCTGCAAAGAGGCAGAAGTTTGAGGACCTTAATAAATTTAAATTTTTCTTTGAATGCTAGTTTCCTTATCGACCTCAGAAGAATACCTCACATCTTTGCCCTGTATGTATGCTGCCAGCGACAACTGCGACTTTTATCTTTCACATACTTGAAGATGTCTAAACATGTCAGGGAAATATCATGTGTGAAGACTGTGTGCGCGAAAGCAAATTTGGTGAGTTGAGAATAACACAACCAATGTTGTCCCCAAACACTCTAAAAATAAAAATAGAATTGAGCCAAAAAGGGACTTCCGAAGACCCGATCTCCAGCTTACATTGCTTGGGACTCAGAAAGGAATAATTACAGGCAAGGAGCTTTGACAACTCAGCCTATTGATGAGAAATAGACTAGGGAGGGATACTTCGACTCTTTTGAATAGTTTGCTTTCCAGGTATTCAGAGGCTGGCATGTATTTCCGCCGCCGCTGGCCTCCTCCCACCCGGCTGCTCTCCTCCCCTCCGTGAGCCCTTTATCAAGTTAGCATTTTGCTCACAATAAAATGGATGACAGTTTCATTACAGAGTGGCATCACTTGTCAAACTTTGAATTACTGATCATAAAAATATCTGTTATGCTTTGAAGGATTGTTGGAGGACTTCCATCTTTTATATATATATTTTTATCAGTAGGACTGTTTAGTGCAACATGCACAAGGAGAGAGCAGGGCGGGAGTCAAACCCAGCCGAGGAGCCCAGGGTTGGCTGTATCCTACCCATACCAACAAGCTTCTATCACAGCTCTAGACAGCAGAAATAAAAGGGAGCTTTTTGGCTCACAGCTATAAAAAAAAATTATCATAGTGATGAAGTTCCTCAGCCATCAACAGAGCTGTGATAACGCTGTTTGATGATGATTTTCCCATGAATGTTAAACAGCCGCCACTGCGGAGGGAAAGGAGCTTATCTGCACCTAATACTGATCTCTAATTCCTGCCCTTCTTGAACCATCCATTTTCTAACAGCATTAACTGGCAAATTTACATCCCATCTTAATGCTGCTAAAGAGGACAGGAGATGAAGAGTAAATGACAGCAGTGTAATGAGGGTGGCTTTTTTCTCCTTTCTCTTTAATGGCTGAAGATTTACACAATTGTCTGTAAGCTTATATAGAGAGCTTACCTGAACCTTTTCCCAGCATGGATTCAACTTACAGGAGCTTTTGTTAACTAAACACACATAAATATTTTTAAGGAGGTTTAATAGTGTGACTTCAAAAGAAAGCCAAAGGATGGAAAAAGGAAAAAACAAATTTAAATGTCATAAATAGCATATAAATGTCTTAAAGGGCTAATGATTTCTGAACAAACAAGGTGGTAAAAATAACATTCTCTTAGGTTAGCACAGAGCTAAAAAGATTTCGAATACTACGGAATAATTAATTAAAACAAGGATTTAGAGAAAGCTCTGTTCCACATGCCACCAAGACCCAGGATTTCTCTGATCATATAACATCCATCAGAATACTACCTGTTCACTAACAGGGTGTGAAGAGATAACAGGTAATTTCAATGGTAAGTCTGAACGTAGGGAGCTACAATAGCTAGATGTGGGAAAATCCCATTTGTGAATCCGGATGATAAAAGTAAACCAAATAAAAAACACCATGGACGAGCCATTTAACATCACAGGCTCGAAACCTTGAAGTTGTCTTTGACTCTTCCCTCTCTTTCATCCTCTTTATCCAGTCCATTACCCATCCTGCTTTTCCTTCCTTTG
Organism: Eubalaena glacialis; assembly: GCF_028564815.1. Taxonomy (NCBI): domain Eukaryota; kingdom Metazoa; phylum Chordata; class Mammalia; order Artiodactyla; family Balaenidae; genus Eubalaena; species Eubalaena glacialis. Next base: position 12,735,301 of record NC_083716.1, read on the forward strand.
AAATATTTTTTGAATTTACTCCCTTTTCTCTCCTGCTCCTCTAACCCATGTCTCTAGAACCTCTCATTTTAAATATTGTAGATTCCTCTTGTTTTCTCTTCTACTAGCCTCTGTGGGCCCTTCCACAGTATTATGAAAATAATTTTAGTATTTTCACCATGTAATCTGACTCCTTAAAAAAAAAGAAAGTTAACTCTTAGTGCGCCCTGCCTCCCACTACTTACAGCAATGGTTCTTAAAGTGTGGTCATCCATAAGAATAAAAGCTTAACACAAATTTAATGAAAGATGTGTATGACTTGTGCGTTGAAAACTACAAAACATTTTAAAGGGAAATTGAAGAGCTAAATAAATGGAGAGATGTGTCATATTCAAAGGTTTGAACAGAGGTTGACAAGCTTTTCCTGTAAAGGGCCAGATAGTAAATATTGGTGGCTTTTCAGGCCTCACAGCTCTCTGTGGAGTATTTTTCTTTGTTTTGTTTTGTTTTACAAAAACCATTCTTAGCTTGAGGGCGACAAGAACAGGCTAGATCTGGGCTACAGACCATAGTTTGCTGACCCCTGGGTTGGAAGATTCAATATTGTTAAGATGACAATCCTCCCCAAATTGATCTAAAGATTCAATGCAATCCCAACCATAATCCTACCAGGATTTTTTTTTTTAAAGAAATAAATAACTTTATTTTTAAATTTATATGGAAAAGGAAAGGACTTAAAATAGCTAAAACAATTTAGAAAAAGAAGACCAGAATTGGAGGACCCATACTACCTGATTTCATGACTTATCATAAGGCTATAAGAATCAAGACAATGAGGCATTAATATAAAAATAGATCAAGGAACAGACAGAAATAGACTTCTAGTTACATGGTCAATTGATTTTCATTAAAGATGTCGAGGTAATTCAATGGAAAAAAGACAGTCTTTTCAACGAATGATGCTGGAACACATGGATATCTGTATGAAAATGAAAAAACCTCAACCATTATCTCACAGCATATATAAACATTAACTCAAAATAGGTCAAAGATCTAAAAGTAAGAGCTAAAATGATTAAACTTCTAGAAAAAATATAGGAGAAAATCTTTGCTGTATTGGCACAGGCCAAGATTTCTTAAACTGGATGCCAAAACACATTTTATAAAAGAAAAAAAATGATAAAATGGGTTACATCAAGATTAAAAATTTCTCTTCTTTGAAAGACATAATTCCAAGAAAACAAAAAGGGAGGTCACAGGCTGGGGAAAAATATTCACAAAATATCCAACAAATGCTTTGTATCCAGAATATATAAAAAAGCTCTTACAACTCAATAATAATAAAACAAATAACCCAATTAAAACATGGGCAAAAGAATGGAATAGAAACTTCACAAAAGAAGATAGTCAATAAGCATATGTAAATATGTTCAACATCACTAGTCATAAAAGAAATGCAAATTAAAACCACAGTGCAAATGAGAAACAACTACAAAACTACCAGAATAGGTAAGGTAATAAAGATTGATAACACCAGGTATTGGCAAGGATGTGAAGCTACTGGAGGTCTCATGCATGGTGGGTTGGAATGTTATATGGTGCAGCCACTTTGGAAAACAGTATGTCAGTACCTGATAAAGTTAAACATATATATTTATAATATGATCCAGTAATTCCATCTGCAAGTATTTACCTAGGAGAATGAAAATATGTATCCACATAAAAATGCATATGTCAGTGTTCATAGCAGCATTGTTATTTATAGCCCCAGACTGGAAGTGGCCCAAATATTTAACAGTTGGTGAATATATAAACAAATGTGGTATATCCATACAGTGGAATATTACTTAGAAATAAAAAAGAAGACAGTAGTAATATATGCAACATGGATAAATCTCGAACATATGCTAAATGAAAGAAGGCAAACATAAAAGACCACAAATGATTCCAATTAAATGAAATTCTAGAAAAGACAAAACTACAGTGACAGAAAGCAGATCACTGGTTGCCTGAGGCTGAGGGTGAGGGGAGGGAGTGCAACGGGGCGTGAAGAAATTTTTTAGGGAGAGGTGTTCTGAACTTTGATACCAGTACTAAATTTCATCACACTGTACGTGTAAAACTGATTATTTTCTTGTATATAAATAATACCTTAACAAACAAAAAAGAGGGAAGGAAACTACAGATTTTCAAGCCTTAGCATAGTATCAAGGATTATCCATAATTATCTAAAAAGGCTATTAAGCTGCTCCTCCCTTTACCAACTACATATCTGGATTAGAGCAGACTTAATTCATATGCTTCAACCAAAACAACATATCAAAGCAGATTATTTGCAGAAGCAGATATGAGAATTCAGCTGCCTTCTCTGAAGAGAGATATGAAAGAAATTGAATGTATGTAAAATAATATTACTCTTCTCACTAATTTTTTTTTTGTTTTGGAAAATACAGTTATTCTTCATAAAAGTGTTATTTATGTTGTATGTAATGGGATGATTATTGTCATTTAATATTGTCATTTAACCACTTTGGGGTTCTCAATAATTGTTACGGGTATAAAGGGGTCCTAAACTCAAAAGCTCAGAGAACTGCTGGCTTATAGGACTCAATCCAAACGAGGACTCGAAGTTCTACATAACTGGGATGTTCTTATCATTTGGGCTTTATTCGATTGGAATCTAGTCCTCCAGCTGGGACAGGGTCTCTCTCCAGTTTCGATTTCCAGGCCAGGTTCATGACTAGCTTATGTCATTCTTTCCCTAATCCTACCATCTGTGATTTGGCAACTTTTTTATCCAGCAGATCACAGTTTCCTCACCTGCAAAATGGGGATTACAATAGAATCAATTTCATAGGGTTGTTGTGAGGATTAAGTGAGTTTATGCAAAGCACTTAGGCCAGTACCTGCCGATAGTAAGCATTCAGGCCCGTGAGGTGATATTGTAATTGTTATTGCTACTGTTACCTTCCCCGCTTCCCTCCATCTTTGGAAATGACATTTCTCCATGTTGCCCACACCCTCCTTTCCGATCCCTAAACTCTGACATCCCTAAAAAATGAGTGCCACTTGGTTTTTCTCTCTTTCTTCTAATAGCTTGAAACATTTTTACTTTACTTCCCAAATTATATCTAAAGCTACTTTGAACCAAACTCTTTCTTAGGCACGGTTTACTTAGCACAGAACTGGGCAAATAATAGATTCTCAACAAATTCTCACTGAGTTGTTAGTTTCCAACTCTGTAGTATGGGAACAATAATAGCGTCTTATTTATCTCTTCATGGGTATGTTGTGATATTGTATGTGAAGAGATTGAATTGCCTTAAAAAAAATCCACAAGCCATACCAGGCCCTTTTCTTTGTGTCCCAATATGTCCTAGGGCCATGATAAGGAATCTTTTTAGAAACCAATTATTGTTAAATAGATGCCCTATTTATATTTTCCCTTAGTACTCTGAATTCCTTTGGCTTATTGAATTTTTTATACCTAACAATGCTGTTTTGTCAAATAAGCATTTGCGGAAATATCAAAACTTTTGTTTTATAGGACATGCAAAGATGACATGTTCTCTTGACCCTGTTAAATATGTTCTCACTTAAGATTTGCGTTGTCAAGTCTCTGCCCATGATATTCTCAGGAGGAAAAGGATTGATCCATTAAAATCCTAAATGAACAAAATGCATTTTGAAAGCATTTTTACAACATTATCAGAACGATTTTAATCAATACAGAACTTTTTTCAGATATGGTGGTCATTCAATTTTAGCCCAAATTCCAACTTTTTTCATTGTTGAGTAAAATAATTTTACCTACACCAAAAACAGCATGCTGTAAGTTATCCTGCTGAATTGATCACAACAATGCTACACACAACAGAAAAAGAATATTAATTCCTTTAAGAAACATTTGTTGAGCATCAGCTATGTACCCAGCCCTGGGGAAATTCAGCGTTGTTTAATTCTAATAGCAGGAGACAGAGAAGAAATGAAAACTAAATAAATGAGATCATTTTAGATAGTGATGAGTGCAATGCTAACAATACAATAGGATGACAGGATAGAGAACGACTGAGGGTTGGGAATGCTATTTTGATAGAATGAGCAGAAATTACAGACGGTGGGAATTCCCTGGTGGTCCAGTGGTTAGGACTCTGTGCCTTCACTGCGGAGGCGAGGGTTCGATCCCTGGTCGGGGAACTAACATCCAGCAAGCTGACAAAAAAAAGAGAAAAGAAAAGAAAAGAAATTATGAATGGTTGTTTCAGAGATATTAAAAATATATGTCTAATGAAAAATGCTAATGGGAGTTATCTCTGTGAAGGGTGATTTTGTCTTTTTTTGTACTTTCTGTATTTTCCTAATTTTTTACTTGAAAATGTACTACTTTCATTGTCGAAGAACAATTATACATATAAAAACTGTTACTCTGACAGCAAAATTATGTTGACCCTGTGAATAAAGATACCATAATGATCTAAAATTCTAAAGAGAGACTATTATCTGAGAATTTTTATATTCACAATTTGGCTGCCTGGTCAATAAGTCACTATTTGTAAAGCGCTTGGAAGAAGGCTTAGCACCTGGTTAGTGCTATGTATGTGTTTGCTAAATTAATACGTTGATATGCTGAAATGATCTCTGATTCGGTCTAACAAGCGACTTGGGGAAAACAGTGTGCAAATCTGTTTTCTAAGCACTGTGAAGTATAAAAAAAATGATGTGGTATGAAATTCAAGTCTGAGTGTCTTGTATCTCTCTTTCTGTTCACTCTGTCTCTGAAAGATCTCGCAGCCCTGCCTTCAAGAAACTTAGAAATCTATCTAAGAAAAACATGCACACAACTAACATTCTATGATACCAAGGTTTTGTTTTTGCAGCAAAAACTAACTGACCTATAGGTTCTGGTCAAGAAAGGAAGAGTTGATTTTTTAGGTCCAATCAAACTCAAAGGGGGGATTTAATTATTTCCCCTTTATTATTGAACTTCTTCCCCCTGTTGGTATGAAACCTAAAGGTTTATCCTTTCAAAGATGTTTCCTGAAGTCCATACACAGGCTTCATAATAAATTTGTGGTTTTTTGTGTTTTTTTGGGCAAAGCGTGGTAAGTTATCACAATGTCCTCCAAGAGGAGATGCTTTCAACCTAGGTGTGGTGGATTATCTGCCAACACCACATGCCTTGATGTTTCTGGAAATGATCATCACACACTCACACTTGCTTCACTTTGTCATGTAGACATAACCCGCACAAACTTTGTGTCAGAAAACACCAGCTAGTGACGTTAACAAAATGCATACATTTGACCCCTTACTCAGTTACTGTATTTCCCATATGAGAGCCTGGAATTAATGGATTTCCATCCGTGGATGCAGAAACTGTCAACAGCTATGAGCCAGTTGGAAAGGGTTTTTGAGGACAGCCTTCGGACCCCTTTCATTGAGATCGCTGCTATTTAGCCGGAGGAAGGAGAATGTTAATAACATAGGAAGGTTTCGTCCCGCTTTCACTTCTTGTCAGCCCTTAGCCCAATAAATGTTGGCTTCTCAAAAGCCCATCTTGAAGGTACTTTGGGGAGGAAAAAAAAATCACGGAAAACTTTAATCTGGCATATACAGCCACTGTTCACTGCCTCATTCTTCGTATCTCTGCTTATTCAGCACTGCTTAATATAGATCTAAACAGGAAGCCTCCAACGTATGAATGTGCTTGGTTCTAGAAGTGTATCTTTAGGTTGGTTATGTGGTTCCGAGAACATAGTTTCTCTCAGGAAAAAAAAGTGTTATAAATGGTAGTTATAAAAAAATGTTATAAATGTTATAATGGTAGTCCCAGGCGGTCCCCAAAGCCAATATAACTTAATGTTCCTGAACTATTACTTTAAAAATACTAGCCTAAAAAAAGAGAGAATGACTGTGAGTGTTTACTGTGAATATGGCTTATTCACTCTTAGAAGGATCCCCAATCACGTGGAAGTGGCTTCCTGGAGGTGCCTTTGGTACCTTTTGAATTTGGAACCATTGGAAATGTTATCTGTTCCAAAATTTTTTATTACAAAAAATGGAAGCCCACTTACAAATGATAAGAATGATATCAGCCTGGGCTCTGATCTCAGGAACAGGAAGTGAAATGAGAGGAAGAGAATTTCACCTCTTTCCTGATTCATAGCTGGTCCTAAGTAAAGTTTGGGGGAGCATTGACAACAAAAAGAAACTTTGTTTTCCTCTTTCTTATACCTCTTATCTGCCTGCTGCTGTACCTGAGCCCTGGCCCCCGGTGTCCTCAGAGCTCCACTGGTCTCTCTGCCTCCCCTTTGTGGCACCACCTATTTCAAGACAGTTTCTCCTGGTCTCCAAAGATCTTCAATTATATGATTTATTTTGCTTCCTCACCACAGCCCGTCAAGCTGCAGATTTACCCTTACAACTGCTCTGCGCTAGATATTGGGAGGAAAGCGACCGTGTCAAACTGTTTTACCGTAGAATGTGAATGATTGAAAATTTCATAACTTTCAATGAATTATTTGCATATTTCAAAGGGTTGATTCTGAAAAGAAAATTAAAAAATGAAACTGAAACACTGCAGGTAACATGGGGGTGGGCACGTCTGGGTCTGGTGGGCTGTTCCTGGCTCTGCGCCTTCTCTAAGCTTGCTATTTTCTTCCACTTCTGAACAGGCAGCTGGGTTTTCCCTAAAGGTCTGTCACGGCAGTGGCTGCAGGACCCCAGTGGAGAGGCTTTGGTACAGAACAGGCCTGCATGGCAATGTTTCCCTCTTTGGGTGGCCTGAGTGGGTCCATCTGGGAGCTGGTCAGGCTGATGGAGGCTGGTGTCTAGTCCTGGGGCCAGAGCTTGAGCAACGCATTCCACCTGAGATGTCCGGGGGTGGATGGAGCCAGAGGCTGAGAAGAACAGAGTCCTGGGAATGCACCGAGGTCAAGATAGGAAGAGAGTCAGTTGTCTTCACTGAAGGACAGGAGAGCTGGAATGGGAAATGAAATGTGAGGATCCTGGTAGAACTGGAATGGTGAGGGCAATGAGAAGGAGTCTTGGGGAACAGCCACAAACTACGCTTGATTGTCCCTCATCTCCTTTTCTGACCATCGGCTGGGTGGTTATGGACAAGGTGACTCAAAATGGCAGGGCTGGGAGAACAATGTGTACAAGCAAGCATTGTTCCTTGGTCTGTAGCTATGGCCTTGACCACTTGATGTTCTTTTGTTTTGAGTAGACACTTGGAAAATTGTGGATATGCCTACAGAATGTTGCCTTATAATACTGTGCTTTAAGATGTCACAAAGTACATCTGTGGTTAGTCCATAATTGTTGTCTCCTGTCACTTCATAGCACAAGCAACATCCTTTGAAGTTTTAAAAAAATAGCTTTCTTACTGTTAGCCTTAGTGCTAATTATTAGAGAATTCAGACCTTCCCACCTGAGCTACCAACAATGCTGTTTGGCCCCTGTGGGCTTAGCCCCACCCAGGTCTGCTGGTACATTAAGAACCTGTGATGTCTAGGCTCCTGAAGTGGACAAATCCCTGGATGTCCCATGAGGACTGGACAAGCCTGCGCATCTGGTCCTTCTACCCCAGCCTCTGCTATCTCTATATGCTGGCACCCAACATAGCCCTCAATTTCTGCCCTCTCTCCTAGGATCTGCCAGCTCCCTTCCCTTAGAGCTAGCCCTGGTTTCTAAATGCCTTCACCTAGTTCGAGGAATGGATTTGTCTACAAATGACCTAGAATCCTCTGGATACTGAGGACGATGTCCATCCAGAATTCTCAACACTGCATTTTAATCCACTACCTGGACTAGTTATTATAAATGTATCCTCAGCATCTCATATTTGGGATAACTAATTTGAACTTCTGCCCAGTCCTGCCCTTTTCCTGACTGCTTCCCCCACCCAGCTCCTCCAGCCCACTTTGTACCTCATTATGGGTTGTATTGGTTTCCTTGGCTCTTACTAGGTTGCTTCCAGCTCAGGAGCTGTCCAGGTCATGGCTCCCAGCATGCCCTTGGCCAGGGCCTTTCATCACATTGGAGAGCTTACTTCTGTCACAGAGTTCCTGCCTAAGCTTTTCTGCAGTAATAAATATGGCTACATCTCAGAGTCTATTTGCTGATAGTAACAAAATCCTACAGCACTTTAGAGTTTGTCATATACTGTCTAAATTGATAGGCATTAAACCCTAGGTCCAATATTATCCCAGTTTACAGATGAGAAAGCTTAGGCTTCTGAGTTATTTGTTCTTAGAAAAACATCCAAAAAAGTACTTGGCTGAGATAACATAAGTAAGTGACCCAGTTAAGAGCCAGATCTGGGTACTCTTTTCACTCATGTTGCCAACCCTGGTAATGTAGGGTCACATGAGAAAGTCAAGTCTGATTCCTAGCTGGCTTATGACCTTGATCAAGAAGCTGATATTCATTCATTCAGTAAATATTTATTGAGTGCCCACGATGTGCCAAGCACTCTTCTGGAGGCTTAGGACACATTAGTGGAAAAAAGGGACAAAACCCTTAGTGTTCATGGCACTTGTGTTTGGTGGTCTATTCCTCAGGAATGCTGGATTGTTAGTCCTGAGCTCAGACCTGACTCTGCCCCTAGCTTAAGGTTTCCAGATGGAGATAACTGTTCCAGTGACTCTCGGCTTTGCATCTGTGATTCTGTGGCTCCCTCTGAGAACCCCTTTCAGTCAGGAGCTGACAGTCTGCATGTGAGTCCCTGACTTGTTCACTACAGCAAATTTGGACAACACTATTGAAAATCATCTCAGAGAAGAAGCAAGAAATAAAATAACACGATTACTTCTTAGTGCAGCTGTTAGAAAGGGTTGGTGATGTAACAGCTGAGGCATCGCTTAATGTCAATATTTCGAGTGAGGCTGAATGGTGACATTGAACAAAAAAGCAGCTCTATGATGTTGCTTGATTTTCAGCTGGTTTTACAAAACCTATTTCACTGGGGAAAATCATTTTAGAGGAAAAACATAAAGCTGGGCTAAAAATATAGCATTTTTGTGGTCATATTGAGCTTTAGCACAGAAAATAATACACAGTTGATTTGATTCACGAAATAAGCCTTAAAGATCTGTTATATGCTATAATTATCTTGGATTTTTTTGTATGATGGGAGCATGAAAACCCAGCTCTGTGCTGTCAGAAATGTTTTCTTTCATTCCTTTTTTTTTTCTTTTTCTAATCTTCCTTAAAATATTGGTGTGAATTAAACTCACCGAGGAGGAAACCAGTGAACATCTTCCATAATGAAGTTATGAAAATAAGAGCAGAGTTGTTATTGCTCCCATCTGGGACACCAGACGTTTGCAGGCTGGTGTGGGACTTGCAGCACATTTCTGACTCCCAAACTAAGACCTGGTTAAATGTGTTTAAAGTGTCCTCTTTCCTGCTCCAAACATGTAAATGCAATTGAGCAATAGCAAAAACAGAAGTAATAATACTGACAGCCTGTTAAGAAGGCATGAGAAATAATCACTGGCAAAGTAAAGTGACTTAATGGGAATCTGGTTGTATATAGTGTTGATAATATAGAAGGAGGGTGAAGAGTTTGGACTGTGCCATGCAGGCCTTCCTTATTTTAATAAAACTGCACCCTATCAGGCTACTGCCAAGAGCAGGAAGTCCAGTAAAGGAAATGTCCTCAAAACTTTTATCTTGAAATATCAGAAGTAATATATATTTTCTCTATCCATATATCTAGAGGGTCAAGAGTGGACACATAGAACAAAACTGAAAGTACTCTAATCAGTTGTAATATTTCTTTGTCATTTGTTGAAGGCCAAATGGTCCACCCATTTATCATCTTAACGCTAGAGTCTCAAGAAAATGCCCTCATCTGGGATGGGTTCTGTTGCCCATCACTTTGTCCATCCATAATCATTGGAGAGTGGGGCTCCATTTGAAGTCTGTAATGAGAGAGGGAAGGGAAATGGGATGTCTAGCAGAGTACTGACCTTCTGCTATAAACCAGTGGACTTCTAGAAGCTTCTTCTAAGTACAAAACATTTGAGAAATGCTCCTGACAATATATGTGCAATTTGATAGGTTTATAATATGGTTAGTTCTTCAAAGTTCAACAAAAACCATATAGTAGCTGTGTTGACCTAGAATGGAATGAAACAGTTCTCATGACAGTTTGATGACAAGGATATGAGGAAAAGGTTTTTGTGCGGTAAGATCATGAGTCTACTTAACTCTGTTGACCATAAAATACGGATTTCAGATTAGTCTATGGCTCAGAAATACACTTTGTTGAAACCATAGTTTTATGTCTTTCTTTTATAAGACCGAACAAGATTACAGTATGACTTGCACAGCCAATACCTCAAGAATTTTTTTTAAATAATTGAACTTTAAGAAAAGATAAATAAATGAGAAGAGAATTTGCGTCATATCTGGGCTAATGAATTTTTTTATGTTTATATTTATAAACAGGTACTAGTGTGCTTCCCCTTCTCAGTTGAGTCAGAGAGCCTACATAGAAATTTTTGGTACAAATAATTTTTATATACTAGATTTTTTTAATATACTAGATAGGTTGTTATATGATTAAGCCCTGCAATGATCAGTTTTGTAAGGCAGGTAATTTATTTGCAATGTAAAGAATCATCCCTTAATGTACCTGTTTTGGAAGTTTGGGCTTTTATGTATCATCTTTTTCTAGAATGACCCAAATGTGTCACATAGCTTCAATTTTCTACTCCCTGTGCTTTATAATCCATAGTTAACCAGGAATGGGGGGAAAAGAAAGAGATCCTTTTCCTTGCCTAACTGTGTAGAGATAAACTATAGATTGCTCTAATCCAAAGGCTTCATAATAAAGTTTTATTAAAAGCCAATATTTATTAAGACTTCTAAAAGACTAAATAGTTCTTCTAAGCCACAAAAGGTTTTTCATCTTGCAGAAATAAGATTTTTATAAAATCTTCATATAATGTATATACAAGAACAAGGCAACTCTCTACCTTAATTTCCTCATTGGCAGAATAAAAAGGTTAAAATTTTGTACCTATGACTCTAAAATCATATGATTATAAGCCATTTCTAGCAGGTAGGAAAAGTAGTTAAAAGAAAGTTTGTGTGTGTGCACTTTATAATGGGCTTTGGGCCTCAGAACTGAAATCTTCTCTTCCTTGTAAGATTATTCTGTATAAGGACATGATGTCAATGTATAAGGACATGATGTCAAAGGACATGATGTCAATGTACGTAGGCATTTCCTTATTCATAATTCATTCAAGGGGGCTCATTATTATGTAAAGCCTTTCACAGTCTCTGCCCAACATACTGTAATTTTCATCTTGCATTTAAGACAGAGAGGCCTGCTCCTCACATCCCTTGTGGATAGAGCCAGGAATGAGACTGTGACATCCAAGTGCTCAACTATAAAATCTGAAACACATTTAGTGGGCTGACCCCAACAGATGTCTTAGTGAGAGCTTCTAAGTAGAGCCAAAGAAGGGTGGAGAGTTAGGTCACACTGCTAGGAAAGAAGTAAAGAGAAAAGCCTTGCCAAAGAATCAGAGTGTAGGAGCAAGAAAAAGACCCATGGGTTTATTGCTTGGGTGTAGGGTCTAGTTCTTTCTCTGGGCACTAGTGAACAAGTGGTCCCTCTGGCTTTGTCCTGGAGAAAACAGCAGACCCTTGGCATACTATGCAGAGGAATTGTGTCATCTTTCTGGAACTACAAGATGCTCCAGAGTCATCTTGTAGGATTGGTCATTTCTCTCAGGAGCCCTGGTTCCTTTCATTGGATAATGAAACCAATATCCAGGCACGAGGTGAACTCATTGCTACTGGGGTGTCATTGCTTCTAGTACCTCTCAGTTGCCAGAGCAAAAAAATATACATATGTATACTAACCTGTGTATATACATATATCTATAAATATTTCTATGTGTATGTACCACATCTTCTTTATCCATTCATCTGTTGATGGACACTTAGGTTGCTTCCATGTCTTGGCGATTATAAATGATGCTGCTATGAATATTGGGAGGCATGTATCTTTTCAAATTGGAGTTTTCATCTTTTCCGGATATATGCCCAGGAGTGGGATTGCTGGATCATATGATGACTCTATTTTTAGTTTTTTAAGGAACCTCCATACTGTTCTCCACAGTGTCAGTATCAATTTACATTCCCACGAACAGTGCAAGAGGGTTCCCTTTTCTCCACACCCTCTCCAGCATTTACTACTTGTAGACTTTTTGATGATGGCCATCCTGACTGGTGTGAGGTGATACCTCATTGTAGTTTTGATTTGCATTTCTTTAATAATTAGCAATGTTGAGCATCTTTTCATGTGCCTGTTGGCCATCTGTATGTCTTCTGTGGATAAACGTCTATTTAGATTTTCTGCCCACATTTTTTTTTAACATCTTTATTGGAATTTAATTGATTTACAATGGTGTGTTAGTTTCTGCTGTATAACAAAGTGAATCAGCTATACATATACATATATCCCCATATCTCCTCCTTCTGCGTCTCCCTCCTACCCTCCCTATCCCACCCCTGTAGGTGGACACAAAGCACCGAGCTGACCTCCCTGTTCTGCCAATTGCTTGATTGGGTTTTTCTTTTTTTTGATATTGAGTTGTATGAGCTGTTTGTATATTTTGGAAATTAAGCCCTGTGTTATATATATACAATGGAATATTACTCAGCCATAAAGAAGAATGAAATATTGCCATTTGCAGCAACATAGGCGGACCTAAAGATTATCAAACTAAGTGAAGTAAGTCAGACAAAGACAAATATTATATATCACTTAATCTAAAAAATAATACAGATGAACTTATTTACAAAGCATAAACAGACTCACAGACTTCGAAAACAACTTATGGATACCAAAGGGGAAAGGGGGGAAATAATAAATTAGAAGTATGGGGTTAACAGATACGCACCACTATACATAAACAACAAGGATTTACTGTATGATACAGGGAACTCTATCCAATATCTTATAATAACCTATAATGGAAAAGACTCTGAAAAAGAATATATATATATATATATATATATATAATATATATATGTATATATGTATATGTATGTATATATATACACACACACATATCTGAATCATTTTGCTGTACACCTGAAACTAATACAATATTGTAAATCAACTATAGTGCAATGAAAAAGAATGAAAACAAAAGACTTTTCTATGTGTAATCGTTTGTATCTATGTTAAGCTGAACATGAGTTTATACTTATCTCTCCATGTCTAGTCCATTACCACATAGATTATCTACTCTGCTTCCATTAATTATCTGTAAATTTCCACTGTATAGTGGGGTTGTCTCATACATTTGTAATTTGTTTGGCTATATTCTGCATTTTATTGTGACCTCCTAAATTATTTTTAAGTTGCATACGTTGATTACTCTTTGTGCTGTAAAGTTCTGTGGGCTTTAACAAAAGTACAGTGCCATGTATTCACCATTAGTCTATCATACGAAATAACCTTACCTCCTTAAAAAATTCCCTTTGCTTACATTCTCTGTCTGTTCTTACATGCTGACTACTTTTTCCATTAGAACCATTGACATATTAATATAGTTATTTTAAATTACTTCTCTGATAATTCTAATGTTTATTTCATATCTGAGTCTAGTTCTGATGCTTACTTTGTCTTTTCAGACTGTTTTTTCTTGCCTTTGTCATAACTTTTTGTTAAAAGTTGGACATAATTGTATTACGTAATAAAAAACCGAGGTAAATAGGCCTTTAGTGTAAGGATTTATGGTAATCTGGTTAGGAGTTGAACTATAACAAAAAATATAGACTAGGTAGCTTAAACAGCAGAAATTTATTTCTCACAATTCTGGATGCCAGGAAGTCCAGGATCATGGTGTCAGCGTGGTCAGGTTCTGGTGAGAGCCGTCTTCCTGGTTTGCAGATGGCTGTCTTATAGCCTCACATGATGGGGAGAGAGAGGGAGAGAGAGAGAGGAAGCAAGCTCTTTCCTGTCTTTTCTTTGAGTGCACAAATCCCACCAACTTAATAAGTATCTTACAAGTAGATTATCCATCAGGGACAAGAAAAGGATGCCCACTTTCACCACAGCTATTCAACATTGTCCTGAAAGTTCTGGGGGAAAATAATTAGAAAAAAAAAAAAGACATCCAAGTTGAAAAGAAAGAAATAGTAGAACATTCATAGATGACATGATCTTATACAGAGACAATCACAAGAATCCACATGAAAGCTACTAGATCTAATAAACAAATTCATCAAAGTTGCAGGATAAAAGATCAACACACAGGGACTCCCCTGGTGGTCCGGCGGTTAAGACTGCACGCTCCCAATGCAGGGGGCCTGGGTTCCATCCCTGGTCAGGGAACTAGATCCCGCATGCCGCAATGAAGATCCCATACGCGGCAACAAAGATCCCACGTGCCGCAACTAAGACCCGGAGCAGCCAAAATAAGTAAATAAATAAATAAAATTTTTTTTTTTTTTAAAGGATCAACACACGGAAATCATCTGTGTTTCTATACACCTGCAATGAACAATCTGAAAAGGAAATTGAGAAAGTAATTCCATTTCAATAGCATCTAAAAGAATAAAATATCTAGGAATAAATTTAATTATAGAAGTGAAAGAATTGTACAATAAAAACTACAAAATATTGCTGTAAGAAATTAAGGAAGATGGTGGGCTTCCCTGGTGGCGCAGTGGTTAAGCATCCGCCTGCCAAAGCAGGGGACACAGGTTCGAGCCCTGGTCCGGGAAGATCCCACATGCCGCGGAGCAACTAAGCCCATGCGCCACAACTACTGAAGCCTGCACTCTAGAGCCCGTGAGCCACAACTACTGAGCCCGTGCGCCACAACTACTGAGCCCGCGTGCTCAGTAGGAAGGGGAGAAGACAAAGGTAAGATACAAAGGATATATTTTGTCTATCTTCTACCCAACTTAATCCAGTGATAATTAACACCTAGTTTTATTGTTTTATCTCTCTAGGTACAAAGATCAAAGTTCTACCTGCCTTTTGGCTAAGGGACCAGGTTTTGCTGTTGTTTTTACATGTGGACAATAACATAAATATGTGATTGGTGATGGAGAGGAAAGGAATGTAAGACTAGGCCAGGGAGGTGATGTGCTGGGAGTGGAGGGAATGGAGGGATGTGGGGGGAGCCTTAAATTCCACCCCTTCCGCTGCCGCCGCACCTCTGTTCTCCAGCTTTGCATGCTGCTTCTGGACATCTACGGCTAGAAGAAAAGCCAGTCTTCTTCCATAGCTGCTGCAGCTGATGTTAAGTTGACAAATCATCTTTTGCAGCCCTTGGAGACCCAGCAGAGCTATCTAGAGACACAAAGACTACTGATGCTTATGCTGTAGTCATCCATTCTCACATTTCCCCGGAGAGACTTAAGTGATAGAGTTTTAGAGAATTTGCCAGTTTTTTATATTCTAACAAGCCAAAGAGGAAAAAAACCAAAACAAAACCCCAAAGCAGGTCTATTAATTCAATGAGAATTTTACGTATTTATGTGTTCGATTGCCATCTCTTAGGGCTCTCCAGGCTTTTCACTACAGGAAAGAGTATATTGAAGCTGAAAGAAACTATTCCTAAAAATACTGCACAGAAGAGGTTTCTGATCAATCCATCGTGTTGTTATGTAGCAAAACAACAACAGACATGCAAATATAAAGTTTTATTTGGCTATCACATATAGTGTGATTACAAAAATGAATCAGAGTTTAAATGTTAATAACACATTGGAAAGCAGCTGGAAATGTGATGATTGTGTTTGATCTCACAGTCTTGAAGCACCGTGAGAGCAGTGACTCCATCAGTTATGTTCACTGCTGTAGCCCGTGTCAGCACAGAGTAGGGGCTCAATGTATGCTGACTGAATGGAAGGATGGTAGGACCACTAGTTGATTTTAGTGATGTCATATAATCTTTCTAACTGTATTATGGGTAAAAGATACCTACATAGTGACATCAGAGTAATGAAGGAGGATTTTAACGCATTGATGGAGAAAAATGTTGCTTCGGTACAAAGGTATTGCTGCTATGAATTTAAATCTAAAATAATTAAACTTGTAAATATTTTGAGGTTGCTTCGTAAGTTTGAGGTTGACGTCAATTAGTTTACTCATTTAACTGAGAGTGGAAATAAATCAGAACTTACAACTCTCAGCTGCTTCCCAAGGTGGCAGCTCTGCCACCTCTTTCCCCTTCACTTTTCTGGGAGCCGTTTTATTGTACTTACCCAATCTAAGCTGCTGGAGGATGCCAACACCCCTAGCTCTCTTGGCCTGGATGTGGCCAGATCCCTTCTATGTTTGGTTTGCCTGAGGAATAGTTCAAAGCTACCCTCACATACTCCATTTCAGAACATGTATCCCATATCCAACCCATATCCATGGTCACAGATGGCTCAGGTGACACTGTCTCCTACAGCAGTGCATCTCACACTGTCATGTGCACAGGCATTTCTGGGCACGTGAAAGATGCAGATTCTCACTCAGGAAGCCTGGAGTGGGGCCTCCAGGTGAGGCTGATACTGCTGGTCCGTAGACCACATGTTGAGTAGCAGACTGGGTTTTACACGTCCCATTTCTTTCATCTCTACAAGATGTACGAGATGCTAAATGAAACTACTTGGTCTTCTAGCCTGAAACAATTTCGAGTCAGCGACACTGCACTTCTGATAGAATTGTCAGTTCCTTCCCGAATTTTCTTCCAAGTCTCAGCTCCAGAGGTGAGCCCAAAGACCACCCCCCCTTGCCCCAGGCTACTCTGCAGCTCCTTCCCCTGTAGGGATGACCATCATCGCTATTCTCCAAAATGTGAAGGATCCCTCCTATCTAACCCCAGTAATTCTTGTCTTGGCCCGGGTTGTCTTGCATAAACTTTGCCAAAATCTCCTACAACCTGGATCCTGCCAGCCTCTACTGTTCCAGTCTCTGGAAGCTGGACCCTTGTCATCAATCTGTTTTGTTTTCCTAAGTCATTTCATAAGCTCCTTGTAAAGTTCTATTCTTCATTTATGATGACAGTTTTGGACCTGGAATTGATCACGCTACCAGCCACATGGGCTGGCTCCACTGTCACTGCCCTGGTCAAAGTCTCCAGAATGTTTCACCTGAATGTTGAGTGTCTTAACTCATATGCCTATATCACTTTTGCCCTCCTCCAGTCTGTAGCTAGAATGATGTTTTTGAAATATGAATCCAATGATCTCTCTCTCTCTCCACCCAAAAAGGCAGGCTACTCCCTCATTCCTGCTGGTGAGTGAGTTTTCCTAACCCACCCTTTGCCTGTCTCAGCTTCATAAAGGGGATTTCAGCTCCAACTTCCTCCCTCCCTCAGCCCAAAGCCTCATCTTCTCTTAGCCAAACCTTGGCACTACTGAGATCAATAATTCCTAGAAGGGTAACCATGGCACTGCTCACTGGTTTACCCAGTTTCTTAATCCATTCCAGCAACTGAGAGTTTCCCATTCTTCTGAGATCTACTATTCAGCAAAGAGAATACGTTTTATTGTGTATCCAGAATTCCAGGTGCTTTAGCAGGAACATTCTTAGGTTGCCTACCGCTCCATGGGCCAGAACACCTCGCTCTCTGCACTCACCTTACACATCTTACAGGTTCTCCACTGTTTACTTCCTCATGGGGGTTTTTAGTTGCTGTTCTTTCCACCCGGAAGTCTCTCTCTATGCAAACTTTCAACCACAATGAAAGGTCAGTTATATAAGAGATACTCCCTGATTCCTTGATAAAGTCAGGCTCCTCCCTTAACATATGTTTCTATAGTTCCTTGTACTCTTCTCACATAGCACTTATCACAATTGTACCTTAAAGCCTGCATCCCCCGCCAAAAGCTAAGTTCCTTGATGGGAGGGCAAAGGCCATGTTAGTCTCATTCCACTGTATATAGACCCCAGTGCAACCTGGGGAATAATGACAGCCAACCTCCATTGAGCTCTTTCTTTATGCCTCACCACAACTCCACTGGTATCCCCATTTTACAAAGGAGGAAACTGAGGCATAAAGAGATTAAGTTGTCCAAGGTTACAAAGCAGATCTGAAATCAAATCCAGGCCGTCTGGCTCCAGAACCTACTGTCTTAACCTTTATTTTGTGAAATAGCGTTGTTGCTTAGTAAATTTTGGGGAAATGACACTTCTTGAGAGCCCATGAGCTCCCACGCTCCCTGCCAGAGCCAACCAAAGATGTCTCCTTTCTTCATTTTTCACCATATGACCCTTCTCCAAGAACCCTCTATGTATGCACTTCCTGGGTGAGGAGCCCCTCAGGCTGCTGCTCATTTGCATGGCAGGGAGGCAGCCATCCAAGCCCTGAGCTTGGTCACATCACCTGCCTGCCTCCTTCCCCATGTTCTCGATGAGAACTCACTCAAGTGACGCTTGGAAGCGATCTTTCAGAACCCTACAGCTACTGATGGAGGCAGATTCTGATTCGGAATTCTGAACCCTGAAGCCTGAGAGTCTGCATTTCTAACCACTTCACAAGTGATGCTGATGTTGCTGGTGTGCGGACAGATTTTGAGGGCTCAGGAGCTAGGTCAGCATAATCTACTCTCAGAGCTTTCACCTCCTGGTTTATTTTTGCAGCTGATATCATCTACCATGTAATATGAAAATGAGAATAAAAGAATGTGTGTGAGGTACTTAGTACTGTGGTTGGAACATGTTAGGTATTCAGCTAATGTTTTTGTTGATTTTCCTATTTTCGTTTTCTAAATATTAGTCAATATTAAATCTGTAAAGATCTTGTCATCTTACATTACAATATTTCCACTGAAAAATTAAAACGTACACACACACAGAGCTCTTGGAGCATTTTAAAAAAAGGAATCCAATCAAGGTATTTAAAATATTCATCTAACATTATGTAGTATTAAAAAAAATAGTCATCTTCACCCCTTTGAAACTTAAATTCACTCTGTAACTACCTAACCTCCAGATATTCTCTGCCTGACTATTAAAAGCTGATGATGAATCACACTAAGAAGAAACTCTTATTGCTTCTGGGTTCTCACCATTACTGCAAATCCATAAATTGCCCAGAACTGTAGCTTTGAAGGTTGTTAGCTCCCAAGATTTCTATTATGAATTTGCACTTAATCTTTGATCCTGACATATCTTTTAGGCTTCCTATTTAATTATTTACTAAACACACATTTAAAAGTCCTATGAACCAGCTTTCTCCGCGGTGGCTGTCCACCGCTCTCACCTCCCCACATGTGTTTTTGAACTCTTGTATTCCCAGGACTCCAAGCTGCCCGCACACGCCGGTGTTCCAAGGGACTCTGCTAGTGGATTGATCAAGGAACTTCTCTTGGTCTGGAACTCAGTAACTGATATTCTGACTGACACCAAGCATGAAAATCACATTACCCTGGTTGTAAAAAACCTTCACTGGCTACCTGTAAAGTACAGGATTATATGTAAAGTCCTAGTTATTAACTTACAAGTCCTTAAATTGACTTGGTTTTGAATACCTCAGAGACATTCTGGAACCATACATCCCCAGTCGTTTTCTTTGGTCTCAGTCAATTGGATTAGTTCTTTTTGGCTGAAGACATTGAGCCACGGGGCATTTTTAATGTTTGCTCTCTACTTATGGAATTTATTAACCACGGAGGTCAGGCTGTCTTACTCTCTGTCAAGCTTCCAGTCCAAATTTAAGAGGTACTTTTCCAGATTGCTG